>NC_067169.1:37684722-38310401 GCF_903995435.1 Acomys russatus
CTCCTCACTCTAGCTTTTTTTCTTTCTCAGTGCATACAAAATACTGTTGCACTCAACTTACATAGAGAATGGAATGAACAAAGAGAAAACATATGTCTTTGCTAAAACTTCAACCTCCCATAGGCCATTTCCATAATATCAGTAATGTCCTATATGAGGCCTAAGGGGCTTGGAAACATATGAGCAACCAGTTAGCTAATTGTAGCTTTTAGCAAATACTTGTCATAACTTCTTTAAGCAGAAATCACTTCTAAAGGAAAACAATGTGTACCGATGAATTCATTTTTTTGATATTGAACTATCATTTTATTAAATTTGTTTGTTTTATTTATTTACTTTACACCTCAATTGTAGCCCCTGCCTCATCTGCTCCACATCTTACTCATTCTCCCTCTTCTGCCCTTCCCCCTTCACCTAGACCTCAGAAAGGGGTGCCCTCCTCCCCTACCATTTGACCCCAGCCAATCAAGTCTCATAAAGGCTTCTTGCATCCACTGCCTCTGTGAGCTGGAATGGCCACACCTCCAGGAGGAAGTGATCAATGAGTGGGCAACAGGGTCCATGTCAGAGGCAGCAACTATTCCTCATATTTTGGGGCTCACATGGAGACTTATCAGGAGTCTAGATACTTTCTATGCATGGTCCTTGGTTGGTGCATCAGTCTCTGTAGGTCCCTCTGTTCCTAGATTTGTTGGCTCTGATGTTCTCCTTGTGGAGATACTGTCCCCTTCAGGTCCTTCTATCCCACAACTCTTTCCTGAATCTTCCTGTGATTTGCCCCAAAGTTTGGTTGTGATTCTCAGCATCTGCTTAGATCTCCTACTGGGAAGAGTCTTTCAGAAGACCTCTGTGGTAGGTGCCTGTCATGCTTCCACTCTTTGTGCACTTCCAGGGTTTATTTTACTTGCTCTTCAGAGTGAAAATTAAGCATCCCCCTAGGGTCATCTTTGTTATTTAGCTTCTTTAGGTGTGTGGACTGTAGTGTGGTTATCCTCTATTATATGGCTACTATCAGCTTATAAGTGAATATATATAGTGCATGTTTGTCTAGGTCTGAGTTACCTCACTCAGACCTATCAATGTGACACACTCTAGTTCCACCCATTTGCCTGAAAATATCAAGATTTCTTTGTCTTTAACAGTACCGAATTGTGTAAATGCACAATTTCTTTATGCATTCTTTGGTTTTGGGATATCTAGGTTGTTTCCAGATTATGGCCACTATGAATAAAACTGCTATTTTCATACTTGATCAAATGTCCTTGTTGTATGGTAGAGCATTATTTTGGTATATTTTCAGGAGTGGTATAGCTGGCACTTGAGGTAGAACTATTCCCAATTTATGAGAAAGGACCAGATTGACTTCCAAAGTGGTTGTACAAGTTTGCACTCCCACCAGCAATGGAGGAGTATTAACCTTTCTCTGCATCCTTGCCAGCATGTGCTGTGTCACTTAGCCATTCTGAAGTCTATAAGGTGGAATCTCATAATTGTTATGATTTGCAGTTCCATGACGACTAAGGGTGTTGAGCATTTCTTTAGGAGTATCTAGGCCATTTGATGTTCCTTTGTTGAAAAGTCTATGTTTAGCTCTATACCTCATTTTTAAAATAGGATTATTTGTTTTGTTTGTGTTTAACTTCTTGAATTCTTTATATAATTTGGGTATATATATTTGGGTAGCCCTCTGTCAGATATAAAGTTGATGAAGATATTTTCCCAGTGTGGGGGCTTTTATTTTGTTTGTTGACAGTGTCCTTTGGCCAAACAGAAGCTTTTAGTTTCATGAGGTCCCATTTATTAATTATTGATCTTATAACCTAGGTTATTGGTATATTGTTCAGGAGGTTGTCTCCTGTGCCAATAAGTTTGAGGCTTTTCACCATTTTTTCTAAAAGATTTAGTGTGTCTGGTTTTATGTTGAAATCTTTCATTCACTTCGACATGAGTTTTGAGTTTGCTGCAGGGTGAGGAATACGGATCTATTTGTATTTTTCTACATGTAGACATCCAGTTAGACCAGTACCATTTGTTGTAGATACTGTCTTTTTTCCATTGTATGGTCTTGGCTTCCTTATCAAAGATCAAACTCCAGAGGTGTGTAGATTTATTTCTGGTACTTTGAATGGATTCCACTGATCCACCAGTCTGTTTCTATGCTAGTACCATGTTGTTTTTGTTACTGTGGCTCTATAGTACAGCTTGAGATCAGGGATGGTGGTATCTCCAGATGATCTTTTATTTTACAGGATTGTCTTATCTATTCAGGTGTTTTTGTTTTTTGATATAAAATTCAGAATTGTTCTTTCAATGTCTGTAAAAATTTTTGTTGGCATATTGATGGGAATTGCATTGAATCTATAGATTGCTTCTGGTAAGATAGCCATTTTTACTATGTTAAACCTACCAATCCATGAGCATGGGAGATCTTTCCAACTTCTGATATATATTCTTCAAATTCTTTCTTTAGAAACTTGAAGTTTTTTAAATATAAATCTTTCACTCCCTTGGCTGGTGCCATAGTTGGAGCAGGACCCCTGAATCCAGATCTGTCCAGCATAATGTTCTTCTTGTAGGTTTCTAGGACCATCTGGAGACTTCTATTTCCCCATTCTCCCATGCTTCTCTCATCTATGGCATCAGCCAAGGACAATACATGCAGTAAACTTTGAACCCCTAGCCAGATCTAGCCAATGGACAGGACAATCTCCACAGTTGATTGGAGAGTAGGGTCTAACTTTCACATGAACTCTGGTGCCCCATATTTGACAATGTCCCCTGGATGAGGAGGCCTGGTGGCACTCAGAGGAAGGATAGCAGGCTACCAAGAAGAGACTTGATACCCTATGAGCAGGTGGAGGATGTCCCCCTCAGTCACAGTCATAGGGGAGGGGAGTAAGGGGAAAATGGGAAGGAGGTAGGAATGGGAGGGTACAAGGGATGGGATAACAATTGAGATGTAATATGAATAAATCAATAAACTATATTTAAAAATCTTTCACTTCCTTATTTTGAGTTATACTAAGATATTTTGTATGGGTTTTTTGTTGCTATTATAAAGAGAGTAGTTCCGTAACTTTTTTTCAGCCTGTTTCTTTTTTTGTATGCTGGAAGGTTGGTGATTTTTTTAGCTAATTTTTTACCCAGGCACTTTGATGAAGGTGTTTATTAGCTGTAGGAGTTCCTAAGTAGAATTTTTTGGGTCCCTCATATATACTATCATATTATCCAATAATAGTGATACTTTGATTTCTTCCTTTCCAAATTGCATTCCTTGATTTCCTCAAGTTTTCTTACTGTTCTAGCTGAGACTTCAAGTACTATATTGAAGAGATACAGAGAGAGTGGACAGACTTGTCTTGTCCCAGATTTCAGTGGAATTGATTCAAATTTCTCTCTGTTTTGTTTGATGTTGGCTATAAGCTTACTGATAAAGCCTTTACTATGTTTAGGTAAGTGCCTTATAACCCTGATCTCTCTAAGACGTTTAACATTAATGGTTGTTGGATTTTGTCAAATGTTTTTTCAGCATCTAAGAAGATGATGATGAGGGCTTTTTTCCCTTTCAGATTGTTTATGTGGTGAATTGCATTGATGGATTTCTGTATATTTAACCACTCCTGAATGCCTGGGATGAAGCCTCCTTGGTCATGACGGATGATATTTTTGATGTGTTCTTGGATTTGGTTTGCGAGCATTTTATTGTGTATTTTTGCATCTATGTTCATATGGGAATTTGTTTTGAAATTATCTCTCTTTGTTGGGTCTTTCTGTGATTTAGGTATCAAGGTGACTGTGGCCTCATAGAATGAATTGGTAATGTTCCATCCATTTTTATTTTGTGGAGTAGTTTTAGGTGTATTGGTATTAGCTCTTCTTTGAAGTTCTGGTAGAATTCTGTGGAGAATCCATCTGGCCCTGGGTTGTTTTTGTTGTTGTTGTGAGATTTTTTCCTCAGTATCTGTCATTATGTATCCCTTTTCATTTCTGATTTTGCTGATTTAGATATTTTTCCTGTGCTTTTTAGTTAGTTTGTCTAAGGGCTTCTCTGTTTCTTGGTTTTCTCAAAGAAACAGCTCTTAGTTTTACTGATTCTTTGCATTGTTTTATTTGTTTCTAATTTATTAATTTCAACCATGAGTTTGATTATTTTTCAATCAACTATTCTATTTGGGTATGTCTGCTTCTGAGGGCTTTCAAATGTTCCTTTAAGTTGCTTATATGAGGTATCACCAATTTCTTTATGAAGACACTTAGTGATACATACTTTCCTCTTCACATTACTTTCATTGTGTCTCATATGTTTGGGTATATTATGCCTTTATTTCCATTTAATTCTAAGTTTTTTTACATCTTTCTTTATTTCATCTGCGACCTAGTTGTCACTGAGTAGAGAACTGATCAATTTCCCTGTGTGTGTAGGCTTTTTGTTATTTCTATTGCTCTTGAAATTCAGCTTTAGTACATGGTGGTCTGATAAGATATAAGGGATTATTTCAATTTTCTTGTATCTGTTGAGACTTTCTCTGTGACCGACTATATGATTAATTTTGGAATAGGTTCTATGAGGTGCTGAGAAGAAGATATATTCTTTGGTGTTTGGATGAAAAGTTCTACAGAGTTCTCTTAGGTTTATTTGATTCATGACATCTGTTAGTTCCGTTATTTCTCCATTGTGTTTCAGTATCAATTATCTGTCCATTGGTGAGAGTGGGCTGTTGAAGTCTCCTGCTATTAATGCTTATGGTTCGATGTATTATTTAAGCTATAGTAATGTTTCATTTATGAATGTGGTTACCCTTTTATTGGGGGCATAGATGTTCAGAATTGAGATGTCATCTTGGTTGTATTTTCCTTTGATGAGCATGAATGTCATTCCTCACCTCTTTTAATTTTAGTTGAATGTCTATTTTATTAGATATTAGAATAACTACTCCAGCTTGCTTCTTAATTCTGTTTGCATGGAAAACCTTTATCTAGTCCTCTACTCTCAGGTAATATATATCTTTGTGACTGAGATGTGTTTCTTGTATGCAACAGAATGATGGGTCCTGTTTACACCCACATTTTGTTAGTCTTTGCATTTTTATGTTAAGAGATATTAATGGCCAGTGACTATTAGATCCTTTTATTTTGATGTTTGTTGTGGAACTGTATGGCTTGTCTGATTTTGGTTTTGATGTAGTGAAACTTTTATATCTTGTGATTTGGGGGATGTAGATAATGGCCTCTAGAGGGATTTTTCCTTCTACTATTTTCTGTTGTACCAGATTTGAGCATAGATGTTGTTTAAATTTTGTTCTATCATAGAATATTGAAACTTTTGTTGGTTGTAGTAGTATGGACTGGCATCTGTGGTCTCTTAGAGTTTGCAGGATGTCTGCTCAGGTAACTCTCACATCTATTGTCTCTGCTGTGAAGTTGTGTGTGATTCTGATAGGTTTGCCCTTATATGTTACTTGTCCCTTTTCTCTTGTGGCTTTTAACTTTTTTTCTTTGTTCTGTACATTTGGTGTTTTGATAATTATGTGTAGGGACGATTTTCTTTCCTGATCTAATCCATTTGCCATTCTGTAGTCCTCTTGTATGCTTATAGGCATCTCTTTCTTGAAATTGGAAAAGTTTTCTTTTTCTATGATTTCGTTGAAAGAATTTTCAGGGTCTCAGGGCCAGGAAAGTTCTCCTTCTTCAATTCCTCTAATTCTTAGGTTTTGTCTTTTCATAGTATCCTTGATTTCTTAGATGTTTTATGTCAGGAATTTGTTACCTTTAACATTTTCTTTGACAGATGCATTTATTTTTTCCATTGTATTCTTTACACTTGAGATTCTTTCCTTTATCTCTTGTTATTTATTGTCGACACTTACCTCTGAAGTTCTTGTTTTCTTCTCTAAGTTCTCTCCAGGCTTTCTTAAATTTGTGCTTTCTTTATTAATTCCATTTTCAACTTTAGATATTGAAAGGTTTTATCAATTTTCTTCATCTGTTTGTATATTCTTTGATTTCTTTATATTATTTCTTCAATTCCTTCATCTTTTTGTTTGTGTTTTCCTGAAAGTCTAACAATGATTCACTCACTGCCTCTCTAAAGACCTCATACTGTTTTCTTGTACCTTCTTGTATTTCTCTAAGGATTTTCCTTGTTTTTAATAGCTGAGTAGTATTCCATAGTGTATATATACCACTGTTTCTTTGTCCATTCTTCTACTGAGGGACACTTAGGCTGTTTCCATGTTCTGGCTATTATGAATAAGGCTGCTATGAACATGGTTGAGCAAATTTTCTTGTTGTGTGCTGGAGCATCTTCTGGGTATATTCTAAGGAGTGGAATAGCTGGATCTTGAGTAAGCCCTATTCCCAGTTTTCTGAGATAGCACCAGATAGATTTCCAAAGTGGCTGTACTAGTTTACATTCCCACCAGCAATGAAAGAGTGTTCCTCTCTCTCCGCATCCTTGCCAGCATGTGATTTTCTTTGTTTCTTCCATCATCATTTTCATAAGTATAGATTTAATGTCATTTTCTTGTGTTTCAGTTGTGTTAGTGGATGCAGGGCTTCTTGCTGTACGATAACTGGGTTCTGAATATGCCCATTTTTTATTTGTATACAGGAAGGCTACTAAATTTTTTAATTAACCTTGTATATACTCACTTTGCTTATGGTGTTTATCAGCTATAGGAGTTCTCTGGTGGACTATTGTCGGTCTCTTATGTAGTATCCTATTATCTTCTGCCTTTCTGATTGGAACTTATTTTTTAATAGAAAAATAAAATGTTTACTTTTTCCTTTGGCTCTTTTTTTGTCTCTCAGATTCCTTTCTTACACAAGCACATGTATTATAACACATATGCACAGGCGCACACACACACATATACACATATGTATATATACATATATGGTTCTTTTTAATTATAATTTATTCAGATTACATCACAATTGTTATTCTTTCACTTGTATCTTCATGTTCCCCCTCCCTCTTTTGCCCTATTCCTCTCCCCAAGACCTCTGAAAGAAGGAGACGTCCTCCCCCATCATATGACCACAGCTTATTAGGTATCATCTGGATAGCCTGCTTTCCCTTCTTTTGTGTGCCACCAGGCCTCACCACCAAGGGGAAGTGATCAAATGTGTTGCGCCAGAGTTTATGTCAGAGGTAGTCTGTGCTCTCAGCATAACCACAGAAATTGATATGATTCTTGAGTGTGAATATATTTGACAATGACCACTCATTATGCATAGGTTTTGAAATCCAATGGAAGTACTAAGTTTTCTTCTGAGTATTTAATATATGTTTGTATTGACAGATAAAAGTGGTTTTTCTCTTTAACAGAAAGAATACTATTAGGGGAGATTCAGGTATAGAGCTTGCCTTTAAAGCATAAACCTAACTAGGAAGAGACACATAACCAAGAAAATAAATTATTGATTTAGGAAAATAAAATCCAATTTATAAACAAAGGAAAAATAAGTGTAGTTGTTACTAAAAGTTAAATTAAAGAGTACGGTGCCAGGAGATATCATTAAAACCAAACCTCAAAGGATAAAGAAGCTGTTAAGAGGCTCAGAATATAGAAAACCTCTTGCAAAAGAACAAAGGTTTGTCTATGAAAGTCAGGAGCTTGCTTAGCAAGCAAGAGTAGTTTCTGTGACTTGAGAGAGGGCAAAGACAATGACATTGCCTCTCTTAATTGAACATTATACTGGAACAAGATGTTGAGTGCTTTGCCAGCCCTGGTACAGACAGGATGAGAAGAAGCCAATGGAGGAAGTAATAGGTCTTTCTGATTTATATTCTTCCTTTAAACACTATTTGAAGCAAAATATAAGTATTGAACTAATAAATTCTAAATGGAACAAATACAACCTGGATTCAGCACACTATATGGAATATGTTCAGTATATTTATTCTCCTTATTGTTATGACTATATACAGGGCTCAAACTATCTAACGAACATTGACTAGCTGTCTGCTAAGGTTACTTCACTAAAAATTCTGTATTGCATTTCATAAGAGCACTGTGCTCTGTCTTAATCCTGATGTGTATATCATGTCCTTTTGCAGTTGGGTGCTCCACTTCATGTTTCAATTTAGGCAAGTTTCTTAAACTATTTTAAAAAGAGAAAACCAGCAGTGAAGTATGGATAATTATGAGACCAAAGAAAAAACTCTTTTTGGGAAACTAAACCCACAAGCTATGTCTTTCTTAGTGTTTCCAACTTTACAAGCACTTTCATCAACAAAGAAACACTGCAACTCTCCTTCTGTAGTTTGTTTTCATTCAGAAGCAATAAAGCATTAATGAAGACAGGCTTCTGTGCATAATTAAAGGGCTTATGTCAATTACAATTTATCCACTGCTGCTCAAGGTACTGTGGTTATTTGGGTCTATTGCTGTCAACCATTCCCAATTAATGTCTACTTTTGATTTATTTCAATAAAACATGTTATTAAATTTAATTGTTGTTGATCCCACCTTCCCAATTAATTTCAAGTAAGTTTCCCAGTGACCTGATTAAACCAAGGAAAATATCTCCATATAGAGTGTTCTGCTGTGGATTTTATATGGTTATTATGGCCACAATGATATAATTTTTATACCATATGGGGAACTCTTACCTTTTCGATTGTTTTCTTTAAACCTGAACATCTAAATGTGTCACACAATTGCATGGCTTGGGAACTGAAAACCTGACTAGTGAGTGGTTACTAGGGAACAAAGAATAGACATATGCACATAATGCTGTGATCACATGGTCTGAGCTCTTGGATGGAGATGGCATAGCACCCTTCAATCTCAACTCGTTGTTTTCTATACACCTGAACAGGGAGGCAGGAATATTACATAGAGATTAATTAAGGAAGTGGAGTTATTGCATATAGATAAACAAGGAGGCAGGGTATTATATTCAGCTGAACAACGGAACAGGTTTAGCTAATCTTGGTAGGAGCAGTCTGTGCAGGGAAGTAGTCTTCTGGATATAAACCTTTAAGAGGAAAAAGATATGGTTACAGTTTCTGCACACTGGCAACATCTGCACTCTGAGAACAGGTATGCTTTGCTATCCTTCTTAGCCTCACTGGTGGAATGTGGTGCCACTCCCATGGGTATAGGTACTTGACGTGGACATGCCTATGCAAAAAATACATATTCAAGATTTCACTAATTTCAAACATAAAGTAGAAGACCAATAGAGGGAATAAAACAAAAATATGTCAGAACAAAGGTTACTTTAAGACTGAACATAAGTTTAAATATTGTGCTTAGGTTGGTTCTTGGTTATCATTAAGATCAGCAAAAAAATCCTCTGGGGTTTAATCTTATGAATAAAATGCTAAAGTTCAAACAAACAAACAGTAAAAAAACCAACAATAACAAATACAAAGTGCTTATACCTTCCCTATATTGTTTCCTTATGCCGTGGTTTGTATAGAAAGATAATTCTATCTCTAATGCCCTAAATGTCACATATTAGTAAGATCTATATTGTATTTCATGACTTCTCCATGACTGCCTAGGACTTTTAGTCCTTAAGACGCATTCTTGAGATTATAAACAGAACTAGAAAACTGTTTTTCATACATTTGAATTATCTTTATTCATTTCAATGACTTATTTACTTATTTTTAAGTGCTAAATATAGAACACAAAACCTCACACAAGTCAGACTAAATATCTTGGCACAAATGCATAAACTAGGGTTAAATATTACAAAAATATAAATATTACCATAAAATTGCTGTAAAGAAATTGGTTTCCTGTATATTCTTTCTTTATTATCATGTCTTATATGCCTGTTTTTGAGAAAAATGAGTAGGTCTTTCTGTACAGCATTGCTATATTTGACTTCTTAAAAATAGTCCATTTTCTGATTTTCTAAAGTGCTTAGGTACTACTTTAAGAAAATTACATTCTATAATTAAAATATAGTTTATTATATCAAGTAAACTCCTTTGTGACTTTATATTAAATACATAATTTGAAAATGTGAATTTCTAAGAGTTATTGATTATAGAGAATGCGTATTTCTTAATTACTGTACCATTGACCATCTAATATAGTATCAAGCATTTTATATTAAGAAATAGATTATAAATATAGAATAAAAATAAACTACTACTTTGTTTCATTTTGTATGCATGCATAGTTCTAACCTACATTTAAAAGATATTTTTTCTTCTGTGGTGGAATCTTCTGTGGTACAATGTAGACAGAAAATGCATTTCTAGGATGTGTATATATGATTCACATTATTTCATAAAGATATTTTAGATAAGACTGTAAATGAGCTTCTCAGTTGAGTGGAGAGTGAGGTCTGACTTTCACACGAACTCTGGTGCCTCATATTTGACAATGTCTCCTGGATGAGGAGGCCTGGTGGCACTCAGAGGAGGGATAGCAGGCTACCAAGAAGAGACTTGATACCCTATGAGCATATACAGGGGGAGGAGGTCTCCCTCTGTCACAGTCATAAGGGAGGGTAGTAAAGGGAGAATGGGAGGATACAAGGGATGACATAATAATTGAGATGTAATATGAATAAATTAATAAAATATATTTTTAAAAAGACTATAAATGTGTTCTTTTACTTGTTATTCCAGAATACAAGAAATTGAGTCTGGATTTGCTTCAGTTACAGGACATGCATAATCTATAGCTCTGATAGACATAATCAATTTAGATTGAAAATGCCTATTTGATAATTTTCAATAGTTTTTAAAACATATTTGCATTAAGAATGTATCATTCCTTGCAAAGCGTAAGATGTGCATTTGAATCCAAGGGTGTCTATCTTTAGCTTCTTTAGAAAAGTAGCACTCTTCTACATCAAGTTTTATATTTTACTAGATCAGGCAAATTAATCAATACTTGATTTTTATTATCATTATTATAATGGATTGAATAAAACATAGTTGGCTTTGATTTTTATAAATCACAATTCAGCAGTTAAATTTTATTTTCAATTTATGCAGTAATTCTATTGATAATTTTCATGATTTATAAGCTATATTCTCATGTTACAATATTTCTCATTTCCACTTGCTAAGAAAATAACACTTCACAAAACTTGGGTTTCTAAAGAATGCATTAATTTTCTTAAAATGTGTTTTGGATTCATGTGGTATTTTGTGTAGGAATAAGTAAAACAACACAAATTATGTGTCATATCTGTGCTACAAAATAACTGGTCCTACTTGGCAATATAATTAACAATAAATAATATAATCAGGATAAAAACATTTCTGGAGTTGCACGTTTGTTTTATCAAAATATATTATTTTCTGATTCATATTGTTTGTACCATAATTTTAAAATTAAAATATTTTAATTAGGAGAAGAGCTGATTTGTTATAAACACTTAATGTAGGAAAGTATTTGAAATGTTCTTGGGAATTATATGTAGAGAAAATTGGCATATTGCTAACTTATGTCAAAGTACAGACTTTATCCCAATGTAAAATGTCATTTTTGTTACTTGTCGGATACAGCATACATAATACTTTAGTAAGAGTACATACACAGTGAGTTTTCTTTCTAAAATCCAAGTACCTCCATGTATAGAACTATACTCAACTGTTGATCACTAAGGCATAACATCTTCTTTTTTCCAGTTCATCCAAGCAACATTTTTTTTTGAGTTACTGAACTGACAGAAGTAAAGAGATGTGAAATGGCTCACTGATGTCTGATATAAATCACTTTGACCTATCACTTCTGCTTCTGTAATTCTATTTCTGTAGTGCACTGTGTATGTTTAAATTATGCTTGTTAAAGAAGATCACTTCTAGAAATTAGAGACTGGGAAGGGATAAAGAATTTTAGGTGTTTCATTATACCTTTGGCCCTAGAAACATTTTTCTCTCAGATTGTCAAATCATTTGACTTGATAAGATATTTACTATCAGTCATCTCTCTCTCTCCCTCTTTCTCTCTCTCTCTCTCTCTCTTGCTTGTTCATACCCATTCTATACTCATGGTGGCACACAAGTACAATGTACCTATTTCCTTGAAAGTACAGTAAAAATATTCCATTCTAAAATATATCTATATTTATTTCAAATTCCATAAGAAAAAAATTTAAATACTTGATGCAAATTCATGAATCACATGAACATAGCATTTCTCTTTGTGAGAATATAAAGTGCCTGCATGTTGTTTTGTGTGTGTGTATGCACATGTGTTTCAAATTCCAATTATCACTCACTTAGAGGTCCTTTCACTACCATTACTTAGTTCTTGGCCTCATGGCTTTATTGTCCTTCATTTTGGACTTACTGTATTTCTCCAGTTCTGTGTTAGAAAACATGGTAGTACCTCTTATTCCCAAATGGATATTTAATATAATATAAAACATGCTATGGAAAACATTAGAAGCAAGTAAGTATTGTTTTAGAACTATGAAAGAAGGCTGAGTATCTTCTCAGAGTAGAGACTTCTGACAGCTAAAGGAATGAAACACACTACTCTATGGAAAAAATCAGTTTAGGTGAAAGTCTACTTAAGGCTTAGGGTCTGAAAAGGGAGTATATGCTTTTTCAGGAACAGAAGTATAACTGAGTAGTGTAAAGAAACAAATGATAAGAAACATTATGATATCGAATAGTATCTGCTATGAGGGAAATAGAAATAGAGTAGAGGCTTCAGGAAGAAAAACAAGGAACAACAACAACAACAACAAAACCACAACAAAACAAATAGCAAGCAAGCAAGCAAACAACCAAAGCCAAAACCAAAAACCAAGGCAAACAACAAAGTGGTCCTAAACTAAAATATATAATACATTAAGTATATATTTTAATTAATTCTTGTTAGACTACTTGAAAGCATCTGTTGAAAAATTGAAATTGTAGTGTATAGTTTACATTTGCTTATTTTAATAGACAAATTATGGGGTACAATGTATTGTTTTGACCAATGCATAACATTACAGAAACATTCAACAAAATGAATTCAAATACCTCCCACGTTATCAAATTATCATTTTATGTCTTAAACTTTCTAGAAATATATCCTAATACTATTTAAACATTAAGATTATTACATGTATTTTAACTATTATTACATCTAGTTTAAGACTATATATTATCTCTAATAATGAGAGAAATTTATTTTGAAAGGTAATTCTCACCATAAAATAGTTTGTTTCACTAATGGCACAAAATATTTTTTAATCTGTACATGTGCTCATGCAACTATGTATGTATATTAGTATTTAGTATATTATAATTAGATATTAACAATCAAATTATTATTTCTCATCTCTATTTTGTATATGAAATTTAAACATCTGTCAATTTTGAAGCAACATTAATAAAGAATGTAACCACTGAGTAGTTAGGGCTTTGTATGTGTGTAGACATTTTAAGCATTTTGGTAAAGACTGTCAATACTGTCTTCTGGTTCATTTATCTTAGCATATAAAAGCCAGAGTGATGATATGATGAAAATTATAATGAGTACTAGGGAATTATGCAAAATAATTTGTAAATTAAATATGAAACTAAAACATCTGTTCAAATAAATTTCCCACAGGTAATAGGGTGAGGAGTACAATTTACAGACTGAACAAAAAAGGAAAATTCTTCCACAGAGGCACTTACTGTGTGTAAGAAACATAATTTTCTTTCACATTTAATAAACAAACTTGTAAAACAACACACATTTTTTTTGAAATCTGCCTTGTTTCTCTGTCTCACTAATACTCCCTTCTTTTTTGCCTTAAAAACCCCTAAATCCTGAAAATTCTCTTTGGGTTTTTATATCCATATAACAAATCTAGGAAGTGTCATCAATGAGAAATTTTTTATCATAATTTTTAAATTTATTATAATTTATTCACATTACATCTTGATTGTTATTCCCTCCATCTTATCTTCTCATTCCCACTCTCCCTCCCTCTTCTTCCCTATTCATCTCCCCTAGACCTCTCACAGGGGAGAACTTCCTCCCCCACCATCTGACTACAGCCTATCAGGTCTCATCAATATAGCCTTCATCCCCTTCCTCTGTGTTCCCACAAGGCCCCCCAGCCAAGGGTAAGTGATTAAATTGAGGGCACCAGAGTTCATGTCAGAGGCAGTCCCCTCTGTTCTCCATATGAACAGGAAGAATGATCTGTCCATCAGCTACATCTGAGCAGGGGTCGAAGTTCTCTGCTTGCAATGAACTTGGATGGTTTTTCAGTTTGTGCAGGCCATCCCAAGTCCAGATACTACAGCCTTGATGGTCTCCTGAACCCTCTAGGTCCTTCCATTCCCCCATTCTTCCAGACCACTCTCATCACTCCACCCAAAGCCCAGCTGTAAGTTCTAGGATCTGTCCTGATTCCCTGCTGCATGGAGTCTCTCAAAGGACATCTATGTTGGGCTAATATCCACCTATAAGTGAATATATACCATGTATGTCTTCCTGGGTCTGGGTTACCTCATTCAAGATGATATTTTCTAGTTCCATCCATTTGCCTGCAAATTTCAAGATTTCCTGGTTTCTAATACCTAAGTGGTATTCCATTATGTAAACATACCACAGTTTCTTCATCCATTCTTCAGTTGAGGGACATCTACACTTTTTCCAGATTCTGGCTATTATATATAAAGCTGCATCGAACATAGTTGAACAAATGTCCTTCTTGTGTGCTGGTGCATCTTTTGGGTATGTGCCCATATCATTTGACAAAATCCAACACCCATTCATGTTAAAAGACTTGGAGAGATCAGGGATACAAGGCACACACCTAAGCCTAGTAAAAGCAGTATTACAGCAAGCCTATAACCAACATCAACCTAAACAGAGAGAAACTTAAATCAACTCCACTGTTATTAGGGACAAGACAATGCTATCCACTCACTCATTCTCTTCAGTATAGTACTTGAAGTCCTAGCTATAGCAATACAACAAATAAAGGATATCAAAGGAATTTGATGGACATTTAAAAGCATGTATCATTCTTTTCTGTCATTTTCTTTTTAAAATATAAGTTAAAAATTAAAACCTAGTTGATAAACTATAATATGCCAGTGAATTCTAATAGAAATGGATGAGATAAAATCCTCAATATAAGGTGTTTAATGTTTATTTCCCTGTTATGTAATAAATAAATTTAAACATCATTGATGAAATCCATGCTCTTCCACTAATGTCATTTTATTTTCACCCCATTTTATTTGCTGCAAGAAACAAAGAGCAATGTCATATCTGAGGCTGAATCCATGTCCTAAGTGTAGGAAAGTGTTCTGTGTTTGATATCAGGCATAGAGCATATTTAATCTTCAATTATATAAATGATTGAGTATTTACAGGAAACAACAGGGCTTCCATTCATATTAATCTCAGCATGTGCATTTTTATTGTTATAAATAGTTTCCTTTTACTTTTCTTGCCTTTTTGGTCAAACAAGCAGGTAGGTTTAGGTCTTTTAGTTTGTAAAGGGCTGTATGTGAATAATGAGTGAATGAACTTTCCAGTCACTTCATCCCAGAGTTTAGTTAGCTTCCAATAATTTGAACAATCTATAGACTTATGAGAGTTAAAAGTTTATATTTTTATTTTAGAAATTACATTAAAAAATCCAGTACCTTATACTGTTAGCTAGTAGTAACGGTATTATTGTCTTATGCTAAACATTATTTTGCTCTGGCTTCCTGAAATTATACTAAAATTTTTCATCAAAGATATGACGGGACTGTAAATTCAAATTTTTTTGTTGTTGTTTGGGTAGAGAGATATTTCAGTGAGAGTAGTACAATTTGTACAATGTTTTGTATATAGTAATCCTGGTATCATAGTATCTATTTTAACTACTTCTACAAGAGTAACATTTATGCATTGATTCAAGTAAATAGGTGTTTTGGCATTGTTCATTTTAAAAATATGCAATTATACTATTCACCTCCTAGTTGCCATTTACAATTGAATATTGCATGATGAGTTTTAATCAAAGGCTCAGTGAACTTTCTCATAATGATTTTTATTGAACATATAGAATTCATTACATTTTAGTAAAAGCCACTATCTAGTGAGCTGAATCCACAGGCTGACAAGTATATCTCTTGCAAAATTAAAGACCTGAATAAATGTACTAACTACTGTATATTACCTGTTATTCTAACCTCTAAGGACATTTCAACAAACAATATCTGCATGTTAAATATATACTTTTAGTTTTCATATAAGATATATCTTTTCCTTCAAAATATACTATGAGAATGTAATAATACGATCTATACCATTTTTATCATTTTAATTTAAATTGGATATACTCTACCAGCTTATTTATTCATTTAGATGTAAGCAACCTGTATAATATTTAAACCTGAAAATTTATTTACTTCAGTTAGTATTATGATAATATAGTTTGTTCTAGTGAGTATGGCATTCTACTAGAAGTAAAAGTCACATGTAATTATTTTCTTCTATCTTCGGTTTCTTTTCCCTTATCTTCATTTTGCTCATCACGCACATATGCACACAGACACACAGACACACACACACAAACATAAACATACACATACTCATTTCTGCATGTTTTATTAATGACCATATATTGTAAACAGTGACACATTTGAATACTATGGATTTCTAAAACTATTTGCAATATTTTCAAAGAATTAATTGAAGTAAATAGTTGTTCTATACCAGTAAACTTCTAATATAACCAATTTATAATATTATAAAGTAATTTTATCTTCAATTAGAATTTCTTGAAACAAGTAGTGCAGCATGTCCAAAATCATAGACATTTAACAGATTGATTTCTAACACATAGCTTCCATATCACTATCATTGTCATTTTACATGCTACAAATCTCTATTTCTGTAGTAAATTATTGAATGTTAATAGCTATTTTACAAATTATCATAAAGGTCATCAAAATAAAAGATGTGAATACCAAGCATAATGTTTGTCATGTAGCAAATAACTGAAAATGATAGTATTTAATTTAACTTATTGTTAAGTGTGTTTTTTTATTTTTATTTTTTTATTAATTTATTCATATTACATCTCAATGGTTATCCCTTCCCTTGTATCCTCCCATTCCTCCCTCCCTCCCATTTTTCCCTTACTCCCCTCCCCTATGACTGTGCCTGAGGGGGACTTCCTCCCCCTTTATATGCTCATAGGGTATCAAGTGTGTTTTTTATTTAGAGAGAGATAAAGCTGGCAACAAGCATAAGCTGTTTAACATCATCCTGTCACAATCCTTATGTTATTATGTGGGCTTACATATATCACATATTACTAGGTAATACAATGAAGAGGTTGGTTTATTCCTTGTTTGATTTCTCTTACTATGTAGTTCTCGTTGTCCTGGAGCTTACTATGTAGATCAGGCTGGCCTTGAACACACAGATATCCACCTGCTTCAGTCTTCCTAGTGATGAGATTAAAGGCATGTGCCTGGATAATATGCTGTTTTACCAATTTTTCTTTTCTCCTTTGTTTTTCTTTAACCTAATAATAGCTAATTCAATAATAATGTGAATTTTAAAGTGTTAGAAACTATCAGCCTATCATAGTGAGAAAAGATGAAACAAGTAAAAAGTGAGATATTCGTGAATGTAGTGGCTGCATATGAGGTCCATTGCTTGAAAGTAGAGTTGTTGCTTAAGGACAGGCACTGTAAAGAAAATATGTCACCTTTAAAAAGACGTGTAGAAAGAGAAACAAATTGAGGAGATGCACAAATGAAGAAGTAGATGTTAGATGTACCTTAGGGCATAAGAAATAGAGTAAGAGATGAAAATTAGTCTAACACTAACTCAGTTGAAGGCAGGGGATTTTAAGGAATTTGGTAGATTATGTGCTTAAGGCAAGTAGGTCTCAAACCAAAGATACTAACTGAGCTCTGAGCCAGATCATATTGGTACAACCCATTGCGTTCATGACTATCAAGGCATCCCTTACAACACTTGAGAACACCAGGAAAGTTGGGGGTGGGGAGTCCTACATTGACAGATTTTGAAGTGGGCGAAAAGGTCTATTTTGAGCAAAAATGTTCAATAGAACATATGTCAGCAAGGAAGAGAAGATTCTGCTTAGATTTACAGCTGAAAAGGCCTGTCTTACACCCTAATTTGAGGGAAATGTACCCAAAGAATGAAAACTTAAAGTTCTATTACTTTTTTCTTGAACAGATGAACCTTATACCTTTTCACTTGGAGAACACTTAACCTTACCAGTCTTAGGTTCTCTCTATTTATTTTGCAGTAGGATTATTCCCTCCTTTTTTAATTTTAATGTAAGCATTCAGATTACCAAGTGTTATGACCTGAAGGAGGACAGAAACAATATACATGCTAACATGGAAAGAAAATTTCACAGGACTACAATCATATACAAAGAGCTACAGATAACTATGGAATGTTGAGAGTAGAAGAAAGTAGTCTTCCCTGAGTAAGAGTCCAATTAGTTATCCAATTCCAAGTGATCATCCCAGGAATCACATACTTACAGGGAACATTATGCTTACATATTTAACAATAGATAAAGTGGCTATAATTCACTAATTTGAGAGAGAGAGCAAGGTCAGGATGCACAAATAGGAGTGGTTGGAGAACAGAAATGGAGTAAGGAAAAGGATGTTTATTTTAATATCAAAATAAAAAATACCCTGCATGATTTATATCACTATCATGACTGGTTACTTTCTTTTTTAAACACCTATATGCTCCAGGGAAGAGAAACATGAGACCAATTCCTGATTGAACTTTAAGATCTTAAATATGGAAAATCTGCCTTTTCTATTCTGGCTCATGGAATAATACCACAGGATATAGTCTCAGAAAACCATTTGCATCTAATTATCTTCTTTTCTGCCTGATTCTGTCTCTGACTTGAGAGTACTTTTCTCTTCATTAATGAGAAATAATCATTGTTATAGCACTTTCCAAAATTTTTCTCTACCTTATATTTGAGGTCAGGTTCAAAGTCAACAAAGGCAAAGCTAAAACCAGGATCCAGAACATATGGTTGATGAAATGATTTCCTTCCTTCATAGAACAAACATTCTTTTCAGGTAAAATGATAGAGGAGACTTTCAAGAAATAGTGCACAGATAGAGGCAGGAAAGACAATCATCAGTCCCACCACACCAGGAGTTTACAATTTAAAGGAAATTTTCAACATTTATGTGAACATATTCTTATGAAGTTATAGGGGACTTTGTTATACCAATGACATCATGCCTTAGTCTATAGAACAATTATAACCAAAATGTAATAAAATATAGCCCAGGATGATAACTGCTAATCAACTAGAGGTGGGAAAAGGGTTACCCTTCCCCAGATCTGTACTATAGCCATTAAATGAACTTTTATACTAGGATAGTATACTTATAATATTTATATCCATATAACAAAATGGTATGTATTTATTTTAAAGTCACATGTGTTGTACACAGTGCACTTGCATAAATAATTTTAATGATAACGTATATGAGTATATTTTAGATTTCCACCTAAGGTAATAAGTATTCTTCTATATCTCTCACACATTTGGAATGAGTTGTAATATGATACATCCTTTATTTGAATTCTGATAGAGTCTATCTAGCTTCATGATACTACATTTATACTTACTGTAAATATTCCACTCATAGAGGAGTATTCTGGAATCTTAGATTTTGGTCGCTTCAGTTTCTAGAGTGTGAGATCTTGGGACATAGAGATCAATGGATCAGTTTAATTTCCTGATGATGTAATCGGTTTGGCAGGCTTCATGGATAATGTGTACTTTAAAAAATAGAAGACATGGATTCAGTGGACATTATTATGCCTGAGCCTTCTCAGTTAGTTAGTACCTATATAATTTAAAGTAAGCAATTGACTTTACTGTGTCTTTGTGTTCTCACTTGTAAAACTATGAAGTATATATATATATATCTACTCACTATTTTTGTAAGGATATTGCGAGTAGCTAATGAGTTAAGATTATAACATGGCTTTGAAAACTGTAAAATGCACCCTTGAGAGGAATTTTAAATTATATTTTCAATTTGCATATAGTAATTTTATATGTCATTTATGTCAAGTTTTCAACTCCAAAATCTATTAAAAAAACAAAGGTGTCTTCCAAGAGTAAAAGAAGTACAGAGGGTAAGTTTGGTATACAAAAAACTAACAACAGAATGACTCCCATATCTTGAAGGTCTGTTATTCATTTTGTAGGCCCTGTCTATGTTGTTTATAGTACCTTTGTTCATTTTTTGTTGAGTTAATATGTTTCATTTCCCCTGATCTACTATTATTTTCTCAGTCAGAAATTCCCCATGGTTCTAATTTCAAGCTATGAAAACAGGCACAGAGAAAGATAGATAATATATCTAAAACATGCATATATATAACACAGACCTGTAACATTATTATATTATTATTATCATATTTCCTTATTCTTACCTTCATTTAAGTATTAAGGAGCTCTATTGCCCATTTTTTATTACCAACATTATAAATTGATACATATAACCCTCTAGGCGATAGAAACTACCTTTCAATCTCTAGTGGGAGTAATTTTAGTCATTCTGTGAGCATGCAGTCACTACAATGCTGCATGACAAGAAGGAAACATTTCAAATTCTAGACAAATAAAATAAATACTGGGTCTGGAGAGATGGTTCAGACGTTAAGAGCATTGGCTGTTCTTCTAAAGGTCCTGACTTCAATTCCCAGCAACCTCATGGTGGGTAACAACCATCTATAGTGATATCTAGTTCCCTTTTCTGGAATGCAAGCATAAATGCAGGCAGAAATTGTATATGTAAGAAATAGATAAATAAAAATAAATAAAAAATTAACAAACCAAACTTGAATTTGATATTTTCACAGTGTTATTCCTATTAACATAATGCAAATATTGATTAAAGTACAGTCTTTTTAGTCCTATAAGTAATAAATTCAGGAATCCTCCAAAGACTTTTTGTTGATTTCCAAATAGCTTAAAATCCCTGGCTTGTCCAACAAAGGCTTTGACTTTTGGTGGCCAGTCTGTCTACCCCTCTAACTGGCTCTATTCTTGATGTTCCTCTACTCAAGGGGTGACCTTATTCCAATCATAATGTGCTACCAGAAATTTTCTTTTTTAAAAAAATTTTCAAGAAGTTTATTTTTTATATACACGTACCAATTAAATCACATCATTTCTACCTTATTAATTATTTGCAAAAGAAAAAGTTAGGTTTTCTGTTAAATTGTAACATTAATTAATTACATAAGTTTCTAATTTTAAGTTCTTACTGACTTTGAAATAATTATTAACGTTGTCTTTGGCAATGGGGCCCCACTGGCAATTTTCAGAGAGTGATCTTTTGTGCTAACATCAACATGGGTTGTTTATACATCTCCACAGGACATTTACTCCTTGGCCAAAAACTCAAAGGAATATAACCCAGTTCTACCTCTGAAAGCCTTGCCTGTCTACCAAAGATGACCCAGTTCAGAATATGTATCCTCCATTACTATTAGACTGTACTAGGGTCACCTTCATAGATTTTAGAGAGTCTTCACTGCATTGCTTCCACAATACATCCCAAATGCTCCCTAATTTTAACTGCATCTTCCTGAATTCTCTTTCTCCCTCTCTTCCCTCTTGTTCCACCGTTGCCTGATCATTCCTGCTCCCATCTCCACCTATCCTCAAAGCACCCAGAGACTTTACTCTATTTTCCCTTCCTTGCATGGTCAATGCATCCACCTAGAGTCCTCCTCTTATACTCTCTGGGTCTGTGAACTGTAGCTTGATTATCATTTACTTATAGATAAATACATAATATATTTGTCCTTTTAGTTTTGGGCTACATCCTCAGTCTAATTTTTTCTAGTTGTATCCATTTGCCTGAAAATTTCATAGTTTCATTTTTAGTAGCTGAGTTATACTTCATTGAGAAAATTTACCACAGTTTCTTCATCCATTCTTTGGTTGAGGAACATCTAGGTTGATTCTAGTTTCTGGCTATTATGAATAAACCTGCTATGAACATAATTGAGCAAATGTCCTTATGGTAGGATGGAGTCAAGGGTGGTATAGATTGGTCTGGAGATACATTGATTCCAACTTTCTGAAGAACTCCCATGTTGATTTTCATAGTGGCAGTACAAATTCACACTCCTACTAGTAATGGATAAATGTTTCCATTGCTATATATCCTTGCCAGAGTGTGTTGTCACTTATGATATCGGTCTCAGCCATTCTGACAGGTGTAAGATGGAATATCAAAGTAAGGGTGACTTGCATTTCCCTGATGACTAAGGCTATTGAACATTTCTTTAAGTGCTTCTCAGTCATTTGCAATCTTACCAGAAGTTCTCTAACACTCCATGCCAGTGTGTTTTACCGAAGATGTTACCCTGCATCCCATATACCTGGTTTCCTCTTTTTTGTTCTGATTCACAGAATTTTGATGATGTATTTATTAGATATTTAATAGCCTAGATAGGGCATGTAAATACTATGCATAAACCAGACCTCCCTGAAATAAGCAGAATGTGATCACCTCAGCCAAATATCATAAAGTTAGGGAACTCACAAAGTCAACTACAGGTTAATTAATACATCATTCTTAATTATGTTATACATTACCAAATTACTATATGGTCATTTGTCTATGAATGTCAATTAGTATTTAGTAATTTATTTGTGGATATTTTTTGCAGAGCCCTGGTTCAAACATTGAGAGACTGACCCCAAGTTGTTTCTCTTAGGTATATTTAAACACAGAACAACAATCTGGTGAAAACAAGGTATATCTAAATCCCTGAGGGACAAATTAAATTAGATACAACTCAGCTGTGACTACAATGAAACTATTTGTAAAGTACATGTGGCACCTTTCATAAAGAAAAATTCTATAGATTGACTGAGAAAAACAAGCTTATCAAAATCGATCTGGAGGAGGGTCCAATCTTTGGCCACATAGATTGTGCAAAGTCACCAGGCTAGAAAGCACCTCTGCCCCAGCCTTCTAGGAAGAAAACAGGTTTCACATTCCTTCTCTTGAAGGAACAACCATGTGTGCTTAACATTCCAGGTTCCCCTACTCCTTTTCTGTGAGCAAAAAGACCTCCATGTGCCCTACAAAATTTCACGTGTGGTGTAGATCATGGCCAATATTCTAGCTGATTTAATGTTATCTTCTACTTTAGATTACATAAGCAGCTGCAAAATTAATGTGGTAGCCTGAGAAACTCAGTTGTGAGATGCCATGTGGAATAAGGAAAATGAAATAATGAAGTAATTTATATTACTTGTCCTAGTTACTATTTTGTTGCCATGAGGAAACACTATGACCAGGGTACATTTTAGAAGAAAACAATTAATTTGGGGCTTGGTTACAGTTTTAGAAAACTAGTCAATGATAAACATGGTGGGAAACTTGATGGCAGGCAGGCAAGCATGGTGCTAGAATGTTAACTGAGAGCTCACATCTGATCCACAAGTTGTAGGCAAAGACAGATTGAGACTAGGCCTAGCATGTGCTTTTGAAAACTTAAAACTCATATTCACTAACAGGGACACACCTACTGCAATAGGGACATTCCTCCTAATATTTTCCAAACAATTTCACTAATTGTGGGCCAAGCATTCATATATATGAGTCTATGAGTACCGTTCTCTTTCAAACCACCACAAAATTATAGTTCAAAGTTAAGGTTAGTTCTTTTCCATATATGAAATCAAGCCAGAATGAGGTTCTAGAAATCTGAGAATTAATCCTCATACTATTGAAGAAAAATTCATAAAAATCCATAATTTCTTAGTCACTTATTATAAATCCACTCTGTATATGGTAGTATTGAGAGTATTATTAGTGATTACAAAGAAAGGTATTAAATGAGAGTTTTGTGAAAAATCTAGAGGACCAATAAACAAGAGCATTTATAGAAAAAAGTTTTTCTTAAAATTTGTCAATGTTATATATTGCTATAATTTTCATGTCACTGTTTCAATATGTGGAGGAATTCACTAACTAAAAATTGATTTTTGTTAGTACATTATAACTTTCGTATTAAGTTTACAAATTGAAAATTAGACATAATTATTCAGCAAGTCATGACTCAGTATTTGCATAAAAGAGAGCTGTCATTGTTGGCATGTTTTACCTGTGGGGATTTTAGTTAAGCACCTGAATTTTCACAAATGCAACTTTAGAGATGATAATTCACTTATGAACTATTTAATGTTAACACATCCATGAATATGCTTGTGAGTGTATACTGTCTCCCTTTCTAGTTTATGAATATGTGTGATATTCATCACTTCCATTATGTGGTAGAATCTCGTCAACATTTTGAAAAAAAGATATCATATTCTCTAAGTATTCAAATGGTATCTGGTATTTCACATTATTAAAATTTCAGAAGCCCCATGGATGTCTCTTGTCTGTGTTCCTCTTAGAGGCCATGTTTGTGCCTAGGGCCCATGCTGCTGCATGATCCCATGTTGATGTCTGTGGCCTGTGCTCCTGCCAAGAGTCATGATGGTGTTTCTAGTTCCCTTACTTATTTAATACAACTGCTATGCACCTAAGTAACTAAAGCAAAAGTGTGGGTATCATCCAAATAGCCAGTCAATTATAACATTTTGTCAGATTATTTTTATGTTTTCTCACTGGAATGTCTGATTTTACACCATACACCTGTAGCAAGAGGGCTTAAATTTCTTTTTAAGTTTCAAAATATCTTTTACCATGTTCTAGACTTTCAGATATGATTCTCTCCATTATATTTTTATACAAATTGTTTAGTATCTTTTCAAAAACAAGTATGAATGTGTGAATCCTTAAAATTCTTCAGTAATCCCTATTCTTACCTCTTAGAGATAAAATAACAACTTTGAGGTATGAGGATTTTTCAGCTATTTTAAACTTAATTTTAGTAATAAGAATTTTATACTATATATTTTAATCAAATTCACTGAACTGCCCTTACCACCTTGAAAATTCAAATCCTTTCATTTTCAGTAATCCACTGAATCCAATTTGTGCTGCCTCTATATTTGTGGGTTTAGAGCCACAAGCTTGAACATGCTACTAGGGAGCAAATAGTTAAAGAAAATTCATTCTCCTTTTCCCAGATATGGTTATTGAACCATTAAGGAAAAGTTTGTTATGTAAATGTACCACTTGTGCTTGAGTATTGCATTAACCCTTAGTCTCTGAGCCTTGACCAGCTGTGAGTTTCTTCCTTAAATACTGTCCATTGTGCAAAGAAGCATCTCTGATGAGGCTGTAATAATATATAGGTATTGAGATACAAATTTTAAAAATACTTTGATATACTTTGACATAGTAGAGTAATAGTAGGTTGACCCCTGGAGCCTGGAAGCATTGTTGATTCTTCTCTGTTTCCTTTCTTTTTTTTTTTTCCTTTGCTATCCTATCATTTCTTTTTCATCTTATTTGTGTTTTTTTACATATATGCATTTATTTATTTGTTTGTTTAAAGACAGTATTTCTCTATATAACCCTGGCTGTCCTTGAACTCACTGTGTATACCTATGTGGGCCTCAAACTCACAGACATAGACTTGCCTGAGGTTAAAGGCATTTGCCACCATGCTTAGCTCCCAATTATGCATTCTTAGCCAGATTTGCAATGCTATTCATGTATTTTTCTCTTATTTGGTGGCATCTACATTTGATTAGAAAGCAGTTGGTTATTTACAGATTTGTGCCACTGTAGCACTTGTTGGCATATCTTTCTATGTTGTTCATTGTTGTAGTTTACAGGGTTCTCAGCTGTGTAAAATCATTGATGACTTCTTTCTACCAACAGCTTACATAGTGCTTCCTCGTACTAAGAATGCAAGCCAAGAGGAAGAATTCTTCCTTGTCAGTGCCACCTTGATTCCTCCATATGCTGGGATCAAAATATATGGTGTCTTTACAATTGTCTGTATTGTTTGGGGAGTCTCCATGACACCTAAACCAACAACTCAAGAGGAACTTTATACTTGATAAATTTTAGCCTTTTTGAGCCCTGCTTTATAAAGTAACATAAGTTAAGTTCTTTTAATGAATATTTTATAAAATATAAAAATTAATCATATGCATTATATAATTGTGCAAATACACACATGTATGATAAATCAGTATATTATAAATCAGTATGTTTCCACAAGACTTTTTCAAACATCCTTAGTGTACATTATCCTGACCCCTGCAGTCTTATATGTCCTATCCCTCTATGCCTACACTTACCTAAACCTACCACACTATGACAGTAATAAGTTTCCCTCAAAATAATATAATAATTATTTGAAATATGTTATCTTTCATGTTATGCAAATATGTTAGCTCTTAATATGCTATAAAGATGTTTTTAAACCTATAGTTACATAATGGCTACTATCAGCATACAGATTTTGATGCAGAAAATATTCTTAAACACATGAACACTAGGGTTTATATTTTTTATTCTTATGGACAAATTGCTGATAAAGAGACAGTTTTAATCTGTGGAACATATTACATGGTAGTTAATTTATGAAGGCATTAAATGTTTTAAAATACAAAAACATACTCAAATTGATTTTAAATCAGTAGGACATGGATTTCTGTTATATTTAAGACAATCTGTTTAATTGAGGTCTTTATTATAGGCTTGTAATCTTGACCACTTGGAAGGCTGAGTCAGGACTATCATAAGTTCAAAGACTTCCTTGGAAAACTCAGCTTGAGCAATTTAATAAAACCTGCCTCATAATAAAAAGTAAAATGTATTGAGAATATAACTGAGTGTTAAAGCATTTTCCTAGCTAATACACATGATTTACTAGGTTGGATGCCAGAAATATCAAAATAAATAATAAATGAGTAAATATAAATAATTCATCTAGAAAATGTCACCAATTTAACAAATCCCACTTTTATTTTAAAATATTTGTTTCAATTTAGTTGTTTTAATTGATTTTCTTCAAGATTAATTCCATCAACTTAAGCATTGCCAGTACACTTAGTGTTGCTTTTAATGCTCTATATACAGAAACAGATGGATCACAATAGTTTTATAAAAAGGAACACTGGGTAAGAAAATGCTCTTGAATGTATTCAAGTATGTGTTCCCTATAAGATTTATGTTATATCT
The DNA here is from genome assembly GCF_903995435.1 of Acomys russatus. Classification (NCBI taxonomy): domain Eukaryota; kingdom Metazoa; phylum Chordata; class Mammalia; order Rodentia; family Muridae; genus Acomys; species Acomys russatus. Next base: position 37,711,799 of record NC_067169.1, read on the forward strand.
AGCTACTTTCCTTCTGAGTCTTACTAAACCATTTGGTGCTGTTTAAGGACTTCCTTAACATGGTCATCCAGAAATTTAAAAAAAAAGAACTGGAATCTTTTACTATTTCGTATTGCATATGAATGGTCATAGGAAGTCAGAATGCCTTACTGGATTTATGGAGTCCAGTAGAAGAGTAAACATGGCACCCTATATATCACAAGTTATGTATTTATAACACACGCCAAATCAACACACACTTTAGAAACAAAAAACATTATGATGATATGGAAGTCTCGATTTGGAGATCTCTAACTCTCTAGAGTTCTGTACTAAACAAAGTAGTTTTGAAGGTTCTTATCTCTGGTCTCTGGAGTTGAAATTGCTCTTTTTAAATTGGAAAAAAATAAGAACAAGGTAAGAATAACTATACAATTACTAAATATAGACAACTGTATAGGATGATTTCTCAATTAGTGATTGATAGGAGGAGGCCCAGCTCATTGTGAGTGATATCAACCCTGGGCCTGGGTTGTATAAGAAAGTAGACTGAACAACTAATGGTGAGCAATCCTCCATGGCCAATGCATCAGCTCCTGGTCCAGGTTCCTGCCCTGTATGATCTCCTGCCCTCATTGTTTTTGATAATGTATTACTACATGAAACTGTGAGCAAATAAACCATTTCTGCCTCAGGTCAATTTTGTCATGGTGTTCCATCACAGCAATAGTAACCTTAACTAGGACAAGGTGGAACCTGGGTAGTTGGGTGGGGGTATTTCTGTGACAAACTTGACCATGCTGTTTTGGAAAGTATTGTGAAGGGACTTTGTAACCCTAGGCAAGAAAAGTCATCAAGGGCTGAGTGCTCAGAGTGCTGTTCTGTCGGAGCTTGGATGATAAGAATGTCGAGAACAGAGCACACAATGGATATGTGGCTCCTATTCTACCCACGTTTGCCACAGTATTTTATCACAGCAATAGTAGCCTTAACTAAGACAGCAAACATAAGACCAGGAAAGCTCTTTTTTATTGTTGTTTTAATATTTTGAGCCCATTTTTTGTTTTGAATAAGTTAGAGATCTTTATTCTCAAAGGCACCCTCTATATGGCAAGTACTCTGTGAAAAGCATTAACAGACAAGCAGACCTGGTAAATGCAAATGCAAGCACTTCACTATAAGTGCCTAGCTTAAATTCTACCTCCACTATTAGTGAACATTACAAGTTTGAGTCATCTACCTTCAGAATCAAATCTACCTTGTAGGCTTGTTATGAAATCCAAAGTGCAGTAACAGGACCATAAGAGACACCTGACCATAAGATACGCCCATTTTTTAGAGGAGTAAAACAAGAAAAACAGTAAAACAGAAATTGGAGTTCTGTGTTTGTTCTGTCTATGATCCACTGACATCTGAGGAGTCAGATTGGCAGGAAGTCCTGGTGGACAGTGCCCTAACTGGCATGAGGGTGAGGAGCTAGGAGAGGTATGTGATGGGCACTCATAATGGTCCAGCATTTGACATATCATCATTGGCTCTCCTACAATACAACCTCTAACAAAACTAGGCTGTCTCAAACCATTGGCAACAGGATTGTTTACCTGTACACCAAGAAGGTTGGGAAAGCACCTAAATCTGCATGCAGTATATGACCAGGTTCGTGCTGTGAGGCCCAAAGTCCTTATGAGATTGTCTAGGTACAGGCAGTTATTTCATTCGAATGTCAAATATAGCCAAGCATTAATATCAGCACCTGGGAGGTTAAGATATGAGTATCACAATGTTCCAGCCAGTCTAATCAACATAGCAAGAATCTATCTAAATAATGTCAGATACATATAAAAAAATAACAACTAGCTAGTTGAAGAAAGCAGAGGTCTGTATCTACTGTAAGCATTTCTTACACTTAAAATCAGATGTTTGGTTTCTCACACTGCTTCTTTATTGTTATTTTCCAAATTTTTTACTTCTAACTCTCATTCTTCCATCCACCTCCATGAATTTCAATCTCTAGTACAAATACCCTAGGATTCTGTCAACTCCTCTTAGAGCTGCAATGAAGTGAGTTTAAAGACTTGGATTTGATGTTTAGTAGATTCTTCCTGGTATTTAACCTCAGGAGCCAGGATTTGTTTGCTAACCTCATAGACATAAACATAAATGTCATCAATGAATAGAATTTATAATCATCAAATGAATGGGAAACATGAGATACTCTATGTGATTATTATAGGAAAAGAATGACCTAAGAATATTTTACTACAATGCAGTAGGCTTACATTTTTCATGACTGACTATTCAGCCAAACAAATTATGGAAGAAAAGTTTATTTGCCATAACATAATCCAAGGAAGGGAAGCAGATGACTATAAAGAACATTTATCTGAACTATACCAGAACCATAACAAATCAAAATCATTCAATACAAGAATATTGTGGAACTGAAGAATCCACTTTGTGTGAATACTTCCAAGTTTCTGTTATACTACCTTTAGCCCATTTCAAAGCAAGTAGCATTTTTATGTGACTAATATATCTTGTATTAGGAAGCATAGGACACATTTGTAGGAACTTACTGACATCTCCTAGATTACTTTCTTATTTCTGTCTCTTTGTCTCTTTTCGGAGTCTTGCTTTCCCTCCATCCCACAATCTCCCTTGGAAAGATTATGTGTCAGTATTATTGTTTTTATTGTTTTGGGTTTCTATTTATCATTATCTCATACAATACATCCTAACCACAGGCTTTCTTCCTTTCACTCTTTCCATTCTGCTCAGATCCACTGCTTCTCCACTTAGGATCAGAAAACAGCAGGTCTCCTGGTATATCAACCAAACATGGCATAACAAAATCCAATAAAGCTAGCACAAACCCTCATATCAAGGCTGGATGAGGCAACTAAATAAGAAGAAAATGGTCACAAAAGTAGGCAAAAGCATCAGAGACGGGCACTGCTCCAAATGTTAGGAGACCCCCAAGAACACCATGCTCCATAGCTATATAATTTTGTTACAATTATTTCCTCTGTCTTGACCTGGGGTTCTTCACCTTCCTCTATACTTGTCATTCATGGTTTTCCTCTTCTCACTGTGCTCAAGATTTCCCAAATATTTTGTTCCTGAGTATTTTTAGATTTATCTTTTTGACTGGGCTATGTATTTCTTCTACCTTATCTTTAAGAGCCGAAATTTTCTATTCTGTCTTTTGATCTGTTGGTGAGGCTTACTTCTGATGTTCTTGTTTGACATCCTGAGTTTTTTTTTTCCAGTTTTATTTCAGTTAGTGTTTTCATTAGTGATTCTGCTTCTTTGTTAAATTCTACCTTCATGTTTTGAATTGTTTTAATTATTTTATTCAACTATGTGTTTGTGTTTTTCTGGTCTTCATTAAAGCATTTATTCATAACCTCTTTAAGGTCTTTGTGTAAGGTATTTCTTGTTTTGAAAACCTTGTCTCATGGTTAAGCTAAAGTGCCTTTTTCACGGCCTATTACAATAGGATTTCTGGCTTCCAAAGGCTGCATGTTGTCTTAGATATCCACCTTTTTTTGTTTTGTTGTGTTTTGTTTTGTTTGCCCTAATGTTATGATATTTGAAATATTTCTTGGCAAATATTCTCTGTCTTGTATTTTTTGAGTGGCTGTTCCCTTCTTTGGATGCTATTGCTACTCTGGATCTTAGCCAAGTGTATGTATGTGACATCTTTGGTAGAGAGTATTTCTGAGAAATGGTGGGTGGGTCTAAATTTCTGAATGAAATTAACTATCTATCCTATCTCAACTCCAATAACTAAACTCCTTTATCTTGACCTAAAAGGATCATATCCCCTAACCAACTAAATTTGATTGTAAAGCTAAACTGTCTGGCCTTCAACATCCCTCAGAGACTTGACAAGGCATAAAACTTAAATTCCTGAGTGAACCAGAAGTGCGGGTTAGCAGCTTCCAAAATGAACAGTTTGACTGAGGCAGTTTGCTGTCTGAACAGTCACCCAACACTCTCTATAATGTTATAGCATCATCTTCAGCCTTTTGGCCCAATATATCTGACAGACATATTTGTGAGGCAGGAACTGTTGAGGACTTGTTTACCTTGCCTTGGCAGAGTTTGGCCATTGACTCTGCCTGCATCCAAGCTTGTCCTTTTGTAGGAAGAATTCTGTCTGTGGTAGAAATGAGGACGTTTTGCCCAGTGGTTTGTTTGCTACATTTGAAACCATCTCCATAAGGAGGTTCTTTGATATAATCATCCCCTTTGTGGTAAGCTGGGTGTTGTCAGGAGTTATCTTGTATTTAGACCCAGCAAAACAGGAAAGAAGTTTACTTCAAGCTTGTCAAATACAATAGTCAAACCACTATGAATGTAATATTTGTATAACTCATGATTGTCACATGATTCTCCCTGTTGTATGTACTTTGTTTTATATATATGCAATAAAATAAATGTAAACAAATAAAAAATTGATATCATTTGTGAGAATTGTTTGTAAATTAGGTATTCCTTTGAGGACCTGCCTAACTAGACAAGAAGTGCAGTAAATTAAATGACTTCTGCTCTCTCTGTTAAAAAAAAAGGAGAGTGAGAGAGAAAGGGTGGGTGTTACAAAGGAGTGGATAAGGTAATGGTAAAAGGGAGGATAGAAAAGAACAAGTGAAATCTTGGGTGTGTACCACAAAGGTGGATTTCATAGGGTGTACTGGGAGGAAGAGTTCCTGTGAGCAGGCTGCAGCATGATTAAAAGTAAGTCTAGAGAGAGCATAATGTAATACAGGAAGGATAATAACAGACATATATCTGAGTCCTAGCCTAGTATAGCAACTGAGTCTTCTGGTAGAGAATAGTACTGTGAGTTGTATGGTGTCAAAAATGCATAGATATGGGCTAAAACAAAATGCTAAGTGGGGCAGTGGAAAAAAACTTGTTGACTCTTATAATATTTAATTTACAATTCTCTTTCCTTTCAAATTCATTCTATACCAGTGGCAATTAGCTGTGCATCAAAATCTGTTGCCACTCTTTTCTTTCTTTGAGACAGGTTTTCTCTGTGTAACCTTGTGTGTCCTAGACTTCTTTTGTAGACCAGGCTGGCCTTGAACTCATAGAGATCTCTCTGCCTCTCTTCCTCAAGTGCCAGGATTACAGGAGTGTGCCATTGTACTCTGCATGCCACACCTTTTTTCCACTTTTAAAAATTTATTTATTTACTTTATCTTGTATTAAATTTTTTTACATATACATTTATATTCTTACACATATATACAATAGACTACCTACAGCCCGAAGAACCATGAAACAATCAGGAATTATATAAATGTTATATTCTTAGTGTTTTGACAGCCTTGAAGAAAATATTTTTCTTGGTATGTCTAAAACTCTGAATGCAAATCAGTATCTATAATATCTCATCATTATCAAGTCAAAACATCTATCTAGACATAAAAATATCTTAATCCCTACACAACTAAGCTTCATTGTAAAACTAAACTACCTGGTCTTCAACTCCATCAGAGACTTGAGAAGAAATAAAACTTAATTTTCTGAGTATACAGGGGTGCAGTTTAGCAGCTTCCCAAGTGGAAAGATGACAGCCTTTGTACATCCTGGCCATAGACCTGTTCCTCCCCACCTCCCAGTCCCATCCTCCTTCCCTCCCGCCTCCCCCATCCCTATTCCTCAGAAAACAAGAGCCCCAGTTCCTGTCTACCCCAGCTCATCAAGTTGCATGAGGACTGTGTGCATCCTCTTCCCTTGTGGCCTGACAATGCAGTCCTGCCAGGGGCAAGTGATCAAAAAGCTGGCAACACTTCTAGTCCCATCCATTTGTCCACAAATTTCAGGATTTCCTTGTTTTTAATAGCTGAGTAGTATCCCATAGTGTAAACGTACCACAATTTCTTTATACATTCTTCAACTGAGGTACACTTGGGCTGTTTCCTGGTTCTGGCTGCTATGAACATGGTTGAGCATATGTCTTTGTTGTGTGCTGGAGCCGTTTCTGGGTATATTACAAGTGTGGAATAGCTGGGTCTTGAGGAAGCCCTATTCCAAGTTTTCTGAGATAAAGCTAGATAGATTTCCAAAGTGGTTGTACAAGTTTGCATTCCCACCAGCAATGAAGGAGTGTTCCTCTTTCTCCACATCCTCGCCAGCATGTGGTGTCACTTGAATTTTTTATCTTAGCCATTCTAATGTGTGTAAGATGGAATCTCAGAGTTGTTTTGATTTGCATTTCCCTGATGACTAAGGAGGTTGAACATTTCTTTAAGTGCTTCTCAGCCATTCGATATTCCTCTGTTGAGAATTCTCTGTTTAGTTCCAAGCCCCATTTCTCAATTGGGTTATTTGATTTGGTGGTGTTAAATTTCTTGAGTTCCTTCTATATTTTGGATATTAGACCTTTGTCAGATGTAGGGTTGGTGAAGCTCTTTTCCCAGTCTGTAGGCTGTCACTTTGTTCTGTAGACAGTGTCTCCTACCTTACAGAAGCTTCTCAGCCTCAGGAGGTCCCATTTATTAATGGTTGACATTAAGGCCTGGGCTGTTGGTGTTCTGTTCAGGAAGTTGTCTCCTGTGCCAATGTGTTCCAGGCTCTTCCCCATTTTTTCTTCTAACCGATTTAGTGTTTCTGGCTTTATGTTGAGGTCTTTAATCCATTTGGATTTGAGTTTTGTGCATGGTGACATATATGGGTCCAATTGCATTTTTCTACAAGTAGACATACAGTTAGACCAACACCATTTGTTGAAGATGCTATCCTTTTTCTATTGAATAGATTTGGCTTCTTTGTCAAAAATCAAGTGACCATATGTGTGTGGATTCATTTCTGGGTCTTTGATTTGATTCCATTGATCCACTAGCCTATTGCTGTACCAGTACCATGCTGTTTTAATTACTATTACTCTATAGTACAGCTTCAGATAAGGTATGGAGATTCCTGCAGGGGATCTTTTATTGTACAGGATTGTTTTTGCTATTCTGGGTTTTTTGTTTCTCCATATGAAGTTGAGAATTGATTTTTCAATGTCTTTTAAAAAATTCTGTAGGTATTTTGATAAGGATTGCCTTGAATCTGTAAATTGCTTTTAGTAAGATGGCCATCTTTACTACGTTAGTTCTCCCGATCCACGAACAAGATCATACTGAGTAAGTTAACCCAGAAGCAGAAAGATTCACATGGTATATACTCACTTATAATTGGGCACTGGTCCAAAAGGCACGTCCCATGAAAGTCCTCACTTACCAGGAGATTGGAATAGATGTGAGGACATCCTACTGAGACTCTAGGTAAGAGAAATATAGGATATGAGGAAATAGAAGGACCCAGAGGGTCCTAGAAACCTACAAGAAGAACATCGTGATGGGTGGACCTGGACCCAGGGGGGTCTGCTAAAACTATTGCACTAACCAAGGACAATACAATAGTAAACATCAAACCCCTACTCTGATCTATCCAATGGACAGGACATTCTCCACAGTTATGTGGAGAGCAGGGCCTGATTCTGACATCAACTCTGATGTTCCATATTTTACCACCTCCCCTTGGTGGGGAGGCCTGGTGGTACCCAAAGAAAGAATAAGCAGGCTACCAAGATGAGACTTGATAGCCTATGACCATATAGTGGGGGAGGAGGTCCCCCTCGGTCATAGACTTAAGGGAGAGGAATAGGGTGAAAGTGAGAGGGAGGGAGGAATGTGAGGATACAAGTGATGGGATAACAATTTAGTTGTAATCTGAATAAATTAATAAAATTGAGAAAAAAATTTAAAAAATGGCAACAGACCATGTCAGAAAAGCCCCTACTCTACTTACTACAGTACCCACATCAAGCCTGAGCTAACCATAGGCTTAATCTTTGTAGGGAGCCAATTTCCAGTCCATGCATGGTCCTTGGGTGATGCTTCAATTTCAGCAAGTTCCACTGGGATCTGTTTGTCTTCTTGTAGATCTCCTGTCCCCTCCAGCTTCTGTATTCCTTTCCTCCACTTTTTCACAAGACTCTGTACACATCACCCAATGTTTGGCATTGAGTCTCAGCATCTGTTTCGAGGCACTGCTTGATAGAGCCCCTCAGAGGAATATTTGGCTAGGCTCCTGTCTGCAAGCATAACAGAGTATCATTAATAGTGCCAGGATTTGGTCCTTTCTCATTGATAGGTCTTGGCTTGGGCATCCTGAGTGAGGTAAACCAAACCCAGAAAGGCACACATGATAAATTAACCATATAGTACAGGATAAATGTACTATAATGCACAGACCCAAGGGAGGAAGTTTAAATTAATAAATGCTAAGGCAATAGTCAACCTCAAGTAGACACTGTGCATATCCAATTGCATACTTACCAAATTCTGGCTGATCCAATATTCTAGAAATAATTCTAAACATTCAAAGCTGGTGGATGCCCCAGATCGCTTGTGGCCCACCTTTTGTCTTTCAATCTTTTTGTTGCCAAACATGTAATTAATAAAGTTTTTAAAGACGTTCAAAAAAGAGAATTAATATATAGTTCTTAGTCTATGTAGAAAGAAGCTAAAAAATGCAGTCTATGTATGTATTAGTCGCTTAGCATTTGTTAATATATTACTGATAATGCCATTAATTCTTAGCAATGTAATGTGAGTAGAAGCTTTATTCCAATGCAGGAATGCCTTTCTCATATTTTTCCCATTGGCCCACCCAGTAATTTTGAAACACAGAGGGATTCAACATTCATGGACACTATGTAAAAGGATTTTCTTCAGATAGTAAATAACAACTGAAATTGTTGAATATATTTGTTATAGCAATTTTCATCAGCATAAGTAATGCACAAATGGATAAAAAAAAAGTGCTTCAGCTAAGAAAAATGCTTACATGTCTCATAATGGAAAGCAGAGATTTAAATACATTTAAGAGGAATACAGTCAAATTCTATGTTTTGTTTAAGATCAATTGTGGTGAATAATATTGTCTGTTTTGAAGTAATATTACAACCTTGGGCAGCTGAATTACACCAGTTTTTATTTCTATGCACATACTCTGTTTTGTCTTCAAGGTTCAGTACTACTGACATATAACAATTTATTTGTTTCTTTTAATTTCCATGTTTAAATGTCTATTTGCCTTCTAGGCAGGAATTAAGTCCCATTGTGGAACGAGATTAGATCAACACTTCACAAAGATTATTGTACTTCTTTGTAACCTTAAATGAAGTAAGCTAATAAAGCATTAAATTAGCATGTTGTAAAACATCCCGAAGTTTTAATATGCTTTTAAGTGGCAGCTCTAAGCTTATTATCTCCAAAGCTAAAGTCAAATAAATGTCCTTCATTTCGTGAAAAGGAAATTAGACAAGAATTTTCAAACAGTTAACAAAATATTTTTAATCTGAATTAGAAGACATACATTATAGAATAATTAATTCCCAAATGAGTATTTTACTTAGGTATGATTTTTTAATCTCATCCATAGCTCTGAATATGCCCCATGGTTTATCTGTGATATTTTATTCAGACTTTCTCAAGTATTTCTATAGAAATTATACACTGCATTCACATTCTCTAAGTAAAAATGTAGAAATGATTATAAAGGTTCAGAGTTTATAAAGGACTTTTGTATTCATGTCCTTACTTGATCTTTTGCATACTGGTTAGACTAAAAACTAATTATCCTTGTTACATGGGCTCCCTGGGGACTTGCTGAAACTGCCTGACTTGCTCAAGGTCATGAAGGTACAAACTCAGATCACAATTTTTTCTATCCTGCCATAGTTATCACATATAAGTCATATTGTAGACTATTTAAAAGGTTGAATAAATAATAATTTTGTTCAGATAATTTAGGTTGTTTTATTAGCTACAGTGTGTAAAGAAAAGAAAGATGTTATCAAATTCATGTAGCATTTCACTCTTCCTTATAAGTAAAGTCCTACAGAATTAATATCAATGTCATATTTTTTTACCCAGTGAAATGTTCTGAAAAACATTATATAGAAGAGCTTTATGTAACAGCCCCTGGTCATGCATGGCCACTAAACAATGGTAATCCGGTCATATAGATTAATAAACCATTTTTATTTCATTTATTATGAATGTTCATTTAAATTTCAAAAGTCATGTGTGACTAGTAGTGATATTAGTAGCATTAAATTTCCCACTTCAATAATTATATTTATTTTATCTGTAGATATATGTATATTCACACTCATATCTTTCCCTACATAATATTCTCAATATTAAATCAAGTAGTTTACAAGTACTCTGAACTAAGAGACATTGATCACATGGCTTATCAATATTCTTTGCTACCTAATTATAAATTTGTATAAATGCTCAGAATCTATTTGACATTGTTTTACTTGAAAGAGCATCAAGAATGATAAAGGGAAACTCATATAGTTTGAAGCTGTCAACCAGATTTAACATGAACAACTCAAAGTTTATTATAGTTTCAGATTCTTCATTATATTAATTAGTGAAAGAAAAGGACATTTACATCTAAAAGTTCTTTGTAAAAACACCTACAATTGAAGGCTTTCGTGGGACATGCCCCTTGGGCTAGTATGCAGATATAAGTGAGTATATACCATTTGATTCTTTCTGCTTCTGGGTTAACTCACTCATTATGATCATTTCTAGCTCAATCCATTTATCCACAAGTTTCGGGAATTCCTTGTTTTTAATAGCTGAGTAGTATTCCATAGTGTATATGTACCACAGTTTCTTTATCCACTCTTCTATTGAGGGACACTTAGGCTGTTTCCATGTTCTGGCTATCATGAATAAGGCTGCTATGAACATGGTTGAGCAAATTTTCTTGTTGTGTGCTGGAGCATCTTCTGGGTATAATCCAAGGAGTGGAATAGCTGGGTCTTGAGGAAGCCCTATTCCCATTTTTCTGAGATAGCACCAGATAGATTTCCAAAGTGGCTGTACTAGTTTGCATTCCCACCAGCAATGAAGGAAACTGGGACAGAGGGAAAGGCATCCTATTGGGACTCTAAATGAGAGACGCATGGGAGAATAGCAAAATAAAAGGATACAGAGGGTCCTAGAAATCTACAAGTAGAACAATATGATAGGCAGATTTGGGCCCAGGGGTCCCACTCAAACTAAGGCACCAGCCAAGGACAATACAGGAGGTAAACTTTAAACCCCTTCCCAGATCTAGCCAATGGTCAGAATATTCTCCATAGTTGAGTGGAGAGTGTGATATGACTTTCTCAGGTACTCTGGTGCCTCACATTTGACCATGTCCCCTGGAGGGGGAGACCTGGTGGCACTCAGAGGAAGGACAGCAGGTAGCCAAGAAGAGACTTGATACCCTATGAGAATATACAGGGGGAGGTAATCCCACCCCAGGAACAGTCATAGGGGAGGGGAATAATGGGAAAATGGGGGGGAGGAATGGGAGGATACAAGGGATGGGATAAACATTGAGATGTAACAAGAATAAATTAATAAAAAAAAACTACAATTGCTGGAAGTGTGCTTCTTTGATATTCTCATGGTTTTTTGAATTTAAGAGGTGCAACTTATATCTAGTCTCTTCAATGGTGATATTGATTATTATATTGATATCTAAGAATTGTAGTCAATCTTCTTCTATGCCAGATACTAGTCAAAATGCTTTCTATGCATTAACTTATACAATCATTTTAACAATCATTTCATCAAGAAGAAACCTAGATATAGTAAATTTTCCAAGGGTATAGACAACAAAGAGGACTCCAGAGTCCATTTTTCTATGTATTCATGACACTGTCTATCTCAGAACTTAGCTTAGTGATTAATGCTTTCCCTTTTCCATAATTATAAAGCCATATATTCCACTCGGTGTATTTTAAAGGGAAAATCCATCCTTCCATTAACATATTTGTGTTTGTTTCTTGTCCTGTATCTTCCCTTCTTTAATAGGCCCACATTCTCTCTTTGCTAATTTTGAGTAAAAGAGGTTTATATTTAAAATGTATGGATTTTTAAAAGACTTGTTTTTATATGTATAAGTGTTTTCATGAGGTCAGAAGAGGGTGTCTGGTGTCCTGGAACTATAATTAATGGCAGTCATTAGTTGACATGTGGATGCTAGAACCTGAATCTGAGTATTCTGCAGGAACAACAAGTGTTCTTAACTAGTGAGCCATTGCTCTAAGTCGTGTTTCTGTCTTATAATCAATGCAGTTTTATTGAACTGATAAGGCTATATACTTGTTAATATTGTTGTTCAAGTAAGTTTTTTTGTTACTTAGAGATCTCCCTCAAATTTTTGTTACCAAGCTCTGTTAATAGGAAGGATAAGATACCTGATTCTTCAAACTAGGATGATTTTGATTATAGATAATACAGAAATCTGGTATTCAGAATTAGGAATTTTTTAATGTAACAAAGGAAGTAAAAGGAAAAATACAAATCAAGGTATCTTTGCCTCCAGATCTGAATCCTTTTTGTGGTGTAGTATAGATTTCCCACTTTGTATTTCTCAGTTTTTATTTTGCGTTGTGTATACTGAAAAACAATTCTTGGTTGATTCTAAACTTATTTTCCGTCAAATCTAAATAAACCACAGAGAAGATTCGGGTGTGTGAAAGCATGTATTTCTGGCCAGACACCAGGTAACAAAAACAAACGTCATATTCAGGATCATTGTAAACTTAATTTTTATTTCCTATTTTTAAAATATCATTTTTTTATTAATTCATTCATATTACATCTCAATTGTTATCTCATCCCTTTTATCCTCTCATTCCTCCCTCCCGCCCACTTACTCCCCTACTCCCCTCCCCTATGTCTGTGACTGAGGGGACTTCCTCCCCCTGTATATGCTCATAGGGTATCAAGTCTCTCTTGGTAGCCTGCTATCCTTCTTTTGAGGGCCACCAGGCCTCCCCATCAAGGGGACATAGTCAAATATGGTGCACCAGAGTTCATATGAAAGTCAGTCCCCTTTCTCCACTCAACTATGGAGACCGTCCGGTCCATTGGTTAGATCTGGTTTGGGGTTCGAAGTTTACTGCATGTTTTGTCCTAGGCTAGTGCCATAGTTTGAGCAGGACCTCTGGGCCCAGATCTGCACATCATAATGTTCTTCTTGTAGGGTTCTAGGACCCTTTGGATCCTTCTATTTCCCCATTATCCCATACTTCTCTCACTGGGAGTACCAATAGGATGTCCTCCCCTCTATCCCACTTTCATGATAAGTGAAGACTTTCATGGGACATGCCCCTTGGACTAGTGTCCAGATATAAGTGAGTATACACCATGTGTCTCTTTCTATGTCTGGATTAACTCACTCATAATGATCATTTCTTGTTCAATCCATTTGTCTGCAAATTTCAGGAATTCCTTGTTTTTAATAGCTGAGTAGTATTCCATAGTATAAATGTACCACAGTTTCTTTATCCATTCTTCTACAGAGGGACACTTAGGCTGTTTCCATGTTCTGGCTATTATGAATAAGGCCATTATGAACATGCTTGAGCATATGTCCTTCTTATGTGCTGGAGCCTATTTTTAGAATTCTATAACTTGAAGATGGAACCCTAATTCTACAATAATTAAGAAAACACACAGAATTTTAACTATCCATACCTTATTGCTCAGGTACTATATCTTTATTAAATCCTAAATTACAGCATCTTACTACTATGCAAGCTGTATGGTCAGATCAAGTTGCAGAGAGGAAATACAACTCTCAATATTAGCATTTGGTAGTTTCGCAATTTGTTAGAGTAGTTATTTTTAAAAAATCTTTAAACCTTATTCCTGTTGTGTTCAGATTTTGTGTTCTCAGCCATGTAGATTGAATTAGGCTTTTATTGAGTTTTAGTTCCTTACTCAGTAAATGCTCAGTAATTTAATATATAAACTCTTAAAGAAATTAAAATGAAAATTCAGAATCTTTTCTTAGATTATTTAAAGCAATGTCAAAAATTGTGTAAATGAATATTTGTAAATAGCACCTTGCTTTGAATCAGTGAAGTACTTTTTATCTACTTCCAAAGAAACACTTACCAAGAACATGTTAATAATTTAATAAATATTTAAGTTACATTTATATAGTTATATTTTTATAATCCCTAGTAGTAAAACTTTGATTTTATTATATAATCAAAATGAATGTTTATTTTGAAATATATAAAAATTATAGGTATGGATTAAAATATTGTTGTTAAAAGGAGGTATAAAATTATATATAATATATATACTTATATATATTATTTGCTTTTAGGTGTAATGGACAAGATAAAATAAAATAAAGTTAATATTGGAATTTGAACTAGTGTTTCTGTTTAGACTTGTATGAATTTAAAGTTTATTTTTAAGTAAGTTAGCATTTTTATTTACTAAGTTTCTGAAATTCAGTATTTATATTGTATTTATATCAATTAGGTCACATTTTACATACCCAAAGGTAGGTAATAGCTAGCATATTATGTAGCACAGCTTTAATGAATACTTTAAACAGCTATTCCAGCTTCACAAATGCCTGGATATTGTTAAATTATTCGTAATGATTACAGCTTGTTTTCTTGCTTGTTTGTTTAATCTTCTCTAATAGTGATTCTACCTACGTGTACCTAAAGAATAAAAAAGATACTGGGCCAGACCAATTTCACAATGAATGGTAATTCACTCCCCCTTCTCGTTACATTGGTTTATTCCCTTATTCAGAACATTATTCCATGAAAAGTACCATTAATTAACTAACTAATTAACAAAAAGTCATCTTCAGGTAATATTTATAAACTAAATTGCATTGCTTCAAGTACATGTTTGGATTCTCAAATCTCAAATTATGATCCTTGGTGATAGCTCCTTTGAAGAGGAAGTTAAGTTTCAACACTGTCATATGCATATAACTTTAATTTATAATGAACAGGCCACCAAGGCTAACAACTGCATTTAAATACATGTTGAGTAAGTAAAGTGTACCCACCTTATTATGATTTACTAGAAAATTTTAAATCTCTATTCATTAAAATAATAAACATATTTTGAACTTCCTTTAAGGTAAGTCAATAGGGAATATCAACATTTACAACAAAACCATTATGTTGAAGTTTGTAATAATAACTACATATCTATAATTTTCCAAATCATCACTACTTTCAAATTTAGTACACTTGCTTCCTTGTAGAACATAATGATTCTGGGACTCATGAAGTTTTAAAATGTTACTTGAAGTACTGAAGAGAACATAGATAAGCTGAATTCTAACTATGCCCTTAGCACTTGTGCTGCATGGAAGATAGCTGGACAGGCAACAGTTTTCAAATCATAACTGATAATGTAAAAATAGACATCAAGAATTTGGTAGTATAGCCCAGAGGCAGGCACTGTACATGAAGCAAGAATATCTAGGAGAGATATCAAATATCAATAATATGATGCCATTCAAGACAGGATCTTTTAAAAACAATGAGCATGCATGTTAAAACACAAAGGAAATGTGGAGTAGCTTTCAGAACAAAGCTATATCCTATGATCTTTGCATTTTTTGGCATGTTTGTTTAAAACAAATGCGATTACTTATGTGTAAAATTTTATTGCTGCAGATAATTTAGAAGAAGGTCATTAAATGGATATCTAAAATGAAGGAATCCCTGAACTAAGTAACAAAGTTTCCTCAGTGGTCCAAAGAACCACACTCTCCTTATGTCATCATTGCTAACAACATTGGCAACTGCCATTCAGCCCACCTGGAATTTTGGGGGGTATCTGCCTAGGTAACATTAACCAAGTGATGTTCTGCTAATACTAGTTTTGAAAAAAAAATCATAATGTTCCATCAGCATCTAATGAGAATTACAGTCATTAGTTAAATTAAAGAACCATTAGGTAAGGAGCAGAAGGGATAAAACATAATCCATCAATTTGCTGAATGTTGTCAGATGGTTTCTGGGGGCAAGACAGCTGTGTATCCAAGTGAATGGAAAGAATATTTATGTCCTGTACCATATGTACTTGTTTCCATAATTCAAGGACACTACAGTAAATTCCTAAAAGGCTTAAAGCTATAAAGATGTCTTGAAATCCAAAGAAAATTCAAGAGAAATTTTAATGTAATTATGGATGATTTTGTTGTTTGTTTCTACAGTAGTTGTCCTAAGCCAGATGTCAGGACCAGTAGTGTTAGCATCAGCTGGGAACAGGATAGCCTGAGTTTTCAGAATTCGAAAGTCTAAGGTTAGAGCCTATTGTTAACCAGGCTTTTAAGGAAATGACATACAAACCCAAGTTTGAGAATACTGAACTTGAACATTGATAATCAATACCATGCACAGCATCACTTATGAGTTATTAGAACTGGAAGGTATTGGTGACACTCAAGACTACTAAATAAGATTCTTGAGAATTGAGCCAAAGAAACTGTAATTAACAATATCTCCAATTGTTTCTCTGTCTTTTCTATACCAAGGATGAAACACAGGGCCTGGCCTATGTTAAACAAGAGCTAGTAGCAGCTGAGGGGCATCCCTATCCTCCTCTGACTGATTATTTTTATTTCATTACAACATTTGAGAAGCATATACTGAACCATTATTCCTAAGATTGATTTTTATATTTGAATACATTTGAACCATTCAATATCCAGATGAAACACAAAATAAATTAATTCCCAATCTATTAAGATATGAGAGAAATAATCGATATTTTGAAATGTTCCTTCAGTAGCCTCAGTACGTGGAAAATGTTTAGAGGACTTCTTATGGAATTAAAGGCAACAAGGTATACAACAGTTTGTATACCTTAGACAATTCTCAAGAGTCATAACAACTCCCATTTAAACAAAAGGAAAACATGTTGAAGTATTCTGCATCTGTGCTTTGAATCCATCCTCTGAAATGTCATTTCAGTTTTTACCTATATAATAGGTAATCACACCGGCAGTTGGAATTATATGGATTGTCTTGGCTTACTGGATAAGAAAACTTAGACATAAACTATTTCATCAACTAAAACTATCCCCACTTCATAATATGTAGCTCCTGCAGGAGGCATAGCCCTTTGATACAAATAAACCTACCATTGAATATTATTTTGCAGTGAGTTTTAGGAGACATAATGTGTCAATTTCTATGATTTGAATTCTAAGGCACATTTAATTATCTTTAAGGAGTTATAATGTTCAAAATATGGTCATTTCAAGAAGTATTATATATTTTTAAAAAGTATGTTAGCCAATCCATTTTATTATTTTAAAACATACACTGTTACTATTCTGATTGAAATAAGGTGACTTTATATTTTTTCATTAGAATTCCATTTTTTTTCATTCTCTATGAGCCTATGGTGAACCTTTCTTATTAGATTATGTAGACCATGTTCTCCTGGTGTGCTTCATACTCCCCTCTGGCTCATACAGTCTTTCCTTCCCCACTTCTACAAGGTTCCCCAATCTGTGATGGTAGAGACCTGATAAAGACTTCCAATTTGGACTTTCTCTGATTAATGTTTGGCTGTGGGTTTCTACATCTTCTCCCAAAAAGGTGCCAGAGGAAGCCACACTGATGATGACTGGACAAGACACCTATCTATGAGATTAGCAGAACATCACTAGGAATCATTTTGTTGACTTTTTTTCCTTTCATGTTTGATTCTACCCTAGGTCTCTGGGCTGTACAGTCTCATATTCTTGACCATCTAGGCAATATATGGTATGGGCTTCCTCTCATTTTTTATGAGAACTGTGTAGTGGCTTAGTGCCCAGAGACAAGTATAGAAGCTCCTCAGTTAAATAAAAAAATGGAAGTTTACTATTTAAGTACTTGGTTCTTTTGTTTTGTTTTTTCTTTTTCTTTTGTTTTTAATTTTTTTATTAATTTATTCTTGTTACATCTCAATGGTTATCCCATCCCTTGTATCCTCCCATTCTTCCCTCCCTCCAATTTTTCCATTATTCCCCTCCCTATGACTGTTCCTGAGGGGGATTACCTCCCCCTGTATATGCTCATAGGGTATCAAGTCTCTTCTTGGCAACCTGCTGTCCTTCCTCTGAGTGCCACCAGGTCTCCCCCTCCAGGGGACATGGTCAAATGTGAGGCATCAGAGTACATGAGAAAGACATATCCCACTCTTCACTCCACTGTGGAGACTGTTCTGACCATTGGCTAGATCTGGGTAGGGGTTTAAAGTTTACTGCCTGTATTGTCCTTGGCTGGTACCTTAGTTTGAGCGGGACCCCTGGGCCCAAATCTGCCTATCATAATGTTCTACTTGTAGGTTTCTAGCCGTTAAAGGCTAGGCTCACAACCAAAAATTTAAGTACTTGTTTTAATGACATTAAATGTTCTCCAAAATATCAGAATTTTTTCCAGGAGGCACTTTCAAAAATTGCAATACTGATATTCAGCATGATTTCCATATAGATGAAACTGAACTTGTAAATGATTTCATAAATTATTATACAGAAACTGAGTATACTCAAATTAGACATTTGTCATAATAAATTATAACTGTTTGAATAAATACACATCAAGAAACAAACTTAATACTTTTCTCCTGATTATCTAAAGTTCATTTCCTACCACTTTAGAAAAATATTTATCCCTGATTATTTTATTGTCAGTTGAATGTTCTTAGTCATGTAAATATAATAACTTCCAGTTCTCTTATTATGATTTATCTTTCTATTACCTTAATATAAATATGATAAATGTCTTATCTTTTCTGAATTTTGTAGATCTCAGGACCAGAATGAAAGGACAAACTTTAGACAACAATAAAATAGTGATACATCCCAAAAACTCATGAGTCATTTACATAATGAAATTTACTGCAGAACAACTATGAATAAATATCTGGCCCCGCAATGTGAATTTCATTGAAGATGCTTCATACTTTCCAAGGGCTTAGAGCTATTATATTAGATACATAAACAGAAATCTTCAGTTTAGAATTAATCCAAGTACATGTCTCAGAATGTAGAATTCATATGTAATTTAAGTTTACAGAAAGAAAGGTTAATTTTCTTCCCAATACATCAATGAATATTTCAGGAATAAAGAGATATTTGAATATACACATGAAATATCAATAATATTAAGCTGACATTAGGCAAGAAACAACAGTATTTTGTAATTGAGAATGATATAAGTATTTATAAACTTGAGTATTAAAAGTAACAGGAAGAAATACATTCGGTTTATAATAACTACCTGCTTGGGATAGTGGTGACTGTGAGTTTTAGTTTACTTAGAATAATTTTATGTTATACTTTTTTTCTATTCTTTGTAATCATTTATTAAAACTTTCTGCTGTCAAAATTGGAATTCTATATTTAATGACCATGTATGTTGTCTATATCAAAGGATAGATTTGTGAGTTAGGGCTCAGTAGTACAGTATTTGCTTAGTAAAAGCAAGGCCTAGGGTGTTGTCTTCAGAATGGCAAAGTTATCCAAAACAACAGCCAAGTCCTATTGGGCCAGGCCTAATTTTCTATATTTTGTAGATTCTTTTATTTTTAACCCCAGAACTACAATAATGCTGTTCATTAGTCCACTAAACTAATTCAAGTGAGTTTTATGTCTGCTGTACCCAGTAAAAGAAAAAAGAAATAGACGCCTGAAAGTAGAAGGATGTTGTGATGCTTCAGGCAGGAGTCACTGCTTCACAATAACATTGGAAAAATGGGAATAGAAGAAAGGAAGACAATGAAAACAGAATGCAATGCATTTCAAGACTATATTAAAGGAGTCATGAAATAGTAAGACAAAGAAATTAGAATATTATTTTTATTATTAACTCTTACAACAGTACATTGTCAAAATAATAATATAAATTACTTTAAGCAGTTTTAAGAAACTGCATTCAATAGACAGTTTCATAGGTATAGGAGACCTGAAACACCAAAAGAGAAATAATCAACTATAAATACTCTAGACAGGATGCTGCCCCCACATCTTTTGCTGGGTGTTCAAACACTAGGCTATCAGATTTCTGAATTGTAAGATACATAGAAGAAGCTAGAATCAACTGAAGGATGTCTTTCTAGAACTGCAACTTCAGAAGGGGAATGTGTTCAGCTGGAAGTTAGAAAGCTAAAACATCAGAGGAAACTCACCTACAGCAAGATATCACTCTGTTGAACAAGGATAGGACAGTACCTTGGATTATCTCTTCTCCATGAATTAGTTCCTTATGAGTGCTTTCCATTGCCTGAATTAGTAGATGAAATCTAAATGCTCAAGGCATGTAATTTGTAGGATATAAAATGGATACTAAAGGAGATAGTTACTGGTGTAACATCTGAGCAGAGTAGGCATGGGTGGAAATCAGTATTAGTTCAGTTTTCTTTTGGATTGCTTCACACACAAGACCAAAAGAAATGTTTGCTCAGTATGCTATACTGACTGAGCCTATAAGTCTCTTGCCTATTATTAAGATGTTTAGAAGAAACAGAAAGGATTCCAAATGTCACTGCATAATTATCAGGCAAATATTAATATTGACTTGATCTGCCACAGTTATCAACTCTGTTCAACCAATGATCTTCATTGTGTCTGTGAGTCTGCCAGAAACATTGGGACTAATTGTGACGATTAGTGTGATGAATTTCCCCACTAACATTCAGAAAATTTTGCCAAGCAATGAATGCCTCTATAAGAATGATTCTGCTCTATTGACTACATTTCTTGAGCTAATAATCCACTTAATTTTCCTGCATTGCCAGGATGTACAAAACCAAATTAAATTATTTTGTGGTTGTCTGAAGAACAACCATTTATCAACTAGCTCATTTAAGAGCAAGGTACAGAAAATATAATCAATAAGGCCGTCCTTGTGCTTTTAGAGAGCCCTTTGTGGAGGCATCCTAGTGATCAAGCAATTATTATAAAACTTCTGGTAATATTATCTTGTTGATAACTCAGTGATATCTGAGAACCCTAAAAAGCTACCCAAGTACAATTTGAAGGAGTCCAAATCTTATGTTCACAGATATAATGTGCTTGCTGATGGATAGGATGGGATGTCTTTCTGGATATCAAGAATCTCCAGGTGCCAGGCATGGTGGTGCATGCCTTTAATCCCAGCACTCAGGAGCAGAGCCAGGCAGATCTCTGTGAGTTGGAGGCCATCCTGGTCTACAAAGTGAGTCCAGGATAGCCAGGATTTTGCAAAGTAACCCTGTCTAGAAAAACAAAAATAAAAAACAAACAAAAATCCCAGGCAAAGTTGTAATTGGAAAGTGACCCAGAAGTCTGGGATTATTTGAGTGGTAGCAAATATCACTGTAAAAATTAGCCAAATATGTAGAGAACTTAAACAGAAGCTAGACAGCAAAGGTTTATAACAATAGCTAAGGACTAGGAGTGTGCCTCAGTGGCACAGAGCTTACTTACATTGTCTGCCGTCACCCTAGTGTCCATCCTCAAAATACTGCTACGATTGCAGCTGCTGCAGTTGCTGCTGCTGAAGGTACTAATAAAAATACTAATAAAATTGGTTTGCAAGATAATGTTTAACAAGAACATTTGGAGGACAGAGTGGACCTGTTGTAGCCTTTTCAGAGTTTTGTGGCACAAATAAGTCACTATTCTCTATTTCATCACCCCTTGTGAGTTCATGTTGCAGTCAGTGAGCACATAAGCAGCCAGTGAACACTGTGTATTATCTTAATCTCCCTGTTACAATAGATACAATAGGTGTATAATGTATAGTACAAGTTCAATACTCCATCATCTGCAATTCCATGTGCTTTATTTCACTGAACACTTTCAAGATTCATTCTTTGTTATGTACAATTGATAATAAATGTTTTGGGCACCTGCTAGGTGCCAAACATATCTCAAGTTTCTATAAATGAAGCTTGAAAAATAACAGCATTTTGTTCCCAATGTGTTAAGATATTATTATTATACCCATTTTTGCTGAATATGCAAATGTATTGAAATCATATTTGTTAGGATCATGTCATTAGTATGTGAAAGCATCACAGCAGAAAATATGCTGTGTTTCCTAAATTCTGCTATTCATTGTCATTATATCATGCTACCTACAGAATTGTGGCGGACTTTACAGAGAATTTCTGTTTTCATCATCATGTCATTAAATAAGTAAAATAAATTTATGTAACTGTCCAAATAAATTTGGGTAATACTTTCTTGGAAGCCAATCTGGTGTCAATTTTAAAATACTGAAATTAATAATGATTATAACATTGTGAAACTGCAGCACTTTAAAAAAAGGACCAAGGACTTTCTATATGCACTGAGTTAAGTTCTCCAAATGGATTAAATACTTATCTGAATATGAAATAGGCTTTAAAACTTGCTTCAATTATATTAACCCTTTTATATCCACAGGCTCATGTATTTTTTCTTTCTTCTGAACGAAAGCATTAACGTTTGTCAATTTTCTCAATAAAATAATAAAATAGCTGGTATTTAATATAAAGTCAATCTAGTTATCCAAGTATAATCATGAGAATATTTTAGAGGATTTTATTACAAATTCAAACATACACAGATATTTCAATGTGCATTTAAACATATGTTGCTGTTTTACATATGACTCCACAAATAAAGCAAGTTCAGTGAAGTTCTGTGCTAAGGAGTAAGTACTGAATAAAATAGAAATTTAAAAGCATAGATTTGAATGCTAACTTAGATGGTTGATACCAATAATCACAATCAAAAGATAATATTAACTCTTTGATTTTACAGTTATTCTTTTAATAAATCTCCTGATTTCTAACTATGTCATATTTGTAGATTACTGATTTATCATACTTAGTAGTTTCCATTTCCACCATTCTGCTCCTAAGAGTCTGTTGTATCTTGTTTATTGGATCCAATCTCTCTACTTTTTGATCTTTATCTTATTATTTTAAAAATCTTCCTAAGAAATATATCAAGTTCATCGTATCTGGCACCTTAAGCTTTGTCCTGTCCATTTTTTTCTATGTAAGCCCACTTATTTTCTCATGTGGTATTATGAATCCTTGCCTTTCTTTTTATTCAATTTCAGTGGAATTATAACTATCCTGTTGCCATTTCTTTGATTTCTCCTAGTTCCAATCCTCTGTAGCACTTATTTTTCACAAATCACTTTTGAACATAGTTAAATCTATGGCTATTTAATATAGTATTTGTGACTGTTTTGAAAATTCCATATGTGAGAACTGTATTTACATAATTTCCACTTCTCCTTCACATGGCTCCTACTTCTATCTTGTCAATTTCCATTCAACAGTGTGACATCTTCTATAATTGTTTATACACACACAAATATATAAAACCAACTAACTCTACTTAGTGTTGCTTATATATACATGTGGCTTACCACTTGAGATTGTAAACCTATCATGGGGCTTGTCCTATAGAAAACTGATTTTCCATCTCTCAGCATCCATTAATTTCCTGTAAATTTTCATCTAGGAATAGGGCCTTATGAAATTTCCATATGGCAATGGCATGTCAACTGACATAATTGTTCAGGTCTTCTTCAGACAACCAAATTATTGAGATTACTGGGTACAGCACCCCTCTTCTATTTACAAGAAACTAGCTGACAACAGGTGTCTTGGTCCTCTGAATCTTATAATCTAATACCACTTCTTCCTCAATGTTTCCTGAACCCTAAGTGTGAGTGCTTCCCCTAAAGCTCTGGCTTTTTGATTTTTATGTTACAGTATATAAATTAAAACAATAAACATGATATTTTGTTTTTGTTTTGTTACTTTTAATATGAATATTAGGTATAAAATTATTTTTATAAGCAGCATAGATATCAAGAGGTATATTGATCTCTAATGTATACTTTATTTTTCTATATATTGTTTAGTAGATAATTATTGGCAAATCATTTTGTTCAGGCTTCATATTGGTATTACCATAGGAGAAGGACAAGGAAATGTCATGGAAATAAAACAATTCTTAAAAATATGGGTTCCTGAAACAAATGTTTCAAAGTTGATTATATACTTATGTATACACATGCATTTCAGAGATGTAAATGATGTGCCACGTTGTCTTTCATCTACCATCTTTCAAAATAAGTCTCATCTCTAGATAATTTAATCAAGAATTCATGTGCTTTCATTGAAAATCTAACCACTATTTTTGTGAGACTCTTAATAGTAGAGCAGGTATATCTTTGACTCTTTTGTCTGTTTTTGAGACTCATTTCCTCCTATTGGGTTTCCTAATCCAGACTTGATATGAGGGATTTTGCCTTCACTATTTGTTTCTTGTTTTTACCTGTTTGGTTGTCCTTTCTTGGAAACCTGCTCTTTTCTGTAAAGGAAAGGGGGAAGGAGTTGATCTGGATGAGAGGGGAGATTTCGAGGAGCTAAGAGGAAGAAGAAGAGGGGAAACTGTGGTTTGGATGTGTTGCATGAAAGAAGAGTCTACTTTCAATTTAAAATTTAAGCAAAAATAATGAAAATCTAACCTTTAACCTCTAGTTCCTCATCTGATGTTTAAACCTGGAGTTTATGAGACTTTTTGGCTAATAAGAAATCTTAAAATTATATTAAAATATCCTGATTTTGGAACACTTACCAATGAGTTTAAATAGATAAGAATAGTAATGATTGTTAATCATTTTTATACTATGTACATGATTTTGTTTGATACTACTTAACATTGGGCATTATTAATCTTGCAATATAGAAAGTTAGTAACAGTTCAAAATTAGTTATATTTGACATCATTATTGTCCCCTTTAACATTTTTTCTAAAGGAAATAGTGTTGGAATATTTCAAGGCATAAAATATGCTATCATTTATTAGCTTTTATCTCTATGCCCAGGTTGTACATTAATTATTCTCCAGACAACCGACATCATTGCTACTAATGTCTCATTGGATTATTGCTTACCAATATTTCCTCACATTTCTGGAAAACAGGAGCAGTGCCAAATTCTAGCCTATTGTTTTATATTTAATCCTAATATCCTAATAACTTATCCATCCCAAGAAAGAATTTATCAAGACCAGAGGGACAACATATATTTTTTATAGTACAGTATTTAAAATGAAACTGCTTTTGGCCTGTGTGGTCTCAGTGGGTACAAGGCAAAATTCAGAATGCTAGCTCATCTCACACCGATTTTAATAAAGGGTGTCCTATAAAAAGCTAATTTCTTGCTGGTAAATTGCTTTTTAAATAATGCTTGCTGTTTGTTGCAAGAGAACTGTTCATAGCACTAACAATATGAAACATGTTGAAAGACTAGATGTGCTCTGGAAGATAAGGTAGAATCCAGGTGGAATTCTTTTCCTTATGGGATGACAGTGTGTATAACTAATATTGTCCTTTGAGACTAGTTTGCATGCAGTTGCTGGTATGGCACTGTTCAGCAGCCTGCTGCAGATAAGAATGAGTGATGATGCCCTAGATTTTAATGGAACTTTTAGAGTGCAGGCAGCAGTGGGGTGCAGTCTTCAGCAAAGAATAACGAGCTGACTTGCAGGCATGAGGGGTCATCAAGAAAGATAAAGAAATAGGACATCCACTCTAAGCAAAGCAAGGCTTTTTAGAGGATATTATGGAAATGAGCAAGAACCAATTTAATTTTTATAATGCCACTCCACTTAACTTTAAAATACAAGGTCAAGGTACTCTGTTTTTCATAATGATTAAAGATTTGGAGCACTCTTTCTGTTGAACATCACTGTATTTGACAGAACAGGAATGTGGCAAGTAATAAAATTGGGATCATAAAACAATAAAAATATATTATACTAACTGCCCAAAACAAATTTAAAAGGAAAAGAAAAGAAATATAAAAAACTGTAAATGGACATATAACCTATAAGAGATACTGTTCTTAAAAGTAATTTGATTTTGGAATGATAGGATACTTTTTGAAAATATATGCATAAGATCAATGCTTACTATGCATTTATGGCAAAATCAAGCAATTTCTTCTTCTAGCTGAAAAATTTCTTTACCCAAGATTTTTGATAACCTATCATCTTGAATTTTTTAAATGGTCTGCTGCTATTACGAAATAGAATTTATTTGCATCTTTTTGCGTTTATCACAGTTTCATGAAATCTGTCCCCTCTAATATATATGCATGTATATATTATATAGATTAAAATATATAAAAAGAAAATCCTCTAAACTCATGTATTTTTAGGTAGTGCCTGTATATGTAAATGGGGATAATGACTTGAACTTTAAGTAAAAAATATAAAAATCTCTACAACAAACTAACTGCACAATTGTAAATAAATCAATAGAATCCCAGAAATCCATCTTTTAAAATTTAGCCTTTCTTACATAAAAGCAAGTTTAATGAGAAAAGTTAAAGAAAATAATGGATAAGATCAAAATTTGTAAACTGAAAATATTATGCATAATTTAATCACTTACATTATTTTCTACAAACATTGATCCTTTTTAAGATAATGGGTAAATACAGAAAAGTATATCCTAAAGCATCATCTATTTTTAAGATAAAGATGTTCATATACATATTATGTGTGTATGTGTGTGTTTGTATGATAAATATGTAATAACGGTTTTAATTTTATATTATAAAAACATATAATGAAATTATACATGTGAGTAACATTCTCCAAATGTTCTTTGTGATTTAATGATTTATTAAGGGGGAAACAACTTTTTTACAACTTTCGTTGATTTATGCATCATGTTTACAACTTCAGAATTTTTCCATATGAGTCATTATAACATAAAATATACTTCACTTTTCAAAATAGGTAGCATATTACCCACATCTCTACTTCTTGTATTTCATATGTGGCTCCTGTATTTTATCCTTTGCTTTTAGAATTATGTATTTAATGCTTTCCAACTCTATGAAAGAAGAGAATTTTTTCTGTTTCTACTACATTGTCCTTAGCACAGGACA
The DNA here is from genome assembly GCF_903995435.1 of Acomys russatus. NCBI lineage: Eukaryota > Metazoa > Chordata > Mammalia > Rodentia > Muridae > Acomys > Acomys russatus. Next base: position 37,738,582 of record NC_067169.1, read on the forward strand.
AGTGTGGGGCCTAAGACATACTTAGACCTACAAACATCTTTTGGGCTAAACAGAACTAAAACGAATCTAGCAGATTCCAGAAGAATTATTTATTAATTGTTTATATAACTAGGCAAATTCTCTCAAAAGTAGAACTATTGCATAGGGTACATGTTAGGAGGTCTGAGAATCTAATTTCTCACATCTATAATGTCAGTTGATCTCTAAAATTTATAATGATCCGGGTAGTACCTTGAAGTTAAATTAGAATGCCTAGAATTTATTTTTCTTTGGATTATTTTCTTTTTTGAGATTTTGCTTTAATTACAATATTTCTTCCCTTCCACTCCTTCTGCCAAACATATTATCCTCTCCAGCCCCCTCCAAATTCACAGCATTTTAACAAATTAATTGTCATTGTATTCATGCAATTGATGGATTTTCCTAAATATAACCTGTTCAATCCATATAATGCTATCTGTATGTATGTGTTCAGGGCTGACCATTTGCCAATAGACAAGCAGCTTTTGTACTCTTCCCTGGAAAATCCATATTTCCTATTCTAAGCTTTCCTCAATTGCTTGTAGTTTTGTGTAGGTTTTGGACTTTGTGGACTTTTTTCTCCATCTGGTTTGGCATGTTTATTGGTGTCATTCCTCTTCAGTTTACATTTGGTAGGTCTTATTGTTGATTTTATGGCTGTTCTTTGTGATATTACTAGAAGATATAATCTGAGAGCAAACTCTCTGATCTTCTAGCACTTGGAATTTTTCATCCTTTTCCACTATGCTCCCTGAGTCTAAGGTTTTGGATTGTTTTGTAAATGTATCCACTGGGAATAAGCTCTACTCTACGGTTTGTTTGGTTGCAGTTTTCTGTAGTGATCTCCATCAATTTCAAAGATCCCATTGCTAAGGGATGAACACTATACCTCTCATTTGGATAAGGAAAATGTTTTTAGATTTTTGTTGGGAGCTAGTTATCATGGGGCAAAGGTTTAATCCCATCTCTCATAAGACAGAAATAAGTGAGATCAATGGCAACTTTGTCTACATAGTATGTTTCAGAACAACCAAGACTACACAGAGACTCTTTTCCAAACAAAAACAAAGAAACAAAAAACTAAAAACCAAAAAAAGAAGGTTGTTGTTAGGGATCTTTGTTGGTTTACTAAATTAGTGATTGTAGATTTTCCTGCAATAACTATGATTTCACTGGCATTAATTAGTTAGCTAGGTTTCCAGTATTGGGTACGATATCTGTCTTGTTCAAGGGAGTCTTAAGTGCAATAATAGAGCACTTGGTTATGACCAAGGTTTGTGTTCCAGTACTATACTCTACGAGTTACTGTGCCGTGCTGGTCGTTGGTGTAGTTCAGAGACATCATAGCTGGGTAAGGCTGTTTCTTGCCTACCTTCCTGAAATGTGTTGGGTCCCCAGCAATAGAGACTTATCATCTACCTCTGGGTGGCAACCAAGGGCAACAATAAATAGGTTCTACGTTTAAGGAGTCTCATGGGCAATTCTGAGCAGCAACTCACAGAAGGGCATCTCATGTCTGGTGTTGGAAGTTTTATTAAGTGGTCTTTGCCTCTTGCAGAAAATAGTCAGTTTCGGAAAGGTTCATTAATACTATACACATATACTTATGCACAGATTTATGTATATTTTGGGTTGTTAGTTTGGTAAACAGTATGATTGCTTGTGGATTTTAACTTGTAGACAGACATTTTTATTGTTATTTTCTTTACCTCCAACTATCTTCAGTATTTACTTCTCTCCCCTTCCTAAGGTACCTTCCATCTCCCTGATAAGATCATTTGTAACCTGCTGATACACTCTCTATTGCTCCTGAAGCCCCTGATCCCAGCACTGGTTCCATTTTACTTTCCTGGTTTCTATAGTTACTAAGGCTATGGACTTACATCTGTAGATTTGGAAATAGGAGCCCACAATAACAAAACAAACAAACAACAGAACATGTAACATTTGATTTTCTGGATCTGGATTACCTCACTTTATATAATCTTTCCTAGTTCCATCCATTTACCTGAAAAGTTCATGCATTCTTTTTTCTCTACCAGCTGAATAGTATGCCATAGTGTATATATACTACATTTTAATTATCCCTTCGTTGGTAATAGAACGTTTAAATTGTTTCCATTTCTGAGCTTTTGTGAACAAAGCAGAGATAAACTTGATTGAGCAAGTATTATGTGGAGTAGGAATCTAGTCCTTTGGGAATATTCCAAAAAGTGCTATAGCTGTGTAATTCAGTAGATTTATTTTTAGCTTTTCAAGAATCTTCCTCAATAACTTCCATATTGTCAATCCTACCAACATTCAGTGAGGAGGAAACTTTATCAGCTACATTAAAGAACATTGAAAAATGAAGAAAATGTGAAAAAACTATGGCACTAGCCAAGGACAATATGTCCGGTAAACTTCAAACCCCTACCCAGATCTAGCAGGACATTCTCAACAGTTGAGTGGAGAGTGGGGTCTGACTTTCACTTGATCTCTGGTGCCCCGTATTTGACCACATTGCCTGGATAGGGAGGTTTGGTGGCACTCAGAGAAAGGATAGCAGGCTACCAAGAAGAGACTTGATACCCTATGAGCATATACAGGGGGAGGAAGTCCCCCTCAGTCACAGTCATAGGGGAGGGGAGTAAGGGGAAAATGAGAGGGAGGGAGGAATGAGAGGATACAAGGGATGGAATAACAACTAAGATGTAATATGAATAAATTAATAAAATATATTAAAAATATTTTGGTATAAGTCTATAAATATACACTGTCTAATTTTAATTCTTTATCCATTCTTCAAATACAGATCTCTTTTAACTTGTAATAGCTTAACTTACTCTTTCATATTTACATATGTAGAATATCTGTTCAGTAGGACCTCTACTTCCAGTTTTGAATTTTGATCTATTATTGGGCCAATAATACATGTGAGTTGTAGCCATGTTGAATACAGGCTACAACTAACAGTTCACATCTGTTTGCTCCTGATGAGAAAGCACTTTTCATTTGCAATGTATTGTTGGTGTTAGTAAGGTAGGATATTCAAAAGGTTAGTATAGTGAACACATTTTCTATATATAAAAATGGTAACTTAGAAAGGGCTTATAGAAATATAACCCCATCACATATCATGCTACATATCTAGTTATCAACCACTTATAACAAGAATAGCATTGAATTCATTCTTGAGAAGAGACTATAATAAATAAATTAATTAAATCTGATAGTGATAAAAAAGCTACATTTGGATAGCCAGTTCTTTTTTAAATTTTGCTTTAAAGAGCATGTGGTTTCCAGAATTTCCAAAACTGTCTAATACGACCTGAATGTACTTTGCCAGAATCTTTGATCTGTGAACATGTTTTCCTTGGTTGCTAAAATTGCTTTCAAATTTTGTTATGTGATGAATTAAATAGCTGAATCATAAAGAGTAGAATTAGGGTTCTGCAGATATTGTATGTCACCACTTTACCAAATAGATATAGCATTGAACTATGTTTCATTAATTCTGGTTGAGGGTGCATAGCAGCAGCGGTAAGTGGGAAAAAAAGACTCTTTTTTTAAATTTAAGTAATTTATTCAGATTACATCTAAATTCTTATCCCCTCACTTGTATCTTCCTGACCCCCTCCCTCCCTCTTTCACCCTATTCTAGTCCCCTAGGTCTGTGACAGAAGATTAGAGGTTTTCTTAAGATATGTCTTGGAACATGAAACACTGTACATGTATAATGACTTAAAATTTAAAATAAGTCTTATTCTGGAGAAAAAATATGAAAATGGGCAAAATTTGGAAACTATGGGTCACAATGAACTTAGAGGAATAATTCCTAGGACAATAAATTTTGCTATTTTCTAAGTAACCAGAAATGCTTGACATAAGGGAAGACCAACATGCCCAATGGCTTCCTACATACATAGAGAAATGAAATGAACAAACCATTTATAACAGAACAAATTCTAATAATAGTAATGAATGTGAACATAGTAAATCTCTCAGTTATTATTAACTGTAGGAATAAAATCTCTGCTTTTTAACTCCATCCACATATGTTACCCGTTGGAGAGATTTCCTATTTAATATCAAGTCAGTAAGAAGAAGGAAAATACATGGCAGGCTAATTTCAAGTATCATGTCTGCTATATGGGCTGCTGCTTTCAGGAGACATAAGGGCCAGGTCCTAATAGAAGACAAGGGAAACTTATTTTCATTCTTTAAAAAGAAAAAAAAAAGAGCACAATAACCAAGAACTACCTCTGTTGCTTATGGAACAATGTGTAACACCAAAAGATACCAGCTTCCATTGCCAATAGAACTTGAAACATTATGTAAACTGTGAGACTGGGAAGCTTAAGTAACTTGAAGTTTTCACAGTGAGGTATAAAGATGGTATATTGTCTTCTGTAACCTTGATTAGGTGAAATCAACCTTTCTCCAGTCCTAGAAGAACAACAACTATGAAGGTTATCCATTCCCTTTAGAAGACTGAAGTGCTTCTGTGCTCTCTTAATAGATTATTCAATATTCACAAAGATAAGATGGGATTGTGTTGTTGCCCCTTTTATGGCTAATTTATTCTGATGATCAAAGATATACCTTTAATGCATAAATTGTTCTTTGTGCACTTTGTGACCAACATCACAATAGAAAGAAACATGAAGTAATAGCACTGAATTAAATATACCAGATAGACAACAGCAGCAAACATCTATTACGTAGAAGAACAATACAAACAAATTTGCCTTACATTCTTCTCTGAAGATGACCAGTCATGCTTTGGTCATTGTGATGGTGAACAAGAATTTGCTCAAATAGTAACCCTAACTTAAGGTCCTACTTAACAAAAGAACAGAGAAGGGGGGGGGATAGATGGAAGGAAGGGAGGAACAGAGGAAGGAAGGAAGAAAAAATGACAAATGCTTGAAACAAAGGAATTAAGGAAGAAGAGAAACTCACAGAAATATAATATGTATTTCCAGCAACAAATAGCATAGAATATTGTACTACAAAGTTCAATATCACTATCTTGATTCATTACCATTCCTTTTAATGATCTTGATTCTTCATAACTAACTTTGAGAAACTCTCAGAGCAGTAAATGTATGACAGACTTCACATTTTCACAGTGGGAAAATGAGAATTTCTCTCACAATGTTTTGCCAGTCAGTGTTTTAGAGTCATATAACATCAGTGAAATCATGTCATATTGGAATAACTATGAATTTATGCTTCATGAATAAGTGCTCAATAAATAGTGGATTAAATCTCCAGAATTGATTTTTACCTATAATGATTTCCAAAATATCATCAAAGGCATGCTTATTGTAGTTGTCACTGTTCTTTCTGAGTCTTTGTTGTGCTGGGAGGAACAGATGGTAAAATAAAAAGTGATTAGAGAACCAGTGGGGTGGGGCGTAAGAAGGGAGCCTGCCCAGAGAGACCTGTGAGAGTCTTTCCTGAGCAGTATATTAACCCATGGCAATTAAGAATCTGTACTCCGAAGTTGATTGATATCATCAACACATCTGATCCCTTCCTGTTTGAATTTTCAAATATTTCTCATTAGTTTCACTTTGATCTACTTTAATAAATTGCATACAGAGCATTTTGTGTGGTTCAAATGTTGTTTCCTACATAAACAGATAAAAATCATCCATGTTGTTAGAAAACCATTTTTTTCTTTTTATTTTTTATTATTTTATTTTATTAATTTATTCTTGTTACATCTCAATGTTTATCCCATCCCTTGTATCCTCCCATTCTTCCCTCCCTCCCATTTTCCCATTATTCCCCTCCCCTATGACTGTTCCTGAGGGGGATTACCTCCCCCTATATATTCTCATAGGGTATCAAGTCTCTTCTTGGCTACCTGCTGTCCTTCCTCTGAATGCCACCAGGTCTCCCCCTCCAGGGGACATGGTCAAATGTGAGGCACCAGAGTACGTGAGAAAGTCATATCACACTCTCCACTCTGTGGAGAATATTCTGACCATTGGCTGGATCTGGGATTTTATGCACTAAGCAATTTAAGTAATTTGAATGTAAATTTTGTAGTAAGTTTAAAATATTGTCCACCTCTGCCTCTCATAGTTAACCAATCCTAGATCTACTATATATATATAATTAGGTCCTTGGTTAGGCTTAGAAAATATGAGCTAACATTGTAGTAACCGTTCTTATAAAGCACATGAAAAGCTAACAGTCTCTTTCTTAAAGATAACATGAGACTTTTTCACTTATATTTCTTCTCTATTGAGGCTAATAGTTATACAGATTTTAAGGTTAGCTAACGCCGGAAGCTGAAACTTCCTTCAAGTGTTGTAATTTTATACAATGTTTTATTTTTAGTTGCTGAAAGTATAAACTAGAGCAATTTATTTTAGTCAGGGTAAATATAGAAACAAAAAGAACATTCATGTGTATGTTTGCATACAGGTACAAAAATATATGAGAAAGCTGTCTGTTTACTTAATGACATTATTTGGATTAGTGAACCCACCACTGAAGTAAATTAATGTCCACTTTAAGTGAAAAGGAATAATGGCAAGAATTACTCATTAAGGTAGCATTAAAATATTAACATTAAAGATTGTATTGGTTTCTTAATATTTTATTTGCAAAATTCTCTAAACAGATGTGAGTTTTTTTTCTTACTTGCTCTGATCATCACCAAATCTGGCTCCCTGCTTTCAGCAGGAAATATCTACCAATAATTCCCATTGATCAAAATGAGGGGATAAACTTAATATGTCCTAAATGGCTATTATGAATAAGGCTGCTCTGAACATGGTTGAGCAAATTTTCTTGTTGTGTGCTGGAGCATCTTCTGGGTATATTCCAAGGAGTGGAATAGCTGGGTCTTGAGGAATTCCTATTCCCATTTTTCTGACATAGCACCAGATAGATTTCCAAAGTGGCTGTACTAGTTTGCATTCCCACCAGCAATGAAGGAGTGTTCCTCTCTCCCCACATCCTCGCCAGCATGTGGTGTCACTTGAGTTTTTGATCTTAGCCATTCTGATGGGTGTCAGATGGAATCTCAGAGTTGTTTTGATTTGCATTTCCCTGATGACTAAGGAGGTTGAGCATTTCTTTAGGTGTTTCTCAGCCATTTGATACTCCTCTGTTGAGAGGTCTCTGTTTAGTTCCAAGCCCCATTTCTCAATTGGGTTATTTGGTTTGGTGGTGTTTAATTTCTTGAGTTCTTTATATATTTTGGATATTAGACCTTTGTCAGATGTAGGGTTGGTGAAGATTTTTTCCCAGTCTGTAGGCTGTCGCTTTGTTCTCTTGACAACAGTGTCTCCTGCCTTACAGAAGCTTCTCAGCTTCATGAGGTCCCATTTATTAATGGTTGACATTAAGGCCTGGGCCGTTGGTGTTCTGTTTAGAAAGTTGTCTCCTGTGCCAATATGTTCCAGGCTCTTTCCCACTTTTTCCTCTAAGTGGCTTAGTGTCTCTGGTTTTATGTTGAGGTCTTTAATCCACTTGGATTTGAGTTTTGTGTAAGGTGACAAATATGGGTCCAGTTTCATATTTTTACACATAGACCTCCAGTTAGACCAGCACCATTTGTTGAAGATGCTATCCTTTTTCCATTGAATGGATTTGGCTTCTTTGTCAAAAATCAAGTGACCATATGTGTGTGGATTCATATCTGGGTCTTCGATTCGATTCCACTGATCAACCAGCCTGTTGCTGTGCCAGTACCATGCTGTTTTAATTACTATTGCTTTAAGTGTCCCTCAGTAGAAGAGTGGATAAAGAAACTGTGGTACATAAACACTATGGAATACTACTCAGCTATTAAAAACAAGGAATTCCCGAAATTTGTGAATAAATGGATTGAGCCAGAAATGATCATAATGAGTGAGTTAACCCAGAAGCAGAAAGAATCAACTGGTATATACTCACTTATATCTGCATACTAGCCCAAGGGGCATGTCCCACGAAAGCCTTCACTTACCAGGAAACTGGGACAGAGGGGAAGGCATCCTATTGGGACTCTAAATGAGAGACGCATGGGAGAATAGCAAAATAAAAGGATACAGAGGGTCCTAGAAATCTACAAGTAGAACATTATGATAGGCAGATTTGGGCCCAGGGGCCCGCTCAAAATAAGGCACCAGCCAAGGACAATACAGGAGGTAAACTTTAAACCCCTTCCCAGATCTAGCCAATGGTCAGAATATTCTCCACAGTTGAGTGGAGAGTGTGATATGACTTTCTCACGTACTCTGGTGCCTCACATTTGACCATGTCCCCTGGAGGGGGAGACCTGGTGGCACTCAGAGGAAGGACAGCAGGTAGCCAAGAAGAGACTTGATACCCTATGAGAATATATAGGGGGAGGTAATCCCCCTCAGGAACAGTCATAGGGGAGGGGAATAATGGGAAAATGGGGGGGGGGGAGGAATGGGAGGATACAAGGGATGGGATAAACATTGAGATGTAACAAGAATAAATTAATAAAAAAAAAGAAAAACAAAACAAAAAATATGTCCTAAATGCAAGAATAGATATATTTGAGGGAGAGCTACTGTCCTTATATTTATCTTCCATCAAAGTGAAAGTGACTATGTGGAAAGACAATTCATGTTATTTGATAAAGACTTCATTTTCAAAGTAAAAAAAAAAATCTTAAGTTTATGTATTGTAGGATATAAGCACTAGTGTATATATCCTTCAGTGTGCCAATGAAACTTTTATGAAGTCAGAACTTTTTATCTATTTTAATGAAAGCCTAAGCCTTCTGTGGATACTTTTATTAATTTTATTCTGAAGAAAATCTGACCAGGTTAAAGAAATCAGGTCAAGTTAAGACTTGATCCCAGTAGGAAAGCTCACTATAGTAATATGAAATAGGAAAAAGATATTGAGTTTTTGTTTTGATCCAAATCAGCCTTCTATTGTCTACACTCTAGACCTATTTGACAATCCCATCTTTATATCTCTTCCTTTTCATAGAAATATGGCAACAGATACAAGTTTATTAAGTACATTTCTTAGGACAATATTAAAATTAATTCCACCTATCAAACTGACTGGGGAAAAGGAGACAGTCACACTTTGTAAACATTTAAGCCTCGTTAAACCACCACATGCATAAACAATGCCTATCCTTATTGTATAGATGGAAAAATTTTTAAATATTGTTTGTTCTAAGGAAACATCACAGTTTAATCAAGTTCTATCTGTTTTTCTATTCCACCAAGACATCTGGAGTTTTTACAGTATTTTTGAAGTAACTAATATATATTTAAAATATTTGAATGTTTGAAATAATAAAAAAGGCAACTCAAATAATGTGCCAATTTTCTTCTGTAGGTTTGTTCTAATGCAATTTTATCACAGACAGACCAGCATCAGTACACTATATAAGGCCTGAATTTGTGGATTATGGTCCTCGGTTTATTCTCACTCTCTCCCTGAATAGAATGGGAGTTAACTTCAGAGCCATCTATATTTCACTGCCCACTGACTTCTCATGAACATTAATTAAATGAATCCCACAAAGTGCTTAAGCTCTTTGGAGAATGGTAGTCTCTGTATAATTATTATTAACTCCCATATGCTTTTATGATATAAACTATTCTGCCAGGAAATCCTTTTTAGGGATTATCACTTAAAATGAAATTTTCATTATTAAAAGAAAAAATAATATTCATCTAATGACAGACTAAAATATTCTTTAGGCAACTGCTTTTAAATAGGCAGATATCTTGAACTATGGAGTCATCTGTGACTGAAAAAACTAAGAAATAATGAAAATAATTGGCTGTAAGTTTTGAATATTAATTATTTCATTAAATCAAAGTAAAAAGACAAGATATATTCCCTTTAAAATTGTTGCACAAACCTTTATTCTAGAAATGTGTAACTCTAGGCATAAGAATCTGAAGAATAAATTATTTTATGGCAGTGAAATTAAAGTGTAGTTAATTTACTAATTTAACAAGGGTGATTCTTTTTGGTGATTCTCAAACTCAGCTACTTATTGGAATCATAAAAAATAGAAATGTATAACCTAAGTCAAATATAAGAAAATGAAGGATCTGGCAGACTCAGTATTCTCATTTTACTGATACAGCTCACAACAGGTAAAAGGCAAAATAGCCATTACTAGATTAAATACACAGATAATAGAAGATCTATAATCAGTAGCTTTCTCATTCTCATTAATACAAATATCAGAATGTCTTTTAAGGATCAACTAATTCAAGCATCATTTTGCAGCAGTACTTTACTAAGTTTCAAATGAGATCAAACCATAAGCTACCAAAGGAATAATTTAAAATAATGCCTACTAAGTGTGTTAGTCAGGGTTTTCCAGAAGACTAGAACTTGTAAACTATATGGGACTTAAGGATATTTATTATAGTGACTTCCAGGTTATGCTCCAGCTATTCAAACAATGACTGTCCACCAACAGGAGGTCTAAGAATCCAGTAGTAGTTGTTCAGTCCAGAAAGGTGGGTGTCTTAACTGGTTATCAGTGTACACCTGCATAGCCAAGAAGTGGGCTTTAATGCTAGTGAAGGAATAGACTGCCCATAAGAGTAAGAGCAAGCAGGCAAAAAACAAACTTCCTGTTTTCTATGTCCTTTACATAGGCGGCCAGTAGAAGGTGTGGCTTAGATTAAAGGTGGATCTTCCTACTTCAAAGGTCTGGATTAACAGTGTACTCTCCCTTTTCAAAGGAGTTACCTAAGAAAATATCCCTCATGTTTGTATCCAGATGCTTGTGTTTTAGTTAATTCCAGATGTAGTCAAGTTAATGATGAAGAACAGTCATCACACTAAGGAATGACATATATATGATGTACATGTAATAATTGATGAACATTGCAAAAGTTCCCTTCTGATCCCTTTTCTGTTGCTATAGATGTCATTGCTGCTTTGGTTCAGCCAAGTTAGTTGTTTCTTGGTGTCAATCTTGTCAAAAGTAAAGCTATCTTCTATTTTCTTTATTCATTACCCATTTCATCATTCACTCACTAACATAAAAGTGCAATACTTTTATTATTTTGGATCCCATCCATGATTGTAACTATTGGACACTAAAGGTACTGCAGTAAAGAAGAACTCAGTCCTGTAGTTTAAGGAATCATTCTTCTGGTCATTGTCTTTTATTACTGATGATAGAGAATTGAAGGTCTGCTTACAGTTTGTTTTCTAGTAAGTCAAAATTCAGTCATTAAACTACAGATTTGAATGCAGCCACATACCCATTTCCACTGACATTGTGTATTTTCTTCGTAATTGATATTACACAAATCTATTGTGCCCAGTATGCTAATTTTCCTTTTGAATGGTATTTTGAATTCATTATTGTCCCTTGGGGTTTGGAGTGGTAGCCACTGTATAAACAGTGTTTGGAGATTAAATTATTTCTGGAATATGATTCTAAATTGTCTGCAGATTTTCCTTTGAGGTGTTTCCTATTACTCAGTAGAGTTATCACCAAGAAAAGGTGGTTGTGATCATTATTTTACATCCTTAGAAATGTAGAAATGTAGAAAACCTACATTGTACTGGTTCCTGTTACACCAGGTTTTAAAAAGTTGTCATTCAAGATATGGTACAAATTTGATTTGTGCTTATATGCTATTATATCACAATTACAGTGCCAACGTCAATCCAATTATGTTAAGAGGCACACCATTAATATTTGTGAATATTTTAATGGGGTTTGAAGTTCTCTTATAATCCCTATATGTCTTCTTTTTACTCAGAACGATAGGCATATGCATTGAGAAAACAGTAATCAAATAGCGTGTGTATAATCGGGTCATTGAAAGAAATATAAAATAGTGGTAAATGCATTTAACAAGTAAATAAAGTTTTTATTTCACATGGATGCTACCCCTTCTGTGAAAGATAATTAGCACCTAATTGCAAACTTGTGTTGTATCAATTTTGTCTTATCCTTTACTTAATGTGCAAATATGAAATTATGTTATGGAATTCACAAAAAATTTAATTTTTCTTAATTGTCATCAATTAATATTTACTGAGTTATTGCTGGCAAGTGAAATAATTTTTTTAAACATAGTCATCTGCAGCGTTGTTCCTCCTTTCTCCCTATTCTGCTTGCCTGTCTTAATTCAACCGAAGAAAGAAAAAATATCCAAAGTTATTTCTGGTTCGTCACTGACAGACTGTAATCCAAAGATGTGCCATAAATCACACATAAATTTGATAACTTTTTTGAATTTTGTTTTTCTTTTCTTTTTTTAATTAATTTATTCTTGCTACATCTCAATGGTTATCCCATCCCTTGTATCCTCCCATTCTTCCCTCCCCCCCATTTTCCCATTATTGCCCTCCCCTATGACTGTGACTGAGGGGGATTACCTCCCCCTGTATATGCTCATAGGGTATCAAGTCTCTTCTTGGTAACCTGCTGTCCTTCCTCTGAGTGCCACCAGGTCTCCTGGAGAGATGGCTCAGCTGTTAAAGGCTAGGCTCACAACCATAAATATAAGAATTTTGTCTTTCTTAATAGAAATGTAATAAGCATCCCTTGTATAACTTAAAATGAAATAATACATAGAAGACAATATTAGCCAAAATCTTGCAAATTTACAACTCTTTGTATATTATTCTATCTTTTTAAAAATATTTACATTATGCTAAAACATATCCTCAAACACTAGGAGAATTCACTGCAGATTCTCCCTTATATTTGTCACTAAAATGAATACCTTTTGCTACTTGCAACTATGGAAGAAATGAATAATTATTTAAATAAATTGATATTAATGATGCATACAAATGCCAGCTTTCAGCTTTAGGAATATCATTCCTTCTCCAGAATCTCAAGTGAGCATTAAGAACTACCCTTGACCCCTTTGAATATTTCAACTTATCTAGAATAGTTCACATTGAGCCAATTAGCATATCAATTTCCTGACTCCACTTTTTAACAACTTAGAGCATGTTTTTATTAGTTTCATGTCTACTTGATAATAACTAGAGTTGCTGGAAAGGAGAGCTTCTCAATTAACAAAAAAACAGTAAGCAGCACTCCTCCCTAGACTCAGCTTTAGTTCCTACATCCAGGTTCCTACCCTGTTTGAGTTCTTGTCCTGACTTCCTTTTGTGATGGACTATGATGCAGAATTGTAAGCCAAATAAGCCCTTTCTTCTGTAACTTGTTTCTTCCCAAAACTTGGTTTTGATCATGGTGTTTCATCATTGTAATAGTAACCCAAAGGTAGGGGAATTCCACTGAATGTCTTATGGCCAAAAGATGTAATGACAGTACGGACAGGAAGAAATGGCTTTCTCTAAACATGAACTGTCAACATAAAGAAATTGAGTCAGGTATAATGGAAACACCTGCTCTTAAACAACTTAAAAGGTAATGCTTTCTAGGGACCAATAACACTAGAGAGCTACTGTACAAAACTTGATGTACAACTTCAGACCAGTTCACCTGTAGTGGTTAGAAACTTTTTTTTTCAGGGAAGTCCCATGTTTTCTCAGGCTCAAAGCCCATAAGGAAAGCGTCCTTCATGGGGTTGTTTTAGCTCTTTGAGATTTTTTTTGTCATCAGTCCTACCAAGCTAAATATATTTTATTGATGTTAGAGGATTCCCATGGGAAGTTTTATATTATGTAGGCATTTTGCCTACTTTGTTTTTGTATCTTTAGCTCATTTGAAGACATTTTGCTTCTTGTCAACTGAATTTTGTTCACATGTATAACACAGCAACATGTTTACAGCAGACCTGCCACTCCAATTTTGTCACTGCTAGACAAAAACTAAAACCAGAAGAAAAAAACAGAAAACCCACTGCACTTCCATTGTCTTCTGTCATCCCAGAACCATGACCAGATAAAAGGATGAAGAAATGACAGACACACAGACACAAAATGTCTGGGAAATAGTGCTCTTGTACCTTAGTTGGGAAAGCTGCAGTACCCTAAAAGATCAGCTGGTTTGTTGTATACAGTTGAACAAAGAGGCAGAGTTATTTTACACAGCTAAACAGAGAGTCAGATTAAGCTAAGCTCAGTTGAGTCTGACTCTACAAAATCAGAAGCAAGTCTTCAAACCTGAATATACAGAGGGAGAAAGCCAAGTAAAATATTTTTTTGCACATACTATCAATGTTTACATTTGGACAAGTGGGAGGTTTTGCCTTGTCTGAGCCTTACCTGGGGAAGGTTTTAGAAATCTCATGGGGATGATCTTTTATATGCCCATACCCATGCCAGAAAATTCACATTCACCCAGGAATTTACATGGTTTAGGTGTCCTGTGCTTCCCCGAGTATTTGAGTTAGTGTTTTAAAAATCTCTCAGGCATGAGAGCGACCATGGACAAAGTTAGAGATTGAAAGCTGCCAGGTTGCCTGTGCTGTTGACAGTTATAGTTTTCAGTGTATAAAAGTAGTCAATTATTTTTCCTTTATTATGTGAAAACTTATGGTGGAATAGCAGGTTTTTAGCAGGTTTAAAATGATCATGCTGTTGAGTTGGACTGTAGTGAATCATGAATAACTTGCATTATTTACAGAAGCTAGGCTATCATTTTAAATCCTGTTGCTTCACTACCTGTTATCATTCTTGACAAACTCTTCCTTCCTGTGCTCTATTTTCCTCTGTTCGTTTCCATTTATTTTTCTGAACAAGCAGCTGAGCAAAGATTTACATAACTTTTGTTCAAACAAACCCTGCACAGTTCATCGTTTCAGCCAATATCACAGACACTTTCGAGCCATGGTTACATTTTGCTATTTAGTCCCAGATTTTGTTTACTTGCTCTATTTTGTGTGTGTGTGCCTGAATTCTCATCTTTTGTTAAGTCTTTTAGAGTCACATGAAAACCCAGAAACCATGGCTACTCGAAAGTCATTAATAATGAGATTTTTAGCTACTGTTTCTGCTGGTAAATTCTTCATTTCATAAAATACAGTCTCCAAAGACCACAGAGAATTCAGCCTTGCTTATCTCTACGTTGCAGAGGATGGTTTCTGGCTTTATGCAATCCCAGTGCAGTTTGCTTGCCATCCAGGAGTTGATTTTGTTTCTCTGTGACATTAGCATATTAAAAAGATTGGAGATTGACAAGTACACTGTTCTTATTAGGAAAGTAATCAAGGTTTAGAGCTTGTCTGTCATAAAACTTCTAGAATCTGAAAATGCCAAGGGGTTGACTACTCCTGATCCAAGCAGCTATTTAAGATTCTCACCCATAATAAGGGAACTAAAGTGATTAGCATACTGATAAGATTTTCCTAAAATAATCTATTATTTCAGAATTATTCTTTCACCTCTTAATTAAAATCTTCCACAAATTTCCCAAGGTCTTTCCCTCTACTTCTGCAAGACATTTAATTACCTATATTCCCCAACCTGCACCATATTAAATTTTTATGGAACTTTTATAGAGTAATTTATTGGAAAGATAGCCTTGAGTGTCATTATGTTCAATGAATGTCCTATTTGGACATAGCAAAGGCTAAATTATATTGAAATTATTTTAATCCACTATGTTCTGCTTAGTTGTAAATGTAAATCTGTACTTCACATTTTAAATTTGAATTGAATTTAGTACTGGCATATTGATTCTTCTTACAAATAAAATATAAGCAATTTCTCTCCAACTACCATACTTTCCTGAGAGATTGACTGTTTTGTAGTGTAGACTCTGATAGTTATGAAAGTGTCCTATCTTAAGGCAAATGAGATTGCTTTTCACATGAAAAATTTAATTTCTTTTTAGTTTTTAAATATTAATCCATCACCTCTTATCTCATGCCTCTTTAAACTATAGGACAGGAGAAAGGAAGAAAAAATCATAGTATTATATATAATTTATAATAATAAATTTAATGATATACATGCATTTTTCATTGCATAACTCAAATGAGGAAACTAACTATGTAGCTTTTTAAAATAATTTTTGTAAACTATGACAATGCTATATTTAAATAAGCCTTTGTGTTTGGAAATAGGAGAAAGTGGCCTTTAACACATGGTAAATGTGGAAATAGATTATAGAGTATTATAAAGATGTAAAGTACAGTACATAGTAACATGCTTTCTAGGGGATTGCCTATAGAATAAAAATCTCAGGCAGCATCTATGTACATGGGTGCTTATTCATAATTAAAAGAGCTAAGGAACCAAATAGGATAATATTAATTATTTTCAACTGGAAAATCATTAAATAAATTTTGGAGCATGTAAACTCTTAGTCATAACAAAGTATGAATTTAAGAAGTACCTATTGACTAGCAGACATTAATATATAAAATACAAAAGTCAAACGCATGAAATCATGCCCAATAAATTATCAAGTATATTTCAAAATTTAATTCTGTGTCTAACATTTGTCTATATTTCTAAATGTGTTCTTCATGATATTATAATCATGGAAAATATCCAACTATGGAATTACTTATATTGTTAATATTATTATATTTAAGTTCCTATTGTATTGTATTATTAATTACATAGCTAGGTATATCTATGTGAGTTTGCGTGATTGAAATGGCCAGAGGAGGAGCTCAGATACCTTATATCTGGAGTTCCTGATGGTTGTAAGCCACCTAATGTGGATGCTGGAAACTGAACTTAAGTCTACTGTAAGAGAACTCCTAACTTCTGAACTATGATTCAGTATAGGTTTATTTTAATGGGAAATTTTGATATAAATAAAGTAGGAGAAGTTTGATTTAAGCAAAAGAGAAATGACAAAACAAAGCTTTTGTATGCGTATTAAAGAAGCAACTTTAAATTATGTTTGCATGCATTTTAATATCCTATAAGTTAAAAATAAAATTAATGTTACGATGCATAATTAGATGGGTGACAAATTCAGGAACGTAGCACCATTGTATAGGATTTTTCATTTTGCTTGCAACATTTCCAGACAGTTTTAATTACTTGCCCATGGAGGCAATTGCTCTAATTCAGCATCCCCATTTGCAACTATTATTTCTTGCTTCCTAATATTCAGTGCCTTTAGAACTTATTTTACCACAGGTTTTTAGCAAGAGTTTGTGTCAGATTATTCTTTGAAAAGTTTAACTACACTAAACATTCCAATATAAAGCGTTTACCAACATTTGTATGGGTTTTATATTGTGTCTACCAGTGAAAATTAATCTTTTACTGATGTTTGCAAGTTACAACCTCTCTCTTCATTCAGGAAGTGAGATTTATCACTAAGAACATTTTAATGTGATGTTGTTGGTGTCCATTCCTATGAGTAATATTAAGCCTTCTCCTCTTTATCCTCTTAAAAGATTGCGATTCTGCTTTCTTAATAATTTGCTATGTTTAGTTCACAAAACCCTTCCTCATCAGAGTTCAGGGGTGATCTTCAGACTGGAAATAACTGTAGGCACTAATTTAGTAGTTGTCAAATGTACTTTCAAAATCAATACTCTTGTAATTTTTTTCTATTTTCTGATTTCTGTTTGTAACTTTAGTTTCAAATTACACAAACCCTTTCTATTTTCCCTTATATGAGCATGTTTTTATTCTACATGGCTTCATTAAAGCTTGTCTTCTATAATTAAATAGATGAGAGGAACAAAGACATTTGTAGGTCTAACTTTAGCAGCAGACAGAAACTACTGCTTCAGTTCTGTCGAAGATTAATCAGAGTTTTCTTCACATATTAAATAAACTAAAAATTTAGCCCAAAATTAAATCTTTCCCAAGTTTTCTATAATTATACTTGTATATGGCATTTGATAATGTACAAAAATGACATCGGGCCATCAGTCAAAAGAGACAGTAACAAAAATTCCAATTTTATCATTTGAGCAACAATAATCTCCTAGTTTATTTAATGGTTAATTTTGTATATGAACATGACTGAAAACAAGGTGCTCATAGATATGGTCAGAAGTAGTAGGTGAGCTTTGAAGCTATTGCTAGACAGGAGTAACATC
The DNA here is from genome assembly GCF_903995435.1 of Acomys russatus. Lineage (NCBI taxonomy): Eukaryota > Metazoa > Chordata > Mammalia > Rodentia > Muridae > Acomys > Acomys russatus. The sequence continues at coordinate 37,756,509 of NC_067169.1, forward strand.
TGAATCTGTAGAGTTCCAAAAGAAAATTTCCATTCCTTGAGTGGGTGTGTCTCACTCAATCATTAAAGTCTGAAAACAAACACAAAGATTGATTAAAGGAAATTCACTCTGCCTTATGGCTTGAATAGGAAAACATCATTCTCTTTCCTGCTGTGAGAGTTTTACATACATAGAAGAGTTGTGTGCAATAAGAGTTTTTAAATGCATCATGACTGGACATATAAAAATATTTTTTCATTCTCTAAGCAGTTATTTAAATAGTGTTTAAGTTGAACTGTGTGTTATGAATAATGTAAATGTGATTTAAAATATAAAGTAGCATTCCTGTAGCATATATGAATGCTTTATGTCATTTTAAATGAAATATTTGTACCTTTTAAAATATCATTCACTCTGAAAGGAGGAGGGTCCTTAAACCAATACCCAATGAAGCTAGTAGAGTGAGTGTAACTCACTACATCTACTGGAGACTAAATTGTCAACAAAGTAAATTCCCAGTCTTTATGATTGAATTAATTTTAATAAACATATCTTCTCTTTTTCTGACTGATAAAACTTTTAAAAATATCATTGATCTTTTCATTGAGAATGGATTATTCTCTCATACAAGACATGCAAACCACATTGCTCTTCCCTCTTCCATTCTCAGCTCCCCCCATTTTTCCTCTCTCCCAGATCCACTCTCCCACCATTTCCCTACAGAGAGTGGGAGGTCTCCAGGAGACAAAAACCAAAGAAGGAAAAAAAAAAAAAAAAAACAAGATACAATGAGACAAGGCAAAGGCCCTCATACCAATGCTAGACAAGGAAATCCAATAGGAGGGAAAGTATTTACATTTCCTTTATAGTTGAGGATGCTGAACATTTCTTTGTGTGTTTATCAGCCATTAGAGATTCCTCTGTTAAGTTTTCGCTTTATTTTTTATTTTGTATTTAATTAATTTATTCAGATTATATCTAAATTGTTATGCCCTCACTTGTATCCTCCCATTCCTCCCTCCCTCTTTCATCCTATTCCCCTCACCTAGGTCTGTGACAGAAGGGGACCTCCTTCCCACCATATGGTCACAACCTATCAAGTCTCATCCTGATAGCCTGCTTATCCTTTCTTTCAGTGCCAGCAGGCCTTCCTATCAAGGGGAAGTGGTCAAATATGGGGCACCTGAGTTCATGTCAAAGTTAGTCCCTCCTCTCCACACAACTGTGGAGAATGTCCTGTCCATTGGCTAGATCTGAATAGGGGTTCTAGGTTTACTGCACGTGTTGGCCTTGGTTGGTACAGTACAGTTTGAAGACGCCCCTGGGACCAGATCTGCCCATCATGATGTTCTTCATGTGGGTTTCTAGGACCCTCTAGATCCTTCTATTTCCCCATTCTTCCATACTTCTCTCAACTAGAGTCCCAGTAAGAAGTCCCCACATCTATCCCAATCTCCTGATAAGTGAAGACTTTCATGCAACATCACTTTTGGGATAGTGTCCAATTATAAGTGAATAAATTGGATAATTTGTGTCTTGAGTTCTTAGAATGTGATTTCTAAAAGGGAAAAATCACAGACATGTCTTTCCTCCCTCTGATTGTTTCTTGTTTCCTATTCCTCTCGCTTGTTATTACTTCATTTTGTTTTAGAGCTTTCAGTTGTACTGTTAAGTTGCTAGTATGAGATCTCTCCAATTTTTATGTAGACACTTAGTGCAAAGAAACTTCCTCTTATCACTGCTTTCCATGTGTCCTATAAGTTTGGATATACTGTGTGCTAATTTTCGTTGTTTTCTAAAAGTTTTTTAATTTCTTTATTTTTTTCTTGAACAACTTTCTATTCAGTAGCTGTTCAGTTCCCATGAGTTCATAAGTTTTCTGTTGCTGTTAATAACAAGCTTTAATCCATGGTTATCTGATAGGATGCAGAAAGTTATTTCAATTTTCTTGGATCTGTTACTATTTGCTTTGTGTCTAAGTATATGGTCAATTTTTGAGAAATTTCTGAGATTCAGAGTAGAAGATATATTATTTTGTGTTTTGTGAAATGTTTTGTGAATGTATATAGTTCTATTTGGTTTATAATGGCTGTTAGCTCTAGTATTTCTCAGCTAATTTTTCTCTGTATGACCTCTCCATTGTTGAGAATGAGATACTGAAGTCAACCACTATCAGTGTGTGAGGGTCAATTTAAGCTGTAGTTATGTTTCTTTTACAAACTTAGGTGCACATGTGTGGGGGGTATAAATATTAAGAATTGAAATGCCTTTTGGTAAATTTTACTTTGGTGAATATTAATGTCCTTCCCTGTCTCTTTGGATGAGCTTCGGTTTGAAGTCTATTTCGTTAAATATTAAAATGGCTACATCAGCTTGGTTCTTAGGTCTATTTGCTTTGAATATTGTTTTTTACAATTATTTACCTTAGGGTATTACCTATCTTTGATTCTGAGGTATGTTTCTCTGATGCAGCAGAAGGATGGATCCTCTTTTCACATCCATTCTTTATTTTGTATTTTGTAGTTTGTTTTTGTTTTTTGAGACAGAGTTTCTCTGTGTAACAGCTATGGCTGTCCTGGAACTCACTGTGTAGACCAGGCTGGCCTCAAACTCACAGAGATCTGCCTGCTTCTGCCTCCCAAGTGCTGGGATTAAAGACATGCGCCACTACTGCCTGGCTATTTTGTATTTTTTAAATTGTGTAATTGAGACCATATATATTGAAAGATATCAATGACCAATGATTGTTAATCCTGCTATTTTATTGTTATTGTTTGTTGTGTGTACATTTCCCTTTTTTGTTTTTGCTACTTGAAATTATTTATTTCATATGTATATTTATCATTGTTATATTGCAGTTTTCCTTCTAATACCTTCTGTAGGATTGAATGTACAGATAGATATTCAAAATCGACATTATTATGAGATACCTTGTTTTCTCCTTTTACAGTGATTGAAAGTTTTACTATTTATAGTAGTCTTGGCTAGTATCTCTGGTCTTTTAGAGTCTGCAGGACATGTGTCAAGGTACTTCGAGCTTTTAGAGTCACATGTAACTTTTGAAAAATCAGGTGTAATTCTAGTAGTGCTACCATTTTATGTTACTCTCTCTCTTTCCCTTGCAGCTTTTAATAGTCCTTCTTTGTTCTGTATAATTAGTGTTTTTATTATAATATGGTGATGGGACTTTCTTTTCTGATCCAGTTTGGTGTTCTGTATGCTTCCTACACCGTTATAGGCATCTCTTTTAGGCTAGGACATTTTTATTTTCTGATTTTGTTGATAACATTTTCTGGGCATTTTTTATTTGCTTCTTTCCCTTCTTCTTTATCTATATTATTCTTGGATTGGTTCCTTAATTTGTGTCCCAGATTTCCTGGATATTTTGTGTCAGAGATTTTTTAGGTTTAACATTTTCTTTGACTGATGTATTTATTTATTTTATTGTTATTTTCAATGCCTGAGATTCTTCCATCTCTTCTTTTCTGTTGCTGAAGTTTTCTCTGTAGTTCCTGTTGGAATTACTAAAATTTTCACTTTTCAAATTACCTCAGATTGGGTTTTCTTTACTGATTTTATTTCTTTTTATATTTTTACATATATATTTATATTATTATACATATATACAATAAAGTGCTTATAGCAAGAAGAACCACAAAGCAATCAGGAAATCAGGACTTATATAAATGTAACATTCACAGTATTTGGGTTATTTTTATTTGGCATTCTTGTAGAAAACATCTTTCCTATCTTGGTGTGTCTAAAATTCTGATTGTAAAACCAAAACAAAACAAAAGTTAACCGGGTGGTGGTGGTGCATGCCTTTAATCCCAGCATTCAGGGGCAGAGGCACATGGATCATTGTGAGTTCTAGGCCACCCTGGTCTATAAAGCGAGTCCAGGACAGCCGAGCTTACACAGAGAAAACCTGTTTCTAAAAACAAAACAAAACAAAAAACAATAAAAATAAATATAATTCTGAATGCAAATTAGTATCTATTTTATCTCATTGTTATCAGCTTAAAACATCTATCTAGAGGGAAAAACATCTTAACCCCTAAACAACTAAGCTTAATTGTAAAACTAAACTATGTGGTCTTCAGCCCCATCAGAGACTTGAGAAGGAATAAAATTAATCATCTGAGTGGACAGAAAGTACAGGTTAGCAGCTTCCTAAATGAGTAAATGACAGAGACACTTTGATGCCTGAAGAATCACCCAAAACTCTCTATAACATTGGAGCATCATCTTCAGCCTTCTGGCCCAATACATCTGACAAACATATTTTTGAGGCAGGAACTATAGAGGACTTGCTTTCCTTGTCTTGGCAGAGTTTGACCGTCAACTCTGCCTACACCCAAGCTAGCCCATTTTTAGGTAAATTTTTTTTCTGTGTAGAAATGAAGACATTTTACCCAGTTGCTTTTTTGCCACATTTGAAACCGTCTCCATAATGAGGTTCTTTGATGCTCATCATCTTCTTTGAGGTAGGCTGAGTGTTGCCAGGAGATAACCTGTCTTGTTGTCAAAGAATCTTTAAAATAATATAAACATCTTCAATATGATAGGCAGATTTGGGCCCAGGGGTCCCGCTCAAACTAAGGCACCAGCCAAGGACAATACGGGAGGTAAACTTTAAACCCCTTCCCAGATCTAGCAATGGTCAGAATATTCTCCACAGTTGAGTGGAGAGTGAGATATGACTTTCTCACGTACTATGGTGCCTCACATTTGACCATGTCCCCTGGAGGGGGAGACCTGGTGGCACTCAGAGGAAGGACAGCAGGTAGCCAAGAAGAGACTTGATACCCTATGAGAATATATAGGGGGAGGTAATCCCCCTCAGGAACAGTCATAGGGGAGGGGAATAATGGGAAAATGGGCGGGGGGAGAGGAATGGGAGGATACAAGGGATGGGATAAACTTTGAGATGTAACAAGAATAAATTAATAAAAAAAAGATAAAAAAATCTTTAAATGTCATAGTCTGTATTTTGCTGAAGTTTTTGAAAACCTTATCTACCTTATCTACCTAAAGAATCAAATCTCTTTGTTAAACCTAGTATGTATATTCTTGTGAAAAAATAGACTAGTAATTGATGACCCATGATTTGATCAACTAACAATTAATTTGTATTACTTAATTATCCTAAGCACTCTGTACCAAATATTAAACATATATTCATGTCCTTAAACTGTTTGTTTTCCTAGATTTCTTTAAGAGATTGATTCATTTCCTGTTTAAGGGTTTCTAGTAGATTAATAAAAGCTCTTTGAATTCTTTTTTTTTTTTCTTCAGCTATCTTGGAATATTCAGGGCCTGCTATGGTAGGATAGCTAAGATATACTGTCCTGGCTATTGTTGATTATGTTTTTATGCTGCTGTTTCTGCATTTGTGTCCAGAATGATTAAAGGTCTAGGTGCTTCTTTCTGGACATTCCTTTGTTGGGTGGGTATTTTGTTCTTATTTCCTTGTTTTTCTTCTCTGGATTTTCAGAGACTGTAATGGCTGTGTCTGGCCTGTTTTCTGAACACTTGGTCTGTCTGAAAACCCTAAATTACATGAATGTAAGAACAAAGCTCTATCTATTACTAGTGTACACATTGCTAGAAATTTCACCTGAAAGAAATGTGAGTTGCTTTTTCTATCATATTGGAATAGGAACATTTTATTAAAAATTTATTTGATAGTATTTGTAAAATAAAATGAAGAGATCCATGTGATTAAAAACTGGAATAATTTTTGGCCTAACAGCAGAAATACTTCAATTTTATTACTCATAGCCATTCAAATGAAAACAAATTTTGATACAATGAAATGTATACACATATTCACAATATGAAAAATCATATCATCATGATGTTCTAATATTTACAAATGAAAGTTGCCTACTTAGCAGATGCTACAAAATTCTGCCTGAACACCGTGAGGCATTTCAGGTGTGTAGTTCTCATTATTGTGGTTCTTTGATGCTCATCTTCTTCTTTAAGGTAGGCTGGAAGCTGCCAAGAGTTAACTTGTCTTGTTGTCAAAGAATCTTTAAAATAATAAAAACATCTTTAAATGCCATATTATGTAGGTCTCTGATGTTTTTTAAGACCTTATTTAACTGTTTTACCTCATATATCTGATACAATCATATCTATCTAGTAGACCTAGAATATATATTCTTGTGATAAAACTAGACTAGTTTTTTACATGAGCATGATTTGTATCAATTAAAAATTCAATACCATTGAATTAAAAAATAATTCAATAATCTACCTTTTGTTCTATCCCCCCTCTACATTTCTATATCCCCTTTTCTTTCTTCTCAGCTCCTGTCTCCTTATCTACAAAAGAAAGATAAAGGAAAAGAGAAACATCCCTGAGTCAAACCTAGTTTTTGTTCTGTAAAAGACCAATAATACTTATAACCAACTTCCAATGGAAATAAGCAACTATAGCCCAAGAGAGTAAAGAGCAACTTACCCAACCTCCCTTAGAGGAAATGGGACCTCATACTCTTAAGGTTTCTTCAGGATAACTTAGGGCAAATAATTCCTTTCAATCCCCCCGTAAAAAATTGGGGAAATGGTTAAGTAAGGCAGAGATAGCATTTGTGGTCCATTTTTCACGAGTTATGAAATTACAGGCTTAATAGGAGTCCTGTGTGGGACAGTTTGAACTGCAGGACTAATTGGGATCAGAAGCTTTCTACAAACACTGTCCTGGAAGCTGTCCTGTTCTGATGAGTACTAGCAACTGAGGTGCCTGGGGCTGGAATATGGAGGGTGCAGGATATCGGCATCCAGCTTGCTGAGAGGAATAAATTCTGTCAGGTCTGATCCAGGGTCGGAGTCCAGTTCTTCGATTCTGAAAATATAACTTCTCTCAATCATTATACATTTCTAGTATTGTGATGGTATGAGGTGTACAGGATATATAGAGCAATTAAGGCTGGTTCTCTGCTCATTGTATGAGCAGAAGTACGACATCTGCAAATCTTCCTTCATGCCATACTAATTATAAGTCATAGAGAATCTGTGACCAACATGAAGCCTTGTCTCTGCATAAGCCTTCGTATCTCAGCCAGTCTCAGAGCTATTCCCATGTAGTGGGATTAGCAATATTAGTTACTTGTTTGTTCTGAAGTTTGAATTCTTTTCATCATGACTGAAGCCCCCTCCCTTGTCATCACCTGATCCCACCCCCTCCCTCATCCCTTTTCCCTCCCTCCCCTAGTCCTTAACAAGGGGATCCCTCCTCCCTTAATGTTTAACCACAGCTCGTCCATTGTCCTCTGTACTACCTGTAACTTCTTCCACTATAGTCTGACAAGGCCATTATACCAGGGTAGAAGTGAACAACATTAGGAGGCCTGAATCCATGTCAGAAGTAGCCCCTACTCTCCATATTATGGGACCCACACAGAGACTGTGCTGCCTATCTACTACATCTGAGCAGAGGGTCTAGATCCACCTCCAACATGGACCTTGGCTGGCTCATCAGTCTCTGTATTGTAATGTGGTTAACCTGAATTAACTGGCTAACATCCACTTATGAGTCAGAATATGCCATGTGTGTCTGTCTGGGTCTGAGTCACCTCACTCAGGGTGATTGTCCCTAGTTCTCTTCATTTGCCTGCAAATTTTGAGATTTCCTTGTTTTTAATAGCTGAGTAGTATTCTATAGTGTAAATGTACCACAGATTGTTTATATCTATTCTTCGACTGAAGGACATTTAGGTTGTTTCCAGATTCTGCCTATTATGAATAAGGCTGCTATGAACATTGTTGAGCATATGTCCTTGTTGTGAGATGGACAATCTTTTGGGTATATTCAAGGAGTGGAATATCTGGGTCTTGAGATAGCACTATTCTAAGTTTTCTGATAAAACACCAGATTTATTTCAAAAGTGGTTGTACAACATTGCACTCCCACCAGCAATGAAGGAGTGTTACCCTTTCTCCACATCCTCTCCAGCATGTGCTGTCATGTGAATTTTTTATCTTAGCCATTCTGATGGGTGGAAGATGGAATCTCAAAGTTCTATTGATTTGTATTTCTCTGATGACTAAGGACTTTGAGCATTTCTTTATGTATTTCTCAGCCATTCGATATTCCTCTGTTGAGAGTTCTCTGTTTAATTCTGAACTGCATTTCTTAATTGGGTTATTTGGTTTAGTGGTGTTTAATTTCTTGAGCCCTTTGTCAGTAATAGGGTTGGTGAAGATCTTTTCCCAGTCTATGGGATGCCGATTTGTTCTGCTCACTGTTTCCTTCGCCTTCCAGCTTTTCAGTTTCATGAGGTCCCATTTATTAATTGTTGACATTAGAACCTGAGCTGTTGGTGTACTGTTCAGGAAGTTGCCTCCTGTTCGATTGAGCTCAAGGCTCTTTCCCACCTTTTTTTCTAACATATTTAGGAACCCTCTATTTTTGAAAACAGAATTTCATCTGTGTAGTCCCGGTGGGCTTCAAACACATGGAGATCTGTGTACTTCTAACTCCTGAATGCTGGAATTCAAGGCATGTGCCCCTCCACCTGGCTAATAAGAATCCTTAAGAAATAATTGAGTAGGATTATGGGATTTGTGTTTCTAGATATATTTTTCCTCTACACAGGCTACATCAGTGAGGAACTCTAATACCATCTACTTGACACAAATCTATTAACAATTTATAGTATCAAGTATTCCTAATTTATTAGACAGGACATGATAATCTTCTTTGGGAATATCCCATTAGAATGACTCAAATACAGCATAGGAGAAAGACTGTTTTATCTATTATTTTACTCTGAGGTAAAAAGATAAAATATATTGTTTGTGTAGTTGTCTCCATTTAATTTGCAAATAAATATAACACTTTTCTTCACTGAAAAAATTTAAGAAAACAGAAAGTTTTTATAGCTTATTATTTCAAGAGATCACCTTTAAAGTTTTTCTAGCTGTTCATTCATTTGACTTTACCATGCCTTTATCCTTCTATTTTCTAATTTTTTATTTCTTAAGCCTGGGAAAGGGGCACATGTAGAACTTTGTATATGCGGAATTCAAAACAAGGCCTGTGGGAGTCAGTTCTCTGATCATGTGAGTTCCTGGGATTGACCCTATGTTGTCAGGCTTGCCAGCAAGAGTCTTTACCTGCTAAGCCATCTCATTGGCCGCTTAACATGTCTTTATCTTCCTTCTTCTTGCATTTCTCAGATCTCCTCAAATATTAATTTCTCCTCTTTCAAAACAAGCAGTATGACTATGAAAAAATCATAAAATAAACTAGATCTTGGTTCACTGTAGATTACTTCAAACTCTTTCAAATAGGGGGCACAGTGATGTTTTCATTTAGTTCTTTCTTCATAGAAGCTAAGGGCCATTTTGTCAGCTGAAAAAAATAAGTCATTGTATATTGTTTACTGTACAAAGGGAATTAAACAAAAATACAGGGCACATATCCCCTATTAAGCAAAAGTTATACAAATAAAATTAGGTGCCTGCTTGTTATTTGTGTTAGTTACTGTTTGCACCTTGTTCAGTCATCCAGCAATGCCATTTAGTGGGAAAAGGTGAATAGTGATAGCAGTGAACTCTCTTTATTTTTAAAAATTGAAATAACATTTTGCCACCTCCATCATCAATATCATTTCTCTGAGACCACTGAAAGCAGGGTAAGACAGCATTTTGGAAGTTCTTTCATTTCCCTGAAATACAATTGATCTGGTGCCTGAGATTTTTAGCTCATTTAGAGTAATAAGGTGCTCTTGTAAAAATCTCTTGCTTATTTTGGGCTTCATTTTCTTTGTACAGTCTGATGAGTATTCCTTGACAGAATAGACAAGGTGAAGAAACTAAGTGGCTCTGCTTTCTATGCCATGTCTATCCTTCCCCATTCTGGCCCAATCAGTAAACTTTTGTCCTTCTAGATCTTTCCCCTCTAAATAGAAGTAAAATGGCCCAGAATACTGTCTTTGACATTTTCACAAACCTCCATTCATTGCAGCCTTGGCTTTTCTTCTGAGTTGCTGAGGTTGTGCATTGTTCATTGAATATTTATCCTTGGTTCTATGCTCCTTATTTCATGCTGGGTTCATAACCTTTTAGAGTCTGAGCTCACTTAGAAATCTTCTGTAAAGTGACATGGCTCCCATGAGATGTCGTGATTGTTTTATATTTTCTTTTAACATCATAATACTGTCAAATTTTGATTTTTATAATCCTAACAGGCCACTTGATCCATTTTACCCTTTAGAATTAAAACTCATGGGATCACTACATTTCTCCTTTCTTAATGTAATCTGTATACCCTGAAACATCCCTGACAATCAGACATTGTTTGGATATATATATATACAAATTTTATCATTATGTATGTGGATAAAAGGGCAAATTATAACATCATCTCTGCGGATTGATTCACTGAGTCTGTCCTCAAGTACCCTAATTAGGCTTCAGAGTCATTTTAATTGATAGAAAAAAACTGAGGTCTGACAATCAGCCTATGTCTTAGTTAGTTCTCTTTGAGCATTACAAGAGTTTATTTGGAACATGTAAGTTAAGAGTGGAAGATTTTAAATTCATTGTATCTTTTTTTACACTTATATTTTTGATATATTTTATTAATTTATTCTTGCTACATCTCAATGGTTATCCCATCCCTTGTATCCTCCCATTCCTCCCTCCCTACCATTTTCCCCTTACTCCCCTCCCCTATGACTGTGACTGAGGGGATCCTCCTCCCCCTGTATATGCTCACAGGGTATCCAGTCTCTTCTTGTTAGCCTGTTATCCTTCCTCTGAGTGCCACCAGGTCTCCCCATTGTGTCTTTTAACATAGCTGAAGTAGTATGTTAAGAAGTTTAAAATGATATTACAATCACATGTTAATTGGAATAAAAATTCATATTTAAAACATAAATATATGTGGGAGGAGGTCAAGAGCTTGTTTTTATATGGGATTTGAACTTGCTACATTTAAATCATGGTTTAATCTGTGTAATATTCATATTCTGCCATCTAATGTGTCTTTGTTTATTTCAAATACTATTGGAAGTACATATATACTTTCTGTTCTCAAGACTACTTTTCTTCTTACTGTAAGAAATTATTAATTTTGAAGTCATTGGTACAATCTAGACTTTGTTAGGCTTAACAATAGTGGCTACATAAAGCAGGATATAAAAATGGTCATAAGACTGGCAAATTCACAAATATTAAGCATTCAGTCTAGTCACTTTTGCCAGTTGGTTTAGATCAGGAAATCAACATTTCAATTAAAAATTAGAACAATTATATTATCTTAAAAAGATGCCCCATCCTCCTTCCTGTCAAAGTCTACTTCCTATAAGCATATAATGTACATGATTTCTATCAGAATAAATTGGTTTTGTCGTTTCTGGAATTCATATAAATAGAATACTATAATATGTACCACTTGGATTATCACATTTTTTGAGATTCACCTCTATTCCTTTTGATGGCCCATTAATATTCCATATATGAATATGGATTTTCTGTTCTCCTTTTGAAGGATATTCATATTGTTTTCAGATTATCATACCATGAAAACATATGTATACATTTTTTGTATACGTGTATTATATAATGTCAACTGGACAAGCAAAATGGCTCAGAGGTTAATGGTGCCTATTATAAGGATTGGTGATCTGACTTGGTCTCTGAGGCCTGTATGGTAAAAAGGAAGAACTAACTAATATCCAAAAGTTCTCTGAGTGGGCATTGAACAGTGTGACATGCCCATCCCCTCTACAAGTAAACAAGTAAATATATGAATAAATATAAAAATAAGATATTGTCAACCAGTTTTATAAAGTTATTTTGACATTTTAATGGTGCCAAATGATGGTGGAGGGCTCTGTTTATTCTCCTATGTTATCAAGATTTGATCTTTAAAAATAAAACTATTTACTCATGTTACATTCAAAATGCTCCTCCTCCTTCCTTTCCCCTAGTCTCTGCCCCTCCAGTTAGGTCACCCTGGCATATCAAGTTGCATCAGGACTAAATTCATCCTCTTCCACTAAGACCAGACAAAACAGCTCAGCTACAGGTAGTGATATGAAAGCAGGCAACTGAGTCCATGTCAGAGACGCCCTTTGCTCCTCTTGCTAGGGGACCACACATGAAGAAAAACCTGCCCATCACTTACATATTTTGGGGAGGCTAAGATAAGTACATTCATGGTCCTTGGTTGGTGCTTCAGTCTCTGTGAGGCCCCATGATCTTCTTGTGGATTTCTTGTCTCTTCAAGTTCTTTCTATCCTTCCATCCAGTCTTCCAAAAGACACCCACCCCACCCAAAGCTCTGTCTCATATTTGTCTGTGAGTCTCTGCATCTATTTCCCTCTGATGCTGGGTGGAGCCTCTAAGAGGATAGTAATGTTACATTCTTGCTCCTGTCAAGTGTGTCTTTCTGGTTCTGGGTTACTTCACTCAGCATGATCTTTTCTAGTTCTATATATTGGACTGCAAATTTCAAGATTTCCTTGTTTTTAATAGCTGAGTAGTATTCCATTGTGTAAATGTACCACAATTTCTGTAGCCATTCTTTGGTTGAGAGACATCTGGCTTGTTTCCAGAGTCTGGATACTGTGAATAAAGTTGCTATGACCAAAGTAAAGCGTAGAAGCTCAAGATTTGATCTTGTCAATGATTGCCATTTCACAATTTTACATAATACGATATAGTATATGGTAGTTTTAATGTACATTGCTCCCGAACCTGCCACTATTAATCATTGCCTTTTGTGCCAAAGGACATTCATATATACATGCCCTGTTCAAGACTATACCTTGTTTATTGTTAGATGACTTGTTATGTGACTTTGAGCTCCTTTTTGAAAGATCAAATTTGGAGGTTAGAAGGAAAATTTCTTCTTTGGCTTCTATTACTCTTAATTGTTTTAAAGTTAATTCAAATATAGTGCTGCTATTGAGGAAAAAGTACCTTGCCTTCATAGAAACACTGTGACATGGCATTTCTGGCAGCAGTATGAATGTGCAAGTTTTTCATTTTCTTTGATCAGCTACTAAATAATTTTTTCATAACCATCAACAATGATTTTTTTCATTTAGAGAAGCACTATATGATTAAAAACACAGAAATGGTTTTAGTACTAATTTTATCACATGTGCCATCAATGTGCACAAATTCTTATATTCAGTAAAAGATCAATTCATTCACATAGATATTTAGTTTTAATAACTTCAAAATGAACATGTTAGAAAACTCAAGTATAATCACAAATTTCAAATTGAAATCATGGCACTTAAATACGATAGATTCTGAAAAACATCATAAAATAAACCTAATATGTGTTGCTATGTATCTTATAAAATTAACAGATAACACCCTGTTCATTTGACAGCATTTAGTATGTTCCCTTTACTTATCCATTCAAAAAAATAATTCTAATTACCATCATGTACCAGACAAATGCTTGGGATGTGAGAAACAGGATGGTAAGAAACATTTTGTTTCTGCTTCCATGGAGCTCCTGGTCTAGTACATTTGTGTACATGGAGTATAATAATTATAACAGGAGAAATGTGTTTGTGTGTGTTGAATGAGAGAGAATGGGTAAAGTTCTGAAGAATCACCAGAGCATCCACATTGCAGTGGAAGAGCCTATGTGTGCAAAAGTGTGCATGTAGAATTAGGAAGTCATTTTCATAAGCCTGAATACATTTTCTACGGAGTTGATATAAAATTCTCAATGTTTCCTATGTTATTTGTGTTTCAGTAGGCAAGATCACAAGTATTCTTTTAATTAGAAAATCTACCATTAGACTTTCCTATCTGGAAGATTAATCTACAAAGATTCTACCCAGTATTGTATAGGGAAAGATTTTGAGGGAAAGCAATTTGAAGGATGTATTCCTAAATGACCACAGTGTGTACAACTGCAAAAATGGGATCAACTGTTCAAGAACTAGAAGAGAATCAGTAAGACAGACAGTAGTCTATGGAAAAGTAAGTGCCTGTATCAATAGATGATTTGATAGATCCTAGACTAGTAAATGAGAATATGCACATGCTCATTCAAATAAGTCAATAAAGAACCTCTTTCTTGAGATTTTGAAGGCTTTTATTTGTCTTATACATCAGTTTCTATTAAAAAAGAAACTTCTCAAATAGATTCTGCAAAACATAACAAAGCCTTTGTGTTTGAAGAAACTTAGAGTAAGTAAAACCTGTCCATTAATAAGATATAAAAGCCATAGTAACATGGTTAAAGCATGGAGAATACTTTGTAGTGAAAACTTATAAAGTTTTCTCAATTCTTGTTTTCTAGAACCCATCTCCAATAGAATCCAGAAAAAAAAATGTTTATTCATGGCCTTGAAGAACACACTGTGGCCTATCCGATGTATTCTTTTTTTTTTTTTTTTTTTTTTTTTTTTTTTCCATTTAAAGGTATCTGTAATTTTATGTAAGCTTCCTGGCAATAAGCACAAAAAAGAAATCATTTTCAAAAGGGCTGCAAATAATGGCTGGAAAATAATTCCCTGGACACGTTTTTTTTAAATGGAAAGATGCTTAACGTTGACTGGTAGATTAGGAGGAAAACCTTGTTAAAGCCAAAACCTTAGGACACAATTTCATTCCATAATTGCTTCTTGAGACAACTCTGCTCTAGTTTGTTTTCACCTCTGTAATTATTGCTGGATTTTAGAGATTCATATGGATAATTGAGGCAGTTCTGACAAATGATTTTCTCAAGTTCTCATTTGTTTTAGTGTCATGGATTCCTTTCATTTGTATGCAGTTAATAAACACACGTACAGCCAATGTTTTAGAAAATGCTAATAACAAAGAATAGATCACAGTGCCTGATGCTTTGTCTTTCCAGGATTATGCACAACCTGACATTGTTGTTATTTTTGCCTTCTATCATTAGATTCTACAAAACACAGGGATGTAAACATACAATAGATAATGAGTTACAAATTAAGAAACTTAACAGCAGGTATTAGAACATGAATAAAAAAAATAAACTTGTGTTTAATGGCTTTATAACTGGAGAGGGGAACGTAAAAAATTCTACATCACTATGATGCCCAATTTGGTTTAGATGTATAGTGTTAGTTTGTCTTGGGGCTCCTCTAATCTAAACTGAATGCTTAAAAGCAATGAATAGATGTTAGTCAGATTGCTTTTATAAGCCTTTTCTGTCTCATTTATGGGTCTTTCTATCCTCAAGGTCCTGGGAAACTATTCATTTTCCTGATAACTTATTTGTGGTAAGAAATAAGTGTCTGAAAAAAAACCTCAATTAACTTTAATGGCCTTTTTCTATATTAGTATAGTATAATTTCCTAAAATTTACTTTGAACCTTTGAAAAATTAGAAACCAACCCAATGCCTGGTGACATCATGTCTATGCTTAGTCGCTATGCATCAAACATTCTATTCAGCAGTTACCAAGCTGATCATTGTTTAACAGTGCACGAAACAACTGGAAAAAAACTGTCTTCAAGGTATTTATAATAACAGTAGCCACAAATTCCTTGTTTCTTATGCTAATATTTTCTCACATTCCCAAATACACACACACACACACACACATACACACACACACACACGTGTGTGCATATACAGAGTTGTAATTACATACATGCCCACACAATTTACTGATATATGTGGCTTTCAAAACTAAAAAAATCCACAGTTGTATTACATAACATTGTACATAGTTATTTGGGTGCTGTGGTGTCCTCCATTATATTCCAGTTGTTGATAAAAAAGTAAAAGCTTAAGTATCATTCATAGCATCGTATGTAAAAACAAGTCTTACCTAAGTAGATATGGTGGAGAATCACATTTGATACAATGCTTATATGCTTTTAAAATTTTACTACATTGTACAACCACTTAGAGATGTTGCCATAGTAAAAACACATTAAATTCCTAACAAATCAAACAATAGAGAGTTTGTTAAAAGACAAACTCCTCTTTCCTCCCCTCCCCTCCCTCCCCTCCCCAAATATTTCAAATTTATGGCTTCTCTTACTTTCCTAGTTATTTTTACACACACACACACACACACACACACACACACACACCACAAGAAAATAAGTACATATATTTTTATTAGAAAGTTTATATAAATTAAACTACACCAATAAACTGTGCATTTAATCAAACATTTCATGTTTATATTCCATTCTATTCTCACATTAATGTTACTTTAAATTATTGTGTTGCTATTTCAATAAACGCATGCATGTATATATTGTATTCTGGTTTGCCCTCCATTTTTAAAAATAAATACTGTATAGCTACAAATTGATAATACCTCTAGAAAGAAATGAGGAGTTTTAAAATTACTTATTTCTCCTTTCAAATATCCTGTGCTAAATCCAATATTTCTTTGCTTACATTAAAAATGTCCAAAGAGTAAATATTTAACCTGCACCAGAAACCAATCTAACAATTATGTAGAAAGAACTGCATGCTCAAATCATGTGCTCTGTAACCAAGATCACTTAACAAAGAGCAAGCATGTCTGTCAGACATGATCTGCCTTTTAGCAGAGAAAGAAAATTTTGTTTTCTTAAGAAATCAGAGTAAATGTAGAAAAAAAAGATTTGAAGTGTTCTCAGGCATTTCCCTAAAGTTCTTATGAATGATTTAGAACCTGAGAAGGAGTGAATAAATCTGTGAATCCAAAAAATGTTAGCATTGATTTCAACACAGAAAAACATATTTACTTTACAAAGTTGTGTACTTTATGACAGCAGTTCTCTTTAAAGCAATTCAATTGACTTTGGAGAGTGGCAGAATACCAACATCCCACAAAACACATTGAAACAATCAAACAAACTAATGCAGTTTAAAAAGCATATGATTCTAATGTGTGTGTGTGTGTGTGTATTGATCTATGTGTAGTGATTTGGGTGGGTTGGTATGGAAGGGATTTGTTGGGGTAAACATGATATCCCTTTGAATAACATTTGTGTTTAAAACTAAAGAGAAAAATACATGTATATATACACACACTACTTCCTACATGTGGTCCTTAAGGCACTTCATGATAAATTCACTTGGTATATGTTAACAGATAATAACAATAATAATAAAAAATAATAAAATAGTTGCACATCCCTATTATCGTGAGATAAGTACAAGTAAATAAATTTTTATTACAATTTGATACTAATATCTCATCACACAAATTGCTAATGTACTTTCTTTAGTTCGTTGGCAAAATGTTTGCTTTGGGAAGGAAGCTGTCTAAATCTGTTTTTAAGATAAATTTCTCCTTTTAACAACTATCATTATCAAGAGCAAACATTAAATTGCACCACTGAACATGCTTACTTTGTATCTCAATGGAAAGAGAGGTTACTAAATGGGATCAAACAGACCATCTCCTAGCCCTCATTCTTGTTGAAAAGAAAATTCATTAAAAAGTATACATCTGGTTTCACTGTTTTTATTGATGAAATATAATAAATATTTAATGAAATGGGAATAAAATGGTACCAAGAGAAAAAAGAGGCTAAGGGGGGTGGATTTAAAAAAAATCTTATGTTCATTTACAAAGACTGGCTCTCTTCAGTTTGATTTAGTTTGCAAAGTACTAGCAAAAGCTCTTTCGGTCTTTTTCCAAAAGTTGAATCTCTGGTACTCTTAAAGTCTGGAGATGTATATCATTGTCAAGATATAATGCATTCTAGCTAAAAGATAGAATGGAAGACATTCCTTTACCCTGAGACATGGAGCTAAACTTTTGAGGAGAAGGTTCGGAGAGCAGGCTGCTGAGACACATAGGGGAAAAGAACTTGATCTTGAAATTAAAAGGTAATCCCGATTCTTACTTTTCTCATTCTGACACTCCCTGTTCTTGATTCTCCACCTCCTAAAAGCCTCATTCCTTGCTTTCAATTTGGCCTTTCCTGAAAATGCTTAAAGCTTTAGCCATGTTTCAGTCTTTCTCAGTGTGCTGAGTAGCTAGCTGCCCATGCAGAATCATGAGGTATGCCACCAGGATGGAAAAACCTAGTTCACAAATGAGCTGAGCTGATATGTGCTACCCCTAGGCCTACTATGTACCATGGGAATTTGTCTCTTTTGGATTGCTTCAGTACAAAAACTCTTTGTAGGAGAATGATCTTTAAATAGCACAGAAGAAAAGAGATAAAGTAGCATGAGTTTGTGAAATTCCATCAGCGTATTCACCTAGATTTGTCACACTTTATTTTCCATTCATTGTATTTTCATTCAACTTTGGACACATTTTCCATTCATTGAATTTTCATTCAACTTTGGACACATTTATAAATATACTATTCTAAAATGTATTCAGTATGTCACATAAAAGATAAGGGGATCTTTATTTCATATTCTTCCATCTGTAAGCAATTGGCATCTTACCTTACTTGCGTTTCTTTTTTTCTCCCCTCAATTTAACCAGACATAAAAGACTTAGATGTGCAGCAGTGTCATTTTCTATGATTTCAGGTTAATTTTGATTGAAAAGATAGCTAAGAGTCATGCACTTGTTATCAGGTAAACATGGTACTTGTTCTTCCCTGTTCCCGCCATCCATATGGAATTGCCCCCACCTTTGTTTTATAGCATATCAGTTTTATATACCCTCATTCTATAGTACTCCGCATTGCTAAGATTCTGATCCTTGAATCTTGGCATGGAAATCTTGGCCTTTGTGTTTTGAATGAGCTCCCTGGGAGAGTCTGATGTACACTCCTTATTAAGAATGAATGTTTAAATATTGGGATCAAACCACAAAAGCTTTTCTAACGATATTGAATAATCCAACAGATTTAATTATGATTTTCATTTTCTCCAATACTAAAACTAGATGTTAATTGCTAGGAAAGTAGATAAGGATGCCTACATCAACAGTATATTAATATGATATCAAAGCCTAGAAGATTCATGGGTAATGAATAATTTAGTACTTAAAATATTTATACACTATAGAATTAAAATTAATGTTTTTTTAATTTGTGAATGAAGTTGAGACTTTACATTTAATTTTATAAATCAAATGCTATCATTTTGTGTGTTATAAGCTAAGAATGAAACAGCATATGCAATTTTTATTTCCTTTTTGATCCATTATTTTTCTCTCTTATGCATTATCACTGAAATTTTTTAATTAGAACATACACAATAAATGTTTCTTCTGGCTAAAAAAAATCTTCTCACATAAATTTAATACACTATTTAATGAGGACTTTTACAAATTAAAAAAAAATCAAAGACTTTGATTTAGGATTCTGTATAAAAGAGATTTAGAATTAACAATTTTAAATAATCACTCCATTTTAGCTATAAATTTCTATCACTTATATGCAATGTTTAAATAGTAAACATCAGCATGTGTATTTGAAGAAGGCATATTTTCATTTTAATTGTTCTGTAAAATGACCATCAAATGAAGATCTTAGCATTTTTGTTGACTTCTAAGGTTATTTCATTGTAAGAAATATGCTACCAAAATTCTTGTATTTAAAAGGTAAGAGTATGAGATAGATTGCTTAGTGGTTACAAATGTGTATTTCTCTTGCATCATATCAAGGCTCTGTTCTAAGGACATCTGATACACTTTTCTGACATCTTCAGGCACATTCATTTATGTGGTATACATAAACTCATGCAAGCAAATACACAGGCATTTAAAAACATAAATAAAATTATAAAATTGTTAGTAATAAAATAGTTTGATGCTGAGGAAGAATTAAAGTCTTATATAGAGATGACTTAAGTTTTTAATTTATTATGATTTTTTTCAGATTACACAGCAATTGTTATACCCTCGCTAGTATTTTCACATTCCCACCCTCACTCCCTCTTCTGCTCTATTCCCCTCTCCTAGGCCTGTGACACAAGGGGACCTCCTCCCCAACCATATGGCCACAGCCTATCAGGTTTTGTGTGGATAGGCTGATTTCCCTTCCTCTTTGTGCCCACCGGGCACTACCAAGAGGTAGTGGTCAAATAGGGGGCACCAGAGTTCATGTCAAATGCAGTCCCTGCTCTCCTCACAACTGTAGAGAATAAGTTGCCTTATGGCTATATCTGAATAGGTGGTCTAGGTTCACTGTATGCATTATCCTTTGTTGATGCAACAGTTTGTGCAGACTCCCCTGGATCTAGTTCCTGCAGCCTTGATACTCCCCTCCGGGAACTTCTATTCCCCCAGAGTCTAGCAGTGAGTCCCAGCATCTGTGTAGATCCCCCACTGGGTGGATCTCTCAGATGACATCAGTGTTGACCTAATATCCACTTGTAAGTGAGTATATACCATATGTGTCTTTCAGGGTCTGGATTACCTCACTCAGAGAGATTGTTTCTAGTTCCATCCATTGGCTTGCAAATTTCAAGATTTCCTAGTTTTTAATAGCTGAGTAGTATTCCATTGCGTGAATGTACATACCACACTTTCTTTATCTATTCTTGGATTGAGGGACATCTAGTCTGTTTTCAGATTCTGGCTATTATAAATAAAGTTGCTATGAACATAATTGATCACATGTCTTTGTTGTATTGTGGAGTGTCTTTCTGGTCTAAGCCCAGAAATGGTATTGCTGGCTCTTGAGGTAAAAACAATCTCAATTTTCTGAGAAAATGTCAGATTTATTTGCAAAATGGTTGTACAAGTTTTCACTCCCACCAGCAGTAGAGGAGTGTTCCTCTTTCCCCACGTCCTTGCCAGCATGTGCTGTCACTTGAAATTTTGATCTTAGCCAATCTGATAGGTGTAAGATGGAGTCTCAGAGTCAGTTTGATTTGCATTTCCCTCATGACTAAGGACATTGAGATTTTCTTGAGGTGTATCTAGGTTATTCAGTATTCCTCTGTTAAGAATTCTCTTTTTAGCTCTATATCCCATTTTTAATTGGATTATTTGGTTTGTTGGTCTTTAATTTCATGAGTTCTTTATATATTTTGGATCTTAGCCCTCTGTCAGATGTAGGCTTGGTGAAGAAACTTTTCTAGTCTATAGACTGTGGATTTGTTCTCTTGGTAGTGTCCTTTCTCTTACAGAAGCTTTTCAGTTCCATAAGGTCCCATTTATTAATTTTGGACAATAGAGCCTGAACTATTGGTTTTCTGCTCAGGAAATTGTCTCCTCTGCCAAAGAGTTCAAGGCTCTTCCCCAATTTTTCTTCTAACAGATTTGGTGTGTCTAGTTTTACGTTGAAATTTGGACTTTAGTTTTGTTCAGGATGATAAATATGGATTTATTTGCATTTTCTACATTTTGATATCCAGTTATACTACCACCATTTGTTGAAGATGCTATCTTTTTCCTTTGTATGATTTTGGCTTCTTTGTCTGTAATCAAGTGTCCATAGTGTGTGCAGTTTTTTTTCTTGGTCTTTGATTTAATTCCAATGATCAACCAACTTATTTCTATGCCAGTACCATTCAATTTTTATTACTGTTCCTCTATAGTACAGCTTGAAATCACAGATGCAGATTCTTCTGAAAGATCTTTTACTGTACAGGATTATTTTAGCTATTCTGGATTTTTGTTTTGTTTTTCCATATGAAGTTAAGAATTGATCTTTCAAGGTCTGTAAGGAATTTTGTAGGTATTTGATAGGGATTGTTTTGAATATGTAAATTGTTTTTGGTAAGATGGCCATTTTTAACATGTTGATCCTCTTGATCCAAGAAGATGGGAGAATTTTCCATGTTCTGATATCTTCATTTTTTCATATAAGGCTTTCACTTACTTGGTTAGAGTTACACCAAGATACTTTAGTTTATTTGTGACTATTGTGGAAGGATGTAGTTTCTCTAATTTCTTTCTCAGCCCATTTGTCATTTGTATACAGGAGGGCTATTCATTTTTTTTTAATTAAACTTGTTTCCTACCACTTTGCTGAAGGTGTTTATCAGCTGTAGGAATTTCTGGTGGAATTTTGGGGGTCACTTTCATAGACTATCATATCATCTGTGAATATTGATACTTTGACTTTTTCCTTTTTGATATGGATCCCCTTGATGTCTATTTGTTGTCTTATTTTTCTGGCTAAAACTTCAAGTACTATACTGAAGAGAATTTGGAGAGAGTGGGCAGCCTTGTCAAGGTCATGTTTTAGTGTAAATTCTTTCAGTTTCTCTTCATTTAATTTGTTGTTGGCTATTGGCTGGCTGCATATAGCCTTTATTATGCTTAGGTATGTACTTGATCTCTCTAAGACTTTAAACATGAATGGAAATTTGATTTTGTCAAATGCTTTTTCAGCATCTAAGGAGATGATCATGTGATTTCTTTTTAGTTTGTTTATAAGTTGATTAAATTGATGTATTTCTTTACAATGAACCATGCATGACTGTCTGGGATGAAGCCTACTTGGTCATGGTGAATTACATTTTTGATGTATTCTTGGATTTGATTTGCAAGTATTTTATCAATTAGTTTTACACCAATATTCATAAGAGAAATTGGTCTGTAATTCTCTTTCTTTGTTGGGTCTTTGTGAGGTTTAGGTGTCAACATGACTCTAGCTTCATAAGAGTTTGGTAATGTTCCTTCCATTGCTCTTTTGTGTAATAGTATGAAGAGTATTTCTATTAGCTCTTCTTTGAAGGTCTGGTAGAATTCTGAACTGAAACCATCCATCCCTGGGCTTTTTTTGGTTGGGAGACTTTTGAAGACTGTTTCTACTTCCACAGGAGAAATAGAACTGTTTACTTTGTTTACCTGAAGTTGATTCAACTTTGTTAAGTGGAATCTATCAAGAAAATGGTCCATTTCATTTAAATTTACAAATGTTGTGGTGTGTAGGCTTTTGAATTAAAACCTAATGATCTTTGGATTTCCTTGGTCTGTTTTGTTCTGTCTCCCTTTTAGCTTCTGATTTTGTTGATTTGGATAGTGTTTCTCTGACTATTACTTAGTTTGGCTAAGGGTTTGTGTACCTCATTGGTTTTCTCAATGAACTAACTTTTGGTTTCACTTAAATTTGAATTTTTCTATTTGTTACTAATTTATTGATTTCAGCCCTGAGATCATTTCCAGCTGTCTACTCCTTGTGTGTGGGTCTGCTTCTCTTTTTTCCTAGAACTTCCAGATGTGCTGTTAAGTTGATTTTATGAAATGTTTCCAATGTCTTCATGAAGGTGAATAGTGCCATAAATTTTCCTCTTAGCACTGCTTTCATTTTGTCCCATAAATTTTGGTAAGTTGTACCTTTATTTTCATTAAATTTTAGTAAGTCACTAATTTCTTTATTTATTTCCTGACCCAGTTATCATTGAGCAGAAAGTTGTTCAGTTTCCATGTGTGTGTAGGCTTTTTTAAAATTTCTGATGTTACTGAAGTCCAGCTTTTGTCCATGGCTGTTTATAGGATATAAGGTATTATTTCAATCTTTTTTATCTGTTGAGGCTTGTTTTGTGACCTACTTTATGGTCAATTTTGGAGAAAGTTCCATGAGGTGCTGGGAAAAAGGTATTGTATTTTGTATTGGCTGGAAAGTTCTGTAGACTTCTGTTAGTTCCATTTGATTCATGGCATATGTCAGTGTCACTATTTCTCAAGGTAGCTTCTGTTTCATTTACTTATCCTCTGATGGGGGTGAGTGTGGGGATCGATGTGGTGTTTAGACTTAATAATGTTTCTCTTAGAAATGTGGGTGCCGTTGTATTTGGAGCATAGATATTCAGAACTGTAATGTCATTTTGGTTGAGTTTTCCTTTGATGAGTATGAAGTGTTCTTCCTTATCTCTTTTTAATAATTTTGGTTGAAAGTGTATTTTATTAGATAATAGAATGTCTACTCCAGCTTGCGTCTTGTGTCCATTTGCTTGAAAGACTTTCTTCTAGCACTTTACTCTCATGTAATATCTATCTTTGTGGTTGACATATGTTTCTTGTATGCAGCAGATTGTTGGTTTCTCTTTACCCATACATTCTGTTAGTCCGTGTCTCTTTATTGTAGAGTTGAGACCATTGATGTTGAGAGAGATTAATGACCACTGACTGTTGGTCCTTTAGTTTTTAGATTGGTTGTAGTAATGTGTTTGTGTGCTTGCCTACCTTTTTGTTTCATGAAAATAAAGTTATCCATTTCCTGTGTTTTTCTGGGTATAGTTAACCTCCTTGAGTTGGAGTTTTCCTTCTAGTATCTTCTGTGTGACTGGATTTGTCAATAGGTATTGTTTAAAATTGTTTGTGTCACAGAATATCTTGTTTTCTCCTTATATGGTTAATGAAAGTTTTGTTGGGTATAGTAGTCTGGACTGCCATCTGTGGTCTCTTAGAGTTTGCAGGACATCTGCCCAGGCCCTTCTGCATTTTATGGTCTCTGCTGAAAAGTCGGGTTTGGTTCTAAAAGGTTTGTCATTGCATGTTGCTTGGCCTTTTTCCCTTGCTGCTTTTAATATTTTTTTATTAATTTATTCTTGTTACATCTCAATGGTTATCCCATCACTTGTATCCTCCCATTCTTCCATCCCTCCCATTTCCCCTTATTCCCTTCCCTTATGACTGTTCCTGAGGGAGATTACCTCCCCCTGTATATGCTCATAGGGTATCAAATCTCTTCTCGGTAACCTGGTATCCTTCCTCTGAGTGCCGCCAGGTCTCCCCTTCCAGGGAACATGGTCAAATGTGAGGCACCAAAGTACGTGAGAAAGTCATATCCCACTCTCCACTCTACTGTGGAGAATGTTCTGACCATTGGCTAGATCTGGGTAGGGGTTTAAAGTTTACCGCCTGTATTGTCCTTGGCTGGTGCCTTAGTTTGAGCAGGACCCCTGGGCCCAAATCTGCCTATCATAATGTTCTACTTGTAGGTTTCTAGGACCCTCTGGATCCTTCTACTTTGCTATTCTCCCATGCTTCTCTCATCTAGAGTCCCAATAGGATGTCCTCCCCTCTGTCCCAGTTTCCTGGTAAGTGAAGACTTTGGTGGGACATGCCCCTTGGGCTAATATGCAGATATAAGTGAGTATATACCATTTGAGTCTTCCTGCTTCTGGGTTAACTCACTCATTATGATCATTTCTAGCTCAATCCATTTATCCACAAATTTCAGGAATACCTTGTTTTTAAAAGCTGAATAGTATTCCATAGTGTAAATGTACCACAGTTTCTTTATCCATTCTTCTACTGAGGGACACTTAGGCTGTTTCCATGTTCTGGCTATTATGAATAAGGCTGCTATGAACATGGTTGAGCAAATTTTCTTGTTGTGTGCTGGAGCATCTTCTGGGTATATTTCAAGGAGTGGAATAGCTGGGTCTTGAGGAAGCCCTATTCCCATTTTTCTGAGATAGCACCAGATAGATTTCCAAAGTGCCTGTACTAGTTTGCATTCCCACCAGCAATGAAGGAGTGTTCCTCTCTCCCCACATCCTTGCCAGCATGTGGTGTCACTTGAGTTTTTGATCTTAGCCATTCTGATGGGTGTAAGATGGAATCTCAGAGTTGTTTTGATTTGCATTTCCCTGATGACTAAGGAGGTTGAGCATTTCTTTAAGAAGATGGAATGATCTTCCTTGCTCATGGATCAGGAGAATTAACATAGTAAAAATGGCCATCCTACCAAAAGCAATCTACAGATTCAATGCAATCCCTATCAAAATACTTACACAATTTTTTAAAGACATTGATAGTTCAATTCTGAACTTCATATGTAAGAACAAAAAACCAGAATAGCTAAAACCATTTTGTACAATAAAAGGTGCTCCGGAGGAATCTCCATACCTGATCTCAAACTGTACTATAAAGCAATAGTAATTAAAACAGCATGGTACTGGCACAGCAACAGGCTGGTTGATCAGTGGAATCAAAATGAAGACCCAGATATAAATCCACACACATATGGTCACTTGATTTTTGACAAAGAAGCCAGATCCATTCAATAGAAAAAGGATAGCATCTTCAACAAGTGGTGCTGGTCTAACTGGAGGTCTATGTGTAAAAAAATTCAACTGGACCCCTATTTGTCACCTTGCACAAAACTCAAATCCAAGTGGATTAAAGACCTCAACATAAAACCAGAGAGTCCAAGTCACTTAGAAGAAAAAGTGGGGAAGAGCCTGGAACATATTGGCACAGGAGACAACTTCCTGAATAGAACACCAACGGCCCAGGCCTTAATGTCAACAATTAATAAATGGGACCTCATGAGGCTGAGAAGCTTCCGTAAGGCAGGAGACACTGTCAAGAGAACCAAGCGACAGCCTACGAACTGGGAAAAGATCTTCATCAACCCTACATCTGACAAAGGTCTAATATCCAAAATATACAAA
This sequence comes from Acomys russatus, assembly GCF_903995435.1. NCBI lineage: Eukaryota > Metazoa > Chordata > Mammalia > Rodentia > Muridae > Acomys > Acomys russatus. Next base: position 37,782,732 of record NC_067169.1, read on the forward strand.
GAGCTTTTAATATTTTTATTTGGTCTGTACATTTAGTACTTTGATTCTTATGTGTTGGGAGGATTTTCTTTTTTGGTCTATGCTATTTCACTCTTTGGTGTTCTCTAGGCCTCTTGTATATTTATAGGCATCTCTTTCTCTAAATTGGAGGAAATTTTCTTCTAAGATTTTGTTGGAAATATTTTCTGGGCCTTGGAGCCAGGCTTCTTCTCTTTCTTTAATTTGTACTATCTTTAGGCTTCATATTTTCATGGTGTCCTTGATTTCTTGGAAGTTTTGCATCAGGAATTTTTTAAATTTAACATTTTTTTGATGGTTGCATCAATTCCACCCATTGTATCTTCTACACCTGAGATTCTTTCTCTATCTCTTGTATTCTGTTGACGATGACTACCTCTTTTCAGCTCTAAGTTCTTTTTTTCCAGGCTTCCTCAGTTTGTGCTTTTACTATAATCTTCAGATCTTGAACGGTTTTATTGATTTTTTTCACCTGATTTGCATTTTCCTGAATTTCTTCTAGTGATTTCTTCTATAGGCCGCTATCATGGACTCTCTAAGGGCCTCAATCTTCCTGTATTTGTTTACAAATTTTACTTATTTCCTCCATTATAATCTTCATTAGGACATATTTAAGGTCCCTTTTCTTGTGCTTCTGTTGTGTTAGAATTCACAAGGATGATTGTTTTTGGATAACTGGGTTCTGGATATAACACATTATTTTGGCTTTTAATGTTTGTGTTTTTATTCTGGCCTTTAAGCCATCTTGTTGTCTGACATAGGTTGTAGGTTCTGGTGTCCTTCACTGGCTGTTGAGAGCAGCTTGTAGGTGAGTGGATATAGGTTGAGACTCCTCACCTGCAAGGATCAGGGAACTATTTGTGTGGATCAGGTGCATGACTTGAGATCAGACCTTGGAACTTTCCGTGGACCATTTGGGTGATCTGATGTCAGATCTACCCATGTTCCACACCATGGTGTCTCCTTTTAGCAGAGAGACTCGAGCATTGGTGTTTTGTAGTCCAGAGTTCTGATTCTGTCTGAAACACAGAGCACTAGTGCTGTGCACTCCACCAGATGTACGGCTAGACCTTAGAGACAGTTCCCTTGCCTGCATGGACCTGAGAACTTTTGTGGATTGGCCAAGTGGCCTGATGTCAGATCTACTTGTGTTCCAGACTGTGGGTGTCTGCTGGGCTGGGAAATGCAGACACTGGTGTTTTGTAATATCCAGTTTAGTTTGATACCTAGAGAGCAGGCATTGAGTGTATATAGGCATGTGGCTAGACTTTGGAGATTGTGTACATACCTGCAGGGACTCAGGGATTTTCTGTGCATTAGCCAGGTGGCCAGAGACCAGAACCACCTGTGCTCCATATAACGTAGACCTCTCTCACCTGGGAATCACCAACAGGGGTGTTTTACAGTTTTCAGTTTGGTCCTTAGGTTGCATACTTGGTTGAAATAATTTCACTTTAATGAACAATTTCTTATGCTTTACTCTTAAATGTTCATTTAGGATAAATTGTAGAAGATATGTAACCATGACACCACCAGTAACTCATAAAAGTGTTCTTGTAGCAATAGATTTTTTTTTCAGATTTATTACTGTACATTAGAAGTTTCTTGATGGGCTGCTACTAAAAGCAATTAATTTTCAGTTTTATGCAACTGTATAATGCAAACTAGATTGACGCAAACAGAATTTGAAATAAATGTCTTTAATGTTCTAAGAACTTTTATTTTAAAAAGCTCCAGAAGTTAAAAAAAAACTTTAGCTAAAGTATATATGTTCTTTTTCACCTTTGTATTGACAGCTAACTAAGACATTCAAATACTTGGTTCATGTTTAAATTTTACAACACTTCATATACTAATAAACATATAAAATCCTTGTGGGGACAAGAAATTGAATTTTCTCTTGAGAAAACATCCTCTAGCTGACAAGCTTTCAAAACAAAACCCCAAGCTGAACTGAGAGGGTGCTTTTTTTACTAATATAAAACCTATCTTTCTGTGTTGTCTACATTGGATGTGGGTATGTCAGGTTCACTGAGCAACTTTCACTGTGAGATTTTCTATTTTGATCTTCAGTGTAACTGCAAATGGAAGCATGTTCTATAAACTTTTTCTCACATTAAAGGATGTTGGGTTTCATTTTTGTTTTGTGTTTCTGGTGGTTTATAGGAACTCCAGGATGGCATTGGGCAGCGACAAACTGTTGTCAGAACACTGAATGCAACTGGGGAGGAAATAATTCAACAGTCTTCCAACACAGATGTCAATATTCTAAAAGAAAAATTAGGAAGCTTGAGTCTGCGGTGGAACGAGATCTGCAAAGAGCTGGCAGAAAGGAAAAAGAGGTATTGTGTCAGAGATTTTTAGCAGAGCTAAATTATCCTTTAAGAAAGATTTCATTTCATGAAAACTTATAAAATAGGTGAAAGGTATTAATATCAAGAATCTATCAAGATAATCAATAGCAACATAGACATTTCTTGTCTTTTTCTTAGGTACTATAATATTTACTTGTTGCTCTTTAGTGCATTTTAATTGTTTTTAATATATTTTATTAATTTATTCATATTACATCTCAATTGTTATCCCATCCCTTGTATCCTCCCATTGCTCCCTCCCTCCCATTTTCCCCCTACTCCCGTCCCCTATGACTGTGACTGAGGGGGACTTCCTCCCCCTGTATATGTTCATAGGGTATAAAGTCTCTTCTTGGTAGTCTTCTGTCTTGAGGACCTTATAAATGTGATTAAATTGGACAATTATTTTTATGTAAATTTTAGTTTTTTGTTATTATTAATATTGACTACATACGCCTTGAAAAAAAACATATTCCTATTTTTTCTGATAGTGTTTGTTAACCTGAGTGACTAAAGTCTTGTATTGTTTAGATTCTAAATGGAATTTATGATTTAAGTGTAAAGATAGGGACACTATATCTGTTTACCAAAAAGTGCTAACATTTTATGTTTATGTAATTTAATAGAAAGTCTTATGTGCTGACTCATTGTAATCATAGGTTAGTTACAGCTAGGGATCTGTACTTTAAAATGTCAAAATCAGCTTCCTTAAGTTTTTAAAAATTTTTTTATATTTCTGACCTTATGTGCATAGAAATCAGCACATATCAAGTATACTTCCACACACATACACATATACACATAAATGAATGTGATTAAACAACAATAAAAAAAAACTTCTACAAGGGCAATGCTTTTATGTAGCAGTCATGTGTCTTTCTCAGGAAACATTGACAGTTTTGCTTCTTACTCTCTGTTACTATGTTACATACTCATTCCACTTGCAGTCTAGCAATAAACACATATACACAATACATTTTAAAGTTAGCTATTAAAGTGGAAAGTTGTCTGCATATATTTTATTTTTCACATTTACTTGGTAAACTATGTACATTAAAATGAGTGAGATTCATTATGACAGTGCATAAAGTTAAGTTTGTTAGGAATGGAACTTATTTTGTAGCTCAGGCTGGCTTTGACAATTCTACTGTCTCAGACTATGAAGTGCTTTTTCTTAAGTTTTTATAACTTAGCTTCAACAGTTGTTTACCTCATGTGACATTTTCAAAATAAATGTTTTTTTTCTTTAGATTTCCACTCATATCAGCTTTATGACAGAATTTCTCATATTTTTTTTACCCATTAAGTTTTGTGAAATGTAAATATGCTTCAAAATATAGGTGACAGTTCTTCACAGTCCATTTCTTGTTATTTAAAAATATCCAGTAGCAAATGTACAAATAATGTAATACTTCAAAAAGAATATATTAACATAAGAAATGTAAAAGGACTGTAATTATGAAACTATTGTTAATCAATAGCTTGTTTTCAGTGCAAGACAGATGGAGGTCAGGAGGAAACAGGAGTTATTTATATAACAGGTACAAAAGAAGATGCCTCTGCTATGTAGCAATGGTATTTTTTGTAATGATCTTTAAATTAGAAATACTGAACAGTTTTTAGCTCAGAATGCACACAAAGGAAGTAATATCAAACATAAATGTACAAAAATATTTGAAGCCATTCTGCTATATAGTTTTAGATTTCTCTTTTATAATACAACATATCCAATATTGAGGTAAATTCCCTGAAATGCTTAAATAGTAGTATATATCCATTAAATGTATAAACAGTGTAAAATATGGTAATGATGCAATTTCCCACACAGAAAGTTCCTTGTTCCTCTCACCATATATCAGAGGAACCTAGTATTATCTATATATTTAAGGATGATAGTTATGGCAATAATGATGTTATAGACACAAAAACAAACTTCATAAACAATGAGATGCAAATTAAAATATGTTATCTCTGAAGGGACGTTATAGAATAAAGCAAAGCAAGCCTCTATAAAAAGGATTTTTTTCAATTATGTGAATAAATTTGAATGGATGTCACAATCTTGAGTATACAAAAACATTTCTTTGCTTTTACGGACCTTAAAATGGAATTGAGCATTTTCTTGTTTTTGAATGTTGGCCAAAATCAAAATCAAAAAATAAATAAATAAAATGCACAGTAATAGTATGACTGTGAAATCATAGATATCTTCATTTGTAATGAAAGTTACTCTACATATCTCAAGATATTTTTCATTATTGTCTTTATTTTTACTTTCTAATAATCTAACCTTTAAAGTTTATATAGTATAATATGAAAGTGTAGTAATTATTTATAGTATATAAACTTCAAATTACCATAGTTAACATTTTTAGGTCCTTAAACATTATAAAAATTGGGATTGACTTATAGGAATTACATTATATTATGATATTAAATTATGTTAAAGTATACAATAAGTATATTCAATATACTTATTGATCAAATGGTAACTTGTATCAATTATGTTATCTTTAGAAGCTTTATGAATCTGCTTCCAAGAACACTAAAAATTATTTTACCTAGCTTTATTTACCTCACAAATGCAGTATTTATTACATATACATAAATATTATACATTCATAATAAGAACATGCATTATAGCACATTGTAATGGTTGCAATAGTTTTACAATGGTTTTAACCTACTTGGTTTCTCTGTGAATTTTGTAGTATTGACTTAATGTTAGAATTCATAGGTTTAAACAAATAGCCAAGGAAACTAATGGAATATATATATATATATATATATATATTTTACCCCTGGCAAGGCAACCTTGCCAGGCTACAGAGTAAGAGGATACAGGCTTTCCAGATGAGACTTGATAGGCTGAGGTCACATGTTAGGGGAGGGAGGAGGGCTTCCACTTTCTGAAGACTAGTAGAAGGGGGAGGGATATGAAGAAGGGAGGGTCAGACCTGGAGGTAAAGAGGGAGGGAGCTACAATAGGAATGCTATGTGAAAAAATTAAAAATGAAAAAAATGGAAAGATATAAATATATATCTTAGCTATATAACTCATAAATATATATAACATATAAATATTACATATTTTATAAATATATAATATATTTATATTATCGTATATAATAAATAACATATTATGTTAATATTATTAAAATATTAATTTATATTTAAAGATTATAATCCAGAGATTTCTCAATTTAAGGTTAAGTATTTCATTTTCATTAAATTTTATTTGTTTGTCTCGTTTTGCAAAAGTACTTCTCATGAATTATTGCACACTTTATATTATAACATTTTAAAACATGCATAGAATAAAATTTTGTCATCACTTGATTAAGGTAATAACTGTCAGAAATTTGGTCAAGTTAATTTTATTAGTAAATCATATTTTGGCACCAGGATCCACTTTTATATCCCTCCCTAACCAACTATTATATTAAGACATAAAATAACATTAATTTTGAAAAGATACTATTTACAAATGAGTTTATTATGCATATATTTATGTATATATATATACATATATTATCTGAAGATGCCAGTGTGTACCAAAAAATGTTTTGTCATTTTAGTTATGTTCTAATGAATTATATCTATTGTTCTTGACTAGTGGAATCTAATTCTGGCCTCTTGCTCAATACTGAGAGCTCTTTGGAGTTATCCTGGCTCTTTTTTGGAGTAAACTATCTTTGATACACTTGTCATTTTTTTAGAAGAAAGAATGTGCATAAAAACTAGCATACAGCAGTAGCCTCTTTAAAAATATATTGAATTCTCTGGCAAACAGTATCAGGATAAACAATGTTTGAATATTACTTTTGCAATGATCTATTTCAGAGCACATAGAAGTTAAAAGTTAACCTATGCATATTAAATAACCCTTATGGTGTAAGACTGACTGATTGATCCATGTTTATTAGTTATTTAAACATCTCTACAGGAATAATTTGCCTTCATATGATTGATGCTACTTTGTGCAAGAAACTTGACAATACAAACAAGATAATGGGAACCATCCTTTAATGTACTTAAGGGAATAAACCATTGTTTAAAGACCTTAGTTTACTGTTTGTAAGCAAATGGATGCTGTTAATCAGCAATGAACTTTATCTAATTCATTAAAGTCAGCCTAGTAGAACCTCTTCTTGAAAATCTCCATCAGCAATTCATATTTTTCTATTCACTCCTTGTAACATGACTCTTTTCTCTTAAGAGTTTCTAATTAGCACCTAATACAGACACCCCCTAATCCAAATAGCTTTCTGTTTTCAGAGTAAACCTAGCAGCTTTTTAACTATCCTATTTCTTAAAAACAACTGCCTAAACTTATAACAGGTTCGCAAACATTTTCACTGTATATACAGTCTTTTAAATGTGTACAACTAATTTATATAAGACAGTTTTAAAAACTTGCACACACATTCTAATTACACCCTCAGGATTGCTTCAGTTCCACCTTTAGTCTGTTTACTGTAATACTTAAACTTCCCCAGGTTCTCATCACTAGTTTTGACCTTGACTGTTACTTATATCATGGAGTTCTTAGTTTACAAACAAAATGCCCACAATTTGAACCCAGCTAGAAGTCATACAATTTTTCTATGAGCTCTATTTTGAAATAATTAATATTTAATTATTGAGACCAGTCATATTTTTTAAAGATTCTTTTTTTAAATCTGCTTCCTGTAATATTCCATCAGTATCTTTCTTGGAATTTTTAAGAATAAAATTATTTTTACATTTAGATTAGGACAGAAATTAGAAAATAAAATCTAAATATACTGGTATTTAAAAAATAAATAAAATTAACTCTCTTTTTGCAGTTATTTAAATGATCATGATCACTGTGTGGAGTGAAAATATTTAGCTGTCCTGGACTTGCTTTTTAGCCCAGTCTGGCCTTAAACTCACAGAGATCCTCTTGTCTCTGACTTCCTAAGTGCTGAAAGTACAGGGATGCACAAACACCACATGTAATAGTAATCTTATGCATGCTAGTCATATTTTTAAAGTAAGAATTCCTGCTTCTTTTGTTGTATATTACTTAATTCCAGTGGTGAGGCACGACTTCCAATGCTCTTTCTTTTCATCAATTTTAACTAAAAAATTATTTCAGGCAAGCTAACCAAATGTCTCATCTCTGTTCTAGTCCAGATATTAACTGTCAGTTGCCAAAAATGCAGAATCTAACAAATTATAGCTCTCTAATGGGGTTTCTAGAATATTCATGTGTACTTAGAAGTTTAAGAATGACTGTTTTTGGAAAGGAAGCATCATTTTCCTTTTACCATATCTATTTTACTTTACTCATAATCAGCAACCATTTCCTCATAGACATTTTAAAAATATTGCTATACCTAATAGAGACCCACGTCAGATGGTGATGGCGATGATAGTGGGGGAAAGGTGATAGTAGGAGTGGCAATGGTACACAATTTTGTCAGGCATGTTCTGTTGTAGCCCTTTCAATAACTATGAGATAGATTCTATTCTACTTTTAATTCTATAGAGGGCAATTGGGGAAACAAAATTAAATTCTTTGGCCAAGATTACACACCTACTAAAATGTTTGAACTTGCATGCAGATCCAAATCCGCAGTCCATAATCTAGATCCAATTTTGCCCCATCTGGCTCTGTTGGGCAGGAAAGTGTATACCTCAGTTGCTGCCTTCCAAATTTTCCACTTGCCTTAGGTGACCACCTTTCGTGACAGGGGAGCTGGACATGGACTTGATTTTTCAGTCATGTTGGCCATCACATTCACCAGCTCAGCTTATGACCTTCAGCAATTCCAAGTCCACTCACATTGCTTGAAAATTCTTTCCCTTTATTGTGTGTATTTTCTAGAACATTCTATCAGTCCCTCAAGACACAATTAAATATTCTATGAGTGAGACTATGTCTCAACTAGAAGCAAGTATGTTTTCTCTACAATTCCTTTTAATATTTTTAGTATACTGATTTTATGCATGCATCATGTTTCATACACATTGAAAGCAGGGTAGTATCTTCTTAGCTATATAACTCATAAAACTCAGGGAAACAGTTGATTCATTGTAAATATCCAATTATTTTTTTCTTAATTCAAATTAACACTGATATTCAAATTAAGCTAAACAGTTAATGTTTTGCACTGGACATTGTTAAATATGTTAGAATATATCTGAAGAACAAATTGTTAGATTTGTATTTACTCTTTTCTAATTTTAAAACAGTGAAGTAAATTCAGATAATAATCTTTTAGGTGCTCTGTAGAACATAGTAGTACACTTATGAGACAAGTAGATGCAGTAGCCTTTGCTTATAGAAAAAATTTGTTCTATAGTCAAAAAGTTGTACATTTAAATCATTCTTGCTGTATCATCACCAATGCATTTTGAATGAAATAACTGAAAATAATCCTAAAATATAATTTTATCCTCGTCTAGCCTATAGACAACTGATTTATTAGGTTAAAACCATATTATGATAAGCTATTTTTAGAGTGATCAGTTAGATATTATTACTATCCACAGGTGTCCTTGGAAAACCTAATTTCATTCCTTCTGTTCTCTGATGACTCTTGAAAAGCTTTCAAGGATATTCAGAATTCTTTATCACTTTATCAAAATATCTTTAATTTTTATGCCATATTTTATTTTATTTTTGCAAGTTGGCATTTTAGAGCAAAATAGACAAAGTAGGTGCAAATACACTGTTGTACTGACTGGTACTGACAGTGTCTCTTAAATAATTTTCCTTTGTTTACTCATAAAATTATGCTAAGGTCTTCATTCTTTATTTTAAAATGCCATCAATCTAATTTTGAGCTAAACGGCAGAGTAATATAGATATTTTAAAGGATTTTTGCTAACATCCTGGTACTATCTACATTGGTTCTTTCCATTAGATAAAAACACTTGCCTGTATTACTGTATGGGTTATGTCAACATCTGATATTTTCTAATCTTGATAATTAATTAGTATTATATAAAATGATGGCATAGTATTGTATAGAGAAAGAATCCTTTATTGTTGATAAGAAGTTATTTTTATAACCATGCAAAGCTTGGGTGAGCATATAAGATGTAATGAAATAGTTCATAGGTAGGCGTCTAAGAAGCACTCTTTGCCATCTTTTTCTTTTGGGTCCAATATCTAATAATCAGTCCAACTGCATATATCTGAATTAGAATTGCTTGTCTAGTTTCAAATGCAGCATTTTTTTATCTAAGCCTGGAGGCCACCTCATTTCTGCCTACTAAAAAGCTCCTATAAGTGATTGAATTTTTCTCTTGACCAAAGAAAATCTTTGAAGTTAAAACCAATTACTTTTTAGAGTTTCTATTTTATTTTTATGTATTTATTTTTATTGCTTTGTTGTTTTTGTTGCACATGCATGTGTGCGTGTGCGTGTGTGTGTGTGTGTTCACGCGCACAGGTGTGCATGCACAGATTCCTGTAGAGGTCGGAAGAGGTTATTAGATCCCATAAAGCTGAAGTTATAGGATGTAGCATCCCACATGTTTCTTGGGGTTCTGAGAACCAAACTCTGGTCCTCTGCATAATCAGCAAGTCCTCTTAACTGTTGAGTCATCTCTCAAGCCTCATAAGAGATAATTTTAGTGATATTACATATTGCATGTTCTTTTATGAAAGAAAATCAAGCGACACCACATGCTGGCGAGGATGTGGGGAGAGAGGAACACTCCTTCATTGCTGGTGGGAATGCAAACTAGTACAGGCACTTTGGAAATCTATCTGGTGCTATCTCAGAAAAATGGGAATAGGGCTTCCTCAAGACCCAGCTATTCCACTCCTTGGAATATACCCAGAAGATGCTCCAGCACACAACAAGAAAATTTGCTCAACCATGTTCATAGCAGCCTTATTCATGATAGCCAGAACATGGAAACAGCCTAAGTGTCCCTCAGTAGAAGAGTGGATAAAGAAACTGTGGTACATATACACTATGGAATACTACTCAGCTATTAAAAACAAGGAATTCCCGAAATTTGTGGATAAATGGATTGAGCTAGAAATGATTATAATGAGTGAGTTAACCCAGAAGCAGAAAGAATCAAATGGTATATACTCACTTATATCTGCATACTAGCCCAAGGGGCATGTCCCACGAAAGCCTTCACTTACCAGGAAACTGGGACAGAGGGGAAGGCATCCTATTGGGACTCTAAATAAGAGACGCATGGGAGAACAGCAAAATAAAAGGATCCAGAGGGTCCTAGAAATCTACAAGTAGAACAATATGATAGGCAGATTTGGGCCCAGGGGTCCCGCTCAAACTAAGGCACCAGCCAAGGACAATACAGGAGGTAAACTTTAAACCCCTTCCCAGATCTAGCCAATGGTCAGAATATTCTCCACAGTTGAGTGGAGAGTGTGATATGACTTTCTCATGTACTCTGGTGCCTCACATTTGACCATGTCCCCTGGAGGGGGAGACCTGGTGGCACTCAGAGGAAGGACAGCAAGTAGCCAAGAAGAGACTTGATACCCTATGAGAATATATAGGGGGACGTAATCCCCCTCAAGAACAGTCATAGGGGAGGGGAATAATGGGAAAATGGGGGGGGGGAGGAATGGGAGGATACAAGGGATGGGATAAACATTGAGATGTAACAAGAATAAATTAATAAAAAAAAAAAAAAGAAAGTGAATATAGTAAGAATTTTACTGATATTTCCCCATTTAATGATAATTTACTTTTTGAGGTCTTTAATATCCATCACCTTACCTGTTTTTGTGAAATAGTAGGTAAAAATTAAATTATTCATACATTCATTTTATAGGATATAATATTGTACCTCAAAATAAATTAAAATATTTAACTAAGGTTAACTACACTTTAGACAGGTATATAACAATTACTGAGTCTGACCCAAGTCTGTGCTTTTCATTGTAGTAGCACAAGACCATGTTTACCTCTATGAAAAAATAAACTAATAAGGCTGACCTAGACTAAACAAATTGATCATCATTTTAGACTCTTCATTAGCCAGTGGAAGAACATCAAGTCTACGTGTTCTTAGGTTTAGCATTCCAGAGTTTAAGGACAATTCTAGCTGTAATGATATATTTGTGAATTTTTTTCTGGTGAAAAACTGAGCACTAAAGAAGGAAACAAGACTTGACATGACTGAGTAAAAGCAAAGCAAACACAGATGTATATTTTATTGACATAGGAATGACATTCTGGAATGTTCTGAAACTTGCCATCACTGTCCTTCATTTAAAAAATATGAATTAAAGTCAGAATTCTTTACAATGACTATAATGGTTTTCATTGCTAAATTATTTTTTGTTGTTGTTGTTGGTGGTGGTAGTGTAACTGTATGTAGTTAGGACTATGTGCAAGAAACAGACTCTAACTTTACAAACCTATCTTTCCATGATAAAACTAATTTCTTTTGTGTTTTCTTTCCAATTAACCTTTACACTAGACAGAAGAAAATAAGAGTGACTTGAGTAGAGAATTAACAACTAAAACTGTTGATTAAATGCATTGTAACAATCTCCTGCGTTCCCACTTGTGTTTATTACATTTGAAACTAAATACCATAGTATTTGGGCATGTATATTTTTATTTTACCATTTTTTTCCTTCTGGGTTCTATGAGCAGAAGTTGAAAGTTCTACTGTCTTTAGTATAACTGCTGAGCAAATGTTGTTTGATATCAACTAAACTGTGCTAACTTTTAAGAATATAGGAATAAAAACTATTATTTTATTTCTATTTTTTAACAACGAAGATCTAGCAAAAGCCATACAATATAGAAAAACAAATCCTGCCAAGGTGTTAAAACTTTAAGAAGAAAAACCAGGGAGTAAAAAGGAGGAAGGGAATCTTAAACTGTTTCATTATATTATTTTAAATGTCAATTTTTCAAGAACAAATGTGTGCAAAACAGCCAAAGAGAAAGGGAGCTATGAACCACTATTAGGAGAATAAGCAAACCAAAGAGATTTTTTCTGAATTAAGTAAAGTGTTCAACTTAGTAGAGTAGAATCTAATTACCCTATGAACAAATGACATCTCATAATAAAAGGCAGTTATGTCTAAAGTAAAATAGTATGTATAATGTGAATGGTAACAAGTAAAAGATTACATGGACTTTTGGAATTGAAAAGCAGAATAATTTAAATAAAATGTATGTGTTTAATAACAGCCTTGACTTAACATGATAAATAAAATAAAAAGCAAACAAGATAAAAAAGAAATTACTGAATCTTTAGAATAAAGAATATGGGAAATTAACAAACATTCAGAGTCCTACAAGAAATAGGAAATCAAATGTTCTTACATGGGGGTTTTGGCATTTCCAGGAAAAACTGAGAAAAATAAGTTTTTTTTTTAAGAGCTTGTTAGCTGGGTGTGGTAGCATATATAATCCTAGAATTTAGGAACCAGATGCAGGAGGATCTCTGTGAGTTCAAAGTCAGCCTGGTCTACAAAAGTTCCAGTACAGCCAGGAATGTTACACAGAGAAACCCTGTCCTGAGAAACAAGACAAAATAGAACAAACAAACAAACAAAAAACTCAAAAACTTGTTTGAATAGATAATGGTCATACACTTCACCAATATGATGAGACTCAATAAACATCACTTCAACAAACAAAAAGAGTTCAGTAACACTGCTAATGCATGAATGACAGCATTTTTAAATAGCAGGCTACCCAGAAGAGACTTGATACCCTATGAGCATATACAGGGGGAGGAGGTCCCTGTCAGGCACAGTCATAGGGGAGGGGAGTAAGGGGAAAATGGGAGGGAAAGAGGAATTGGAGGATACAAGGGAGGGGATAACCATTGAGATGTAACATTAATAAATTAATAAAATAAAATTTTAAAAAATCAATAAAAAATAAATTTAAAAAATGAATTGTATTGAAATTTTCATGGGAATCACATTGACTCTGAATACTGCTCTTGGTAAGACAGCCATTTTTTATTGTGTTAATCCCACTGATCCATGAGCATGAAAGATCTTTCCATTTTTTGGACATCTTCAATTTCTTTCTTAAAAGACTTGAAGTTTTTAATCATGTGATTCCTCACTTGCTTGGTTGTAATTACCCCAAAATGTTTTATATTACTTGAGGCTATTGTAAAAAATAACCCCCAAAAAACCAAAAAAATGTTGTTTCCCTGAGTTATTTCTTATTTTGTCATTTGTACATAAAAAGACTACTGATAAAAATAAAATAAAATAAAATAGCCAGAGAAATAGGTCTAAAGTAATAATTGACACATAAATAACTCTCATTCTTTGTAGTGTGAGGGAAACAAAGAGGTATAAATACATTAAAAGTGAAATTTTCTACCAGGGAACTTACATAACATTGCTGAAAGGCATGAAGAAAATCTAAGCAAAGTGAAGCCATTTTGTGTTCTGAATAGAAAATTTTGATATAAGATCACAGAGTATTGAAAATTATCTTTAGATTCAATAAAATTTCTATTAACATATTATCAGACATTTTATGGAATTGAAAATTAATCTTATAACTTATACAGAAATTCAAATGTATGAAGTTGCCCAAACAAATTTGAAAATGAAATTGCAGTAAAACTGTACTACATTTTAAAGTTGGAAAGTGTGATGCCTCCACCATTGTTATTGAGGTTACAATGAACATTTGTAGTAGTCTGTGCTTTCATTTAAATTTTAAGGTTTTATAGTATTGTTAAAAAAAAATAAAACCAGGAAAAAGATACAATTAAATATGCATGTTGTTGGGGTGATAATAATGATATTATTACTACCTCACTTTTCCAATCCATGAACGTGAGAGATTGTTTATTTCTGTCTTCCTTAATTTCTACCAGTTTTTATTAATCAATATACAAATTTTATTAAGCATATTCTTATTGATACTATTGCCAACTGGAAGTTTTCATCCCTTTAAATGGTTTATTTTTTGTTTGTTTGTTTCTTTCTTTCTTTTTAGTGTACAGAAGTAGAGTTATTTTATAGTTTGGTGGCAAAAAAAGCAAATAAACTACTTTTCAAAGGACTTGAATGGACATTTCTCCAGTGAAAGTATACAAATGGCCAAACAGGACATTGGTCATTTTGAATCAACAGAGAAGCCTAAAACAAACCATACAGTTTTCATTTTCCAATTGCTATGATAGCCATTATTTTTTTAAAGAAAATTATTGATGATGTTGTGAGGAAATTACTATTCTTGAACACTTTGGATAAAAATGTAAACTGATGAAGCTGATAATGATTCCTCTAAAATAAAAACTAGAACTGTGATATTGTGGAGGAATATCATGTCTGGGTACATAGCCAAAGAAAATAAAATCAAGATATTACAGGGATATTAATGATTTCTTATTTTGTGAAGCATTAGTCACAATATCCATTATATAAAATCAACATAAATGTACATTGACAGGTGAATAGATAAAGAAACTATGTCATATAAATTAAGATAGAATATTGTTTAGCCTAAGGAAGGAATGACACACAGCCATGAAATATAGCATGTAAAATATTGTACAACATAAAGTAAGTTCATCAGTGAAGTATATATACTGCCTGGGCCTGTTAATATTATGCTTATCAGAAGAAAATGAGTACATATTAGATGATAGTGTCCATTGTACAATGAAAACATAAGTGAAAATTACTATATGGCAATTAAAGTTATAAAATTAAACATTTTATCACTCAGTATCCAATTGAATTATTCCACAGAGCAGTTATAGCATAGAAGCAGACAGACAATATATACATTAATGTTTATTGTTGTGTTTCACTCAAACAGTATTTACAAAAGCAGACAGTGAACAGGGTTTGGTTTATGAGGTATTATATGAAAACCCCTGGTATGTGAGATTTACCCAAACAAATCTACTTTGTTTTCAGTAAAATCTACCTTCTTACATATATATTTTGTTTTCTATTGAAAATTTCTTAAGTCCAATGTGAATCATGTTATTACTTTGAAATGAATAATTAAGATGTGATTTAGCTATTAGTAAGAATTGAAAAGATCATATATGCTATGTACTGAGATTAGAGTATTATCATATTGTATAGTATATTGGCCTTTACTTCCTATAATATATTGATAGATTTCATACGAAACATTACAAGGTGTTACGAGATTGTATACACTAATTGTGCAAAAGTCCATGAAGTAAGGTCTAACTTGTGATGGCAAGATAACTAAATTAATATGCATGGGAGCATGGGAAAGTATTTCTGGCAGAGGAAACATTTCATTACAAATCCTGATGTACATATACTGGATTTAAAAGAAGAGTACATTCTGCAACAGCATATGGAATAAAATATAACTATGAATACTAAAAGAAAGATTTTAAAAATCCCAACCAGCCTTTTTTTTTTTTTTTTACCCTTATTAAAGAATCTGAGACGCATGGGAGAATAGCAAAATAATAGGATCCAGAGGGTCCTAGAAACCTACAAGTAGAACATTATGATAGGCAGATTTGGGCCCAGGGGTCCCGCTCAAACTAAGGCACCAGCCAAGGACAATACAGGAGGTAAACTTTAAACCCCTTCCCAGATCTAGCCAATGGTCAGAATATTCTCCACAGTTGAGTGGAGAGTGTGATATGACTTTCTCACGTAATATGGTGCCTCACATTTGACCATGTCCCCTGGAGGGGGAGACCTGGTGGCACTCAGAGGAAGGACAGCTGGTAGCCAAGAAGAGGCTCAATGCCCTATGAGAATATAAAGGGGGAGGTAATCCCCCTCAGGAACAGTCATAGGGGAGGGGAATAATGGGAAAATGGGGGGGAGGAATGGGAGAATACAAGGGATGGGATAAACATTGAGATGTAACAAGAATAAATTAATAAAAAAGAAAAGAATCTGATTCCTTGGCGTTGGAACTGGGAAATTACTGAACATATAACCTCATGGGTAGAGATATATTTTAGATAAATTTCTAATTCCAAAGTATCAAGAATGGATGAGAAAGAGATAAGATGGGGTGTAGAAATAAGTAAGAGACCAGTCAGTGAGGAGGGGAGCAGAGAATACTATGATAGGAGAGCTGCAGGGAAATAGGCAAAATGGAGAAACATGTGTCATGTAAAATTGTAAGGACTAATTTAGTGATATATTAGGAGTGAGGAGAAGCTCAACTTTATAGTTTTGAGAAACTGGGAAATGATAAAAGTTTGCACTCATTGTCAGAGCAGCAGACTTAGGAAAGAAGATGACAGTGTTTTCAATGCCTTGGAAATTAAAACCTAACTAGAATTGATATCAACCAAATTATTTGAAATAATGCCAGCTTTCTTAAGTCTTTGACTTAATAGTGATAACATGTTAAAATTATATTATTCAACCTGTTAGAGGACAAGTCCCCAAAAGCATCATCCAAGTTTTCACTACCTGGAGGAGCACGAAAAACTGGGTAGAAATTCAAGAGCTCAGTTAGTTCAATAGACTTTTAAAGTTGGTTTCAATAACATAGTTCAGTCTATAATCCCCTATATACATTATTATAAAACTTATTTTTGTTTATAAACTGAATTTTTAGGTATATGAATATGAATGTTCAGGTTCTTGAGGACCTCTAAATATTTGGTCTTTTGTCTCCCACTATGTTCTCCATCTCATTCCATTCCATTACAAATATTTTGTTTACTTATTTAGTGTCTATCATTTTTGACAATATTCTATATTCCTTCCTCAGGAACTTTGTACTAATTTCTCTGCTTAGAATAGTCTTTTGCACAGTTATTGCATGGTATGTTCCCTCATCTATAATGTTTCTTTATTACCTAATTTAATTTAAGTTGCTATTAAAAATACAAATATAATCAATACTTTGCTTAGCCATCATTAGAGAAGCTTCCTCTTACAGCAGATGGGAACAAATACTAGAATAGAGCAAGACATACAAAGAGTGAAAAACACTGGAGCTCTCAGTCCTAAATAGAATGTCTCCATCAAGTCTCCCCTCTCAGAGCTCACGGAGCCCATGGAAGAGGAAGCAGAAAGAGTGTAAGTGCCAGAAGGTATAGAGAACACCAAGGAAACAAGGCCCTCTAAATAAATAAACATGATTTTTAAAGCTCATATGAACTCACAGATACTGAGGCAGTATGGACAGGTACTTTATGGGTCTGTACTAGGTCTTTGGTATGTATATTATTACTTCCAGCCTAGTCATTATGGTATTCCTGAGTATGTGAACATGAAGGTCTCTTTTTCCTGTGTCTTCTCTTTGGCTCCTTTTCTTTTGTGTGTTGGTTTTCTCTAATTCTGCCATCTTAGTTATTGATTTATATTACTATACTATATTTTATTGATTTAAAAATAGTGTACTTCAGCGACTAATTCTGATGTGTTAGTTATTGTTTTATCTTACTATATTATACTTAATTTTTGTTCTAAAAATAGTACATTTCAGGTACTAAACACAATGGAAATATCTTGTGATTTCATCCTTTTAAAACATTGTTTCGGATGAACAAGGAGCTTTGTTCCAAATGCTGAATCAGGATGCCTCCAATGGTACTTTGATTTTTGTGCGTGAGTGTGTGTGACACTGACAATTTGAATGTTTGGCTTTTGTGGCCTTATCAGTGTTAGAAAAAGAAAAATGAAACACTATCACCTGTAAATTACATTGAGATGAGTGGATCAGGACTGGGTTATGAGTTTCACCTGGAGTATGTATTCCTTGTATTCAAAATCCACTGTAACTGTAAATAAATAATGATAAAGGAAAATGGAAAATGATACCTTAACAAGTAGAAGAGTTTAGATCTGTTTTCTTTACCTTTAAAACAATTTATGCACTTTACATCTGTATAGTAGCCCACTCCCTTGTCACATCCCGAGTCCCACCAACCCTCCCTCATACCACACCCTCCCTCCCCTAGTCCTCAGAAAGGGGAACCCCCCTCCACTAACATCTGACCTCAACCTATCAAGTTTCATCTGGACTCTTTGCATCTACTTCCTCTGTGGCCTGGCAAGGCCTCTCAGCCAGGGAGAAGTAATCAACCTGTGGGCACCAGAATTCATGTCAGAAGTAGTCCCTACTCCCCATATTATGAGACCCACAGGCAGACTGTGCTGCCTATCTACTACATCTGAGCAGAGGGTCTAGGTCCTCACCATGTACAGTCCTTTGGTGGTGCATTAGTCTTTGAAGCACCACCCTCCACCACCTGGATTTGGTGGCTCAGTTGGTCTCCTTGTGGTGCTCCTGACCCTTCAAGGTCCTTCTAGTCCCCTACTCTTTCATAAGACTCAGTTATCCCTCAGTTAGCTAAAAAAAATGCAACATTGTGGTTTGTACTTGTCCTTGGCTTCCAGGCATTCTCTAGGCAAGCTTCATTCTTTTCCAGTCCTACCAAAATTGTGGTAACCATTTAATAATGATGACTAGATAGATGCTATCCACTTAAGGATAAACTCATTTATATGAGAGACAAACAGCATTTTTCTTTGGGGTTTTGGACATTGGTATTGTATGGCCTGAAACAAATAAATATATACACAACACTAAATGCATTTAGTATGTTATCTTAAAAATGAGATGACAGGAAGTTGGAGTAGAAACATTTAGAGATCTATGGAAAATCTAGAGAGAGAAATAGAAAAGAGAATGGAAGATATTAAATTGTGTACGTTTTAAAAGTTTCAAGCAATAAATACAATAAAGTAAATCATAATAAAAATGAAGAAATACACAATTTGTGGATCCAACTTACCAGGCAGTTTAGAAAAACATGCTGTTTTAATCAGTAGTATATCTGAATTCTGAGGGAAGCTGACCTGGCCAAATTATTTGGTGTCACCTTATTTTTGAACTTTGTAAAGGTTTTCAATTGGCAGGATACTAGCCATTCTTAATTTCAATAAATAACCATTTTACTGACTTGTGGAAGTCAATTACAGAATATCAAAAAGCAAAAAAACTAGAAGAAAATACAATTTGGGGATAAACTATTTTTGCTATGACATTAGTGTTGTGGAAGACAAGACTGGAAGAGGTTTAAAATAAATACTTTAAATAGCTAAAATATCTTGATAAGTAGTTACTTTTTATAATTTGTTATAAAAAATAAACTCTTCTCATAGCAATACCAACACACACACACACACACACACACACACACACACACACACACACGCACACACACTGTGGCTTGGAATGACATTTCTAGTGACCATTATACCTGGAATCAGCAGTATTGGTAGAGATCACAAAAGGTAGAGATCTATCAGGATGAAGATTACATTGTGAAACATTTATGTTAAGAGTTTGGGCACAGTTAACATATATATATATATATATATATATATATATATATATATATATATATATATATACATACATACATATATATACACAAATGAAGTAATGCCATAATTTTCTCATTAATATAATATACAATTTTTAAGTAACAGATATATTGTCAGTGACTAAATACTGTGTGTGCATATATATTATGATTCTATCTGAATTTCCAAAGTTTTCATCTGAAAATTGGCTGAAACAATTGGAGAAAAAGTTCTCATGTCGGAAATGAGATACACCATTACATGACTGTATATAAAATATACAAATCTAAGGTTCATTTTCTTTATTATGTAAGCTAAATGAAGGATGGTTTTACTACTAGAAAACATTCAAATATGAATATATTTAGTACATGTCCTATAACTCTGGTTAAATGCACATACTTGTACTGTCACACTAGAAATCATGTCAGGGAGATTAGTCAGTGTCTTCTTACCATAAGAGCAGCCCCACAAAACTATTGAATATATTGAATTTATATTAAATTACATTGATAAAATTTCTTTTCTGATCATTCAAATTTCTCTTATCATGATACATGCTTTCTTCAATTTTACCACCAGTGTTTAAAATGTAAATTGTAACAGAGACATATTTCAGATGGAAGCTATTGTTTTAGGAAAAAAAACAGCTAACTGTATGAAATTCCTCTAAAAGTAAAACATTTCACATTTAATTGCAGGTGTGAAATGTTAAATATCCCATTCATTATTATTACTACCACATGCCTGAATAAATCCTACCATAAGCATTAAGCATGTAGGTAAACAAAGAAATAACACTTCATCTGATGAATGCCAACATAAAACACATTTAAATTGTTCTGTCAAGAGACATTCCTGGAAATACTGTGTTCTTTGGTTTTCTGCAGTCATCTGAATATGTAAATTCAAATCGCAGCTTTTCAAACTGAACTTGAAAGTTGAGGCTTTTGAAATTTCAGAAACACATGCACTTAGAAAAGCAAATTATAAAAAGGTCATAGTGGAGTTTTTGTATCACATTTTATATAGATATCTAAATTATAAAATAATCAATAAAATAAAGGACACAAAATAATTTCATATTTTTGAAAATTTTTAACTCCTTTTTTATTAATTTATTTATTCATTCACTTTACATCTCGGTTGTAGCCCCCTGACTCCTTTCTTTTCAGTCCCAACCTCCCTTCCTTCCCTTTTCCTTGAGAAAGGGGATCCCCTACCCACCCACCACAGCCCATCAAGTAGCATCAGGACTGAATTCGCCCTCTTCCCTTGTGGCTAAACAAAGAAGTCCCATCAGGTGGAAATGATTGAAAAGCAGCAACAGAGTTCTGTCAGAGAGCATCACCACTTCCATTCCCTTTACTACTGGACCCACATGAAGCATGAGATGCCCATTGGTTACATCTATGTAGAGGACTTAGGTAAAATCGTTGGTGTTTCAGACTCCACAGGATCCTCTGGGCCTTGGTTAGTGGGCTCTGTTGGTCTTCTTGTGGAGATCTTGTCAGTTTTAAATCTTGTCATCCTTCCCCACACTTTTCCGATGCTTCACCCAATGTTTGGCTGTAAGTCTTAGTACATTTTTAAAGTGCTGCTTGATGGAACCTCTCAGAGGACATCTCTAATAGCCTCCTGTGTAAAAGTGTAACAGAGTATCATTAATTGTGTCAATGGTTGGCTCCTTTCCATGGGGTGGGTCTTAGGTTGGGCCGGGCATTTGTTGGACATTCCCTTTATCTCTGATCTATCTATTCTATCTTTATCGTGTAGGCAGGGTGAATTTTGGATCAAAGTTTTTGTGGATATGTTGGTGTTTTCCCACCTCAACTAGGAGATTTTTCTACTTAGAGGGTCTTCTTCAGTTTCCATGGTCTCTGCTACTAGGAGTCTCTGCTATAGTAAGCCTCACATCCTCCCAGAGGAATATTTGGACATAGGTCTCCAACTTTTCACAGAGATGCCCCACTCACAGTTAAATTTTTCTTTGCAGACCTTCTGTCCTCCCAACCATGCTCTCCACAGCTCTGATTTCTGTCCTTATTACTCTCTCTGATCTCAGTTCCCTCTCTTCAGCTACTACTTCTATTTTCCCTCCTGAGTGAGATTTACATTCACCTTTGGGTCCCTCCTTGTTACTTATCTTCTTTGGGTTGGTGCATTGTGATATATCTTGTACTAAATGGCTAAAATCAACTTATAAGTGAGTACTTATCATGTGTGTCTTTCTGAACCTTGATTACCTCACTCAAGATGATCTTCTAGTTCCACCCTTTTTTTCTGAAAATTTCATGATTTCCTTCTTTTTAATAGCTGAGTAGTATTCTATTGTATAAATGTACTACTGTTTCTTCATCCACTCTTTGAGGAAAATATAGATTGTTTCCAGAGTCAGGCTATTATCAGTAGAGCTACTATGGAGAGAGTTGAGCAAATGTCCTTGCTGTATGGTGGAGCATCTTTGGGGTGAAAGCTCAGGAGTAGTATAGCTGGGTCTTGAGGTAAAGCTATGCCTCACTACCTGAGAAAGAGCAAGATTGGTTTCTAGACTGGTTGTACAAGTTTGCACTCTGACCAGCATTGAAGGAGTGTTCCATTTTCCCCACATCCTCACCAACATGTGACGTCACTTGAGTTTTTTATCTTAGTCATTCTGAAAGGTGTAAGATGGAATCTCATAGTCATTTTTATTTTCTTTTCTTATTAAATTTTTACATATACATTTATATTATTATACCTATATACAATATACTACCTACAGCAAGAAGAACCATTAAACAATCAGGAATTAAATAAATGTTACAATCTTAGTGCTTTGGCTTTTTGTATTTGGCAGCCTTGAAGAAAGCATCTTTCCTATCTTTGTGCATTTAAAATTCTGAATGTAAATCAATCTCTATCACATCTTGTCATTATCAACTTAATACATCTATCTAGACTTAAAAACATTTTAATACCTAAACAACTACTCTTCATTGTAAAACCAAGATACATGGTCTTCCACTCCATCAGAGACTTGAGAATGAATAAACTTGATTACCTGAGTATGCCAGAAGTACAGGTTAGTAGTTTTCAAATGAGAAGATGGCAGAGACAGTGTGCAACCTGAGCAGTCACCCAAAACTACAATGTTGGAGCATCATCTTTAGCCTTCTGGCCCAATATATATGACATACATATTTGTGAGGCAGAAACTATTGAGTACTTGCTTACGTTGTCTTGGCAGAGTTTGGCTGTCAACTCTGCCTGCATTCAAGCTAGCCCCCTTTTAGGCAGAATTCTGTCTGTGTCAGAAATGAGGACATTTTGACAAGTTGCTTTGTTTGCTACATTTGAAGCCATCTCCATGAAGAGGTTCTTTGATACTTGTCATCCTCTTTGAGGTAGGCTAGGTGTTGCCAGGAGTTATCTTGTCTCAATGTCAGTGAATCTTTAAAATAATAGAAACATTTTAGAATGCCATATTCTGTATCTCTCTAAGGTTTTAAAAGACCTTATCTAGGTATTTTAACTTATCATTTTATAGAATCCTATCTATCTATTGCACCTGAGATGTATATTCTTGTGATAAAAATAGACTAGTAATTGATATAACCATGATTTGATCAGCTAACAGTTGGCTTGTATAACTTATTTATCCTAAACAGCCTTAAATCACATTTTCAAAATATTGGAAGCAAAGCTTGTATTATAATTGAGTTATATGGGTACAATACCACATGTTAGAGTTGAAATATATATATTATATAATGTGTGCAGAATAATCTTAAAATTGAATTCTATACCACTTTATCTAAAATTGAACTTATTTTGCATCTATATACAAAGTTCTATACCAGCGAATTAAAAATAACCTTGTGAGTGACAACTAAGACATTAAGTTGAGGAGTAGATTCATTAAGCATTCCTATATATTTCTATATTCCCCTGCACTCTCTTTTCAACTTCTGTCTCCAAACTTAAGAATGGAAGATAAAGGAAAAGAGAGACATCCATGAGTCCAACCTTTTTTCTCTCTAAATAAGTCCAATAATAACTTGTAACCAACTCCCATTGAAAATAACCCTCTATAGCCCAAGAAATCAACCAAAACTCTACCTAACCCCCTTACAAGAAATGGGGTGTCATTTCCTCCAGCTTATTTGGGACAAATAATACCTTTGTAAGGGCCCAAATAAAATTGTGGAAAAGGCGAAACAAGCTATAAATAACATTTGTGGTCCAGTTTTTTTTTTTTTTTTTTTTTGTCTTCTTTTTAAAAAATTTTTTATTATTAATTTACTCTTGTTATATCTCAATGGTTATCCCATCCCTTGTGTCCACCCATTCTTCCCTCCTTCTCCTTTTCCCCTTATTCCCCTCCCCTATGACTGTTCCTGAGGGGGATTACCTCCCCCTGTATATGCTCATAAGGTACTAAGTCTCTTCTCGGTAACCTGCCAAATGTGAGGCACCAGAGTACGTGAGAAAGTCATATCCCACTCTCCACTCTACTGTGGAGAATGTTCTGACCATTGGCTAGATCTGGGTAGGGGTTTAAAGTTTACCTCCTGTATTGTCCTTGGCTGGTGCCTTAGTTTGAGCGGGACCCCTGGGCCCAAATCTGCCTATCATAATGTTCTACTTGTAGGTTTCTAGGACCCTCTGTATCCTATTATTTTGCTATTCTCCCATGCTTCTCTCATCTAGAGTCCCAATAGAATGTCCTCCCCTCTGTGCCAGTTTCCTGGTAAGTGAAGGCTTGAGTGGGACATGCCCCTTGGGCTACTTTGCAGATATAAGTGAGTATATACCATTTAAGTCTTTCTGCTTCTATGTTAACTCACTCATTATGATCATTTCTAGCTCAATCCATTTATCCACAAATTTCGGGAATTCCTTGTTTTTAATCTCTGAGTAGTATTTCATAGTGTATATTTACCACAGTTTCTTTATCCATTCATCTACTGAGGGACACTTAGGCTGTTTCCATGATCTAGCTATTATGAATAAGGCTGCTATGAACATGGTTGAGCAAATTTTCTTGTTGTGTGCTGGAGCTTCTTCTGGGTATATTCCAAGGAGTGGAATAGCTGGGTCTTGAGGAAGCCCTATTCCCAGTTTTCTGAGATAGCACCAGATAGATTTCCAAAGTGGCTGTACTAGTTTGCATTCCCACCAGCAATGAAGGAGTGGTCCTCTCTCCCCACATCCTCGCCAGCATGTGGTGTCACTTGAGTTTTTGATCTTAGCCATTCTGATGGGTGTAAGATGGAATCTCAGAGTTGTTTTGATTTGCATTTCCCTGATGACTAAGGAGATTGAGCATTTCTTTAAGTGTTTTTCAGCCATTTGATATTCCTCTGTTGAGAATTCTCTGTTTAGTTCCAAGCCCCATTTCTCAATTGGGTTATTTGGTTTGGTGGTGTTTAGTTTCTTGAGTTCTTTATATATTTTGGATATTAGACCTTTGTCAGATGTAGGGTTGGTGAAGATCTTTTCCCAGTTTCTAAATGTTGATAAATTCCAGGCTTAATATGAGTCCTGTGTGGGAGAGTCTGAAATGCTGGTCCAATTAAGAAAATGTCTTGGGAGCTGTCCTGTAATAATGGAGAACAGTAATGGAAGCACTTTAAGATTAAGGATGCAGTATTCAGTGTCCAGCATGCTGAGAGGAATTAATTCTGTCAAGTTTGACCCAATGTCAGTATTCAGAACTTTTGTTCTGAAAACATATAATTTCTCACAAGCATTATACAGTCCTAAAATTATAAATGTATAAGGACAAAACAATTAAGGCAGGTTCTCTTCTCTTTGAATGAGCAGAAAAGAGACATCTGTAAATCTTCATTTATGCCATACAAAATGATATCTAATAATAATTTATAGGAATTCTGTAACCAAAAAGAAGCATTGTCCATGCCTAGACATTCATGTCTCAGCCAATCTCAGAGCTATTCCCATATAGTGGAATCAGCAATATAAGTTACCTGCTTGTCCTGCAGTTTATATTGTTCACATCCGGACTGTATCCCCCTCCCTCCTCTCCTCCTGATCCCCCTCCCCTCTTTCATTGCCTCTGTGTCCCTTGGCTAGTCCTCAGATTATCAAGTCTCATCTGTACTAACTATAGCCTCTTCCTCTGTAGCCTGACTGCCCTGTCAGGGGGAATTATCAAAGTACAGTGGCCAGAGTCCATGTACAAAATAGTCCCTAGTCTCCACATTTTGGCATCCACAAGGAAATTGTGCCGCTACATCTGAACAGAGGGTCTAGGTCCACATTATACATAGTCATTGGTTGATGTATCAGTCTCTGTATTGTAGTGTAGTTATCCTGTATTATACAGATAATATCTGCTTATACGTGTCTTTCTGTGTCTGGGTTACTGTACTCAGGATGATCTTTTCTAGTTACATCCATTTGCCTGCAAATTTCAAGATTTCCTGGTTTTTAATAGCTGAATAGTACTCCATTGTGTAAATATACCCCAAGTTCTTTATCCATTCTTCATTTGAGAGACATGTAGGTTGTTTCCAGTTTCTGGCTATTATGATTAAAGCTGTTATGAACATAGCTGATCAATTTTCCTTGTTGTATGGTGGAACATCTTTTGTGTATATGCCAAGGAGTGGTAGAGCTGGGTCTTAAGTTAGCCACATTCCAAATTTTCTAGGAAAACACCAGATTCATTTCCAAGAGGTGGTACAAATTTGCACTCCCTCCAGCAATAGAGGAGTGTTCTGCTTTCTCCACATCTTCAGCAGCATGTCCTGTCATTTGAATTTTTTACCTTAGCCATTCATATAAGTGTAAAATGGAATCTCAGAGTCATTTTCAGTTGCATTTCCATGATAACTAGGAATTTTGAGCATTTCTTTAACTGTTTCTCAGCCGTTCCATATTCCTCTGTTGATAATTCTATGTTTAGTTCTGTACCCCAATTTTAAATGGGTTATTCAGCTTGGTGGTGTTTAATTCCTTGAATTCTTTATATATTTTGAATATTAGCCCTTTGTCAAGTGTAGGTTTGGTGAAGTTATTTCCCAGTCTTTACTCTGTCAGGTTTTTTTTTTCTGTTGATAGTGTACTTCGCCTTTCAGAAGCTTTTCAGTTTCATAACGTCTCATGTATTAATGGTTGATCTTGGGGCCTGGGCTCTTAGTGTTCTGTCCAGGAAGTTGTCTCCTGTGTCAATGAGTTCCAGGCTCTTCCACACTTTTTCTTTTAACAGATTTAGTGTGTCTGGTTTATTGTTGAGGTCTTTAATTCATTTGGACTTCAGTTTTGTGCAGGGTGATAGATTAGCATCATTTGTTGAAGATGCTTTTTATCCATTGTTCGGATTTAAATTCTTTGTCAAAAATCAAGTGTCCATACATGTGTGGTTTTATTTCTGGGTCTTTGATTCGATTCCATTGATTAACCAGCCAATTTCTATGCCAGTATCTTGCTGTTTCCATTGCTGTTGCTCTATAGTACAGCTTGAGATCTGGGATGGAGTTTTCTCTTGAAGATATTTTATTGTGCAGGATTATTTTAGCTATTCTGGGGTTTTTTTTCTCCATATGAAGTTGAGAATCTATCTTATAAGGTCATTAAAGAATTGTGTGGGTATTTTGATGGAAATTTTATTTAATCTGTAGATTACTTTTGGTAAGACAGACTTTTTTTTTTTTTATGATGATTCTTCCTATTATTGATCATGGAAGATCTTTCCATCTTCTGAAATCTTTAAATTCTTTCTTCAGAGAATTGGAGTTTTATTCATATATAAGTCTTTCACTTTCTTGGTTAAAGTAACACCAAGATACTTTGTATTATTTGTGGCTATTGTGAAGGATGTAGTTTCCCTAGCTTCTTCCTAAACATTTTTGTCACTTGTATACAGGAGGGCTACTGATTTTGTGACTTGATTTTGTATTCACCTATTTTGCTGAAGGTGTTTATCAGCTATAGAATTTCCTTGAGAGAATTTTTGGGGTCACTTATGTATAATTTCATACCATCTGCAAATAGTGATAATTTGACTTGTTCCTTTCCAATTTGTATCCCCTTACTATCCTTTAGTTATCTTGCTGATCTAGTTAGGACATCAAGTACTATATTTAAGAGATGAGGAGAGAGTGAGTAGCCTTGTCTTTACCCTGATTTCAATGGAATCAATTTAAGTTTCTCTCCATTTACTTTGATGTAGGCTATAGGCTTACTGTATATTGCCTTTACTATGTTCAGGTATGTGCCTTTTATCCCAGGATTTTTAAGATAAATGGGTGTTGGATTTTGTCATATGCTTTTTCAGCATCTAAAGAGATGATCATGTGTTTTTTTTTTCTTTCAGTTTTCTTTTTTTATGTGATGAATGACATTGCTGAATTTCCATATATTGAACCACCACTGCATGCCTGGGATGAAGCCTACTTGGTCATGGTGAATGGTAGTTTTGATATGTTCTTGAATTAGGTTTGTGAGAATTTTATTTAGTATTTCTGCATCAATGTTCATAAGAGAAACTGGTCTGAAATTCTCTTTTTTGTTATTGCATCTTTCTATGTTTTAGGTATTAAGGTGACTGGGGCCTCATAGAATGAGTTTGGTAATATTTCATCTGATTTAATTTTGCAGAATAGTTTGAAGAGAATTGGTATTAGCTCTTCTCTGAAGGTCTGGTAGAATTATTTGCTGAACCATTGGGTCCTGGGCTTTGTTGTTGTTGTTGTCGTTGTTGTTGTTGTTGTTGTTGGGAGACTTTTGATAAAAGCCTCTATTTCCTTAGGTGTTATAAGACTATTCAATTTGTTTATCCTGTTTTAATTTTGGTAGTTGGTAGCTATCAAGAAAATTGTTTGTTTCATTTAGGTTTTTAAATTTTGTGGCATATAGGCTTTTGAAGTAAGACCTGATGATTATTTGGATTTCCTCGATGTCTGTCCTTATGTCTCCCTTTTCATTTCTGATTTTGTTGATTTGAATTCTCTCCCTCTGCCATCACCTAAGAAAGAGTCATTTTGGTTCTCATTTCCTTGATAACTAAGGACACTGAGGATTTCTGTAAGTGCTTCTTGGCTATTTGATATTAAAAGTGATATCCATAGTATATGTTTTATCTTTGTTTCATCCATTTTGAACATTTTAATATTTTAAAAATTAAAAATATCAGTCAAGGAAAAATGTCTTAAGAATTCCTGTTTTTTTTTTTAATTTTTTTATTAATTGAATCTTGTTACATCTCAATGTTTATCCCATCCCTTGTATCCTCCCATTCCTCCCACCCCCATTTTCCCATTATTCCCCTCCCCTATGACTGTTCCTGAGGGGGATTACCTCCCCCTATATATTCTCATAGGGTATCAAGCCTCTTCTTGGCAACCTGCTGTCCTTCCTCTGAGTGCCATCAGGTCTCCCCCTCCAGGGGACATGGTCAAATGTGAGGCACCAGAGTATGTGAGAAAGTCATATCCCATTCTCCACTCAACTGTGGAGAATGTTCTGACCATTGGCTATTACATTTGAAGAAGACTTCATTTTGGCAACTCCTAACTGCAGAAAATTCTTGATTGTTAGGGGCTGTCCTTATACTTTGTAAAGTATTTAGCAGCATTTGTGGCTAATATGCATGAAATTTTCAACTATGAGAAGCAAAAATGTCTTGAGTACTAATATTTACTCCTGACTGGAGGTGTGCAATTTCTTTCCGGAAATCTATTGTAGAAATAGAAATAGATAATGTGAACCTGAGTACTTTAAAGAAGGCACAGTTAAAGAATATTTATTGGAAAATTAAATGACAGAAGCAAAAACAAAGTTATAAAATAAAAACACTATGCAAATGTTTACAACTATGACAAGTTTGTTTTTGAAAAGAGACAAAAATGATTTGTGTTTTATAATATCCTGGTACACATTTTGATTATATGAATGCATATATTGTATGTTTTAATTAGACAGAAATTTATTTTTGCATGTTGGATTGGAAGACTTATGAGTACGAAGAATGGTTCATATTTTAAATGATTTAAATTTGCTTTTGTAATCTTTTGGGAGATATCATGGAAGCATGGAAGGCTTTAATTGAAGTCTAATATACATATTAGAAAGTACATGTATAAGTTTGTAGATCAATAAAAAATGTAAACTTATGGTTCACCAGAAAGAGAAAGAAATATATTGCTATAAGAAATATCTTGCTTTCTTCTCTTTATTACCAAATTTAATGATCTGGCACCTTGATTA
Source organism: Acomys russatus (assembly GCF_903995435.1). NCBI lineage: Eukaryota > Metazoa > Chordata > Mammalia > Rodentia > Muridae > Acomys > Acomys russatus. The sequence goes on from NC_067169.1 coordinate 37,812,621, forward strand.
CTTTGTGATGTAAGCATTATGCAAAGATAGTAATATCATATGTCATCTTTTTTACTAAAATTTTTGTTTATAATGATATATATATATTTGATTTTATTCATTCTATTGAATGTATCATATTCCATAGTATTCAATGTGAGTGTTGATGTCAATTTGGACTATTTTTATATTTAAAGAATTAGTCAAGAATTTATATTTTACATCAAGGTAATAAATGTTTATTGATAATTTAATATTTTCAAGGATATGTATTGCTAGAAATCATCATATAATATATATTTTCTTGAGGATCTACCATCTCATGAGAAGAAATATCAATGTTTTTAGGTGGTCTCTGTTTTTCACAGTTGTGTTTGCTGAGGGTTTTGAACTATATATGTGGTTTGTGCAGTTTTATTTATTAAATAATAATAATCTATAAAATATGCCAATCACTCTTTTCATTAATCTCAATCACATTTTCATCTATTTACTTTTACACATTTTAAAAGAAAAATATTAAATATTAGATAGTCTTTTTATTGTAATTTATATGTAGGCATTTAGTTCATAGAGAGCTCTTTATAATTTTTGTGCAAGAGTTCCCTTGAATTAGGAATTATCCTTTGGATTCTGAAAGAGTATTTTATAACCATGCCACAGTTTATAGGAAAAAAACTTTAGACATGAGGAAATATGAATTTTCATCCAAACTATTAACATTTTCTATTTTACTTTCCAAAGTCTTCTAGACTAATGGATAGTAAATCAGGGGCCCTTAGGGCAAATTTGGACTATGGTTTCATTTTAGGCCATTTCTGAACAAATACTTTATTTTTACCCTTAGTGATAACCATTGGTTACTTCTCTTTGTTCTTCAAGTACCCTAGTAGGACTTACATTTTGGTCTTGAAAGTTCTTTTCTTAAATTTCAAATACGCATACATGTCACCTAATGTAGGTTTTCCATAATAATCCTACTTAAAACTGTATGAGTAAAATATAAATTAAAAGGCTGAAGTATTGTTTAAACATTTTTAAGTTTTGAATCTGGCTATCCAGCATCAATTTTCCTTTCAAGGCTTCGGGGACAATGGATATCCTTTAAATTAATTACTTTTCAAAAATAGTATTATTAAGGTTTTGTTATTATTTTAGTTTGCTTTTTTTAAGCCTCAAGAGGTATGCCATCTAAAATAATTTTATTTTTCTTTCTGCAGGACTGAAGAACAAAAGAATGTCTTGTCAGAATTTCAAAGAGATTTAAATGAATTTGTTTTGTGGTTGGAAGAAGCAGATAACGTTGCTACTACTGCACTTAGAGATGATCAGCAGCTAAAAGAAAAGCTGGAACAAGTCAAGGTAATTTTGTTTACTAAAATCTCCATGGCTTATCTGTATAGAACACATACGAATCTATTTTAATGTATTAAATCATCAATTTGTTGCTTATTATATTATCTGTAGCTCTTTCCAGTGTAATTTCTTCACTGTCAATTAACATACATACATACATACATACATACATACATACATACATACATACATATTTATGGGTGGATATATATGTGTTTTGATACAAACATTTTTATATGTGCATAGTGCTTAGCCGTTATTTTGAAAACTAACTTAAAATTAATTTTAGAGTTATTTCAGTATTCTACAACTTCAAATGATTGCCTACTCATGGACATGCTGTTGTACATTATATGGTGTGCTAAAACACTTGAGAGTACGACGGAGTTATTCAAATTCTTCTATTTCTGATAAAACATACACTTTTAGTATAACTGCTTGTTGTGTTGTTTTAGAACTCTACCTGTAATCTAACATTTTTCAATTGAAAAAACTTTCAAGGGAATAAAATAATGTAGTCATAGAATGGTTTAATTGCTTAGATGCAGATGTTTATTAAGCCTATCAGCTCTGGAGAAGTATTGGGGAAGTATTTGGTATTTCAGGTGCCAGTGAACCTGCAGTTAAGTTGCTTCACTTTGATACACTAGTCAATAAAGGTGACATAGAGGTAGCTGGAGTAGCACTGTAATTTATTTCAAATGTTGTTGTCTATGTCTGTTTCAGTTACTGGCAGAAGAGTTGCCCCTACGCCAGGGAATTCTAAAACAATTAAATGAAACAGGAGGAGCAGTACTTGTAAGTGCTCCCATAAGACCAGAAGAACAAGACAAACTTGAAAATAAGCTCAAACAGACAAATCTCCAGTGGATAAAGGTTAGACATTAACCATCTTCTCTGTCAAATGTGTTAAGTGTTGCAAGTGTTTGTATTTGCTTTGTTTCCTGAATGTTTTCTTTGAAGGAAGCAGGAGTGTTCATTATTGTTTGGAATTTTAACCTGACTATGTGGTTTGGCTGTATATTTTGCTATAAAGGCAAAGCAATTGGTGATAGTGGATGACTTCACATAAATGGCAATAGGCCAAGTGTGAACCACTACTTTTTGGAAATATCATTCGATAGGTTGAAACATTGGTAAAGCAATTAATTTGGAGTGCAATTAGTCAGCAAGTATTGTGATGCAAAATTATGATTTTTAGGTTAAGAATATAGAATTAATTCCTAAACAATGCATGGCAATATTTTCTAAATGTATTCAATTTCCAGTTTCTTTACTTGCAAATCTTGGGTTTTCCACCTAGGACAAATTCTAACATTGGTGTAAAATATAAAATGTTTATCTGTTTAATGCATTTTTAAAAACAAGAATTTTCATTGCAATCCATATTACTTTGACCCTCAAATCATTTATTTATTCAAAGGAATTATTTCCCTACTGTACAACCATCATGAGTCAAGTAAATATCCATGTATGAATCTTCTTACATTTTGACTGTCATCAAGCAGTACAACAGTAGCCCAATAACAATTGTTAGTCTTTTTGTTATTATCTTGTTCACTGACATACAAATAATATGTCATAAAATTCATTTATTTAAGATGTACAATTGATAAGAAAATTTTAATTTTTAAAAATATATTTTATTAATTTATTCACATTACATTTAAATTGTTATCCCATCCCTTGTATCCTCCCCATCCTCCCTCCCTCCCATTTTCCCCTTACTCCCCTCCCCTATGATTGTGACTAAGGGGGACCTCCTCCCCCTGTATATGCTCATAGGGTATCAAGTCTTTATTATTTAAAATATTTCATAAAACATATATATCACCAAATTTGTAAGATAAGCATTTTATTGTTTAATTCCTTTTCATTGATTATAATCATAATCATTATCATTATCTGGATCCAAAAATTTAATCCACATCACACTAAAACTCTATAAACAAAGAGTTTTTCACTTTAGCCTCTGGTATCATCTCCATCTACTGTCTATCTCTGTGATTTGCTTAGTTCAGATATTTTGTATAAGTAGAAACATAGAGTATGTATCTCCTTGTGTTTGATTTAGTTTAATTAGCTTATTTTGAGTTTCATGCATGCTAGAAGTTTTTTGTTTACTGACTGAAAAATACCAAATATATATATATATATATATATATATATATATATATATGCACACATATAGAATATATAAATATAAATATATATATATATATATTACACACAAAGGGCTATAATTTGAGTTACCAATCAATTCCTACCAAGTTCAATTTCTTATAAGAATTCTAATGTTCTAATGTTTGTCTGTAGGTCTCTGCATCTGTCCCAATTGGTTGGTGGATGAGAACTCTATGCTGACAGTTAGGCTAAGCCACAATATATGAGTATAGCAGAATATCAATAGAGATCACTTCATTGACTTTTGTTGGTTTGATTTATTGTTTGTTTGGTTTTCATTTTCATTTTTGTTTTGTTTTGTTTTTTGCCAGTAGTGTTTGGCTCTATTCCTGAGTGTCTGGGCTGCTTTGCCTATGGTTCCTAGTCATCCATGCACTGTTTAGAGTTGGGCTCCTTTTTCTATCATGGGCTTAAGTTGATCCAGTCATGGATTAGCTACTCCCATAAGTTCTGTGCCACTATTGTTATAACATGTCTTGCCAGGCTGTAAATCAATAGTTTGCCATGTGCAGCTGTGATATGAAGGTTTGTAATCAGAGGATGGGGCAAGAGAAGAGGAGTTGATCTAGCTCAAGAGGGAGGAAGTAGGGGGAGCAACTGGGAGGAGAAGAGGGAGAGGAAACTGTGGTTGATATATAAATGTATGAGAGGAGAAGAAACGTTAAAGAACAAATGTACACTTTTGTTTGAATTTGTATTTAGTTTGTCAAAAAGTCCTAATCGTTAGTGCTTCCCATTAGTAACTAATGCAAAGCCATTGTTTGTATTCTAGTATTAAATCAAGCTTAAGCTGGTAACAAATTTCCCCTTAAAACCTCCAGCTCCTCAATTTTCATCCCCTTCTGCACTCTACAGGTAATGGTATCTTTCCTGTCACACCTTCTGCTAGTATGTTTTCTCCCTTACTTAATGCAGCTTTCCCCTTATATCACATATACTTTCCATGCTTTCTCCAGATAGTCCTTAACTTTCAAAGATATTCTGAAGCTTCTCCTTCACTTTTGACAGCAATTCTACCATATTATTTATCAGAAATAATACATGTTAACATTTTTCCATCCAACGTTTACAGGAAATTGTAATCCTAAAAACTAAGAACCAATCTGCTCTAGGAAGATATTGAAAAATGGTAATTTTCATGAAGTACAAAAATTGCTTCCTTCAAAATGGCACAATTACCTCTAAAAGTTGCTTGTTTCATCAGCATCTAGCTAAATAGAAGTATGAGGGTATTATACTGAACAAAACCGTTGTTGTTTGAAAAGAAAACAATTGAAACTTCATTTGAAATTGTTAGATTATTTACTGTATTCTAAAATTAATGATGCTGAAGTTCTTGTAACAGATCATTTCTATGACTGAAAAAATATGGAGAAGCAACTCTTTTGTGATACTGCAATAAAAAGTTCATGTTTAGAACTCTATAATTCAAAGAAGTATATATATGACAAAAATCATTCATTTTGAGATATCATATTTCCTCTTATTAACATGAAAAAACATTTTTTCTGAAGAGTGGTCTCAATGAAAACTGGAAAGTTTGTTCAATAATCTCAAAATATCTATAAAACATAAAAACTTGCATTTAGTAGAATATATTAGTAATTTTAATTTTGTAGTTGTGCAATAATATAAAGAAAATACCTACTTTAGAAGGATAAATATTTTAAAATATTACATAATATCTAACACATCTTGATATCACATAAGAAACAGAAAATTGACAAGAAATGTGAGATACAAAAAAATTACAGCTTTGTGGATTGTGGAAACATAAGGTTTTATCACTTCTACAACAGAATAAAAGCTCAACTTTTATATTAGAAATTGAAAACTAAGGGAATGACACCATTTGGTACTGACTTATGCTGTTATAAAACAATAAGATCTTTCCCTCTACCAGAATTCAAATGTTTAATATTATACCTTTGCATAAAATTACAAATTTAATGTACAACTCAGTAGTTATTCAGTAATGAAACATAGTTAGTGATTCAATGAGAGACACTTGGGAATCTTATTAAATTTTAATATTTGAATCATAGAAGAAAATACTAGGAATTCCTCCCTCTGTTTTCTATTTCTTTCCTCTTTTTAAATGTTAGAGAGAAGAGTGCACTAAGAACTTACAGACCACATTTATACACAGACATATATGTCCATTCCTTAACAGATGTCCCCCAAAATGTCCTAATGAGACTGACATAGTACCTACTGTGATAACAAGGCACCTAAAATGTCCTCATGAAAATGTGTAATTCCATGGTGTTTCATTCTGCATATGTAGACAAAATCCTAATTACATGCACACCTTTATATTTTAATACCAAATAAAGAAAACAGTATTTAGTAGCAGTACAGAGTTTTTATTTACACATCAGTATTTCCTTATAAGCCCATCATAATTTGATAGCATGTGTGGAAAATTAATTTCATACATAATATTCTGTATATCATAGCTTAACCTATCAGGTGAAAATTGCTGGGAACACTTGTGTTAGCTTTCTTTCCTTTTCTTTTCTTTTTTTTTTTTTTTTTGACCTTTTTAAAAGTGTTTTTTATTTTTACATTTGCAATTATATTATTACATGTATATACGATAAACTACCTAGAGCAAGAAGAACCATGATGCAATCAGGAATTATATAAATGTTACATTTTTAGTGGTTTGGCTATTTGTATTTGGCAGCCTTGAAGAGAAAAATCTTTCCTAGCTTTGTGTGTTTACAATTCTGAATGTAGGTCAATATCCACTACATCTTGTCATTATCAACTTAAAACATCTATCTAGACCTAAAAACATGTTAACTCTTAAACAACTAAGCTTCCTTGTAAAACTAAGCTACCTGGTCTTCAACTCCATCAGAGACTTGAGAAGGAATAAACTTGATTACCTGAGCATGAAATAAACTAAAATAAAACCTATATAACAATATCTCATTCATTATGGCATGTACTTTAGAGTATTATACAATAAGTGAAACCAAGATGGTTGTGTGAGTACACTTTTACAAGACTGCCGTAAAGAAAAGTTAGAAGTTGATCCACTATGAATTGAGAACCAGTTATGGCTGTTGTTTTGATGAATTGGTAGACAATACAATAAATTCATTGTAAAATGTGTTAGCTTTTCTTGCTCTGGGTGGTTTATCCTTAAAGGAGTAAAGGCAAGTATCATTTTACAATGAATATAGACATTATCTTAAATTATGGACACCATCAAAATAGTGTCATGTGGTGGTAACACCAGTTTTTGTCTAATGTACAACTTTTGTTTTCTTTAACATATTAATGTTTTATCTTTTACAGTCATGGTATTATAAAATGATATACTAAAATCTGAAACATTTTATACACTTAAGAAGTTGTATTGCAAAATAAAGTTCAGTTGAGTCAATCTTCCTAGAAGTCTAATATATTTTACCCAGAAAAATAGGTGTAAAACCATTTATCTTCAAGCTTGGTATAAAATTAATTTTGGAAAAATGCTGAAATTACTTTGCAATGAAATCACAAGATAAAAGTCATGAAAGTAAATGCATAGTTCAATTTTTAAACCAGAACATTTTCTACAGTACATTAGTAACTGTATCTAAATTTCCAGAAATTGAGTGCATTTTCTATTGACCTATAATCATATTAATTCTGAATATCCATCTGAGGAGTAAACATGTTAGCAATACTCTTTTCATTTGTGTTAGTTGAATAAATTATTGGTCTCTTTTCAGGTACATTTGCCTTGTAATGTCAGTCATTAGTAGGCATTACAATAAATGTAGAAAGTAAATCTAGAAAATTGTATAAAAAATAAAGCTTAGCTACTCCACTCTTTGGTAAAATATGGATAGTGCTCCAGTCAATTTTCTGTCACAGTATGGTGATTAATAAATGGTTTTCATGGTGATCATTCAGTCTGTGCTGCACTACAAATTTTATAATGAAAGAAGAAAATGTTTCACTAGAGGTATTACCATGTTGATGGGCATTTATGGAGCCCAGGAAAAGGTTTTATAATATATACTAGAAAAGATAAAAATTAATTCATGTGCCAGAGGTAACAGCAGGGCCAAGTTACTCCATATGGTCTTTGATATAGTCATGATATTCTCTGATAAAGCATATTGATGACATAGTCCACATAGTCCTTTGATTTATAAACTTATAAACTAAAATGGTATTATATCAGAAAATGATGCCTACATCGTTTGTGCATATATAGTCTGATGGTTTTTGAAATCCATCACCTGGAATGTTTATGTAGTTAAGTTTCATGGGCTCATTTATTTATTCATTCAACTATCTAATGAGTGACTATGTATCACATGCTGTTCTAAGCATATCATTATCAATTCCTACCCTTGTGTTATTTAAAGGACATGCATAATTTTATGGGAATTGCCATTATAAATATTCATCTCTCTAATTTATAGTTACTAAATAGGTTGAAGCTGCAAGTTGGGGAAATGGAGCAGTAATTTACTGTTTATAATATAATTGTCCTTGACTCTGACTCCTATAAAAATTTTCACTGTGATGAGGTTTATTACTAGAGTATATCTCAATTTTCCTTAATATTCCTACTTTTGCCTATTCTCCCATTAATATTTTTAATAATCCTTCTTTTCTCTCTTGTGATTACCCACTTTTAAAGATAAAAAATATACAGAAGGTCACCCTCTTTAGGAAAACAAACATCAGGCTCTTAGGGATGAATCCATCACAGTGCTCAATAATTGTAATTATAATTACTGATAATGCTCTTGCAACAAGAAGTACTATCTACCTTCTTGACATTACAATAACATTGACAAGATTGGCCTCTTCAAGAAATTTGAATGTCATTATTGCAAAATCAGTCACGCTGTCAACAAGGTAAATTTATAGGAATATATCCCTTTCTATTTTCCAAGCTATTGGGATTTGGAGCAGTAAGAATATAGATTGGGTAATTTATGAAGAAAAGTGAACAGGGTTGATGAGAAAGCAATGTTCTGTGGCCATTAATGATTAATGGTACATTTTGTATTCTAGTGATTATCAGCTGTGTGGTTTTAAACCTTTCCAAGCCATACTTCATTTATTTCACTTCAAAATTCAAACAACCATAGATCTGGGCTTGCCAGATTATAAAGGAAATTCAATTAATGGTACATGTGCAATGAGTAACATAGTACCTGACACAATTTTAATTGCAAAAGATATTTAATTTTAAAAGTAGGAGAATTGTTCAAATATTAAAATTCATAAATTAAACACTGCTTCCTGGCTTAAACCAATTAATTAAATAGTTTTAACTATGGCTACTGAATAGAAATTTGAGTTAGGAATGCAAAGGATGACTATGAGGAGCATTTGAAATACTAAAGCAACAAAATAGCCCTAATAGAAAGCGCAAAGTGTTTTCAGTCAACGACTTCCCATTCCAATGATCTTGACTTTAAAAATGTCTTATCATCCAACATTTCAGAAGAAATGAGCTGGAAAACATTGAGGTATTCTCTTCACTTTTAATAGGCCTTGTCAGACAATATTTTATTTATACACCAACATTTTCACTTTTTAAATTAATGCTTTATTCCATGTGCATTGGTGTTTTGCTTGTATGTGTGTCGATGTGAGTGTATCAGATCCTCTGTAATTAGGGTTAGAGACAGTTGTGAGTTGCCATGTGGGTGCTGGGCATTGTGCCCAGGTCTTCTGGAAGAATAGTCAGTGTTTTCACCCACTGAATCATTTCTCTAGCCCCTACATCTTACTTTTTAGCTGTAAGCCTATCTTATTTTTCCTATTAATCTTTAATTACTTTGTACTTGGTTCATTAAGCAGGCTCTAACTCAGGAATCCAGCCTTTCTGCAGGCTTGATATGAGAGAGTGATTTGGAGAAAGTTACACTGGTGCCAGATATCATTTATTAGGGAATTTCAGCTAATATATTTTGTTCAAGACAATGCTATGTTTAAACTTTGACAGACAAAAACCCAGTATGTATTATATAACACTGATATTTTTGCTATGATCAATTTACATATGAAGTTTTTCCTTTTGTCAGTGTGTATATGCTGACAATGTTTACCCAACATGAAAATATGTTCTTTAAGTTTGCTATAGCTGCTCCTTTATTTAAAAGGTAAGCTAATATCCAGTAAAAACAGATTTGATTATTCTTAGCAAACATTCTTTCCTGTTAACAATGAATTCAAATGAGAAAAAGATATTATGATAAAAGAAAATTGAGAAGAAATTTTCATAATTCATGACATTCAGTATAACATGTTAAAGTCCTTTATTAGCACAAACATGTTTACCTTATGGCAGTGAAATTGAGATAGTAGAAAATGTTACAATAAAAAAGGATTTTGCAAACACACAATGATTTTCTTATTTTGTTTCTGCAGGATTTTTCTTAATAGATTATATGACATCAGCTCTAAAACTTGAAGGGGTTTTCTTTCTGCTTAATAATTTAATAATCTTGAATTCCATGGAGACTTTCATATACTGATTGCTTAAACTGAGCCTGAATAAAGAAAGAAGACTAAAGGCCATATTCAAAAATACAGATTGTATATTCTAACCTAGTTTCCTTTATTGTATCACCTGCAAAGCTAATATGTAATATAAAAATAACAGGACTATTTTTATGAAAGGTCAGAATTATACCAAAAATGAACATTTCAGTGAATTCTTTGGATCTATACATCAAGTTGTATAAGTTTACTTATGTACCAAAAAGAATTTAGTACTAAATCCGACAACTATACGCATGTTAGCTGACCCCTAGTACTTCAAACTGGAGAAAAAGAGACACTGAAAACTGACCAGCTGATGTATCCAATTTTTGTCATAGACCACCTGCCAGGGCTTATAACAGATCTGTAATGGGTTTCTTACCTTTCATTGTGTAGAAAATGGATTGATAGATTGGGCCTGTGGCCAATGAACCATGGAACCTCTGGTTTGCGGGAAAGTGTTTATCACCCTTTGATGTTATTTCTGTCTTGTGTCAGCTGAGAAGGATGGGCTAGATTATCTGTGAGTAAGTTGAATGCCAAAAGCAGCATTGCCCTCATTTATCTACCTTATATAGTTCAGGGCAAGTGTACTGTGGGGTTTATGTAGAGGCTGATCAGGGCCTGATAGAGAAACTTTGCTTTCCTGGCTTTTTATCTGCTTTCTGACTTTAAAACTAATTATCAGACTTCAGAGAGATTCCTTCATTGTTTGTTTCTAGAGAAAATCAATCTCTGCTGCAGCACAAGTTGAATATTTGATCAGAATGATGTAGTCTGATTTGTGAACATTTTCAATTATCATTGGAAAGAGTTTAGTCAGTCTTTGGCATGGGTAATCAAGTGTGAAGGAAAAGTAGTGGACCAGATACCAAAGTCACTACCAGGGCATTTCAAAAAACTTCATATCAAGTAGGACTAGGTACATATTCTATTGAGGATAGGGGGGAGGGATTCAAAAGCATGTCACAGAAGAAGTATCCACTGCTCGTGCTGTTGGAGGTCCCACATGAGGACCAAGCTGTGCATCTCTTACATATGTTGGAGACAGTCCTAGAACCATCCCATAGATGCTCTCTGGTTGGTGTTTCAGTATCTGTGGGTCCCTATGAGTCCAGGCTAGTTGATCTTGTAGGTTATCTTGATATGCCAAGTTATTTTGGTACCCATGGGAAGTCTTCCTTTCTCTGAAAGAAGAAGAGGGGGCACACAGTGAGGGGAGGAGAAGTAAGAAAAAGTCACTAGGGGGAGAAAAAGGAGGGAAATTTTCTACTGAGATGTAAGTAGATTAATTAATTGATTAATAAGAAAAATAATAAATAAATCTGAAAAAAGAAACTTCAATTTTTGATAGTTACAATAGGTAGGCAACCTATTGACAATTGTATATTCCATACATAATAAAAAGAAACATCTCATAAAGTTGACACATTCTATTTCTGATATGAGGGATAGCAACATGTCCAATCAGATAATAATGCATGAACTTACTTCAATTTTGATAAAAGAGTGAAATTCCTGCAACTCAATTCCAGTTTAAATGGCAATCGTGGAAATAATTTTTGCTACTTTTTCTGTTTTTACACATTATGGTCCAAAGTAGTAATTAATTTTAATAACTTACTTGTTCTTCTTTTATAAGTGACACATTTCTTCCTCTTAAAATTGTTGGGATGATGGCAAAAGCAGAAAGGAAAAATGATTTCTGGTGTTAGATATATCCCAATTTATTGGAAACCAAAATTATATATCCATAAAATAGAGGAAAGAGAAAAACACTTTAAGGTTAAAATATTACAATGGTAGGGGAAGTAAACTATTTTAAGTACTAAAATAACAAGGGACAATACTGTTATTAACATCTTCAATCATTTACACTGAAACTCAAATGTGATACAATTAAATAATAATTTCTCGTTTGTATGAAGGCTCATAGTTTCTTCTCATTCATTGTGTATAGTTGAACATTATTACATGAGCACATTTTTATAGAAATATCTAATATATTTGAGGCATTTTAACCCATGCATCTTCTATTTTTCTTTAATATTCTATACCATTTCCGTTAGTATTTGTATTAGTAACATTTATCTTGCTATGATAAATTGAAATGACCACAGGAACTTACCAAAGAAAGTGTGTTTTGACTTGCAGTTCCAGGGGGTTAAAGTTCATAATGGAAGAGATAGAATGATCATACACAGTAGGCGTGGCAGCAGGAGCTGGAAACTGAGAGTAGACATTTCAACCTCAAACATGCAGACAAAAGGGAACTGGAAATGGTGTCAAGCTTTAAGTCTCAAATCTCACCTGTAGTGACTTACTTCCTCTTGAAAATATCCACCTGGCATCCAAGTGTTTCTACCAAGGACTACTGAGAACAATTTTCATTAAAGCCACTATAGTGCTCTTGGTTCCTTGCAACAGTGTATACACACACACACACACACAGAGAGAGAGAGAGAGAGAGAGAGAGAGAGAGAGAGAGAGAGAGAGAGAACATGTGTGTATGATGTACATGTGTAAGAGACACACACATGAAGAGAGACAGACAGACAGAGAGAAAGACACACAGAGAAAGATTACATTTCTTTTACCCATTTCTCTGTTGTTGAACACTTAGGTTGGTTCTGTAACTTTCTTGTAAATTGTGCTATGACAAACACTGAGGTGCAAGGGTCTCTGTGATATGTTGACTTGTATACTTTGAAGTAAATATCAAGGAGTGGCTTTGCTATATCATATTATAGATCTTTCTGAGCTATGTTAGGAACTTTCCTACTGATTCTCATTGTAGTAGAAAACAGTTTATATTCCAACTGCTGTATTTGCAGAGGATTACCCTTTTCCAAAAAGGGTACTAGTGTCTAATTTATCACTTAATTTTAATGTAACTTCAAGTATGTTACTGGTTTGTATAATGCCTATGGCCATTCTACTTTCTTTTCACCTTTCACATTCATGTTAGTATTGGAAAGATCACCAAAAAATCAGTTAATAATTGAGTCCAGGCCCTATTTTTCTACTCAATAATTCAAGACAACTTATTCAAATTTCTTTTGTGTCCTTATGTCCTCATTTGTGTAATGGCAGCACATATGTCTTGTTTGTACATTTCCAGAGTGTAATGGGGAACTAAAGATACAGCATCCACTGGAATATTTTACTAAATGTTGTAACATAGCTAATTGTAAATATTGTTACAAAACAAGCATCAGAAGATGCAAGTCACCACATAGAAATAGAATTTCTCAAACTCACAACTCACAAAAATTATACCATGCTCCCATTAAAATTTGGTTCTTGATGCAGTGGTTCTCACAGTGCATTGGAGACTTCTGCCATCCTAGCTTATTTTCAGTTGTGATATGATGAGGTTTGGTCCATTTTCTTGAGACAAAGACTTATTAGAAAACCCTGATATAACAACAATAAATTAATTAAAAAAAAAAAAAAAAAAAAAAAAAGAAAACCCTGTCTGGCCTGGAACTTGCTGTGTAGTACAGTCTGGCTTGCATTTCAGATATCTAACTGCCCCTTCCTCCAGAGATTTTTGATTAATTGTGTGCAATTCCACACACATTGCTTTGGTTTTCCTTTTAAATAATATAAACACTAGTTTTCAAGAGTGTATATAGGAGTAGATCAGCATTTATATTCAATAAAATTTGCAGGTGGTCCATTCTGAGATAATGGAAAGGCATTTTATGTCTCTTGCTATAAATAAAGCACATCCAAACAACCAACAAAAGACACACATTCAACTTTGACAGATATCATGAGAATATTATACCCATTTATTATCTTTGAAACACTGTTGGTAATTCATACTCAATTTATGCATTTTGCCCATGCACTTTGTTTTCTCAGATACATTTTATTTCCTTACACCTCTATATTATATATAGTAAGATATTGACTACTACCTGTTGTAGAAGTAATTTTATTCTCCTGGTTCAATTTTTGTTGTTACCTCATTAGACTGTCATGAGTTTTTATATGGATTATCTTCAAAGAGGATCATTAAAAATTGAAATTTTAGAGATAGAATTCTGAAGTTTTTGTAAACTTCTCTACCTATATTTTAGTATCTGTCTGTCAATTCATCATTATAGCTACAATATCATAAAAAACTAACATGATGTTATATGCTAAGTTGTTCTAAAACGTTGTCTTAAAATGATAATCAACAGTTTTGCATGATCTGTCGTGAAATAAGGTAAGCTTCTTTTATTGACTCAGCTTCAGTTTGTATACACACCACACATATGTATATTCATTCAGCCACGTTGGTACTTGGATGGGCCATAGCATATCTATAATGAACTTAGTTGTGATAATTTACCTGTGTTTCATGAGATATCTAATCCTTCAACAAAATACCCTGCTCTCATTCCCATGAAGCAAAAGTGGTCATGGACTCTTGTGGCTTATGCTAAGACTTGTCTCATTGTCATTTTTTAATGAATGTTGTTGATCAAAGGAAGTCTCAGTCTAGATCCAAGAATTAGGTTAAAAAAGCTATGCTTTCTGATATTATATCATCTTGTGGTCTTCCATACTTTTCAACCCAGTTGCTTACTTATCTCAAAAATACATATTTAAACAAAATGCATTCTTATGTACTCAGGTGTTTTATCAACTGATCATGACTATTTTCTAGTATTATCATTGTACCAGATCAAAGATCCAGTCGTCTTTAGTGTCTCTTTGATTCTCAGACATATTTTATGCTAAATTCTAGAAATGTACCAATAATGTATATTTATCCATTCAATATTTATTAATAGTCTTCAAGATAATATTACCTAATAGAAGAGTTTTGAACAAGGAAGGCACTTGTATTTATGAATGTTTGGAAGGTAAATGTTGACATTAAATAGACTACATTTATTGCAAATGTAGTTGATTGCATTGTCTTTTAGATTTATTAGACTATAGACTTAGACACTATAAAAAGGAAACCCCCACGTTTCAATGACTGAAAGAATGAAGATCTTAATTTTTCCTACCAAAAGCCCTAACTGACTGTCCCTCTCTCTATAGTCATTAACTGCCTATGCCAATTGTGGTAATCCCCTCACCAACCCACCAATCCACTGATATATCAACTAATGCCATCATACTGGTCTCATTTAAGCAACTGTATTATTGAAAACTCATGAGAGTAGCTTCTCTGTCATATATAAATACTTCCTAGCATACACTGTAGTTCTCTGGATCATACACTCCTTCCACCTTCTCTTGATAGTGTTCTCAGAGCTTTAAGTGTAGGGGTTGTGTTGTATATGTATTGGCTAGTGATGATAGGCACCCCAAGATCAATTATTCTCTATATTATTAATTAGGAATTTTTCAAGGGTCTCTATATGATGCAAAAGAAGTTTCATTGATGAGGACTGTGAGCTACCCTTATCTGTGGATATAATGATGCATATTTTGAATGTATTTAGGAGTTATGCTGTTTTAAGAAAGTGGTAGTAATAGATTCACCTCTAAGTTTCATGTTCTCACTAGCCATATGTAGTTGCCTAGGTTTACAGTATTAGACACTATTTTTCCATTAAGAAGGCCTTTATTGTAGTTATATGGCTGTTTTTTATCTCCAAGTACCACTATTACACATCCTTGGGGATATCTTGTTGTTCTGATCATTGTTTTGAATTATAGGCATCACAGCTTGGCAAGGCTGTTGATTGCTTATTCACCTTGTCAGAGCTTGCACAGAATGTTCAAATACTATTATGAGAGCTAGACCTCAGAAAAGAATAGACTTCCAGGTCAGTACCAGATTGATTCCTCCAAGTCCTATGTCCAAAATATATCATGATTTCAGCAATAGGGTCTTATCTTCAAGTTCTGGGAAACAAGCATGAGCAACAGTAATAACATTGTTTTGTGAGTCTACTTGATTTTCTTGCCAAAACATAAAAAGAGGTTTCAAATATATAATACTGGGCATTGTTTTTTACATTAAATAAATGCTTTTTATTGTATGTGCTATCCACTCCACATTTGTTTATTTCGCTTTTCAAAACCTGTGGATTATTATAAAGGACTCTATGGAAACAACTTCAAAATCTGAATCATAGGTATAGGATCTGACTTTAAAATTATAAAAGATTGGAAGAGAAATAATTTGACAATGAGAAATTGTGTCACATTGTGTCACATATAATTTGTTCATCAAGATGAGGTAGAAATAACTATTTTAACCATTTACACTGTTTGATTTTTAAATATTTTCTATTTTGCAGTAAATAACTATATTAAAAGTAGTTTGTAAGAAACTTTTAAGTATCAGTTATTATTTTAACTATTTAATTAATTAATTTTTCTCTCATATATTAAATCAAGACTTAAGTTTCCTTTCCTTTCTTTCCTCCCAGTCACTTCCTATACACCTTCACTCTCTCTCAGATCTTCTACTCTTCCATTTCTAGTCAAAGATGGGCAGACCCCCCTATAGATATCAATCAAATATGGCATATCAAATTGCAGTAAGAGTAGGCACCTCCCCTCATATTAAGGCTGGACTAAGCAATCCTAACAAAACTTGTCTCCTGTTTTGTTTTGTTCTGAGAAAGTTTATCTCTGTGTAGCCTTCGCTGTCCTAGAAATCATTCTGTAGACCAAGCTGCCCTCAAACTCAGAGAGATCCTCCTGCCTCTGCCTACTAAGTACTGGAATTAATTTCCTATGCCAACATTGCCCAGTGATACTGGGCATTTTGCTATATGGTCTGTGGTCCTTGTATATAACTTTATTATTACTATATGTATATATTTGTGAATAGTAATAATATATAAGTGAACAATATACACTATTATAACATATTATCGTATTAATATTAGTATATTAATATGACAACTTACAGATAAAGGATTTTATTGGGAGTTTGCTTACAGTTTCAGATGGTGAGTCCATGATCATCATGGAGGGAGGCAGAGCAGCATGGAAGTGGAGCAGCATATGAGAGATTACATCCTGAGACAATAACCATGAGGCAGGGAGAGAGCTAATTTGGGTGTTGTAGGCTTTTGAAACATCAAAGCCTGTTTCCAGTGACATACTTCCTGTAACTAGGCCACACCTCGTTAAGTTTTCCCAAGGAGTTCCACCAACAGGCAATCAAGAATTGAAATATACCCACCTATGGGGAATAGTCTCATTCAAATCACGGCTGTGAATATGTGTGTGTGTGTGTATGTGTGTGTGTGTGCACGTATGTATGTGTATACTGAAGTATAAGCACAATAATGTTTACTTCTGTCTTTTTCAAACATCCTTAGTGTTATATTTCCCTCTTTTTTCCTCTCCATCTTCATTACTCCACCATCAAGGCTCTCACTAATTTTTCTAATTCTCTTTTTATAGTAGCTTTGTCCTAATATCTGCTGAGGAGCTCCTTCTTACTCCCTATACCCTGTGGTCTCTGTTAACTTACCTATTTTCTAATTTTGTTCAAAGAAAAAAATCACTTAAAATTTCCTAGTTCAAGACACTCTTTTGTAAATTAATTTATTTATTATAATTTATTGACATTACATCCCAACTGTTATCCCCTCCTTCTTATCTTCTTATTCCCACCCTCCTTCCCTCTACTGCCCTATTCCCCTCTCCTATACGTCTGATGGAAGGACCTCCTCCTCCACCATTTGATCACAGTCTATCAGGCCTCATCAAGATAGCCTGCATCGCCTTCCTCTGTGTGCTGCAAGTCTGGTATGCCAAGGAGAAGTGATCAAATCCTGGGTACCAAAGTTCATGACAGAGGCAGTTCTCTCCCTCCCTCCACATTCATCCATGTGAAGAATGAGCTGTACATTGGCTACATCTGAACAGGTGGTCTAGGCTACTCTTTCATAAATTTTTACTCCATAGAATAAACTTTTTTTCTTTCTACCTGTGGCCTGGATACTGCTGTTGTCATTGACTTATTCTTTATAAGAACCGAGGGACATTAAATTCTTCCTAAAAAGAGATAAAAATACAAGCTGTTTCCACTAACAATGTATGTAATTTTTCTATACTTTTGTGCTAATTAAAATATGAAAGTGGTAGTAAGGATATCTTTGTTCACTTCTGAAAACAAAACTAATGTAATATCAGAAAGTAACCTATGTGTTCACATAAAAATAGGAAAGAGGAAGAGAAACAAATTAAGGTGAGATGAATCAGTAATATATTATTTATTATTCTGGTATAGATATTATCTGAAACATATTTCATACATATGTATATTTATTTGAAATATAAATGAAAATTCTCAGAATTTGCACAATTTGATTTTTCATTTCCGGATATTTATATGTTATTGTTCTGCCTGTTTCAAAATTAGTAGATTAAACAATTATTGCTTGATGTGATTCTGAGAGTTAATCTTGATGTTTGTCTACTTCATCTGATGACTACCAGGGGACTGGGAAAACAGAAATGTCTAACATGACCTTATTCACATGAATGGCAGTTGGTCCTGGCAGCCCACTGAGAGCTCAGCTGGAATTCTTGGCCATAAGCTTCAGTTTGTTTTCAGATGCTCTTCTCCACATGGCTTCTTTGGCTTCCGTACAGCTTGGGGGTTACACCCCTTTATAAAAATGTTCCAAAAGAAGACACATCAATGTTCAAACACTTTTAAGGCTTCTTATATCAATTTTTTTTCTATTCCACTAGCCAAAGCCAGATAGATACAAAACCCAGCCACAGTAAAGATAAGAAGAGACACCCCAAAGACATGAATCTCGGAGGTATGCTTAATCCAGGGCTTCCAAATAAAGTTCCTCACTAGCTATGATTGGGTGTCTTCATCTAGAAATAAGTAGAAAATGACACAATAAAAATGGAATAACTGAGATATAGTACATTTAGGAAGTTAGAGTTGTATTGTTCACATAATTTATAAATATTAGCTAATATTAGCATTTCAAAATTCATTCAAAGTTCTACATAAATTAGTATACTTTGCCACAATACTGTATCAAAATAGTAAAGCAGAAGTTTGTTTAGCTTTTTTTTTAACTTTATAAAATACTTTAATGCATTTTTATAAGGGACAAAGTCTCTGACTCCAACTGACTAAGAAAGCAAATAGTTTTATAAGCAGCAGTTTTGGGTTTTTTCTTTATACCTGTGGCTTTGTTACTGACATTGTCATTTACTTATTCTTCATAAAAACTCAGGGTCTTAATATGAATGATGAAGGAGACAATCAGGGCTTTGAAATACAAGTTTCTGCCTTAGTCTGCATTCCACTGAAGCTCTTCTAATGTAATATATCTTATTTTTATTATTTGTTGATTCACTTAACATCCTGGTCATAGTCCATTCCTCTTCTCCTCCCAGTCCCACCCTCCTTCCCTCTTGACAATCCTCCCTTTCCTATTCCTCAGAAAAGGAACAGTCCCCTCCTATCCATCCCAACTTATCAAGTCCCAAAAGGACTAAACATATTCTCTCCCCCTGTGGCCTGAGAAAGTAGTCCTGCCAGGGGGAGGTGATAAAAAAGCTGGCAACAGAGTCTATGTAAGAGAGAGCCTCTGATCCCCTTACTAGGGGACTCACATAAGCTGCCTATTACCTACATCTTTGTAGGCGGCCTAGGTCCAGACCATTCATTGCATGGTCCTTCATTGGTTCTTCAGTCTCAGCAAGCTCATTGGCTCTTTTGGGCTTCTTGTGGAGCTCCTTTCACCTCCAGGTCCTTTTCTCCTTCCCCACACTTTTCCACAAAACTCCCTATGCATTGCTGAATGTTTGGCTGTGAGTCTCAGCATCAGTTTCAAAGTATAGCTAGATGGAGCCATTCAGAGAACAATTCTGGTAGGCTTCTGACTGCAAGTATAGCAGAGTACCCTTAATAGTGTAAGGGGTTGGCTCTCTTCCATGGAAATGGTCTTGGGTTGGGCCAGGCACTGATTGGATATTCTCTCAATATCTCCTCTATCTTTATCCCTTCACATTTTGTAGACAGGGCAAATTTTGTCTCAAAATTTATGTGAGTGGTTTGGTATTCCTCTCCCTCTACTAAGAGTCTTGTCTAGTTAGAGGGAGACCTTTTCAGTTCCTATGGCCTCTGCTACTAGAAGTCTCTTTTAGAGTCTCCCTCATATCCTCCTAGCATCCTACACTAACTTAGGTCTTCAGCTTATAAAAGAGATGACTCAAAAAATAAAAAAAATAGTAAAATAAGAGGATACCAAGATGAAGCCGACCAATAAGCCACGTATCTGATCTACTCCGAGGAAACCAGAGACATAAGTGGAGCAACAGATTGCTGGACTTTGAGAACTGTAGGTGAGTGGGGCCCCAAACGCCACGGACCAAACAGGGGGCCTACCCCCCTGGGACAAGCAACATCCCGGAGGTGCTAAACGCACTCCCCAAACTCTGGAATGGAATCCACATGCAAAACTGCAGCCTGTATATAAAGCACAGATTCGCTGTTTGGGGAGGGGATTTTCCGGAGTCTCTAGCCGGAGGAGTCTCAGTGAAGAAGGTGAATCTGCCCTAGGATTCCTCCTTCCACACCACCCCAAACTGCGGAGGTCACCTGCCTAGGCCGAGTGGAAACACAGGCGGCGGGACCTAATAGAGACAGCTAAAGTGGGACTGAAGCTCGCTGGCCATCTGGTGCCCAACCTAACACCGATCACAGTGGACTGAGCCTGCAAAAAGCAGCAGTGAGAAATCAGCTTGGACTGCTTCCACAGACCTATCGGGAGACGTGGGTCTTGCCTAGAGTGATAGCTGAGCATCATAGTCCTGCGGGAAGACCTGGTTCCCCGGGCTTCCGCCAGAGCTCTGCAACCCTATTGTTCCTACCCAGCCGCAAGGCACTGGCCTTGCACTCCCCGAACAAGAGAGCCCAGCTCGATTCCTGGCCCGAGCAAGGCAGGCACTCTTACATTATCAGGAGACTAGACGTGGGGTGGGCTCGTTGTTGCAGTGTTCTAATGCTTGACCTAGAACGTTAGTGGAGCATCATAGCCCTGCAGGAAGATCTGATTTGCAGGCTACCGCCAGAGCTCTGCAACCCTAGTGTTCCTAGCCTCCCAGCTGCAAAGCACTGGCCCTGCACTTCCTGAATGAGAGAGCCTACCTGGGGCTCCTGGCCTGAGAAAGGCAGGTACTCTCACATTATCAGGAGACAAAATGTGGGTCTTGCTTGCAGTGTCTAATTGCTGACCAAGAGCCAACCTGGTCCTCCAGGCATATCGTTCTGGGAGGTTGGACACGCTACAGGGTATAGAGACAGAGCTAAAAGACAGCTACCCCCCCAGAGGTTGATCTACCTGGGGTCTTGACTACAAAGCCAACAGGAAGGACAGGCAGCTGGGGATCAACCTACACAACCAGAACGTTTGTGTGCGGACCTTATTCTAGGTCCCAAAACTGTTGATCTGAATTACAGCAGTAAAGTCCAAACAGATATCTACTTTGGTTGACTCAGCCTGGAGCCAATGGTGCAAAGGAAAATCACCAGGAGTGAAACCGGATCACCTACTTGTTCCATGGAAATACTCCCTGATCCCCACAGGCAAGAGCACCTGACCTATAATCAGTCATCAATTAACCACTCTCAACCAGCGAAGGTCACTACGAAATACCTTCCAACATCAGAGCCATCAAAATGACAAGAGGACAGCGAAAGAACGCTAACAAAACCAAAATAGTTTGGCATCTCCGGATCCCAACATTCCCAATGAAAACAACCTGGAGAACCTAAGGACCTCAAGTCCTTAATAAAGAAGATGATAATGGAAGCAACAAATAAAATCTGTAAACAAATGCAGGAGGAGGCAAACAAGAGGGCTGAAGAGTTAAAAGAGTCATATAAAGAGGCACTTGAAGAATTTCAGAAAAATATAAATAACCAGATGAAGGAAATCATTAAAACAGCCCAAGACATGAAGATAAAAATGGAAGCTGTGATGCAAGAACACACAGAAGAAAAACATGATCAAGAGGCATCAAAGAAGAAAGCAAGCATCTCAGAGGTGGCCTTATCTAACAGATTGCAAGAAGGGGAAGAATGAATATCGGGACTTGAAGATACAATTGCAGAACTGGAAACAATCATCCAGGGAAATGTTAATCTGAAAAGTTCCTGACACAGAGCATTCAAGAAATAAAAGACAAGATAAAAAGATGGAACTTGAGAATAATAGGGATTGAAGAAGACAACCGACTCCACAGCTCAGAAAATATCTTTAATAGAATAATAGAAGAAAAGTTCCCCAATTTGAAGAAGGAGATGCATACGAGCATACAAGAGGCCTACAGAACACCAAATAGAATAGACCAGAAAAGAAAATCTTCCCGCCACGTAATAATAACAACTCAAAATATACAGAAAAAGGAAAAAATATTAAAAGCGGCAAGAGAAAAAGGCCGAGTAACATATGAAGGCAAACCTATCAGAATTACTCCATGAAATCCAGAAGGGCCTGGACAGAGATTCTGCAAACCCTAAGAGAACACAGATACCAGGCAAGACTACCATATCCAGCAAAATTATCAATAGCCATTGATGGAGAAGACAAGATATTCCATGACAAAAACAAATTCAAACAGTACGTAGCCACAAATACGGCTTTACAGAAGTTACTAGAAGGAAAACTCCACCCCAACTGGTCAAACTACAACCATAACTACATAGGAAACAGGTAACTATACCATTGCAAAATCACAACCTTGCAAAATCTCGACTGTTACAAATACCAAAAATGTAAGGACTTACCAATCACTGGTCATTAATATCTCTCAACGTCAATGGTCTCAATTCTCCAATAAAAAGACACAGACTAACGGAGTGGATGCATAAACATGACCCAACATTCTTCTGCATTCAAGAAACACACCTCAACCACAAGGACAGGCATTGCCTCAGAGTAAAAGGTTGGGGAAAAATATTCCAAGCAAATGGTCACAAGAAACAAGCTGGGGTAGCCATTCTAATATCTAATAAAATAGACTTTCAACCAAAATTAATCAAAAGAGATGAGGATGGACACTTTGTACTCATCAAAGGTAAAGTCAACCAAGAAGACATCACGATTTTGAACATCTGTGCTCCTAATACAAGGACTCCCACATTTGTAAAAGAGTTATTAACAAAGCTTGCCCCACACATTAATAGTGGGAGACTTCAACACCCCACTTTCACTCAAGGATAGGTCTTTGATTCAAAAACTAAGCTGGGAAATAACCTCATTTACCAATGTCATGAATAAAATGGATCTAACAGATATCTACAGAACTTTCCACCCAAACGCAAAGGATTATACCTTTTTCTCAGCACCCCATGGAACATTCTCTAAAATTGATCACAAAGCAAACCTCAACAGATACAAGAAGATTGAAATAATACCTTGTATCTTATCAGATCACCATGGTCTAAGGCTGGACTTCAACAACAACAGAAATAACAAAAAGCATACTAACACGTGGAAACTAAACAACTTCTACTTAATGACACATGGGTCACAGAAGAAATAAGGGAAGAAATAAAAGACTTCCTGAAATTCAATGAAAATGATGGAACAACATACCCAAATTTGTCGGACACATTGAAAGCAGTGCTAAGAGGAAAATTCATAGCACTAAGTGCCTTTAAAAAGAAAATGGAATCATCCCACCTAAACAACTTAACAACACATCTTGAAGCTCTAGAATAAAGAGAAGCAGAAACACCCAAGAGGAGTAGACGCCAAGAAATAATCAAACTCAGGGCTGAAATCAATAAATTAGAAACAAAGAGAACAATCCAAAGAATCAACAAAACCAAGAGCTGGTTCTTTGAGAAAATTAACAAGATAGACAAACCGTTAGCCAATCTAACTAAAAGACAGAGGAACACTATCCAAATTAACAAAATCAGAAATGAAAAGGGAGACATAACAACAGACACCGAAGAAATACAAAGAATCGTAAGAACCTACTTTAAAGGCATTTATGCCACAAAATTCGAAAATTCAAGGGAAATGGACAAATTTCTCAACCGATTCCATTTGCCAAAATTCAACCAAGACCAGATAAACAAATTAAATAGCCCTATTTCGCCTATAGAAATAGAAGCAACCATTGATAGTCTCCCAACCAAAAAAGCCCAGGACCAGATGGTTTCAGCGCAGAATTCTACCAGTCCTTCAAAGAGGAGCTAATATCGATACTATTCAAGTTATTCCGAAAGATAGAAATGGACGGAATATTACCAAATTCCTTCTATGAGGCCACAGTCACATTGATACCTAAACCTCACAAAGACCCAACAAAAAAAGAGAATTTCAGACCAATTTCTCTTACGAACATTGATGCAAAAATACTCAACAAAATACTCACAAAGCGAATACAACAGCATATCAAAGACATCATTCACCATGACCAGGTAGGCTTCATTCCAGGCATGCAGGGATGGTTTAACATACAGAAATCCATCAATGTAATCCATCATATAAACAAACTGAAAGAGAAAACCACATGATCATCTCTTTAGATGCAGAAAAATCACTTGACAAAATCCAACACCCATTTATGTTTAAAGTTCTAGAGAGATCGGGAATACAAGGCACTTATCTAAACATAATAAAGGCTATATATAGCAAACCAACAGCCAACATTAAATTAAATGGACAGATACTCAAGGAAATCCCTCTAAAATCGGGAACCAGACAAGGCTGCCCTCTGTCCCCGTATCTATTCATTATAGTTCTTGAAGTTCTAGCCAGAGCAATAAGACATCAAAAGGAGATCAAGGGGATCCAAATGAGAAAGGAAGAAGTCAAATTATCCCTATTTGCAGATGATATGATAGTGTATATAAGTGACCCCCAAAATTCCACCAGAGAACTTCTACAGCTGATAAACACCTTCAGCAAATTGGCAGGATACAAAATAAACTCAAAAAAGTCAGTAGCTTTCCTGTATACAAACGACAAACAGGCAGAGGAAGAAATTAGGAAAACTACTCCCTTCACGATAGCCACAAACAATATAAAATATCTAAGAGTAACTCTAACCAAGCAAGTGAAGGACTTATTCGAAAAAAACTTCAAACGTCTGAAGAAAGAGATTGAAGATGACATCAGAAGATGGAGGGATTTACCTTGTTCGTGGATCGGGAGAATCAACATAGTACAAATGGCCATCTTACCAAAAGCAATTTACAGAATCAATGCAATCCCTATCAAAATACCTACAAAATATTTTGAAGATATTGAAAGATCAATTCTCAAATTCATAGGAAGAAATAAAAAACCCAGAATAGCAAAAACAATTTTATACAATAAAAGATCCTCCGGAGGAATCTCCATACCTGATCTCAAGCTGTACTACAGAGCAACAGTAATTAAAACAGCATGGTACTGGCAAAGCAACAGGCTGGTGGATCAATGGAATCGAATTGAAGACCCAGAGATGAATCCACACACATTTGCTCACTTGATTTTTGACAAATAAGCCAAATCTATTCAATGAAAAAATGATAGCATCTTCAACAAATCGTGCTGGTCTAACTGGATGTCTTCATGTAGAAAAATGCAATTAGACCCTTATTTGTCACCATGCACAAAACTCAAGTCCAAGTGGATTAAAGACCTCAACTTAAAACCAGATACATTAATTCAGTTAGAGGAAAAAGTGGGGAAGAGCCTGGGACACATAGGCACAGGAAACAACTTCCTGAACAGTACACCAACAGGCCAGGCCTTAATTCAACAATTAATAAATGGGACCTCATGAGGCTGAGAAGCTTCTGTAAGGCAGGAGACACTGTCAGTAGAACAAAGTGACAGCACAGACTGGGAAAAGATCTTCACCAACCCTTCTGACAAAGGTTTAATATCCAAAATATATAAAGAACTTAAGAAATTAAACATCACCAAACCAAACAACCCAATTGCAAAATGGGGCTTGGAACTTAACAGAGAATTCTCAACAGAGGAATATCAAATGGCTGAGAAACACTTAAAGAACTGCTCATCCTGTTTAGTCATCAGAGAAATGCAAATGAAAACGACACTGAGATTCCATCTTACACCCATCAGAATGGCTAAGATCAAAAACTCAAATGATACCACATGTTGGCGAGGATGTGGAGAGAGAGGAACACTCCTTCATTGCTGGTAGGAATTCAAACTAGTACAACCACTTTGGAAATCTATCTGGTGCTTTCTCAGAAAAATGGGAATTTTTCTTTCTCAAGACCCAGCTATCCCACTCCTTGGAATATACCCAGAAAATGCCCTACTACACAACAGGGACATACATTCAACCACATTCATAGCTGCTTTATACATAATAGCCAGAACATGGAAACAGCCTAAGTGTCCCTCAGTAGAAGAATGGACTAAGAAACTGTGGTACATTTACACTATGGAATACTACTCAGCTGTTAAAAAAAAGGAATTCCCGAAATTTGTGGGCAAATGGATTGATCTAGAAATTATCATGAGTGAGTTCACCCAGAAGCAAAAAGAGACAAATGGTATATACTCACTTATATCAAAACACTAGTCCAAGGGATACGTACCATGAAAAACTTTACCTACCAAGAAAGTGGGTTAGAGGAGAGGACATCCTATTGAGACTTTAGGCGAGAGTAGCATGGAAGACTGGGGAAATAGTGGGACCCACAGGGTCCTGGAAACCTACAAGAAGAACTTTATGACAGGCAGATCTGGGTCCTGGGGTCCTCCTCAAACTAAGGCTCCAGCCAAGGAGAATATAGGCAGTAAGCTTCGAACCCCTAACAAGACCTAGCCGACGAACATGATATTCTCCACCGTTGAGTGGAGAGTGAGATCTGACTCTCACATGAACTCTGGTGCCCCTTTTCTGACCATGTCCCCTGGATGGGGAGGTCTGGCGGCACTCAGAGGAAGACTCGAAATTCTAAGAGCATATATAGGGGGAGGAGGTCTCCCTCAATCACAGACATAGGGGATGGGAGAAGGGGGAAGTGGGAGGGAGGGAAGAATTGGAGGAAACAGGGGAAGGGCTAACAATCGAGATGTAATAAGAATAAATTAATTTAAAAATATAAAAAAATAAAAATTAAAATTAATAATAATAATATTATTATTATTATTATAAAAGAGATGACGCTGCCCATGGTTTCTCTTCTCCTTGCAGGCCCTCTGTCCTTCAGCCCCAATGCTCCCAAGGTCTGATTACCCTCATTTCTTTCTGAGCTCCCTCCCCTACCTTGTTCTCTCTCTTATACCACTACCTCTCTCTATTCTATTTCCCCAACTGAATGAGATTTAAGCATCTTCCCTTCAATCCTCCTTGGTACTTACCTCCTTTGAGTCTGCGCATTGTAGTATGTTAGCCCTGTACTATTTAGCTAAGTGATTACATACCATGTGTGTCTTTGTGAGTCTTGGTTACCTCATTGTTTTTAATATCTGAGTAGTAGTCCATTATGTAAATGTACCAGTTTCTTTATCCATTATTTGGTGGAGGGACATCTCGGTTGTTTCCAGATTCTGGCTATTATCAATGAAGCTGCTATGAACATAGTTGAACAAATGCCCTTCCTGTATGGTTGAGCACCTGTCGGGTATATGCCCAGGAGTAGTATGGCTGAGTTAATATTAGCCAAATAATACAGGATAATAATATTGCAATATACAGACCTAAAGAAGCTAAATAACAAGGAGGACCCTAGGGAGAATAGACACTGGAAGCAGTTAAAGAGAAGGAACAGGAATGGCGCCTACCATAGAGGTCCACTGAAAGACTCCACCCAGCAGCAGATCCAAGCAGATTCTTAGACTCACATCCAAACTTAGGGATGGAGCACAGGGAGTCTTATGGAATGGTTTGGGGATAGAAGGGCCTGGAGGTACAAGGAGACCAATAGAGCCAACAAAACCAGATGGAGTAAGGGAGTATTGCAGAGACTGATATACCAACAAAGGACCATGCATGCTGAGGACTTAGACCCTCTGCTCAGATGTAGTTGCTAGGCAGCATAGTCTCCTCCTGGGTCCAATAATATGGTGAGCAGGAACTACTTCTGACATGGACTCTGGCCTCCATAGGATGATCACTTCCTCCTGGCAAGGCGGCCTTGCCAGGCCACAAAGGGAGACGATGCAGGCATTCCAGATGAGACTTGATAGGCTGAGGTCAGATGTTAGGGGTGGAGGCCTCCTCTTTCTAAGGACAATTCCCAGGATGTCCCCTCCTATCTGGGGAACACTGATGTCTGGGTTTCTGAGTTAGCTGCTCGGTTACTCATTAGATCCCTAGTCAGTTATGATACTTACTGGCCACTACCACCATCTTGGAAGTCCCTCTGTTATATTATTTCTATGAATGTTATTTCTGTCATAAAACCATAAATAGTAATTGTCAGTATTTGGTTGATGATTCTAAAATATGCTATCTGGGAAATGCTATACATTCAGCTAGGGAAACAGTTCCATAGTACATTTCTTTCTTTTTTTTTTTCCACTTTTTTTATTGATTCATTCATAATACATTGCAATAGTTATCCCATCCCTTGTATCCTCCAATTCCTCCCTCCCTCCTACTTTACTCCTACTCCCCTCCCCTATGACTGTGACTGAGGGTACAATTCTCTTAATTCAGGCATTTACAGCTCCTCTACAATACACTGCTGGGCTCCAATCCCAATGATACTGCCCATTTCCTCCTATTTGCTCTGTGTTTTTTTTTTTTTTTTTTTGTTTCTCTTCCCTGTTTACCAGTGTACCTCTACCTCTTCTCTTATACCACAATTATCTTATTTTCACCACAAAAGTTTATGTAAAACTTGTTTTGCATCTCCAAACAAGATTCATTTGGTAATATACTCAACCCCATAGCCATATTTGTCTTATAATAATCAATCATTGCTTATTTCATGCATGTCAGGTATTTAATGTGATTTGTTATTTTATTTCATCATCATTCCATTTGGCTTTATTTCTTTATAGATGTATATTATGACTGTACCAGAAAGACCAGGGGAATTTTTAATTCAATGTTTGGGAGGGTCATTCCCTAGGAGAACTAAAGAATCTTAGATGTGTTAAGCACTACTAACTTACATTTATTGATAGTGTACTGTGTATTGGAAATACTCTAAGTACATTTCATTATTAAAATGGGAAAAACAAGAGACTCTAACATAAATTTTGAAGATGAAAATTTGTTTCTTGTTGATCTGAAAAGAAAGAAATGTATACATACTAACATATTACTTAATAGTAACTTTTGATTAAGTACTTGTATAGTGATTAGGGTGTAGTTTTGATGGCACAGAAAATAACCTACATTCATATGTTTTTTAAAAGATAGAAATTCCATTGTAATTTATGAACCTTTGAGAGGATACCCCTTGTTTCAACTCCCAGGCAAATGCCACCATCTGTGTTATTTCATTCCATTTGCCAATGTAGGCACAGAAAGTACTATTAGATTAACCTTTTCACTCATCAACATCCTCTCAAATACTTTGGATTTTCAAAAGCTCTAAATCGAAAAGTGCAATTTAAAACACATTTTCTTCTGAAAAGAATTGAACTGTTACTGATTCATGTTAATTTTTTAAATTTTTTATTTTTAT
Source organism: Acomys russatus (assembly GCF_903995435.1). Lineage (NCBI taxonomy): Eukaryota > Metazoa > Chordata > Mammalia > Rodentia > Muridae > Acomys > Acomys russatus. The sequence continues at coordinate 37,842,229 of NC_067169.1, forward strand.
TATTACTTTAAGTATGCCTTATATGCATTGAAGAAAAATGACAAAGAGCTATTTTTTGTTAACATTAACCAAGAGATTGTGACTTAAATAAGAAATGTTGGATTGTTTTAAAGTAGGCTAATTTTACCTTCTTTCATGTATATCTAAATGCTATGCTTTTAAAAATTATGAGAATTATAAAATTTTTAGTTAATTTTTCTTTCCTCTTTTGAGTGGGTAGAGAGAACTCATCTTTATTGTGTCACTTATAGTTCAAAAATGTCCAAAGACACGTTTAAAACCCACATCTGAAGACTTACTTTTGAAGATCTGGCTTTTTAGATACTTACTTTCCCAACACACTTTGAAAAACCCCTCAGAAACTCAATGGCCTGAGTTGAGTGACTTGTTCAATCTTGACCTAAATCAGACTATGAACACAGAATATAAAATGGAATGTAACTCTGTGACTGTAATACTGTGAAGGAAGCAAGGTAAAAATTATCTCAAGGGAAAATGGGATCTATATATTTATAGATAATTGATAGATGGCAGATAAATTGAGAAACATAAACCAACTCATGTCAAAAACATAGTATGGACCTTAACTTTTAGCACATCAAACTGAACAATGAATTATCATATGACATTAGTGCATTAAAAATGTTGGTTGGGTGTTGAGATCAGGTAAGCAAAAAGTATATTAAATGCAGTAGCAAATGCTGTTCAATTGGTCCCCCGTCCATATCTCTTCAACACTTACTGATTTTGTATGTAGTATATCAATTCCAACTACCATTTGTTACTGCTCTTCACTTAGGGCTTTTTTATTTTTTTACTTTTTCTTGGAGCATAGCAGAAATGCAGGGGAAATGTTGCTCCTTTGTTAACAGAATTTTGTATATAACCTAGCCCCCCTATTCACCAGATTTGATTATTTCAATATTTTCAGCCTGCATTATCTCCCATATTTCCCAAGCAGTAGTCACTTGTTCACAGTGACAACTCTCTAAATAATTTAAAGTATTTTAAAGTTGTAATTTTATTTCCATTATATATATCTCTGTACTGCATGCTTACAGTGATGTAGAATACAGAGGAAGGTGATGAATCCCCTGGAACTATTGGTAGAGAAGGTTGTTAGCCTGTATAGGGGCTAGGAACTTGCACCTTCTGTAAAAGCAACAAGAGTTCTTCACCAATAAACTTGCTCTCTAGCCCCTGGATAAAATAATTTTTATTGATTCTCTTCAATATTTCGCTTGTCCACACTTTATTGATGTGATATAAGACCATATATCAAAATTGCTTGAGTTCAAATTCTTTCTTTGGTGACGCCCGAATCAAGGTAGTTTCCTTTTATATAAAAGCATGTAAGTTTATAAAGAATTCTGTATTTTTGCTTTTCAGTTTTACATCATCTTAGGATGAAAGTATATTGACTTATTTTTCTTCCATGACTTAATTCTGTTTCTAATCTTTCGAATTCTGGTTTCCCAAATAAAATATAGCCACAACCACGGATGAAAATGTAATTCAGAATAAATACTCTATTTTATAAGAAGATAAGAGCTTGACACTGAGATGATAAGTAAAATTAGATGTGAGCATAGTGTGAAACATGAGATAGGAAAAGAGAAGACAGGTTTCTTAGACAAAGAATCTGCATAGTGAATTGATAAATACAAATTTTGTGTACATGGATTAGACAACTGTCATTAATCAAATAGTGCTTTGGAAATTTCATGGTAAAGTTTTACTGAATTTGAATGAGGTGTTTATTCAACATCATCTTTCTGTCAGAATAATTACAGGGCATTCATTCTGTTTTAAAAGCAGTTCAAGAGCATAGGAGTCACAAATCCTCACATAGTTATCAAAGCCTATTCTTATTGGTAGTATTAGACAATTCCTTTCCATTTTAAAATCTTTCAAAAAGAAAATATTTATCAGCATCAGTATTTGATGGAAGTATATAATTTCAGAATCTGATAGAAAAACTAATCAGGAAAACAATACCATTTCAGAAAATTCTTAGAGTACACCATGCATAAGACTTTGTGTAAGATTACATTGACATTTTATAAAATTGAGTTTAAACTCTAAAAAATTAATTTAGGCTCAGAAAGTTTCAATCTTATGAATCATTTTAAATTTATTCTCAATTTTTCATGCACTACAAATGTCAAAATGGAAAGGATATAGAACTATCATTTTTCATTTCTGAATTTCCAATTCCTCAGCAGTTTTCAGAATTCAATTTTAAAGTGTTTTTGTCATATCCATTCCATATGACAGGTCACTTTACCTCAATTTCTTGATTTTAATTTATTCTTTACCTCTTCCACTGTATGTAGACCATGCTATCAAAATATATCTCTTCAGCTTTTTTCATGTCTTCTTCATTTTATTCTCACTATCCCTTTAATTACTATTCTTTTTCCTTTATCTTTTACTTGTTAATATTAACAAGGTGAGTAATTTCCCACTCATCATCATACATTTGGCTTGTCTTTATTATATCTTTTAATAAGCAGTTCAATCAGTCATGCATTTAATTTATGATGTATAATTTAGAGAAAGGATGAGAAAGAAGCCTTTTCTTTTACTTTAAAGTGTGATTCTCGGGCAGGCAAGATTGCACAGTTATTAAAGGCACTTGCCTATCAAGCCTACTGACTTGAGTAATCCCTACTATACACATAGTGGGTAGTAGGTACTCCTGTAAGTTACCACATGACCTCAACCAGGATCCTGGGGCAAGCATGTGATCCTTAAATAAAATAAATTGTAATTAAAAATATTAAGTTGTCCCATTTATTAATGGTTGACATTAAGGCCTGGGCCGTTGGTGTTCTGTTCAAGAAGTTGTCTCCTGTGCCAATATGTTCCAACCCTACATCTGACAAAGGTCTAATATCCAAAATATATAAAGAACTCAAGAAATTAAACACCACCAAACCGAATAACCCAATTGAGAAATGGGGCTTGGAACTAAACAGAGAATTCTCAACAGAGGAGTATCAAATGGCTGAGAAACACTTAAAGAAATGCTCAACCTCCTTAGTCATCAGGGAAATGCAAATCAAAACAACTCTGAGATTCCATCTTACACCCATCAGAATGGCTAAGATCAAAAATTCAAGCGACACCACATGCTGGCGAGGATGTGGGGAGAGAGGAACACTCCTTCATTGCTGGTGGGAATGCAAACTAGTACAGCCACTTTGGAAATCTATCTGGTGCTATCTCAGAAAAATGGGAATAGGGCTTCCTCAAGACCCAGCTATTCCACTCCTTGGAATATACCCAGAAGATGCTCCAGCACACAACAAGAAATTTTGCTCAACCATGTTCATAGCAGCCTTATTCATAATAGCCAGAACATGGAAACAGCCTAAGTGTCCCTCAGTAGAAGAGTGGATAAAGAAACTGTGGTACATATACACTATGGAATACTACTCAGCTATTAAAAACAAGGAATTCCCGAAATTTGTGGATAAATGGATTGAGCTAGAAATGATCATAATGAGTGAGTTAACCCAGAAGCAGAAAGAATCAAATGGTATATACTCACTTATATCTGCATACTAGCCCAAGGGGCATGTCCCACGAAAGCCTTCACTTACCAGGAAACTGGGACAGAGGGGAAGGCATCCTATTGGGACTCTAAATGAGAGACGCATGGGAGAACAGCAAAATAAAAGGATCCAGAGGGTCCTAGAAATCTACAAGTAGAACAATATGATAGGCAGATTTGGGCCCAGGGGTCCCGCTCAAACTAAGGCACCAGCCAAGGACAATACAGGAGGTAAACTTTAAACCCCTTCCCAGATCTAGCCAATGGTCAGAATATTCTCCACAGTTGAGTGGAGAGTGTGATACGACTTTCTCACATACTCTGGTGCCTCACATTTGACCATGTCCCCTGGAGGGGGAGACCTGGTGGCACTCAGAGGAAGGATAGCAAGTAGCCAAGAAGAGACTTGATACCCTATGAGAATATATAGGGGGACGTAATCCCCCTCAGGAACAGTCATAGGGGAGGGGAATAATGGGAAAATGTGGGGGGGGGGAGGAATGGGAGGATACAAGGGATGGGATAAACATTGAGATGTAACAAGAATAAATTAATAAAAAAAAAATTTAAAAAATAAAAAAAAAAAAATATTAAGTTGGTTTTTAATATCCAAATACCATCTTATTAAAAGTGGGGTGTGTGGTGTTATAGAGACTTAAAATTCCACTCAAAATAGCAGTAACATAAAGATAAGCTAATTGCCTCAAATGAAAGATAGTGAAATACAACCAGAAGAATAAATAATGTTACACATTTTTATTATGATTAAGTTAAAATTTGAGAATGTTGTGTAGAATTGATGCATAATAAAGTATTGTATTTAGCTTTATTTGAACATATATTTGACCTGTTTGTTAAGGCATTGAAAATATTAGGAACAGAATCATTTTTCGGTAACAGATTCATATGTAAGCTGTTTACACATTATAGTACTTGAGTGTTAAAACCTATACCCACAGAATCATTTTATTGACACTATCACATTTCCTATCAAAATATTCTAATATTATATATAGATATGTGTATATATCATACATATAAAATATATATACTAGAGAGATGGTTCAGTGGTTAAAATCCAGGACCCACATTTCATTCCCACTATCCACATGGTGGTTCGAAAACAGGTATAACGTGAGCTCCAGGAATAAGGCACTCTCTTGTGACTTCCTTGGGTACCAGGCATATATAAATTATCATATGATTTTAGTGCATTAAAATTCCCATACACATAAAAAGTAAAAATTTCAAAAAGTATGTGTATGTGTGTGTGTGAATTTCAAGTAATATATACATCAAGAGTTGTATACAATTGTAGATTGAAATTTTCACATTACAGTCTCTCTAAAGGGCTGTGCTCTGCTTATTATTCAGAGTTAAGATAGAGGTTTAAAGCTTAACTTGTGCATGAACTGCTTCTAAATTCATGCAGCTGTTGTATTAGTCTCAATGTAGTTGTTGAATTGAAATCTTCAGGTTCTTTTGTCTGAAAGCTATCATATGTTCCTTACAGTACAAGGCATTGTGACCTAACAGCTTGCCTCAACTAAGAATTAGATAACTATGGCTAGAAAGACAAAATTTATAGCTTTAAGTATTCCTAATACACAAGTCACATGCCATCATCTTTGACATATTGTAATTTTTAGAATTAACATGCAAGTGTTAGGCCTCATTGACATATTTTATTTATTAGAATTAAGTTGCAAGTTCTTGATTACAGTGAGAATGTGCAAATACACAAGTCAGGGTAAACATAGTGACTAGATCCTTTGTTAGAATCCGTACACCTTAGATTTGTTCCTTTATATTGTTGCCTTTGGGACATGCAGATCATTTTCTAGGAGTCTCCCAGCTTATATTTTTTATTGTTACAAAAAACTATTTTTAGAATTATAGAAATGGTTGTTAAATCATCTATGTGTAGTAACAATAACTTATGAGATTAAATTTATGATTCTATGTTTTAAAAGAAGTGTCTGTTGTATGGGAAGCTAGGTTTTCAAAACCATTAATTCAAAATGACTTGCAGTGGTTTCTGTGAGCTTTTCCCGAGGAAGAGATGGTATGTGCTGAAACAACAGTGGCCTAAAAATATGGGTGAATTGAAATTGTATAGTCTTTATACAAATTTCTCCTGCTGACTCTAATTCTTGGATTTTAGTACATAGTGGTTTTCTTTTTTATAAAATAGATGCCCTTGAAATTCCAGCTATTTGTCTAGTGTATTATGTCAACTGCTTCCTAATGACAGTTAAGATCATCCTAAAAATCATTTTCCTGCTTTCATTTATGTTAAGAACTCAAAATAGATGATAGCAGATAAAATTATTACTGTATTCATGAAGAGCTCTGCCCTATAAATTAAATTTTATTACACAGAAATGTCAAAATATAACAAAGATATAGCTATAATTTTGCATATAATGTAATTTTAAGTAGGCATTTTCTTCCATAAATAGAGATTTATATTCACATAAGAACTGAGTATTCAAAGGAAAATTTTCAGACATGTATTTAAAGTAGTGAGGTTACCACTTCAGTGTGGGAGAAGATGAGGCAGTATTTACTGTGACAGTGATTCCCATATTTCATTTTTTTCAAATGATGGTTTCAGTAAATTTAGCATAGCTAGTTTCATAAAATTTTCTCTGAGGTAAAATTCAAGAGATTGACAAGAACAATTAATATTTATGCACTGTTCAGTAGTGTTTTGAGCAAAACGTTGCACAATATATCCAAGATCCCCATGCTGTTGAGTGTTGTCTACTAGGACAGCCATAGCCTAACATATGTGAGATAAGGATGTGCTCAACACAAAGCTAGATGTTTTATAGGACAGATGATATGTCTAAGAAGTAGAGTGATTGCCTAGCAATACATGAGGCCTTGGGTTCCAACTCTAGCATGGGTATAGTGAAAGAAGGCAAATTGGCAACCCTTAGTATGAAAGTAATAAAATAAAATATCTGTCGATACTGTTAGAAAGCTTTATTAAAATTATGTTTACATATTTTCCTTTTTGGATTTTTAAAATTTTATTTATTTATTCACTTTACATCCCAATTTCAGCTTCTTCTCTCCTCTCCTCCTGGTCCCATCCTCCCACACTCTTCCCCTTTTCTTCCATCCCCTTCTCCTCAGAAATGGGGACCACTGTACCAAACCACCATGGCACACCAAGTTGCATCAGGACTAAGAACATTGTCTTCCACTGAAGCCAGACAAGACATCCCAGGTAGAAGAAAGTGATGCACAAGCGGACAACAGACTCCATGTCAGAGACAGTTCCTGGTCCCTTTATTAGGGGATCCACATGAAGACCAAGCTGATTATCAGCTACATATGTGTAGAGGGTCTAGGAACAGTCCATACATGCCTTTAGATTGGTGATTCAGTCTCTGTAAGCCACCATGGGCCAAAGTTAGTTGACTGTGTTTGTGTTCTTGTTGAGTTTTTGTCCCCTCCCTGTTTTTTTACCCTTCCCCCTGTCTTCTACAAGACTCTCTTAGTTCCATGTAATGTTTGGCTATGGGTCTCAGCATCTGTTTCAATCAGCTTCTGGATGGAGCCTCCAGAGGACAGTTATGCTAGGCTCCTCTCAGCAAACATAGCATAGTATCACTAATTGTGTCAGATGTTGGATCTCCCCAATATGGTGCGGCTTAAATTGAGCCAGCCATTGGTTGGCCGTTCTCTCAATTTCTGCTCCAGAGTAAATTTTGGGTTGAGGATTTTGTGGGTGGGCAGGTGCCCGCCTCCTTCCACTGTAAGTCTTACAAGGCTAGGAGGTAGCCACCTCTGTCTTCCTGTCCTCCACTGCTAGGAGTCTCAGGTAGAGACAGTCACTCCCATATCCTCTCAGGAGCCTACCCTGTTGCAGGTCTCCAACTTGCTCCAAGGTACCTTCCCATGATTTTACCTTCTCTCTCACAGTCCTCTCACCTTCTACCCTGCTCTCCTTGTACCTGATCTCCACCATCATTCCCCTCCCCACACCCACTCCCAGGCAGTTTTCTCTCTTTACCAACTTTCATTGCCTATTATATTTCCCTTTAGAATGAGATCCAAGCATCTTCACTTGGATCCTCTTTGTTACTTAGCTTCTTTGGGTCTGTGGATTGTACTATGGATATCCTGCACTGTATGGCTAATATCCACTTATAAGTGAGCACATACCATGTGTGTCTTTCTAAGTCTGGGTTACTTCACTCAGGATGATATTTTCTAGTTCCATCTACTTGCCTGCAAATTTCATTATTTTCTTGTTTTTGTAGCTGAGTAATATTCCATTGTCTAAATCTACTACACTTTCTCTATCCATTCTTCAGTTAAGGGACATTTGGGTTGTTTCCCATTTCCTACAAATAAAGCTGCTATGAACATAGTTGAGAAAATGTTCTGTGGTATGGTGGAGCATCTTTAAGGTATATGCCCAGAATGGTATGGCTGGGTTTTGAGGTAGAATTATTCTCAATTTTCTGAGAAATCCCAGATTGATTTCCACAGTGGTTATACAAGTTTATGCTCCCACAAGCAATGGGAAAATGTTCCCTTTGCGCCACATCCTCACCAGCATGTGCTGTCACTTGAGTGTTCAATCTTAGCCATTCTGCTGTGTGTAAGATGGAATCTCAGTGTTGTTTTGATTTGCATTTTCCTGATGACCAAAGATGTTGAGCATTTCTTTAAGTGCTTCTCTCCATTAGAGATTCCTCTATTGAGAATTCACTTTTCAGCTTGTACCTTGTTTTTAAAATTGGATTATGAGGTTTTTTTTCTGTTTGATTTTTTGAGTTCTTTAGGTTTACACAAAATGCCTGAGGACAGATAATTATTTTTTAAAAATACTACGGCAGAGCAAAACTGATTGTATCACACTAATATATGAGGTCTTGCATAGTCACTATTCCATTCTGAAGTCAGATTTTAAATAATCAAGAAAAAAGGCAAAATTACTAGAAGAAAGATTATAAATATATATTTTGGTAGGACTGCTCCCAAAATAAGTAAGGGGATTATTTAAACATGGAAATGTATGTTTGTACAGAGGCTTTAAAATCTTTAAGTACCAGGTGAAAGAATACTGAATCTGTATCTTCTAGCTGAAAGCAATGACTTTCATTGATAATTGTTAAACACAACTCTGTCAAATTAAAATAATACACTCAACTGCTTCTATCATAGGTCCATCAGAAGTACTTAAGTGGCCTCCATTGTTCCACATACCTTGATTTTTGTTTATTTTGTAGTGTTGGGCATGGTATGTAGGACTTACACATGTTAGACAAGTGGACTACCACTAGGCTATGCATCTCCAGCCCATTGATATTTTCTGAAGGAAAACTTTGGCTCTGCCAAGTATGTTCTATGTAACCCTGGAACAATGCACTAGAAGTTCTATAACACAGTGGGTAATTTGATTTTTTTCTGTATTCACATACAAAAACAGCCCTGGTAAATTCATCTTCAAAAGAGAGACTCTCATTCAAGAAATGAGTTTTGTTTTAGAACGTTGAATCTGGAGACAATTCCAGGATTGATATAATTCTAATGATGAGTAGAGGCATACACACCAGTTTAAGATTATATTTTTCTAACAGCTCAGGTGGTAATGGCCTAAAGAAGCCCTCAGCTAAAGGGGACTGCAAATTTGGAATGGTAGATGTCAGTTCCACTATAATGCCAAAGAAAATAAGACTCTGGAATGAATATAACACAAGATTAAAAGAGCTACAAAGTATAGATACTGTGAAAATTATGGGTTCTATTCTACAAAAGAGTATATGGCCTTGCAGAGTTATTCTATGCCACAGAGATCAGATAGCTTATACGTGGTAAATCACATGATTAAATCAAGGCCTTCCAACCCTTAATTTATTTGTTTTACTATGCTACACTTGACTCCTGTTTTAGACTTAGTAAATTTAATGGAAACCCAATTGAAATTAGGGACAAAATGGTAACACAGAAAGAGGGCAATTTCCTTACTACTAATGGACATTGTAATCTGTGTGGACATCAGAGATATTCTAAGTGCTATAATGTAAGTATATGTTTCCAAATCTTAACTGTATAAATCAGATTTTGCTGTTAGAACTCTTTTGCACTCAGGCAACATAACATAAATGCCATCAGAAAGGCTTGACCCAGCATCTGATGGAAAAAGATGCAGAGACCCATAGCCAAACAATGGGTCGAGCTTGAGAAGTCTTGTAGAAAAGGTGGAGGAAGGATTGACAGAGCCAGATGGGGTCAAAGACAGTACAAGAAAAACTACAAAATGGGACTCCTGAAACAGGAGCAGCGGCTGTCTCTGACTCTGTTGCTTGCCTTTCTCCTAATTGGCTGCCTTGTCTGGCCTCAATAGAAGAAGATGTGCCTAATCTTACTGGAACTCTATATGCCAGGGCTGGTTGATATCCATGAAGGCCTTCCCTTTCCTGAGGAGAAGGGAAAGAAGGGTGGATATAGAACAGGGGCAAAATGGAAAGGAGAGACTGGGAGGAGACAAGGGAGAGGAAGTTGTGTTCAGGATGTAAAGTAAGTAAATAACTTAATAATAACAAAAGACTGTTGCAGACTTACTTAATGAGGTTTGCTGCCTTGGGGCTTGGAGATACATATTAAAATAAAAGCCCTGCCCACTTGAGCTGCTTTGTGATCTGCTTAGGAATGTTTTGGTTAAGAAATTAAGCTTTAACTCTATAAAATGTTTATCATCATATTTCAAAGACATTCAAATTACTTGATAAGCATTCTAGCTTTCTAATTCCCAGAGAAAATAAAATCAGAACCCAGTATCACAGTAAAGAACTCTATGTACCCTTGATTTTTATGTTATTATTTCAATTTTATCATATAGATGTTCATCACTTGGTTATAATGGACTTCACTTTATTTCAATCTTACTGATGAGATTTCTCAGTCCCAAACGTCGATAGTATCCTGCTGATTTTAGTTATTCTAATATAAAGGTGTGTAAAATGAATATGACCAAAAGAGGTTTAAAAAGTCTCTGTTTTTCAAAAGGCTAGTTTATCAATTGAAGCAGAAAATTTTATTCAGTTCACTGGGTTTATGCACTGTTTAGTCTTCTCCAACAATTTAGAAATGTATTTTATAGAACTGAGATTATTATTAACCCTGTGCTAAGCAGCTAAAATAATGTACCAATGCCAAGGTCATATACTCAAAGTTTAGAACAATATGCTGCAAACCAATGGAAATTTATGAATGAAGTCCACATTGTGTTCTGACTTAGTCCCATTTCCTAATTTTTATTTCTTACCTAATAGTATCTTTCTTTTTACTTTACCTTTGTCAGTGTTTCATGCATATTCATTGCCTGAAAGAAATTAAGCAGGCATTATTCTAAAGTCAATATTGAGTCTGCTAATGAAAATGGTTTAAGTTAATTAACTAAATGGCAACCCTCACTGAACTTTTTCAAAGCTATTTCCCCTCATGATGTGTTTTTCTGAAGAAATGATGCATAAAAATTAAGCTCCTGTTATTCTCTATTTTATATCAGTTTTGAAATTGTTACTTTATATATATTGTCTCATGACTAATTATGACATTAGGTAAAAAGTAAACATATGAGTTATTTAAGCTATTGTTCTTTATGCAAGAAAAAATGTAAATATTCTCTCAGAGATTCAGTAAATTACTTTTAAATAGTATATGTGGGACACAAATAAACTAATAATTTTAATGTAAAAGTTAATATTTAATCACAAAAATATACTACTTTTGAAACTATGGAAATAACCAGATCTTAAAAAGAAGGCATGGGGCCAGTATGATGTTTCAGTGGGCAAAAGCATTAGCTATGGAAGCCTAGAAACCTAAGGTTGAATCCCAGATCTCATGGTGGTAGGAGAAATTCAACTCTGAAAGCTGTACTCTAACTTCCATGTATGCACCAATGCAAATGCTTGCACATTCCTGCCCACACATGCACACACTAATAAATATAAAAGAACCAGGGAAAAACACATGTTAGCAATTCCTATACCAGCATAGTTACTTTAAGGTAGTAACTAAAATAGGTTTTCATACTTGACCACTTATAAAGAATGAGGAGATATACACCCATCTTTAATAGCTTTTTTAAGTCAGAGAGTATATGTTAAAAAATAAGTATGAACAGGCATGGTGACTTACAGATATAAAGAGGAGGGTGACAAATGAAGAATTATTTGAAAAACTGCCAGGAGACAATATATCACATAACTGCTAAAATTAGAATATTTCTGAGATAGTGCCAGATAGATTTCCAAAGCGGCTGTACTAGTTTGCATTCACATCAGCAATGAAGGAGTGTTCCTCTTTCTCCACATACTCACCAGCATGTGGTGTCGCTTGAGTTTTTGATCTTAGCCATTCTGATGGGTGTAAGATGGAATCTCAGAGTTGTTTTGATTTGCATTTCCCTGATGACTAAGAAGGTGGAGCATTTCTTTAAGTGTTTCTCAGCCATTTGATATTCCTCTGTTGAGAATTCTCTTTCTTCAATTCTTATAATTCTTATATTTTTCTTTTCATAGTGTCCTTGATTTCTTAGATGTTTTGTGTTGGGAATTTTTCAGCTTTAATATTTTCTTTGATGGATGCATCAGTTTCTTCCATTGTGTTTTCTACAACTGAGATTCTTCCTCGGTCACTTGTGTTCTGTTAGGAATGCTTACCCCTGCATTTCCTGTGTTCTTCCCTAAATTCTCCCTCTCCAGGATTTCCTTAGTCTGTGCTTTCTTTATTATTTCCATTTCCATCTTAAGGTCTTAAACTGATTTATTGAGTTCCTTCATCTGTTTGTTTATACTTTCCTCTTTTTCTTTATATTATTTGTTTAATTCCTTTCCCTGTTTGTTTGTGTTTTCTGGATTCTAACTTTGATTTATTTATTTCCTCTCTAAAGGCCTAGAACTGTTTGTTTGTACCTTGTTTTTCTCTAAGGATTTTCTTCATTTCTTCCATTATCACTTTAATAAGTATGATTTAATTCATTTTTGTGCATGTGTTTCAGTTGTGTTAGGAGATCCAAGGCTGCTTGCCATAGGATAATGGGTTCTGAAAATACCACATTGTTCTGGTTTTTGATAATTGTATTTTTATGCAGGCCTTTAGCCATCTGGTTGTCTATAGTGTTGGCTATAGATCCTGTTGCCCACTAGTGTTCTCTGGGGATCTATGGCAAGAAGCTAGATGTTCCAAAAGGTGCCCTCCTCAGATTGTTGGGAATGATCTCAGATTAGCGGAAGGTTCTCACAAACTTGCTGGAGAATCTCCTCAGCTCTCTGGTCGTGGGGGACCAAATAATTCCTCAGGAGTCCAGGAACCCTTCTCTCAAAAAGGGAAATCCTGAAGTTGACTGCCTTGCTTTCTTGCTCCAAGGTTAATGAGGTCCCACTTCCCAGCTACTGTCCTCAGTCAGTGTGCTCAGCCACTGTGCTCACTGTGTTGGGGAGCTCTGTTTTCTCTGCCTGATTAGGTATCAGAAAGTATCCATTCTTCCACAGGAAGGGCTGAGACTGTTGTACCCTCAAAGTCTCCACAGCCTGGCAGTGAATGTGGGCACATGAGATAGGAGATGTATGTCCCTTTCCAGGAAGGTAACTACTTCATGAGAGGGTCTGAGGTTGGGGCCACAAGATGCAGTACCCGGAAAGTCTTTGCTGCATGGCAGTGGTAGTGGGCACCTGAGCTACATGTCCTGGTCCCAGAAGGTAATCACTTCATTAGATTGACTGAGGTTGAGACCCACAAGCTGTGGTATCTGGTAACTGGACAGTCTCTGTTCAATGACAATATATGCCCACAACGGGCTGCCCAGGTTACCGAAGGCCTGAAGCTGAGGCCAAGACAGTGGAAGCCCGGGAGTTTTTCCAGGGTTTAGCCTGGTAACATGGGGTTGGACCCAGGAGTTTCCCATACTGTGGGGTTTTGTGGTTCACCGCAGGCCTGTTAATTGTGCTGCTCTCACTGCTGCCCTGTTGTTCAGTTATGGTGCATACTCAGTGCCACCATCTTGGATCCTATCTTTGGTAACTTTTAAATCCTTAATTTTTCACAAAAGCATCAGTTATATTTAAATATGAAATTAATTCCAAAAGCTCGTGTGTTACAGTCCTGATAGCTCTCTACTTGGTGTATATTCTGGAAATTTCAAGAGATAGGACCTACATGAAGTAAGTAGGAAATTGAGATTCCCTGACCCCTCCCACTCCTCCCTTGAGTAGAACTTTTAAAACTGACAATGTATAATAACATAATGCATATCCCCCTTTTTCTTTCCAATGTATACTGTTTTATATAAAGGTAAGATTATTTTTAACTCCTATCATTTGAAAAGCTATTTTTAAATGACACCTCACAAAATAACTGAATATTAAGTTGTAATACTTTATTAACCTTGTTTTATGTAAAAATACAAAGACAATGGTTTAATTTTCTTTGAGTTTTGATTAAACATTAAACTAAATGTATAAGAAAACAGGAATATTTCCCCAGAAACCTAAGGATCATTTGTCTGTATTACCTAGGCTGTAGTGGTGACTCTCTTTGTAAAAGCAAAGACTTTTATTGTAGAATGTCAAAGTATGAGCATAGTTGGGGAAGGAGAAAGACAAATATGGGGTTAATTTTTATGAAAACATTCTACATAGTTTGTATTTGCCATATAAACTTACATTTGAACATCTTTATGAGTTTTATTGTCCCTAGAGTTTAAACAGTATGTGATCAAAATCATGCTGTGTAGTAAAAAAGTGTGTGGGTAGGTGCATAGTTAGGTGAGTGTAAATCCCTATCCCATAAGATGTATTTTAGAAGATAAATGAGAGCTATTGAAGTTTGGGCAAATCAATTTCACCAATTCACTTAACGTTGCTAATGCCTCCGGGAATAGTTATAGCACTTGTTACCTAACGTTAGAGTAAGTTTGAATAAAGGTGAACAATCAAAAACTATTTTCTATGTGCTATGTGCATTATTAAGAATTTTTAAGGTATGAAGTTAGTTGCTTAGGCTGCAAACCAACAAATTAATGAACAAGAATACTGCTCATGAACACCAAGTTTTAATGAAAAGCCAATATGGGTTTAGAGTGGTAATAAGGGCATTGTACTCCAGGGACTAGAAAACTCTTTATTGTACATCAAATTTTACTGACTTTGAAATCTTGCTGCAAATGCTCATTTACCACATTTTGTATTATGTATTTGAGGTCTTTGGCAACAATTAAAAAATCCATGTTTAGTAATTCAGTGATTGTACAGTAAAACAGATACATACTGTGATTAATTAACAAAGTTAAATGTTATTTTCACCTAGAACTAGAAGTTATATATCAATAAAATGTCTATAAACATTATGAATAAAATGCACACACTTTAATAATGAAATCCACTTATGTTAAAATTAAAATCCCAAGAGATATACCATTGAGGGCTGACTATAGAATTTTACACACATTTTCAAAAGCCCAGTACTTTTCATTTCTACATCCACTACTGTTTTGACAAAATGTGCAAAGAAATGGAATATAAATGACCTCATAGTGAAGGATAGCTTACCGTGAAACCTGTTGTAACCTCGAAAACTGTACCTTACAATGTATTTTTCCTATATCTAGTTCTAAATTGGCTTTAATTGATTGTTTTGTTTTGCTTTACTTTGTTTTATTGTATATGAGTACATGTTTGTGTGTCGATGCAGATGCATTTTCTCTGAGGCCAGATGTCATCATCATGTATTATTCTTCACTGAGACAAAGCCCGGAGCTTGCAAATTATGCTTGGCTGATCAGGCCTTATGGCTCTACCTGTCCCTGCCTCTTTCTAGAATTACAAGAACACCCCTACCAAAATCAATTCTCTTTCCAGAATGGTAAACAATCCTATGCTGACGTGGCGTGCTAACTAAAATCATCTAAAGAGGAGGAAATATCAACTAATAAAATGTCTCCATAAGATAGGGCTGTATAGGACACTATAGGTAGGCATTCTTTTCATTAGAGATTGATGTGCTTGGACCCAGACTGTTGTGGATGGTGACACCCCTGATCAGATGATCCTGACCTCTATGAAAAAGCAGATTGAGAAAACCAAAGAGAAAGCCTGTAAACAACACTCCTCCAATACCTCTGCCTCAGCTCCTACCTCCAGGTTTTTGCCCTGCTTGAATTCCTGTCTTGAATTCCTTCACTGATAAACAGGGGTATGGAAGAGAAACTTTCTCTTACTTGGTCACAGTGTTTCATTACGGCAATAGTAACTCTGACTAACACATGTAGCAAGCACTGTTCTCACTGAGTTCTCTCCTCAGCTCCTCCTTTAATTTAATGAGCATGTAACTTATGTGAGTCTAAGTGAATTATTGAAATATTACATATTATTTTCATTTTCAACAAAAGATAATGGTCTGGGTGAATTATTTCATTTACAGTACTAAATTTTGAAAGTTTTATTTAGTATTGAGAGACAGTATTCCTAAAATGCCTTTAGAA
Source organism: Acomys russatus (assembly GCF_903995435.1). NCBI lineage: Eukaryota > Metazoa > Chordata > Mammalia > Rodentia > Muridae > Acomys > Acomys russatus. The sequence goes on from NC_067169.1 coordinate 37,858,299, forward strand.
TATATTCCTGGTACATTTATTCTTATTTAGAATGGAGAGGTTTTAATGTGAGAGGTTAAATATAACCATGTGACCATGTAATTGCTCAGCAATTGATATATTTATAGGTAGTATATAAGATAATTGTTGGAACAAACATTGTTTTTAAAGTAAATATCCAATAAACTGATTACACAGACAATGTTAGAATGTATACTGTGTCCAGCATGAGAAGTCAAGACACCAATGGAACTGAAAGAAAACATGCCACAAATTCAGCACATTTTCTTTAGTATGATATACTGATCATATCATACTGTTGCACACCTCTTTTCATCAAATCAGGTTTCATCAGTCCAGGTGCCAGGACAAACAGTCCAGTTGTTTTAAGGAATCTAGGCTTCAAAATGTAATGTGAGCACACAAACAATTATATATAAGTTTTGCTTTTTTTTATTTGAATTTTCTTTTTTTGTAACAGATAGATAAAATTATACAAACTTATTTGGTAGCATGTGATGCTTTGATATATGCATACACTGTGCAACATTTAAATGCAACTAAACACTTTCATCTTTTCAATTTTTTTCATGTATCTCTATGGTAAAGTGTTTAAAAATCCTTCCTTCTAGCCCTCTGAAAAATGTACTAAAGTTTTAGTCATCATTCATTAAATTATAATGCCTTACTCTTAGTGTAATATAGTAGCTGTTAATTAACCTCTCCCCATTCCTTTATAGGTGATATTATACAGTACTTGATTTTCTTTACCTTTTTTCATCGGCCATTTTCATCATATGTCTTAAGTTTTTCTTCAAAAATGGAAGGTTTTTTCCTCTAATAGTAAAATGCTATACAGTCAAAATATACAAATGTCCATCTCTAGACAATTCTGATCAGACAGCTTATCCTTAGTGAAGTTCAGGCAAGTGCAAAACCCTATCTTTAAAAGGAAAATAAGTAAGAAAGGATGGGTTGTACCCAAAAGGTCATCCTCTTGTCTACACACACACACACACACACACACACACACACACACACACACACACACACACTGTTGGAGAGAAAGAGAGGTGGGAGGAGGGAGGGATAGAGAGAGGGAAAAGGACGGGGAGGGAGAAGGAGAGAGATAAATCCACTTGTTCCACATCAAGAGTCTGCATTTTTTAAACCTGAGCCCTTTTACATTTAACATATTGTTCTTTAAGTTGTAATTTTCTGATGATTAGTACAATTCTTATAGCTGTTTTCTATTAAGTTATAGTACAAACCTATAGAACATTGAAATTATTTTTCTTTATATATGTAAAATGATTTTAATTCAATGCCTTTATTGAATATTCCTACATGATCTTTTACTTGTTTGAAAAATTTTGTTTTCTTTTTTAATATATTTTATTAATTTATTCATATTACATCTCAATTCTTATTCCATCCCTTGTATCCTCCCATTCCTCCTTCCCTCCCGTTTTCCCCTTACTCCCTTCCCCTATGACAGTTGAGTAGAGAATGGGGTATGACTTTTACACGAACTCTGGTGCCTCACATTTGACCATGTCCCCTGGAGGGGTTGACCTGGTGGTACTCAGAGGAAGGATAGCAGACTACCAAGAAGAGACTTGATACTTGATACTTGTTGCCTTAACTGTATTTTTGATGAGTAAAATTTGCTTTATCTATCCTATCTTATTTATCTGCTTTCTTAATTGTACTTCTGAGGAGTAAAATTTGCTTTATCTATCTTACCCTTTATGACTAATGACTTTTTAAATCTTATTCAATCATCATATTTAACTACCCCGTACCCTGGCCCTACATGATGCCCCAATGTACAAATCAATATGCCCCAACTCTTGCCTTCTTGAGGAATTCACATAGCCTGGCAACCAGGTTAAACTTCCTCTTCCTTTATAAGGCCATGTCTGGCAGGACCTGGAATTTCTCCTCATACAAATATGGCATTCTAGGAACCCTGGTCCCAGCCAATGATGTACACTCACCCCAAGATTCCCTACTCACCCTCCAAAAGTTTTAATAGCTTTTGCTTCCTCAAATTAAATGATCTGTCTCACTGAATCTGTCTCTTGAGAAGTCTATTTGTCACATACTCATCACCAACTGTGGTTTCATTCCCTTCTTCCTTCCCTTCACAGGATACATCATGAAACATTACTGATTTACTGTGTAATACCACATTTTTATTACAAGAAAGGTATTAAAATATAAAGTGTTGCCATTACAAGTAGATACTATTCTTTTATATTAGTCTTAATTTTTGATATTCTGAAGAAAATAACTTTACTATTATTCACCCTGGGCTTCTGTTTACAAAGGAATTTGAGCAACTGTTGTTAATATGTAACAGTTTTATTATGTTTTCTCATCATGCAGAGAGGTATTCTAAGCAATTTTTAAAGATGACTTTATTTAGTTTTTAGATTAACATTGTGTGTGCATTATGCACTGGAAGTTGGGGGAAACTGGCCTAAAATCTTAACCAATATTTAAATTTAAGTACTCAATATTATATCAGACAATCTGTAATCTGTTAGATCAGACAATAATTAACGTTGTAACATATCACTTCCAAAGGTATTTGGCATCTGACAAGTCCAATGTTATCTAGAGACTTGATACCCTATGAGCATATACAGGGGGAGGTAATCCCCCTCAGGAACAGTCATAGAGGAGGGGAATAATGGGAAAATGGGAGGGAGGGAAGAATGGGAGGATACAAGGGATGGGATAAACACTGAGATGTAACAAGAATAAATTAATTTAAAAAATTTAAAAAAATAAATAAAATTTAGATGATAACAGCAGTGATATGATGGGGTCCTGGGACATTATAAGAAAGCAATAAATTGAAACTCCAAACCATGATGCTTACTATACACTAATGCATTCATAAAATAACTATCAAGCCATTCTGTTAGCCCCCTCTCATCCAAATGTCATATAACTTTTCAATCTGTTAATCAATGTCTCCTTCACATATTTATACTAGGCCTCACAAGCTATAGCTCATAAAAATAATCTTACCAATTTTCCTTCTACATAAATTATTTCTTTACATAATTTTCATTAAATGCAAATAAAAGAAAATACTGTAGAAGTTATTGCCATACCAACAAAAATATAATTTAATAGTATAAATCATACTTATTTGAGGAGGACTTAGTTATATACCTAGTACTAATGCTCAGTAATTTGGTGCATGTCATTGTAATACTGCATAGGATCTATACTTGGCATACACATTTAGTAAATGAGAAGTTATATGAAGAATATTATCCTTGACTTCAATCAGTTGTAATGTACATCTGTGTAAGTGTGAGTGAGTTATTTTGTGTGGGGGGTTTGTGTGTGTGTGTGTGTGTGTGTGTGTGTGTGTGTGTGTGTGTGTGTGTGTGTGTGTTTTAGTACAGGGTCTCATTCTGTGGCCCTAGATAAATTTGAGCTTACCCTGTATTGCAGATGATCCTCCTACTCATAGCAATTCACATACCTCAGCCATGTATATGTTAGTATTACACATGTGAGGCACAACACCTGGCTTATGTGTATATTGTGCATTTATATAAAAGGTATTAGTGTCTATAAAATATATAATATTTTGTGTACTTCACAATGATTTCTGATATGTTGCTTACACATGAGCATTGCATATGTGTAACTTGTAACATCTTGTTAAATAGACTAGCGAATTACTATAACATCTCCTTTTGAATATTTTTTGTCATTTTTAATGTATACCACTATAATTGTTTATCTTTTATTTTTTCTTGTTAAGGTCTCCAGAGCTTTACCTGAAAAACAAGGAGAACTTGAATTTTACTTAAAAGATTTTAGACAGCTTGAAGAGCAGCTAAATCACCTGCTTCTGTGGCTCTCTCCTATTAGGAACCAGTTGGAAATTTATAGCCAATCAAGTCAACCTGTACCATTAGGACTGAAGGTGGGTGCCTCTAGCTTTATCTATCTATCTATATATATATATATATATATATATATATATATATAATATATATATATATATATATATATATATATATATATCTACCTATCTATTCTTTCTATCTCTCTCTATCTATTTATTTTTATTTTTTTTTTTTTTTTTTTTTTTTTTTTTTAAATTTTTTTTTTTTATTAATTTATTCTTGTTACATCTCAATGTTTATCCCATCCCTTGTATCCTCCCATTCCTCCCCCCCTCATTTTCCCATTATTCCCCTCCCCTATGACTGTTCCTGAGGGGGATTACGTCCCCCTATATATTCTCATAGGGTATCAAGTCTCTTCTTGGCTACTTGCTGTCCTTCCTCTGAGTGCCACCAGGTCTCCCCTCCAGGGGACATGGTCAAATGTGAGGCACCAGAGTATGTGAGAAAGTCGTATCACACTCTCCACTCAACTGTGGAGAATATTCTGACCATTGGCTAGATCTGGAAGGGGTTTAAAGTTTACCTCCTGTATTGTCCTTGGCTGGTGCCTTAGTTTGAGCGGGACCCCTGGGCCCAAATCTGCCTATCATATTGTTCTACTTGTAGATTTCTAGGACCCTCTGGATCCTTTTATTTTGCTGTTCTCCCATGCGTCTCTCATTTAGAGTCCCAATAGGATGCCTTCCCCTCTGTCCTAGTTTCCTGGTAAGTGAAGGCTTTCGTGGGACATGCCCCTTGGGCTAGTATGCAGATATAAGTGAGTATATACCATTTGATTCTTTCTGCTTCTGGGTTAACTCACTCATTATGATCATTTCTAGCTCAATCCATTTATCCACAAATTTCGGGAATTCCTTGTTTTTAATAGCTGAGTAGTATTCCATAGTGTATATGTACCACAGTTTCTTTATCCACTCTTCTACTGAGGGACACTTAGGCTGTTTCCATGTTCTGGCTATTATGAATAAGGCTGCTATGAACATGGTTGAGCAAATTTTCTTGTTGTGTGCTGGAGCATCTTCTGGGTATATTCCAAGGAGTGGAATAGCTGGGTCTTGAGGAAGCCCTATTCCCATTTTTCTGAGATAGCACCAGATAGATTTCCAAAGTGGCTGTACTAGTTTGCATTCCCACCAGCAATGAAGGAGTGTTCCTCTCTCCCCACATCCTCGCCAGCATGTGGTGTCGCTTGAATTTTTGATCTTAGCCATTCTGATGGGTGTAAGATGGAATCTCAGAGTTGTTTTGATTTGCATTTCCCTGATGACTAAGGAGGTTGAGCATTTCTTTAAGTGTTTCTCAGCCATTTGATACTCCTCTGTTGAGAATTCTCTGTTTAGTTCCAAGCCCCATTTCTCAATTGGGTTATATCTATTTTTATTTCTGGTAGAATGGCTCAAAAACAGTATTGAGTGTGTCATTGGTTACTTTGAATCTCATCACTTCTTAAAAGAGGACAAGGAAAACATTCAATTCACAATAAATACAGCAATCTTTGAAATGGGGTTTACAGAGCAAAGATTGATATTGGGTATATGCCTAAATTCCAAATGAAAAAGTAGAAATTCTTTGCCTAGGTTAGTGTTTTAGTGTGTTAGTGTAAGCAACTGCGGTTAGAGAAGATTCTGGTAAAATGAACAGTGTTCTTCCTGAAAACAGGCCAGAGTGAGCAGACAGCAGCTGGATGCTAGAGTGTGAAAAATCTAATCTATTTAGAGGGTGATATGATTTATTGTTGATCCATAGTAAATTAATTTAGCAGGGTTTTCTTTTGCTTTGTTTGTCAGAAAACATAAAGATAGGGCTAAGGAAGTTGCAGGACCCTTACTAAATTTTAGTCAGGTAGAGATTTTTGTCAACATTAACATTAATGTCACTGTGATAATTATTACTTCCTTAGCATTTTATGCTTCTCTCAGACTTTGCTAGGCATGTCTTTATTAAACTGATCATTATAAATTCTTGTATCCTATTTGTTAATATGATTCCTTTTCAATCATTGCTATTTGATTTATTATAATTTATTCACATTACATCTTGACTGTTATCACCTCACAGTATCTTCCCATTACTGCCCTTCCTCCATCTTCTGCCATATTCCCCTCCACTAGATCATCACTGCTTTAATTGCATTTCAATAGGTATATATTTGTAGATGTCTCAATTAAACCTTATTCTTGTCTAAAATTCTTATAATAAATACTTGAGAAAGTTGTATTTAAGGGAAAGAATAAAAATCAAAGAGAGTTAGGAAGGTTTGTTGCATCTAAATTGAGTTATATTTGCAAAGTCCAATGTTTTCCTTTTGCCTTGCTTCCTCTTGATGTTTTTATCCACCACTCTTGATAGCTGTGCACTGAGAACACATGGTACTTCAGAAATTGCAGGTAAACATCATTTCCTCAGTACAAAACTCAGCCTGCTCAATCACTGCCATGGTCCTAGTTCATTCTGACAATCAAACCCATGAGGAACAATAACCTTTAACTAGTACCAAATTCCATTAACTTTATATACAAGACAGGTAACAACACATCCTGTGTATCAATAACATTGGAGATCTTGACACCAAGGCATAGCTTCTGTGTCACTCTACCCTTGAGTCATATGTGCCTGGTCACAAGGGATGGCTGGACAAAGCACATCTTCAATTCAGAGATTATCCTGTTCTAGGATTCTATGTTTCCAGTTAGCTAGTAATGGAAGCATCCTCAGATATAGTTGATACTCATGCAATTAATTACCAGTATGACATCTCATCAATTCTGGTTGTTTCATTACTGAATAAACCACCTCAATAAGAAAGTACAGGGCTGGGTGGCATGGTTATGCATGGCTGTAATCTCAGCTCTCTGGGAGACAGAGGCACGTGGATCGCTGTGAGTCCGAGGACAGCCTGGACTACAAAATGAGTCTAGGACAGCCAAGGCTACGTAGAGAAACCCTCTCTCCAAAACCCCCAAAAAAAGAAAAGGAAAGAAGAAGAAGGAGGAGGAGAAGAGGAGAAGGAGTAGAGGAGGAGGAGGAGCAGGAGGAGGAGGAAAAGGAAGAAGAGGGGGGAATAAACAGATAGGTACTTTACCCAAAAATACCACAGTTTGAGCCATATTCTAAATTATGTTGAATCTAGTGTTACATTTATGACACTGATTTCATATCACAAATAAGAAAGGATATAAATTCTTCCCTCTCAACTTAGAATTAGTAGTATATTTTTAAATTTTGTAAATCATAGGTAAAATCTAACTCATCAACATGTGCATTTCAGAAAAAAATAAAGTAGATACTCTATGTGAGCCATCATTTTCCATATAATATATGTAAGAGAAGGGAAAACAAAATCTCTTGACACAAATACATCTTATTGACTAGACCAAAGTGACTTTAGTCTGGTCTCTGCTCTTCCCTCCCTGTCCTCAGTTCTCCAATATTGAAAAGTCGCATCAGTCTTTCTTTCTCAGTAGCACACAGGTTTCTGACAAATAGGTCTTAGAGGCTGCAGTGAAGCCACTCTTTTCTCTCTTAATGAACTTCATTATCAAAGCCACATGTCACCACTCTCACCGCTGTGCAGTGTTTCCATGTCATGCTATTTGCTTCCTACAGCTTAGTTTAAATCACTGAGGGAAGAAACAGCTGCTTCTTGCCATGCAGAAAACTCTGACATATCTTTGCACATTCTGTTTTTTCACCTTTGGAGTGTAAATTTAAAATATAGTCTTTAAGGTCCTTTCTTCTGTTCATGGCCATATTCAGACCAAAAAGGGCATATGACCATGCATATGTTCCTGGTAATCCCAAAGCCCTTGGCTTGCAAACAAGAAGTAGTGACCTCTGTTAATAATAACCAACTTTTAACCCTCTATGTCAAGTTTCTATCTCTACTCTCTAATAAATTATTTAACTTCATACATTTTCTCTTTTTTTCTTAAATTATGGATTTCAGTCTTTATAGTTTGCTGTAGGATTTACTCCTCTGCTTAAAGGAAGTAAGCATTTATTTTCAATATAAAAATGATAAAATGAGTTATTATTTGTTGCACTTTACCCAAAATAAAAAATAAAGCATTGAAATGGATTGGAGAACATGCCAACTTTTTAACACAGGCAATTAAGCTGCCTTTAAAAACTCAGTTAAAAGTCAATTCAAAGATATAAAGGATGCTAGCCACAGCATGGTTCCATTTTCTCAATTTAAAGAAGCGTTTGTTTTCCATTTTTGGTGGTCACGGATATCTCAGAAGCAAAGGGCCTAGAGCCCTGCCATTCAGGTCATTCATCGTCTCTTGTCAAACTCTTAACACCTGTTAGGGAATAAAAGGATATGTAATGTCCTACATGAACTTCAGTGTTGTTCGCCTGGCATTTCATGCTTATTGATGAAATGCAGCAAGCTATATAATGAAACTTAAATTAAAGAAAAAAGAAAAAAAAAGCCTAAGGGCTCTGTTCTAATACATTGTTTATGCTAGAGTGAAAATTGACTGCACATCTCTTGGTTTGTGCAATTTACTCTCGAAATATTCCTATTCAGGAAATCCTGCAAATAGCAATATTCATCTTGAAAATCACCTCACAGAACCCTTAGAAAGCTGAGAAATATAATCAATGAGATCGTGATGTAGAGGGTGAAAATGAGGCATAATCACAGCCCTTTTCCATCAGTCAGCCCACTAGAAGGCATGCCTTTGAATTCTGATTTTCAAATGCACTCTCCATTTAGACATAAACTATGTTGATTTCAAATTTCACAAATGATAATTGAATGCTAATATCCGGGGACTATTTTAGAATTTCTATAAAGGGTTTTATGCTTTTAATCTTTAATGAGACCTTTCAATAATGACCTAGAGGTAGATTGTTTATCTTACATATAAAAGCCTAACTACTACTTTCTAAACTTTTTATTGAAATGGGGGTATAGGAAATATGTAATTCTCTTTGTTAAAGCTTAATAGATGGGCTATTTCCATATTAATGGCAAAGGTGGTGTTTCCTCCTTCCAGAACAGCTTTTCTTCTGTGGTTTATAAATAAACCAAACATTCTGGTTCTTCCTTAGCATGTTAGAAATGAAATTGTATATAATGTAAAATTCCCAGACAAATATCAGAATCCTAATAGCTGACCACAGTAACTAAATACCCAAATCATATGTTCACATTGCAGTGAGTATTGATGAGGAAAAATAGTAATCGACAATTTAACAGGCAAGAGGGACATTATCCAAAATCTATGCAATGTAAGTGAAAAATTGAACTCAATTCTGTTCAAGCAAGACAACATAAGACTGTGGATGTGGACCAGTTGATAAGAGTGCCTGTCTTCCATGCATGAAGGACTACACAAATCAAAACTGGTAGCAAATGCCTGTAATCCTAGCACCCAGGAGGTAGACACAGAGGATGTTGGAGTTCAAGACCATTATCAACTATATAGAGAGTCTGCAGCCAGCCTGAGGGGCCTGAGAGCCTGTCTTAATAAGAAAACAACAAGCAAAAGCCAAGCACACCCAAACCCCACACAAATAAATAAACAGAAAATAAAAGGCCTTCGAAGTACTAGATAAGTTCATAGGAAAGTAGTTGAGTGTCTCTAGGGGTGGCAGGGGAAAACACTTATTCCTTCTATATTTCCCAATTGTGTGTTTTGAGAGTCAGTCCCTGTCTTCCCACAAATTTGCAGATCAAGGCACTAATTTCCCAGATGATTAGATTTCATATAGTTCATGAGTCAGGAGGATCCTCAGTGCAGATATTCCTGGGTCAGAACACAAGGGAGAGTACATGGGGTTTTTTTTTAAGGCAGAATGAATGCAAAATAGAAGGGCTTTTGGAGGCAATGTTCTTCAAAAGAGGAAGTGAGATTTATAGTGAGGAAGAAAGCAAGGATCAACAATCTTTGTCAGTCTCTATTTTGAGGCAAGAATAGGATTCCCCTGAGCAACTTAGTAAATCTGGCTTATAAAACTGAAGATAGACCAACAAAAGAGATACAGGACATCATGCAGTGCACCTTGAATAAAAAGAATATTTTGTAGTAGGAACGATTAAACCTAGCACTTCATGCATGTTAGGTCAGCTCTCTACTGCTGAGCTATATCTCCAAGCCTAATTTTATGTTTTAATATCATATAGAGCTTTATTAAGTTTCTCAGGTTGACCTTAAATTTGTCAGGTTTCTGAGCAGCTGGAATTATAGACCTGTGCCACTAGGCTTAGCTTTTTTTTTAATTTATAAAAAACAGACCTGTGATAAAAGAATATTTTGTAATTTTTAAAGGGCATTTTAACTAATTTCTCACAAGCATTCTGCTCGAACTAAAGCTCTCTGCTAAAGACCTTACAAATAAATTCATGGCAAGCACTGACTATATAACATAAGACTCTTATTCCATGAACCTTAAGTGTACTGAGATTGGAGCCATACTTTCTCTCCTTTTTCTGGAAAGACTGGTTGTTTTTCTTTGAGATAAAATTATTTTTGCTTCACAACATGCAGCCTGTAGGTGGCAAAATTTAGAACAAGGTTTATTCCAATTGTCCTTTGCAATCCTGTTGTTTTATTTACATATGTTTTGCTTTTATTTTTTAACCATTAGTGACTTATTTTTCTGAGGCTATCACACATCAGTTTAGCAGTAAACTATCACACACTAATATCTTCTAACAAGGTTGCACTGACTTTTCCTGAGAAATACAAATACAAATGCCTTAAGTCCAGATGCATACAAAGGAGAATCACAAATGCAACTTTAAGAATTTATTGGGCTTACATACAGGGACATTGGTGACCTCAAAAACAGGTGTGTCTACCTAGGTGAGCTACAGAGTTCCATTTAGTCATGGACAGAAGCATCCTGGAAACTGCATTGTAGCATCTTGTTTTCAATTAACCTTTCACTTTTAAAAATGGTCTGTCAATACATTGCTAGTGGGGAAGGGAGTAACCATTACAAAACCTATGGCTACCACTCTACTACCAATGACTAATGAAGGTAAACTCCAAGAACAAACAAGTCTCCTTAGGACCTAGAGAATAGGAGAGAGAGAGAGAGAGAGAGAGAGAGAGAGAGAGAGAGAGAGAGAGAGAGAGAGAGAGAGAGAGAGAGAGAGAGAGAGAAGAGTAGTAAATTTCATGAATAGACGTAATATTACTTGTTGAGTATGACAACTAAAACCATTTGCCAGTATTTTGGGGAAGAATTTCTAATATTTTCTTTTAGTCTCATGCATAATTTCACAGAGGCTGTAAGCCAATATTTGGATGAGAGAATGAGGCCATGCAACAGCCATCTTGGTATATTCAGAGACCCTCTGAAGGAAAAATAATATCCTATTTGTCTATGCTATATCATGGACAAGTCCCTGTAAGTCCTGAAATCAAATGCAGAAGGTCCCAGGCTCAGACCCAGAGCTGACAGGCACTGCTAAGAAAAGTAAACTTATGGATAGGTCTAATTAGGGTGGGAAAGGGGAAAACATCCCAAAACAAAAAGTACAAGCATGGCTCCTTCAGCCCAGATTCCTTGCAAACTTCCAGGACACCAGTTAAGATTAAACCAAGTTTCATCCAAATCCTTGCAGTAACTAGCTGAGATACAGACAATGTCCTGATCTACCTGGAAAAATATATGTTGTACCATGCTTAGACCTTATATCATATACATTAGTACCCATACCTGTGGGAACAATGTTATGAAAGATAGATGTTCCTTTTGCTCCTGGAGACATCATTGCACACACCTTCAATCCAGCTCAGCAAAATATGGCTGGAATCTCTTTCAGAGCTGTGCACATGAAAATAAAGATCCTGATCTCCCACTTCTGCTCCCATCATACAGTGTTCCTGTTAAGCTCAAGAAAAGAATTCAAAAAACATCTTATATGCAAACCAGTTCCTAGAACTAGTTTAGAAAATTAGACTAACCCCTATATATTTCCACTCCTGGAATTTTAAACACTGATGTTTAAAAAGTGTTTTCTATGTATATCTTTTCTATGTATGCTATTTTTTCAACATGACATAAGCTAGATTTATGTGGGAAGCAGGGACAACAATTTAAAAATTTATCCATCAGATTGGTAAGTAATCAAGTCTGAGGGACATTTTCTTGATTAGTGACTGATGTGGGCGGGTCCAGGCCACTGCGGGATGCATTACTTCTAGGCAGAATGTTCTGGGAGCCATAAGAAAGGAAGCTGAAGGTGAGCCTGGGAACAAGAGAGCAGGTAGTGTTCTTCACTAGTTCCGCTTCAGTTCCTGGTAATAAACTATATGGAACCTGTAGACCAAATAAACATTTTACCCCATGACATTGCTTTTGGTGGGTGTTTATCACAAGAACAGACATTGTGTGTGTGTGTGTGTGTGTGTGTGTTTGTGTGTGTGTGTGTGTTTGTAGAAGAATCTGAGAGGGAATGGATTGGAAAGGTGGAGTGGAGATAGAGAAAAGAAACAAGGGTGGAAATGTTGTAAATACAATCTACTCATGTTTGAAATTCTCAAAAAATATAAATTAAAATAAAAAGCATTGCTTTACTCCTCTGAATGTATCCAATGTGATACAAATACCATAGTAATATATTATCTAACATCACCCACTTTTAAAATACATGAACAAACTTATCCTTAATAAAAAGACATTTTGTATTATACCTCTTCTTTAAATCACATTTTCATTACACTTCCCTCAGGAATATATTTCCTAATACAATATGTATTTATGCTATAACATAGTTTATTAACCACTTTGTCTACTTTTGTATGACAAATATATCTATGTGAACTTCAATGTTTAGAAACAAATTATTGTGACTATAAAGCTTTCTTAATACATTTAATATCCATTAAGTTGATTTGTATTTCCAAGTACTATTAACATCCATGACTAGTAATAACTAGACATGCTAAGTTTGTGACTAATAAGTATCAAACATAGTCAAGAGAGTTTTATCAGAAAGATTATTAATGAAATGACCAGGTGTTAGGTAAATAGTTTCTGATTAAAAAATAGATTCAATTACCAGTATTTTGAGACATACTTTTATTTTTTAAATGAATTTGTTTCAGAATCAATGACCATTGGAACATTCAAGAGAGCTGTGCTTGGAGGCAGGGAGAAGAACTCTAATAGGCCAAAGGGTGGGAAAACATTGGAATGAGAAGTGTATCATGGAAATAGAACCAGTCAAAACTCTTAAAGGAGCCAAGGATCTGGAAAATGAATCTATTCGTACTACTACTGCCCACATATCCCTAAGATAGTCGCCACAAACCTCGAGGGAAATACCCAAGTCTGAAGATTGTTCTCTAGGTTGATATTTTTCTGTGATAAGGAAAGAGAAACAATTTGATTTCTGGTTTAACACTTATTATACTGCTAAATCATCATCTAGTTTATCCTACCACAGTCACCGAATTCACTGCCTTCATTCCTGAAATACATGCATCACCATTGTGCCTTACATGAAATAGTGTATCATATTTATATATTTGATATGACATTCCTCCTGTCCTAGTTATTCAATGAAATTAGATACAAAGTTGCTTGTCAACCCTGTCCTTAAGTGTATTCACTGGAGTTCTTCAACCCTAATTAAGATCTGTATGTGCCATCTTATGGTTTATTTCATTTTTGTTTGGGGCTTGGTTTTGGGACAAGGTCTCATTATGTAGCCTTTGCTAGCCTGGAACTCACTATGTAGACCAGCCTGGCCTTAATATTTCAGAGATCTCTTTTTCTCTGTTGCTATTATAAAGGAGTAAGCCACTCAGCCCCTTTGATTCATTCTTTCTCAAGGCAGAGAGCCATCACCAATGGTTGGCAGAATCAAGAAGTAACCTTGTCACCTTGTACCTGACTGGGTTCATTTGTATAGTTTACATTTGCCTTTCTGGGAGCAAGTTCTTCTAAGCATGGCATTTTCTAACTCACTTCTGATTGTTCTTTCTCATACTACAATTTTCTTCTCACTCTGTTTGATAATAGGAATAAAAAGAGGGCATATATAGGTTGTTTATTTTCTGTAATAATGTGATAGACTATTAAGTATTAATGTAATTAGAGTATATTAAATTAATTAATTATAATTAGAGTATGATAAAGTTCCATTTTTGCTTTCAGATTTTATAAATATAACATAATATAATTGTATATACATTTTCTATAATTTAACTATGACAGAAAAACTGAATCCCAAGACCTATGAGCACTACAACACATACTAGGAAAATGTCATTCTACTTTGAAATCAACTTACTTTGGGTAGATCTTCAGCTAGTTATACGATTATTGTTACTTTCTTTGCTATCTACTTGGTATTGCTTCATATTGCCAACAAACATAATTCTAGAATTTTCTATCTTTTATTTAAACAAATATGAAAGTTGTTGCACCAATCTCCAGTGTACCATTCTAAGTATACTAATGAAGTTTCTATTCAGTTAACAAGCCATATGTTGATTGACTATGATATCTTATATTAAAAAACTACATATTTTGAAGTTGCTGAGAGTAGGTACAATGTATAAATGCTAGAAGTGTGAAGTATAATCCATGCTGACACATGTGCCATGTTATATAGTGAGTGCTCTAAAGGGTACCATAATAGCCTCAGAGAGTGAACTCTGACCTAATGAAGACATTGTAGCTCTTCAAGGAACTTTCATGAGAAGGAAGAAGGCATTTTATTTGATCCTTGTACCTTTTCAGTGTGTCATCAACATTATTTATTCAAGGAGGAGGGTGCCAATGCACTCTTTTAACTTTGTATTCTATGAGTGAGGATGAATTTTTCAAATGTCTCTGAATCATTTTACCTTCCCTTTGTAAACATTCTTAACTAATTTTTTTCAGAGTTCTCCACTGATTTCCATTGGTCTCTTTCAAAAACTGAGACAAATACATTTCACAACTTAAAGTAGAAACATGTTTCTTCTCTACAGCAATGGTTTTAAATGACAATTTGATTCTGGTTTTGAGGTTGTAATCTGAAACCATCAAAGCTAGTCTTCAAATGAAGTACAAATCATCCTTGTCCTCCATAGCAAATAATCTTAGAAAGAAGTTCACTTTGATGAGAAATTGTAGCACAATTACAGGTTTTAAATGTTCAGTTTTTAAATCTATTTTCCACATGTAATGATGAAAAAGTTGTTTGTGTGTTACCCTTTGGTAACTGACTACAACATTCTGGCAATTTAGAAACGACAGGCTTGTCTCTGACTTCTGTTTTCTACTCACATCTGAAATAACTACTCAGAAAGTTTTAATTTGATTTCTACATCTTATTTTTCATATAAAACCACAAACTGCTTGAAACTAGCCTTTAGGTATACCAATAGTAGTTTGCCATTGGCTGGCTAGTTTTATTAGCATACTGAGATGTAATTTATCTGAATCTGGAAAGTTAATTCTGAGTAGATTGGGGCCCTCTAATCTCTTTACTCCTCTTGGGCACTACTTTGCTGTCAGTACTATTTGTTCTGGTCTTTGCAGTCAGAATATTATTCCTCTTGACATACAAGAAATAAGCCCAATAGAATTAAAGGTCCCAGTTTTAATTTTCTCTCACCAATATTAAACAATTTTCTTCCAAAGAAGACGTATCCTATCTGACATCATTATTTTGTTCTAGATATAACTTAAAGTCATTTTGTCACCCTGCAACTATTTTTGCTTCCTTCATATCACACTTTTACTGCGCACTAGGATTTGTTTTTTCACTGCTCCACTAAAACTAATTGTAGGTAATGATACTTTGCAGGAAGTTAATGTGAGAACATCAGAAACAATATTATCATTTTAAAATGTAAACTACAGAAATCTCTGCCCTGAACATGGATACTGTCCCTTTATGAATATGAGTAAATCAGGAAATTTAGAACATTTTCAAACATTTCCTGTATAAGTGAATGAATGGCCCACCAAAGGGTGGCTTTGATAGACAGACAAAATATAGGGTAGAGAATAATTGAAATAAAATATGAAGAGTTTGAGTTTACAAATTACCACCAAGGGGGCAATAAGTACTGGTATATAACACTAGTGTGGGAGTTCATATACACCCAGCAAGTGCGATCTATGCACTTGCAAGTTTCAGTATTCAATACTATCTGACATATATATTTTAAAGAGTCTGAAACTGTTTTAAATTGTAGGAGAAAGCTGTATCCACAAAGTTGCTTATTTATAAAGCCATATAACTAAAAGGTACATGATATATATATATATATATATATATATATATATATATATGGATATTAAATATAATTTGAAATTATCATTTATACATTACCCCCTACCATTATGTTTTACATAGGACTATGCTTCTCAAAGTTAACAGTTATGGAATAACTATCAATATTGTAAAATATACTTTACTAGGAGTAATAATAAATCTAGTTTAAAATCCATATGTTGATTTTTCTATATAAGTTAGGTTCCAGAAGGAACATCACTTAGGACAATAGCCCCCATAATATCAGACTATAGGGGGCATTTTCTTGGTTAATGGTTGATGTAGAAATACCCAGCCCACTATGCTTAGTCCCATGCCCAGGCAAATAGTTGTGGGATATGTAAGAAGTCAGTCTGAGAAAGCCACAAAGATCAAGTCAGTAAGCAGCATTCCTCCATGGCCTCTGCTTCAGCTCTTACCTCCAGGCTTCTGCCTTGAGTTCCTCCTGACTTCCTGCCTTGACGGGCTATGATCAGGACACAGAGCAAATAAGCCCTCTGCTTCCCATATTGTTTTTGTCATGGTCTTTATCACAGGAATTGGAAGCAAACTGGGACATTGAATAGCTCCACTATTGATTTTTAAGTGGTCAAATAGCTATATCTATATTGTGTATGCAGGAATAGTTATATTATCTCTTGATAATGTATTCATTCACTGCAAACAGGTTCTCCATTAGATTCTCTGTGATTCCTCACAACTCTCCCTCATTAGACAGTGGCAACAAAGGTCTTGTCCTGAAATACCAATTTATCCAGTCTCATTCTCTGTGCCAGAACCTCTTAGATGAATGACCATTTTTTTCTAATTATTTTATTTGCCCCTGCTCCTCTACAGGATAAGTGACTTAAAATTATATCTTACATAGGACATAAGAGTCCAACAGAGGTTCTTTACTCTCCTATGGTTATTTTTTCTATGTAGTGTCTTCCTTGCTATGTAGATACTTTGTATTTTGTCAGAAATGATGTTCATTATCCATTAAATTATATTGGTTATAAAGGAATCCTTAAATCTGGAACTTATGACTGATTTAACACTTAAAATCTAAACACATAATTATAATTCCTCTAAAAACAGGCATGACTGTCATTATGGTAAGAATGTCTGCCAAGAAGTTACAACTTCATAAAGCCTAACATTACATTTTTTATTTCATGAGTGATGGGGGGGGGTGAATTTGGTATTCACAGGAAGAATATTCATGTGCTTTGGGAGAAAAAAAAGGCCAATGTAGTAATGTTCACATTATCTGTGACTTGAAAGGCAGAAAACACATATACGTATAATGATTTAAATATTTATGCTATATATTTTATGTATAATCCATTTATAATAAAAAGTACTTTAAGAAATACTTTGAAGTAATATTTTAGTATTTAGTTGTCATACTGAGAAATTATTCTAAATTAAGAGTCCACCCAAATTTGAGAGTCTAAAAAATTACCAAGAAAGAAATGTAAAATTAATTTATATATAATATAAAACTATAAGATCTTAAAAAATAAGAATTTGACAGAGTACTAAATATATTGAAATTCAGAGTAAATTTATATTTTATTAATATGAAAATATATCAAATTCACATGACTCTACAATGAATCGAATCTATATTTTATATATTGAATGTGTTGCTTTAGACCTAACATAAAGAAAAGCCAAACATGGTGGTCAGTGTCTCCAACACAATTGCTTATGAGATTGAAGTAATGGGAGAGAAAATTTCAGGCCAATTCAAACTATATGGCCAGGGCTTGTATTTGAAAAGACAAGCCAGTGAAATAGCTCATTGGTAAACTATATGCCAAGCAGTTACAAGATCTTGGATTTTTTTCCACCACCAACAAAAACAAAGAAAAGCACAAAAAGTCACAGTGCTATTTTATTTTTTATGATCATATAATACTATATACTGACTCTTTATTTAGGATATGAATTTTAGGTTATTAAAAGAATATATAATGAACATAATTAACAAATACAATTCTATGCTATATGATAAAAGTAATAAGTTAAAAATCATCATACTTCAAAATTGCCAAATAGTTACTGTTTTCATACTTAGATATTTTTCTGTTTGCCCATTGTGTGGTTGTAGTAGTGAGAATAAGTGAGGCCTTAATTGTTTAATTTGAAGCAGTTTAATGGAAATTTTTGTTTTATGATTAGCAGCTCCAAATGAACTCATAATGATTGATTTTGTAACAAAGTAGCCATTAAACAGAAATTGACTAAATTAATGATTTTGCCAGGCATTCATAAAGCAATACAAAACAGAATGCATAGGATTCATCTAGAGCTACTTTGTTGCTCAGTGAAACTTCAAAGCAATATATGCATGGTTTTTTGAAGGAAATTTTGTGGCTAACATGTAGAGAAGTTTCTGTATAGATAAACATCTCTAATTTTTAAATCATTTGATTACGTGATAAACAGAAAGTAAGCCAGATGTTGTGGCACACACCTGTAAACCTGTAATCCCAGTACTCAGGGAGGCAGAGGCAAGCAGATCTCTATGAGTTTGAGGCCAGCCTAGTCTACAAAGTGAGTCCAGGACAGCCAAGGCTACACAAAGAAACCTCCATCTCTTCTCACATCTCTGATGGAGTTGAAGACCAGGTAGCTTAGTTTTACAATGAAGCTTGGTTTTAGGGGTTAAGATATTTTTATGTCTAGATAGGTGTTTTTAGTTGATAATGACAATATGTGATAGAGATTGATTTACATTCAGAAATTTAGACACACCAAGATAGGAAATGTGATTTTTTCAAGGCTGTCAAATACAAATAGCCAAAACACTAAGAATGTAACTTTTATATAATTTCTGATTGTGTCATGGTTCTTCTTGCTATTGTATATATGTGTAATAATATAAATGTATATGTACAAAAATTAAAATTAAAAATTTAAAAAAAAATCTAAAAACCAGGTTTAAGCATCCAAAATCCTAAAACGTGTGGCCATGGATTCTGGGTTTATTGATTGAGTTCTGCTGGCACAGGAATCTGAAGGTGGGTGAGGGGGACAAGGGATATGGACAAGTAGATTTATTTAGAGCTATGGAACAGGATGCCTTCTGGTGTGAAAGAACTGGTCCTGGACAGCTGTCGGTCAATTGAAGGCAAAATCAAAGACCTCACAGATGAATTTGAAGAACTGGAACTCTTAAGTACAATCAAGGTGGGCCTCATCTCCATTTCAAACTTACCAAAATTCAACAAACTCAAGAAGCTTGAATTAAACTATAACAGAATCTCAGGGGACCTGGACATATTGGCAGAAAAATGTCCAAACATTAAGCATCTACATTTAAATGGCAACAAAATAAAAGACCTCAGCACAGTAGACCCACTGAAGAAGTTAGAGAACCTCAAGAGCCTAGACCTATTGAACTGTGAGGTGATGAACCTAAATGACTACCTAAAAAACGTGTTTAAGCTCCTGCCCCAGGTCAGGTACCTCGATGGCTATGAAAGGGACAACAAGGAGGCCTCTGACTCTGATGTTGAGGGCTCTGTGGAGGATGACAACGAAGATGAAGATGAGGAGTATGATGAATGTGTCCAGCTAGTGGAAGATGAGGAGAAAGAAGATGAAGAGGAAGAAGAGGAGGAAAAGAACATGAGTGGAGAGGAGGAGCAGGATGAAGAAGGTTATATTGATGTGGAACTGGATGATGAGGAAGATGAAGAAGATGCTGGTGTGGAAGAAACTAGTCAGAAGTAAAAAACGCGAACCCAAAGATGAGGGCGAAGAGGATGACTAACGGGAATTAACCTGTTTGGAGAAAATCCTACTGTAATCTGACTCTTTTTTTAAAAACCAATATCCCCTTCCCGTCCTATTAATGCCTCCCCCTGGAAACTTGACTTTTTTCTGATTGTAGAATTGCTGTGGGAATGAGAGGGGAAAAGTGTACTGAAGGTTGCGGGGAGTGGCAGGTGTGGGGGAGAGGGGAAGGAATAAAAATGCTATTTTTACTGCAAAAACAAAACAAAACAAAAAACAAAAACCAACAACCTAAAAACCAAAAAGAAAATAGAATAAATAATTAATGATACACTTTCCACAATACACCACTAGTATTCTGACAGTTATAAGTATTAGAGATTTACACATTCAATAGTTATACACACATACATATACACATACTACTATGGTTTAATCTAAGTTAAATGGTTAGTGATTGGACAATGGGATATGTTTGCCATTACAAACTGAAGTCATTTGTATAGATATCATTTTCACTTTTAATTTGTGTAATCAGTTATGAAAGAAAACATGGATTTTCTTTATAACTTGTTAAAATAAGATTTTGGATATCATAAGGTTAAGAAGAAGGGTTTTAAAAAGCTTAAGAATAAAGAAAAGTATGGGACACATGCCTTTGATTCCAGCGCTTGGGAGGCAGAAGCAGATGGATTTTTATGAGTTCAAGGCCAACCTGTTATACAAAGGGAGTCCAGGATGACCAGGGCTACACAGAGAAGCCCTGTCTTGAAAAGCCAATAATAATAAAACAATAAATATTATATTTTATTATTATTACTAATTTTGAAAGGACCAAAATAAATAACCTGGATACTCAGTTTGCAGTAAATTATTACTTAAGTTCTTTCTAGTTGTATTTTATTGATGAAAACAATGCTGAAATGGAAGCTTTTTCTTTTTCTTTTTTTTTTTTTTTGTGGTTGTTGTTGTTCTTGTTTTTCAAGACAGGGTTTCTCTGTGTAGCCTTGGCTGTCCTAGACTCACTTTGTAGACCAGGCTGGCCTCAAACTCACAGTGATCTGCCTGCCTCTGCCTCCTGAGTGCTGAGATCAAAGGCGTGTACCACCATGCCCGGCTCAGAGGATTTTTTCATAAAAGTATATGATAATGCTTAAAATTGTTGACTCATTATTCACATCTTTAATTTTATTGTATACTGAAGTTTCTATTTGTCTCAGCAACAGAAATAACCTAAAGTTATTTAAATTTGCATACCTGTCTTTGAACAAATTTTTGTAATTTGTGTTCATGCAGACTGAAGTTCCTCCTATAAGTTGATTCTTACACACTCGTCCAAACCTTCCAATGATTACTGTTTTAATGATATTTTATTTACACATATCATTGTGTTGCTGCATGAGTTGATATGCATTATACATATGCAAGTACCTGCAGAGACAAGAGGGTATTGAATCCTCTGCTATTGGATTTATATAGGTTTGTGAGCCACCTAATATAAATCTGGGAAACTAAGCTTATGTCCTTTTTACAAGCAGTAAATATTCTTTTTTTTTTTTTTTTTACAGGAAAGTGTGGTTATTTGTAGAAAAAAAAATAGTAGTCTAGCCCACAACAAGTACATTGAGTCACCATTGAAAACATGGTTTTAATATATTTATATGTTGTCCTACTTTCAGTTTTTTTTAATTTTTTTTATTAATTTATTCTTGTTACATCTCAATGGTTATCCCATCTCCTGTATCCTCCCATTCTTCCCTCCCTCCCATTTTCCCATTATTCCCCTCCCCTCTCTCAGGAGCAGTAAATATTCTTAACCACTGTTTGTTAGTTTGTTTGTTGGAGACACGGTTTCCCTGTACAGCCTTGGCTATCCTAGAACTCGCTCTGTTGACCAGTTTGGCCTCAAACTCAGAGATCTGCCTGTCTCCTCCTCCACCTAATGACTTTTAATCTTTCCAGTCCTCCATTGGATCATTTACATTCTTTTAGTAATTAATAAATTTTTATTGGATTCTAGCAGAATTTTATTAATAGGCATCTATGAAACAGGTACACAATTCCTTATCCAAAATTCTATCTTTAAATTTTAAGGAAACCAATGAAAAAATGATACATTAGACTAAGACACAGAAATAGTAACAATTGTGAATATATGAATTACATACGGCAAGCTAGGTGGTCTGGCTGCAACATGAAAGATCATACATTGAGTTTACCAAGCAAGAAGACTAATTCTATCACCTGTTCCTGTTCCTCTCTTTGACTTCAGGATTGTTTATATTTTCTTTATTTTCTATACATGTTTAAGAAAATGATGTTAATGACAGAAAACTCAAGGATTTTGTTGTGTATTTTAAATATACATCATTTCATTTATTCATTTGGTAGCTTGTTTTTAGAAGTTACAAATAAAATTAGGAAGTTGTTTTAGATAATGACTATAATTTGGATATTAAAAAGAAAACATCTGTATCAGGAAATTGAAATAGTCATAAAATGAGACTTGAATTTCTCTTTTCTCTGCTTTTATTAAAATAACACTAATTTCAACTTAGTGCTTTTATAGAGCTTTTGGTGTTTAATAAAAGTTATATTTTTCAATGAGAATTTTTGTTCAAACTTAAAAAAAAACTATGCCCAACTGCCATATGGACACAACAGTAGTTCTGGGTTGCATAGAGATGTGCTATTTTGGTTTGAAACAACATAAATATTCGACAGTGTTTTAGAGGTATGTCAGAACTAATTTCTGTTATATTACATCTTTATTCTATGAAAATCAAAAACCACTGATCGAGCCAGGCGTGGTGGCGCACGCCTTTAATCCCAGCACTCGGGAGGCAGAGGCAGGATCGCTATGAGTTCGAGGCCAGCCTGGTCTACAAAGTGAGTCCAGGATGTCCAAGGCTACACAGAGAAACCCTGTCTCTAAAACCAAAAAAAAAAAAAAAAAAAAAAAAAAAAAAAAAAAAAAAAAAAACCACTGATCCATAATCTGTTACAGATATCAAAGACTGTGGTTAGGAACAATTTACTTACTCAGAAATTGAAAATATTCTTCTGTGGTAAAAGTTCATGAATACCCAAATTCCAATCAAATTTTAGAATATAATACTTATATTGCTAAATTATAATAAAAAGACTATGTGAATATATGACACTGCACACATTATAAAAATAAATCATGACCATTTAGAAAGCCTTTCATTTGTTGGTTTGTGTGTTCAATAAAGAAGTAGTTTTCAATGAAGGAAGATTGATTTCCCCAGAAGAAACAGGCAATTTTGGAGTAGCTTTTTTTTTTTTTTGGTTCTTTTTCTCCACAGTTGAGTGGAGAGTGTGATACGACTTTCTCACATACTCTGGTGCCTCACATTTGACCATGTCCCCTGGAGGGGGAGACCTGGTGGCACTCAGAGGAAGGACAGCAAGTAGCCAAGAAGAGACTTGATACCCTATGAGAATATACAGGGGGACGTAATCCCCCTCAGGAACAGTCATAGGGGAGGGGAATAATGGAAAAATGGGGGGGGGAGGAATGGGAGGATACAAGGGATGGGATAAACATTGAGATGTAACAAGAATAAATTAATAAAAAAAGAAAAAAAATAAAACAAATATTTAAAAAAAAAAAAAGAAAAAGAAAATAGATTCTTCTCTCATACCATGCATCCCAACAACAGTTTTCCTTCCCTCCACTTCGCTTAGTTCATCTCAACTTCATCTCTCTCCCAGATCGACTCCACCTCTGTTTCCTCTTCAGAAAAATATAGGACTACAAGAAATGAGAGCAAATAAGTTATAACAAGATAAAACAAGAAAACACAAAAGTCTTCATATTGAGGCAGGAAAAAGCAATCCAATGGGAGAAAAAGAGTCCCAAGAGAAGGCAAGAGTCAGAGATATATCTGCTCCCACCATCAGGAGTCCCATACAAACACCAAGCAAGTAGGCATAACATACATTCAGAGGACCTGGTGCAGACCCATGCAGGCTGGCTCTGTGATTTCCACTTCATTCTCTGTGATCCCATGTGGGCCTTGCTTAATTAATTCAGTGGACCATATGCTCCTGGTGTTCTTCATCCCCTCTGATTCATACAATCTTTCCTCCTCCTTTCCTGAGATTCACAGATCTCTAAAGGTAGGGATCAGATGGAGACCTCCAGTTTAGACTCTCTCTTCAAATAATGCCTGACAATTAGGCTCTGTACCCACACCGATTATCTATCAGAGGAGGCCCCCTCTGATGACAACTGGACAAGGCACCAATCTTTAAGTACAGCTGAATATGTTTAGGAATAATTCCATTGATTAAGTCTGTTTTTTTGTCTGTCATTGCCAATCTGTGTTCTATCCTAGATTTATGTGCAGTCCAGTCTCTAGTTCTTGGCCATCCACACATGGGGGAGCCTGTTTTCCTCACTCATATTGTAGGCCTCAAGTTAAACTTGACTCTTAATATTAGTTGGTGACTCCCACTAGTTCTGTGGTACTATTGTCCTGAGTCATCTTAAAGGAAGGATAGATTTGAGGTGGAAGGTTTTGTGGCTGGGTTGGTGTCCAGGTTTCTCTTTCCTTAACCTACAGAGTAGCTTCTCAGGCCAAAGATATCACAATGTAGAGGTGAAGGCTCCATGTAGGGACCAGATCTTGCCTCTCTAAGCTCAGTGAGCTGTGTGAATGTTGTCCTCAGGAATTGGAACTCACTGTTAGTTTTATTTTTTTTTTATTTTTATTAATTTATTCTTGTTACATCTCAATGGTTATCCCATCCCTTGTATCCTCCCATTCTTCCCTCCCTCCCATTTTCCCCTTATTCCCCTCTCCTATGACTGTTCCTGAGGGAGATTTCCTCCCCCTGTATATGCTCATAGGGTATCAAGTCTCTTCTTGGTAACCTAGTATCCTTCCTCTGAGTGCCACCAGGTCTCCCCCTCCAGGGGACATGGTCAAATATGAGGCACCAGAGTTCATGTGCAAGTCATACCCCATTCTCCATTCAACTGTGGAGAATGTTCTGTCCATCTGGGTAGGGGTTTAACGTTTACTGCCTGTATTGTCCTTGGCTGGTGCCTTAGTTTGAGCGGAACCCCTGGGCCCAAATCTGCCTATCATAATGTTCTACTTGTAGGCTTCTAGGACCCTCTGGATCCTTCTCCTTTGCTATTCTCCCATGCTTCTCTCATCTAGAATCCCAATAGGATGTCCTCCCCTCTGTCCCAGTTTCCTGGTAACTGAAGGCTTTCATGGGACATGCCCTTTGGGCTAGTATGCAGATATAAGTGAGTATACACCATTTGAGTCTTTCTGCTTCTGGGTTAACTCACTCATTATGATCATTTCTAACTCAATCCATTTGTTCACAAATTTCAGGAATTCCTTGTTTTTAATAGCTGAGTAGTATTCCATAGTGTATACGTACCACAGTTTCTTTATCCACTCTTCTACTGAGGGACACTTAGGCTGTTTCCATCTTCTGGCTATTATGAATAAAACTGCTATGAACATGGTTGAGCAAATTTTCTTGTTGTGTGCTGGGAATTTTATACTAGAATCCCCCTGGGTTGTTTACTGGTCACCAAGGGATCCTGTTCCCCAAGATCTCAATTAAATGCAACCTATTTCTCAAACTAGAAGCCTTTTGGCTACAAAAAAACAGTCACTTTACGTAATCCATGTCCTCCATTACTAAGAGTCCCCAGGATGGTCATAGTTTCCAGGAAGTTTCAATTGCACTAGGTTTCCCCACACCATCTACTCTTAATCCTCCCAAATTCCAGTTGACTCTCCTACACTCTCTTCCTCCATAACTTTATTTCCAACCAATCCTTCATGTTCCCATCATTCCCTGCCTCCAGTACACCCACAAATTTATTGTATTTCTCCTCCATAGAGAGGGCCATGAATCCCCACTAAAGCTCTCCTCTTTACCTTATCTATCTTGATCTGTTGATTGTAGCTTGATTATCATTTACTTGTTGGTTAATATCCACTTATAAGTAAGTACATACCATATTTGTCTTTCTGGTACTTTGTTCAGTATGATATTTTTCTAATTTTATCTATTTGCCAGAAATTTCATGATCTCATCTCTTTAGTGGTTGAATAATACTCTTCAGTTCAGAGGTATATAGGTTTTTTCAGTTTCCTATTAATATAAGTAAAGTCACAATTAACATAGTTAAACAAATATCCTTGTGGTAGAATGGATTATCCTTTGGTTATATATATATGCCCAAAAGAGGTTAAGATAGGTCTTGAGGTAGATTTCAAATTTTCTCAGGAGCAGCTATAGTAATTTCCATATTTTCTGTAAAAGTTTCTACTCCCACCAGCAATGGAGAAGTATTCTCCCTGCTCCAGATCCTTGGCACATGAGATGTCACTTACATTTTTGATATTAGCTATTTTGACAGATTTAAGATGGAATCTCAAAGTAGTTTTTATTTGAATTTTCCTGTTGGCTAGGGATGTTGAACATTTCTTTAAGTGCTTCTCAGCCATTTGAAATTCCTCTATTGAGAATTCTCTGTTAAGATTTGTAACCAATTTTTAAAATGGATTATTTTGACGTTTTCTATCTAGTTTCTTGAGTTCCTTAGATATTTTGGATATTAGACTTATATCTGATGTGGTAATTAGTAAAGATTTTTCCCATTCAGTAGGTTCCTGTTTTGTCCTATAGATGGTATCTTTTGCCTTACAGAAGCTTTTCAGTTTCATGAGGTTACATTTATTTATTATTGATCTTAGTGCTTGTCCTGTGTTTCTTTTATTCAGAAAATTGTTTTCTGTGCCAATGTATTGAAGGCTATTTCTCACTTTCTCTTCTGTGACATTCAGTGTATCTGATTTAACATTGAGGTCTTTGATCCATTTTGACTTGAGTTTTGTACAGGGTGATAAATATGGATTCATTTGCATTCTTCTGTATCCAGACACCCATTTTTATGAGCACTATTTCTGAAGATATTTTCTATTTTCCATTGTGTTTTTCTGGATTATCTATCAAAAATCAGGTATCCATATGTTATTTCTGAGAATTTAATTCAGTTTCATTGATCAACATGTCTGTTTTTATGCCAATACCATGTGGTTTTTATTAGTATAACTCTGTTGTATAAGTTGGGCTAGAGTATGAGATTGATGATGTATTTGGGTTGGTCTTAGGACCCCTATACATATGTAGCAGATGTGCAGCTTGATCATCATGTGGGTCCCCTAACAATGGGAGTAAGAGGCTGTCTCTGATTCTGTTGGCTGCCTTTGGATCCCTTTCCCTTAACTTGGCTGCTTTATCTGGCCTCAGTAGGAGAGGATGTTCCTAGTCCTCCTGCAACTTGATGTGTCAGAGTGGGTTAGTATACATGGGGGGCCTCCTCCTCTCTGAGAAGAAAAAGGAGGGAATAGTGTGGAAAGGTGGGAGTTAAAGGAGAGAAGGGGTAGGAGGCTGTGATCAGAATCTAATGTGACTACATACATACATACATACATGAAACTCAAACTGTGTGGTTTCAATCCAACCCTCCCCTTGATTTTTAAGTAAAATGTGAGTGGCAGATCCTCAATTGGTCACCCATTGTCCCTTTCTATTTTAATGCTGTGTGAATGTGAAAAAATAACCATCTCAACTTAATTTATGTATGTGGCTATTTATAAAGAATACTTTTATGAAAACAATTGCCTTAGGCTTCAGCTGTGTCTCAGTCATGAAGAACACTTAATTCTCCTGCAGAGGGCTCAGGTTTAGTTCCATGTTCCTATGTGACAGCTCACATCCATCTATTATCCAATTCCATGGGTCTGAAGCTGTCTTCTGCCTTCTGCAGGAACCAGGTATATATATACATGATGCATACACATACAGACAGGCATACCTTCTCTTTTTTTTCAGGCAAACCTTCTTACAAGTGAAAAACAAAATGAAAATGTAAAGGAGATTTCATCCAGTAATGTGGCAATTCTGGCTGGAATATAAACACACCTTTAATGACAGGAGACAAAGACAAGCAGATCTTTGAGTTCAAGGCCAGCCAGATATAATGAAAGATTTGAGGAAAGAAAAGCTTAGGTCCAGATGTGGTGGTACATGCCTTTAATCACAGTACACAGGAGACAGAGGCATGCAGATCTCTGAGTTATAGTCACTTCCTTCAGCCAGTTTGGTTGAGTCCATGAGTTAAGAGGCAGTGCAATGGAGCTGAGTTCATAAAATTCAGAGGCAGTTTTACAAGAAAAGTTTTACAGAGGCAGGTTGAAAAGATAAGCTAGAAGTAGGTAAAGACACAAAGAGACAGAAAATGAGAAGGAGCCAGAAGATTAGAACAGATTTAATAAAGTTAGTTTGAGGCCAAACAGAGAAATTTAGTCAGAAGCTGAGTGAAACCAGTTTGAATCCATCAGTTTAGACAGGAGTTTGAGCCAGAACAGCTGAGATGAACTA
The DNA here is from genome assembly GCF_903995435.1 of Acomys russatus. Lineage (NCBI taxonomy): Eukaryota > Metazoa > Chordata > Mammalia > Rodentia > Muridae > Acomys > Acomys russatus. The sequence goes on from NC_067169.1 coordinate 37,886,640, forward strand.
GCCAGAAAGAGTCCAGGAAGAGCTAGAAAAGTTCATACAGAGGCTAGAAGCTTCCAGGACTAGGCCAAAGTTAGCAGAGAGGAAGTAAGTCTCTAAGACAACAATTAAATCAGGATAATAAAAGTTACTTTGACATAGGAAAAAACATCTTTTTAAAATGTTTGTGGAATCCTTCATTAAAATATAAGTAAAATTGTTTGACTATGTCTATAAACCTAAGGAATAAGAAGAAAAATACTCAAGTCTGTTGTTTGTTGAAAATACCTATCTCAAACCAACTGTAACTTCAATTGTAGGGGATCTGAAGATGACCTCCATAGGCACATGGACTCACACATACACACCACATGTGCACATCCACACATCCACACAAACACACACACAAATCTTTAGAGTACAGATCTTCTATGAATGGATTCCTATATCCATTCTTGTATTGCCCTTGACCTTTCTTAAGTATATAGCATAGTAGATTATATCTTCTCAGCTTCATACTATTTTGCACTTTAAAAATTGATACTGCATTTTACTTTGTATATTTGATCAGATTGTTTTTAAAATCTATAAATCTCTAAATGATAAAGAAAATCCTCTCTTTGGTGGGCTGCCTTTGATTAGCTTAGAATGGAAAGAGAATCTATCATTCTTTGTCAATCAGTTTGGCACAAACTTGACAGCATTCAGTTACAGTGAAAGACAGCTGTGTTGCCATGTTCCAGCAATTCTAATTGTAAATAAATAAAAGAACAGTAATGCAGCATGAGTGGAAAGAAGAAACTCAACTATACAATGTTGTGTTTTTCCGTCTAGCAACTTTCATTTGTCAAAGTTTGCCTGACAATGTAGGCCAGAGAAGTCAAGTTCTTACACAATATTGATTCCAATTCATTTCTCTTTTCCTACTTTTCTTGGCAAATAATTTGGATGTAGAATAAGAGATTTTCTATTCAATATCTATGACAAGGACAAATATATCATAGAGGCTTACTTTGATATTTTTCACCAGAACGTCATACAATTTCTTAGTTTAGTTTACTACAATATTGTAGTTGTCAACACTTGTTCCTGTAATGAGCAATCCCCAAACTCAAGCGGCATGTTCCAAAACTCCTTGATTGATTTTTAGCTTATTTTCGTGTAGACCAGCTGGAGATTTGCTCTACATTCTCAGGTTAAACGATCTTTATGAAAATATAAACAGAAGATCTGCTCCAAATAACTTCTAATTCAGGAACTAAAACTTAATGGGTCATTTGAATGGTATTTTTATGTAAATATTTTTTCATACATTTTATTTGATTCAAGGTTTCGCCTCCCCAGTTCATCCCAGACACAAATCATTAATCCAACTTCATGCTTTCTTTCTATTTTTCTTTATAAAACAAACAAGATGATCATTTCTAGGTCCATCCATTTGCCTGCAAATTTCAAGATTTCCTTGTTTTTAAAAGCTGAGTAGTATTCCATTGTGTAAATGGAACGTAGTTGAGCAAATGTCCTTGTTATGTATTAGAGCATCTTTTGGGTATATTCCCAGTAATGATATGGCTGGGTCCTAAAGCAGAGTTATTGCCATTTTCCTGAGAGAGCACCAGATCGATTTCCAAACAGTTGTATAAGTTTGCATTCCCACCAGCAACAGAGGAGTGTTCCCCTTTGTCCACATCCTTGCCAACATATGCACTTGAGTTTTTGATCTTACCCATTCTGACGGGTGTAAGATGGAATCTCAGAGTTGTTTTGATTTTCATTTCCCTTATGACTAAGGACATTGAACATTTCTTTAGATGTTTCTTGCCCATTCAATATTCCTCTGTTGAGAATTCTCTGTTTAGCTCTGAATCCCATTTCTTAATTGGGTAATTTGGTTTGTTGGTGTTTACCTTCTTGAGTTCTTTATATATTTTGGATACTAGACCTCTGTCAGATGTAGAGTTGATAGAGATTCTTTCCCATTCTGTAGAATGTCATTTTGTTCTGTTGACAGTGTCCTTTGCCTTACAGAAGCTTTTCAGTTTCAGTTTTATTAATTGTTGAAATTAGAGCCTAAGCTATTGGTGTTCTATTCAGGAATTTGTTTCTCTTGCCAATGAGTTCAAGGCTCTTCTCTAATTTTTCTTCTAACATATTTACTGTTTCTGGTTTTATGTTGAAGTCGTTAATCCACTGAGACTTTACTTTTGTTCAGAGTGATAAATATGGGTCTACTTGCATTTTTCTACATGTAGATATCCAGTTAGACCATCTGTCTTTTTCCATTGTATGGATTTGGCTTCTTTGCCAAAAATCAAATGTCCATAGTTGTGTGGATTTATTTCTGGGTCTTCAATTCAATTCCATTGATCCACCATCATATTTCTATTCCAGTACCATGCCATTTTGATTAATATTGCTCTATAATATAGCTTGATATCAGAGAGGGACAGTCCTCCAGATCTTTTATTATACTGGATTGTTTTTAGCTTTTCTGTTTTGTTTGTTTGTTTGTTTGTTTGTTTTCCATATAAAGTTGAGATTTGATCTTCCAAGGTCTTTAAAAATGGGTAAGGGGTTTGATAGGGATTGCACTTAATCTGTAAATTGCTTTTGGTAAGATGGCCATTTTTACTATGTTGAGTCTCCCAATCCACAAGCATGAGAGATCTTTCCACCTTCTGACATCTTCAATTTCCTTCTTCAGAGACTTGAAGTTTTATTTTTATATAAGTCTTTCACTTGCTTTCTTAAAGTTACATCAAAATACTTTATATTGTTTGTGACTATTGGCAAGTGTATAGTTTCTCTAATTTCTTCCTCAGTCTGTCATTTGTATAAAGGAGGGCAGCTCACTTTTTTGAGTTGATTTTGTTCCAGCCACTTCTCTGAAGGTATTTATCAGCTGTAGGAGTTATCTGATGGAACTCTGGGGGTCCATTATACACAATATCATATCATCTGCAAATAGCAATACTTTTACTTCCTCCTTTCTGATTTAGATCCGCCTTTCATTGTCTTATTGCTCCATGCACAACTTCAAGTACTATATTGAAGAGATATGGAGAGAGTGGGCAGTCTTTCTATGTTAGTGTGTACAAATAAAGTAGGAATTTAATGATTGATTAAAACATGGTTTTAAAAATTAAGAAAAATATCATGGCTTAGATAAAAAAAAACCCTCAGCTAGTACTAATGTACATTGTTGCTCAGATGAAATAAATACAAGTCAAAGCACAAAATAAGAGCCCTGACCTCTGTGCACCACATTCCTAGCCCACATCTCAGCCTCCAAGAAACCTGTAGCCACCTAGGACAGAGAAGTATAACTTCTATGACCCAGTCCCTTGCCTGCTGGATGCCCCTTGTCAAGTCCAACAGAAGTGAGCCCCAGTCCCCTGCCTGATGTGATATGCTCCATCTCCTGGACAATGCCCTATATCTGCATTTCCTGAGGCCTCAGGGACCAAAAGCTCAGCCCCTGTCCCTGGGCCCTAGACATACAAAGACCAGTGACAATCAGGGACCACCAGAGACAAACCAAACCTTCTCTCTGGTGCTCCATTCTTTGGACCACAACTTGGCCTGCATTACCCGAGGCCTGACAATACCAGAGAGAACCAGATTGCTAAGGACCAGCTAAAGAACACAAACAACAGAGCAATATGGCACCACCAGAACCAGCACAAGAAAATGACCTTAAATCCAATCTTATGAAGATGATAGAGGCCTTTAAAGAATAATGAATTCTTCAAAGAAATACAAGAAAATACAATTCATCAGGTATAAATGAATAAAGCCGTTAAAGAAATATAGGAAAACACAATTAACCAGGTGGAGGAAATGAATAAAACTGTTCACAACCTGAAAATTAAAGTAGAAGCAATAAAGAAAACACAAATTAATGGAATCCTGAAGATGGAAAATCCAATGAAGAGAATAGGAACAACAAATGGAAGCATCACCAACAGAATTCAAGAGATGCAGGAGAGAGTTCCAGGCATAGATGAAATGATAGAAAAAAATATGATAAACCAGACAAAAAAAATTTAAATCTAAAAAATTCCTCACACAAAACATCTAGGAATCTGGGTTACTATGAAGAGACATAACCAACTAATATAGGTGTAGAAGAAGGTAAACAGTTCGAGCTCCTAGGACCAAAAATATATTATCAATAATATTTTAGAAAAAAATTCTCTCTAAGCTAAAGAAAAAGAAGCCTATAAACACAAGAAGCTTGTAGAACACCAATTAGACCAGAAATGAAAATCTTCCCAACACATAATAATCAAAACACTAAATGTACAGAGGGCAGAAAAAAATAATTAAAAACTGCAAGAGAAAAAGGTCAAGTAACATACAACAAAAACCAATAAGAATTAAACCTGACTTCTCAACAAAGACTCTACAAGCTAGAAAGTCCTGTACAGATGTCTTAAAGCCTCTAAGAGACGGCAAATGCCAACCTAGACTACAATACCCAGCAAAATTCTCAATCACAGTAGATGGAAAAAACAAGATATTCCAAGAAAAACACAAATTCAAACAATATCTACTTAGAAAACCAGCCCAACAGAAAATGCTAGAAGGAAAACACTAAACCCATGGGAGAGCATCAATAGATAATAAGACATTTGAAATAACACCTTGAATTTTATCAGACCACAATGAATTAATGCTGGACTCCACAAAATTGGAAAATCTAAAATGAAACAGACAATTTTTGTGATACATGCCACATACCAACATTAAATCAAGATCAAGTAAGCAATTTAAATAGACTTATAATACTTAAGGAAATGAAAGCAGTCAGTAAAAATCTCCCAACAAAAAGGCCCAGGGCTAGATGGTTTTAGCACAGAATTCTACCAGACTTTCAAAGAAGAGCTAATACTCGTTACAGTATCCCACAAAATAGAAACAGAAGGAACATTGCCAAACTCATGCTATGTGGCCACAGTCACACTGATAGCTAAATCACACAAAGTCTCAACAAAGAAAGAGAATTTCAGACCAATTTCCCTTATGAACATTGATGCAAAAATACTCAATAAAATACTCTCAAACCGAATCCAAGAACATGTCAAAAACATAATCCACCAAGATCAAGTAGGCTTCCTTCCAGGCATGCAGTGATACTTCAACATAAAAAAATCCATCATATTCCAAATAAACTGAAAGAAAAAAACCACACATGATTATCTCATTAGATGCTAAAAAAACCTTCTGACAAAATCCAACACTGCTTCATGTTAAAAGTCCTGGATAGATCGGGCATAAAAAATGCATATCTGTATACAATAAATGCAATATACTGCAATTCAATTTCAAACATCAAATTAAATTGAGAGAAAATTAAAGCAATTGCACTAAAATCAGGGATAAGACAAGACTTCCTAGTACTCTATGTATTCAATATAGTACTTAAAGATCTATATAGAGCAATAAGACAACTAATGGAGATCAAAAGGATACAAATTGGAAAGGAAGAAGTCAAAGTATCATTATTCATAGATGATATGATAGAATACAGAAGCAACCCAAAAAATTCTACCAAGGAACTCATACAGTTGATAAACACCTTCAACAAAGTGGCTGGGTACAAAATGACCTAAAATTAAACCAGTAACCCTCCTTTATACAAACTATAAATGGGCTAGGAAAGAAATCAGGGAAACAACATCCTTCACTATAGCCACAAATCATATAAAATCTCTTGGTGTATCTCTAAGGTAGCAAGTCAAAGAAAGAACTTGAAGTCTCTGAAGAACGAAACTGAAAAAGATAGCAGAAGATGGAAAAAACTACCATGCTCATGGATCAGGAGTATTAACAGTAAAAATGACCATCTTACCAAAAGAAATTTACAAATTCACAGCTATTCTACTCAAAATTCCAACACAATTCTCTATAGTCCTTGAAATATCTGTCCTCAACTTCTACTAGAATAGTAAAAAACCCATGATAGCTAAAAAAAATAATAAAATCTGTACAATAGAGGAAATCACCATCGCTGATTTCAAGCTGTACTAGAACAATAGTAATAAACACTGCATGGTATTGGCATGAAAAGAATTGTTTGTCAGTGGAACTGAAATGGAGACCCAGAAACAAACCCTCAGATTTACAGTCACTTGATTTTTTTTGACAACAAAGCCGAAATCAACAATGGAAAATAGAAAGCAACCTCAGCAAATTGTGCCGGTCTAACTGAATGTCTGCGTGTAGAAGAATGCAAATCGAATTATTACCCTGCACAAAACTTAAGTCCAAAGACCTCAATCTAAAACTGAATACACTAAATTAATAGATGAAGAAGTGGGAAGTTTTGTTTTGTTTTGTTTTGTTTTAAATCCATACCTTTTCCTATGTGAAGAGGTAGGATTGTTTTTGTGTCCTATAAGAATTGTGGAAAGTGTTGGGAGTGGTGGTGCAAGCCTTTAGTCACAGCAATCTGAGGGCAGAGGTCTACAAAATGAGTTCCAGAATAACTAATGCTACATAGTGAGACTCTGTCTGTCTCCTTCCTCTCTATATAACTACATATCTGTATATATGTATGTATGTATGTGTATATGTATATATATATATACATATATACACACATATATATATATACATATATATATATATTTATTTAAAGAACTGTGTCTGCCAATTTTAACCAGGACATATACAAACATGCTTACATGCATTCATAGACAAACATGTACTGTATAAATATTAGAATGAGGAAGTAAATTTGGTGACATACTTCTTTGAAATAATCTCATTTCCCCCCCTCAGGCTTCTGATTTTTTTAACAATTAATCCAACCAGTTCCTGTTTCAGTATATGTAAAATTAGATATAATTACTTTTGTGAAGCAGACATGTATGAAAAACATATTGTTGGACATATATAAATGTTTAGAAAACCAATTTTGTTGGTATCATTATGGCAACTACTATCATCATAACACCTAGTTGTCATTTTCCACACAGAATATTAGCAACATTTCTGAAATATTTTCAAATATAGTATTTACTGTAAAAGTATACAATATATTTAGGTCAAACCATCTCTAACCTACATTCCATCCACTTTATATATCACCCACTATATCCCCCCTCCACTTCATGTCCTCTATTTTTAATAATTTACCAAATCTAGTTAGTATTGCCATTATATACATGGTTGTGGTACCATCCATTGGTATATGGTCAACAAACCAGGGATCACCACCAAAGAAAACTGGCATTCCCTTTGACTGTCGTCAGCAGCTGTCAATAGCTTCTCATTTAGGGATCAGGGCTTGTGACCCTCTTCCTAACCCATGTTGGAATATTGATGGTGTGATATTTTTCAGGTTTTCTACATGAAACTACTGCTACTGGGAGCTCATGAAGCAAATGCCCTGTCAAGTCAGTCTTCCCCAACCTCTGGTTCTCACAATCTTTGTTTGCTTTCTTCCATTATTTCCCCTGAAGCTTTGGGTGTGGATTGTGAAATAAATGTCCCATTTAAGACGAATAACTCTATAAAATTTTATCTTCTGCCCTTAGACCCATTGTGAGTTTTTGTATTAACTGCTATCCATGCACAAAGAAGCCTCTCTGATGAGGACTGAGCTGTTGTACTAACATATGGGTACTGAGATATTTATTTTATAACAAAGTTTGATACTATGTCCATTTACCAATATAAAAGCAATAAATTCATTCATAGAGCCTATGAGCTCCCAAGCCCATGTTCTTAGATTTGCTGTGCTAGGCATGAATTTTCTTCTGGGGAGCATGGCAATTCTTAGATCCAATTTAAAAGTATTTAGTTAACATCCAACACTTGTGGAACTGTGGCAAGTATGCCTATCTTGTGAATTCAATCATTTCAATATATTTTTTAAATTTTTTATTAATTTATTCTTGTTACATATCAATGGTTATCCCATCCCTTGTATCCTCCCATTCTTCCCTCCCTCCCATTTCCCCCTTATTACCCTCCCCTATGACTGTTCCTGAGGAGGATTTCCTCCCCCTGTATATACTCATAGGGTATCAAGTCTCTTCTTGGTAACCTGCTATCCTTCCTCTGAGTGCCACCAGAAATCCCCCTCCAGGGGACATAGTCAAATATTGGTGCCTCATTTCAATATTTTTTATAGCACAAAAAGTAGAGTCAAGATTGATGATGACTTTTCTCTCCATGCATCCTACACAACACCTTCTGATACTATAAGATCTAAGACTGAGAAAGTCCCTACATCAGTGTGAGTTGATATCTCCAAGTCTCAGGACTAATACATGTGGTGTCTTCAGCATAGCCTTTCTCTTCTTTTCTTTTTGTTTTTTGAGAAAGGGAATCTATGTGAAGTCCCAGATATACTGGAACTCACTTTATCGACCATGCCATACTGACCTCAAATTCAGTTATCTGCCTAGGCCTACAAAGAGATGGAACAGTATGAAAAGAAGTTAGTATTTTCTGTACCTTATGGTGTAAATGAGTTTATTCCAAAGTGTGATCCTCTTGTGGTGTTATAATATCTGTAGGAGGCAATTTAGTGGGGGAAAATAAAGGAAGTGAAAGGAATTAAAGGAAGTGAAGTATCCATGTGATACACAAATGCCTCTTTTAGTCTGGGTTCAAATAGCAGTAGATCTTTTGTTACATCTCAGGACAACATGCAAGAACAATCTAACACCATCTTTCTTTTTTTTTTTTTTAAAGCAAAGTTGTGATTTTATTAAAATACACAATATTTACACTTTAAAGACAAAAGGGCTGCAATAGTCAATGAGCATTGTAACATTCAAAAAGCTACTTATTAAAATTGAAGGATAAAGCAAGATTACCCATGATATTGGCAGACTAAAATTATTTATGAGTATGAAGGTGGATTTAGATAAAGTTCTAGAAAGAGTAGAAAGAAGGATAAACATACCCAAGTGGATATGGTGCACATTAAATAAGACCACAAGTAATAAAAAATTGTAAATAAACACCACAATATTAACCAACTTATAGGAATTAATATGCATTTTTCTTTCTTTTTTTTTAAGAAATAGGCTTTTTATTTTTTTTTCTTCAGCCAATTTTTTTTAATTAATTTATTCTTGTTACATCTCAATGTTTATCCCATCCCTTGTATCCTCCCATTCCTCTCCCCCACATTTTCCCATTATTCCCCTCCCCTATGATCGTTCCTGAGGGGGATTACCTCCCCCTGTATATTCTCATAGGGTATCAAGTCTCTTCTTGGCTACCTGCTGTCCTTCCTCTGAGTGCCACCAGGTCACCCCCTCCAGGGGACATGGTCAAATGTGAGGCACCAGAGTACGTGAGAAAGTCATATCACACTCTCCACTCAACTGTGGAGAATATTCTGACCATTGGCTAGATCTGGGTAGGGGTTTAAAGTTTACCTCCTGTATTGTCCTTGGCTGGTGCCTTAGTTTGAGCGGGACCCCTGGGCCCAAATCTGCCTATCATATTGTTCTACTTGTAGATTTCTAGGACCCTCTGGATCCTTTTATTTTGCTATTCTCCCATGCATCTCTCATTTAGAGTCCCAATAGGATGCCCTCCCCTCTGTCCCAGTTTCCTGGTAAGTGAAGGCTTTCGTGGGACATGCCCCTTGGGCTAGTATGCAGATATAAGTGAGTATATACCATTTGATTCTTTCTGCTTCTGGGTTAACTCACTCATTATGATCATTTCTAGCTCAATCCATTTATCCACAAATTTCAGGAATTCCTTGTTTTTAATAGCTGAGTAGTATTCCATAGTGTATATGAGGCTGAGAAGCTTCTGTAAGGCAGGAGACACTGTCAAGAGAACAAAGCTTCAGCCTACAGACTGGGAAAAAAATCTTCACCAACCCTACATCTGACAAAGGTCTAATATCCAAAATATATAAAGAACTCAAGAAATTAAACACCACCAAACCGAATAACCCAATTGAGAAATGGGGCTTGGAACTAAACAGAGAATTCTCAACAGAGGAGTATCAAATGGCTGAGAAACCCTTAAAGAAATGCTCGACCTCCTTAGTCATCAGGGAAATGCAAATCAAAACAACTCTGAGATTCCATCTTACACCCATCAGAATGGCTAAGATCAAAAATTCAAGCGACACCACATGCTGGAGAGGATGTGGGGAGAGAGGAACACTCCTTCATTGCTGGTGGGAATGCAAACTAGTACAGCCACTTTGGAAATCTATCTGGTGCTATCTCAGAAAAATGGGAATAGGGCTTCCTCAAGACCCAGCTATTCCACTCCTTGGAATATACCCAGAAGATGCTCCAGCACACAACAAGAAAATTTGCTCAACCATGTTCATAGCAGCCTTATTCATAATAGCCAGAACATGGAAACAGCCTAAGTGTCCCTCAATAGAAGAGTGGATAAACACCATCTTTCATTGGAGAGTTTTATATAGATTGGTTAGTGCATTGGAAATATGAAGTGCAGCACATGAAGCTGGGGAGGAATTGCTAAATGAATTCATTCTCCATGCCTAGTCCTAACCTGTCTAGGAGTAAAGATAGGTCTTTTATAGGCTCTCCTAAATCTTCACCACAAAGTGGAGATGATTTTGACTGGCAAATCCCTCACTCCATGCTTCGGGATCCACTTAAGACAATGGAGGATATGTATTTAAAGGAGGCTCCAATAGGCAATGTAGGTATTAGTCATCTGCATCATTATCGGTGGCACAGTTTTTACTTTCAATTTTGTCTTAATGAAAAAAATCTTTGTTGTTTGCCTCTTTAACCAATTTTAAGGTTTGATTGTCCAGTTTATTATATTCATTTAAGTAATTATACATCTCTTCCCCATGACTCCTTCTCACCTAGCAACCATTAATGGCTAAAGCTCCCTGGGGAGGATCAAGGACTCAGAGCCCCTCTCCCACCCATAATGGAATGTCATAAATCCACTATTAAGCAGATTATATTCTAATAATTAAGGTTTTATTAAAATAAATATTATTGGTATGAATAATACAAGAAATTTGGTGTCCATTTCAAAATTCTACAAATATTATGAGGTGAAATTTGTTTTAAATGTACCAGATACCACCTTTTATCTATGTCTTGGGGTATACATTTCAATTGAAGGAATTTGAGGCTCATTTAGTGATTCTTTGCTTAGTGAGTGAAGAAAAGAGAAATGATAGTGTTTGAAAGGAAAGATGAGTCTTTGAGTCTTTTCTAAGCTAAAACAGACTTGTTGATATTAGAAGCTGCTAGTTTTGTGGGAATTATAGTCCACCATCTACTTCAAGTTTAGTGTTCCATTAAAGTGATAAACCCACATTAAGAACTACTGTTCCTATGTCAAGTATAATAAATACAGCATGACTTTGGTTTAAGATAATTTATCTCAAATATAAAATGTGTGTGTGTAATTTAGATAGGAGACTGTTGACCCAAAAACCACGGATCTCACTTCAAAAGAAATAAGAGATGATTATTCTGTAGCCAAATTTGAGTAACCATCGCCCAGGAAACACAGAGCTCGGTAGGTTATGCCATGTTCCCTGTTCCCATATGGAAGCTGTTCTGTAAAGTATTATAGTAGCAGAACAAGGAAAATCATAAATCAAGGCAATAATAAAAGGATTGTTAGGTACATCTACTAAGTAGATTACAAGATAGGGTAATCTCCGCTATAAGTCTCAGATGATATCATGATACTTTTAGCTTTAGGTTTGGTGGAAGCTAGTGGTCTACTAAGTTAATAGATTATTTTAAGATTTATTTATTTATTATGTATACAGTGCTCTGTCTGCATGTATACTTGCAGCCCAGAAGAGAACATCAGATTACATTATAGATGGTTGTGATCCACCATGTGGTTGCTGGGAATTGAACTCAGGACCTCTGGAAGAGCAACCAGTGCTCTTAACCTCTGAGCCGTCTCTCCAGCTCATGTCAATAAATTTTTTAAAGTTTCATCTGTTTTTTCTTTTTTTTTTTTTTTTTTTTTTTTTTTTTATTAATTTATTCTTGTTACATCTCAATGTTTATCCCATCCCTTGTATCCTCCCATTCCTCCCCCCCCATTTTCCCATTATTCCCCTCCCCTATGACTGTTCCTGAGGGGGATTACGTCCCCCTATATATTCTCATAGGGTATCAAGTCTCTTCTTGGCTACTTGCTGTCCTTCCTCTGAGTGCCACCAGGTCTCCCCCTCCAGGGGACATGGTCAAATGTGAGGCACCAGAGTATGTGAGAAAGTCGTATCACACTCTCCACTCAACTGTGGAGAATATTCTGACCATTGGCTAGATCTGGGAAGGGGTTTAAAGTTTACCTCCTGTATTGTCCTTGGCTGGTGCCTTAGTTTGAGCAGGACCCCTGGGCCCAAATCTGCCTATCATATTGTTCTACTTGTAGATTTCTAGGACCCTCTGGATCCTTTTATTTTGCTGTTCTCCCATGCGTCTCTCATTTAGAGTCCCAATAGGATGCCTTCCCCTCTGTCCCAGTTTCCTGGTAAGTGAAGGCTTTCGTGGGACATGCCCCTTGGGCTAGTATGCAGATATAAGTGAGTATATACCATTTGATTCTTTCTGCTTCTGGGTTAACTCACTCATTATGATCATTTCTAGCTCAATCCATTTATCCACAAATTTCGGGAATTCCTTGTTTTTAATAGCTGAGTAGTATTCCATAGTGTATATGTACCACAGTTTCTTTATCCACTCTTCTACTGAGGGACACTTAGGCTGTTTCCATGTTCTGGCTATTATGAATAAGGCTGCTATGAACATGGTTGAGCAAATTTTCTTGTTGTGTGCTGGAGCATCTTCTGGGTATATTCCAAGGAGTGGAATAGCTGGGTCTTGAGGAAGCCCTATTCCCATTTTTCTGAGATAGCACCAGATAGATTTCCAAAGTGGCTGTACTAGTTTGCCTTCCCACCAGCAATGAAGGAGTGTTCCTCTCTCCCCACATCCTCGCCAGCATGTGGTGTCGCTTGAATTTTTGATCTTAGCCATTCTGATGGGTGTAAGATGGAATCTCAGAGTTGTTTTGATTTGCATTTCCCTGATGACTAAGGAGGTTGAGCATTTCTTTAAGTGTTTCTCAGCCATTTGATACTCCTCTGTTGAGAATTCTCTGTTTAGTTCCAAGCCCCATTTCTCAATTGGGTTATTCGGTTTGGTGGTGTTTAATTTCTTGAGTTCTTTATATATTTTGGATATTAGACCTTTGTCAGATGTAGGGTTGGTGAAGATTTTTTCCCAGTCTGTAGGCTGTCGCTTTGTTCTCTTGACAGTGTCTCCTGCCTTACAGAAGCTTCTCAGCCTCATGAGGTCCCATTTATTAATGGTTGACATTAAGGCCTGGGCCGTTGGTGTTCTGTTCAGGAAGTTGTCTCCTGTGCCAATATGTTCCAGGCTCTTTCCCACTTTTTCTTCTAAGTGAGTTAGTGTCTCTGGTTTTATGTTGAGGTCTTTAATCCACTTGGATTTGAGTTTTGTGCAAGGTGACAAATATGGGTCCAGTTTCATTTTTTTACACATAGACCTCCAGTTAGACCAGCACCATTTGTTGAAGATGCTATCCTTTTTCCATTGAATGGATTTGGCTTCTTTGTCAAAAATCAAGTGACCATATGTGTGTGGATTCATATCTGGGTCTTCGATTCGATTCCACTGATCAACCAGCCTGTTGCTGTGCCAGTACCATGCTGTTTTAAGTACTATTGCTTTATAGTACAGTTTGAGATCAGGTATGGAGATTCCTCCGGAGCATCTTTTATTGTACAAGATTGTTTTAGCTATTCTGGGTTTTTTGTTTTTCCATATGAAGTTCAGAATTGAACTTTCAATGTCTTTAAAAAATTGTTGTAGTTATTTTGATAGGGATTGCATTGAATCTATAGATTGCTTTTGGTAGGATGGCCATTTTTACTATGTTAATTCTCCCGATCCATGAGCAAGGAAGATCACGCCATCTTCTCAGGTCATCTTCAATCTCTTTCTTCAGAGTTTTGAAATTTTTTTCATACAAGTCCTTCACTTGCTTAGTTAGGGTAACTCCTAGATATTTTATATTGCTTGTGGCTAATGTGAAGGGTGTGGTTTTCCTAATTTCTTCCTCTGCAAGCTTGTCATTTGTGTATAGGAAGGCTACAGACTTTTTTGAGTTAATTTTGTATCCAGCCAATTTGCTGAAGGTGTTTATCAGCTTTAGGAGTTCTCTGGTGGAGTTTTGAGGGTCACTTCTGTACACTATCATATCATCTGCAAAGAGGGATAATTTGACTTCCTCCTTTCCCATTTGGATCCCCTTGATCTCCTTTTGTTGTCTTATTGCTCTGGCTAGAACTTCGAGTACTATATTGAAGAGATATGGAGAGAGTGGGCAGCCTTGCCTTGTTCCCGATTTGAGAGGAATTTCCTTGAGTATCTCACCATTTACTTTGATTTTGGCTATTGGCTTGCTGTATATAGCCTTTATTATGTTGAGGAAAGTGCCTTGTATCCCCGATCTCTCTAAAACTTTAAACATGAATGGGTGTTGAATTTTATCAAATGCTTTCTCTGCATCCAAGGAGATAATCATGTGGTTTTTTATTTTCAGTTTGTTTATATGATGGATTACATTGATGGATTTCCGTATATTAAACCATCCCTGCATGCCTGGAATGAAGCCTACTTGGTCATGATGAATGATATCTTTGATGTGCTCCTGTATTCGTTTTGCAAGTATTTTATTTAGTATTTTGCATCTATGTTCATAAGAGAAATTGGTCTGAAATTCTCTTTCTTTGTTGAGTCTTTGTGAGGTTTAGGTATCAATGAGACTATGGCCTCATAGAATGAATTTGGTAATTTTCCATCCATTTCTATCTTTTGGAGTAGCTTGAAGAGTATCGGTATTAGTTCGCCCTTAAAGGTCTGGTAGAATTCTGCACTGAAACCATCTGGCCCTGGGCTTTTTTGGTTGGGAGACCATCGATGATTGCTTCTATTTCTGTCGGGGAAATGGGACTATTTAACTTGTTTATCTGTTCTTCACTCAACTTTGGCAAGTGAACTTGATCAAGAAAATCGTCCATTTCCTTTAGATTTTCAAATTTTGTGGCGTATATGCCTTCAAAGTAGGATCTTATGATTCTTTGAATTTCTTCAGTGTCTGTTGTTATGTCTCCCTTTTCATTTCTGATTTTGTTGATTTCAGTACTGTCTCTCTGCCTTTTAGTTAGTTTGGCTAATGGTCTGTCTATCTTGTTGATTTTCTCAAAGAACCAGCTCTTGGTTTTGTTGATTCTTTGGACTGTTTTCTTAGTTTCTAATTTGTTAATTTCAGCCCTGAGTTTGATAATTTCCAGGCGTCTACTCCTCTTGGGTGTTTCTGCTTCTTTTTTTTCTAGGGCTTCCAGTTGTGTTGTTAAGATGCTTATGTGCGATGTTTCCAATTTCTTTTTAAAGGCACTTAGTGCTATGAATTTTCCTCTTAGCACTGCTTTCAATGTATCCCACAAATTTTGGTATGTTGTTTCTTCATTTTCATTGAATTTCAGAAACTCCTTGATTTCTTTCTTTATTTCTTCCCTGACCCAGGTGTCATTTAGCAGAGAGTTGTTTAGTTTCCACAAACGTGTAGGCTTTTTGTTATTTCTGTTGTTGTTGAATTGCAGCCTAAGAGCATGGTGATCTGATAGGATACAAGGTATTATTTCAATCCTCTTGTATCTGTTGAGGCTTGCTTTGTGACCTACGATGTGATCAATTTTGGAGAAGGTTCCATGGGGTGCAGAGAAGAAGGTGTATTCTTTCTTGTTTGGGTGAAAGGTTCTATAGATATCTGTTAGATCCATTTGACCCATGGCATTGGTTAATGATGTTATTTCTCGGCTTAGTTTCTGTTTCAATGACTTATCCTTCAGTGAGAGTGGGGTGTTGAAGTCTCCCACTATTATTGTGTGGGGATCGATGTGTGGTTTAAGCTTTTTAGGAGATCTTTTACAAATGTGGGTGCCCTTGTATTGGGAGCATAGATGTTCAGAATTGTGATGTCATCTTGGTTGACTTTACCTTTGATAAGTATGAAGTGTCCTTCCTCATCCCTTTTGATTAATTTTGGTTGAAAGTCTATTTTGTTCGATACTAAAATGGCTACACCTGCTTGCTTCTTGTGACCATTTGCTTGGAATATTTTTTTCCAACCTTTTACCCTGAGGTAATGCCTTTCATTATGGGTGAGATGTGTTTCTTGGATGCAGAAGAATGTTGGGTCTTGTTTATGTACCCATTCAGTTAGTCTGTGTCTTTTTATTGGAGAATTGAGGCCATTGATGTTGAGAGATATTAATGACCAGTGACTGTTAAGAGTCTTAATTTTGATGTTGTTTCCAGTCGAGCGTTTGTGTAGTTGTGTTTTTGCCATGGGATAGTTATCTATTTCCTGGGTAGTTTTGGTTGTAGCTTGACCCTTTGGGATGGAGTTTTCCTTCTAGTACCTTCTGTAAAGCTGGGTTTGTGGATAGGTACTGTTTGAATTTGTTTTTGTCATGGAATATTTTGTTTTCTCCATCAATGGTTATTGATAATTTTGCTGGGTAAAGTAGTCTGGCCTGGCACCTGTGTTCTCTTAGGGTTTGCAGGATCTCTGTCCAGGACCTTCTGGCTTTTATGGTCTCTGCTGAGAAGTCAGGTGTAATTCTGATAGGTTTACCATTAAATGTTATTTGGCCCTTTTCCCTTGCAGCTTTTAATATTTTTTCTTTGTTCTGCATGTTTTGTGTTTTGATTATTATGTGGCGGGCAGTTTTTCTTTTCTGGTCAATTCTATTTGGTGTTCTGTAGGCCTCTTGTATGTTTATAGGCATCTCTTTCTTTAGATTGGGGAAATTTTCTTCTATGATTTTGTTGAGAATAGTTTCTGGGCCCTGGAGTCTGATGTCTTCTCTTTCTTCAATGCCTATTATCCGCAAATTTCTTCTTTTCATGGTGTCCTTAATTTCTTGGATGTTTTGTGTCAGGAGTTTTCCAGATTTGGCATTTTCTTTAATGGTTGATTCAATATCTGTGATTGTATCTTCTAGCCCTGAGATTCGTTCTTCCATCTCTTGGATTCTGTTAGAAAAGCTCACCTCTGTGTTGCTCGCCTTCTTCTCTGAGGTCTCACGTTCTCGTTTTTCTTCTGTCTGTGTGTTTATCATTGAATCCATTTTCATTTTCAGATCTTGAACTGATTTTTTGATTTCTTTCATCTGATTTTTTGTATATTCCTGAGTTTCTTCCATTGCCTCTTTATAGGTCTTCAGAGCTTGAACCGTTTTAGCTATTTCTTTCATCTGGTTGTTTGCATTTTCCTGCAATTTTTCCAGTTCCACTCTATGTGCTTCTTTTATGTCTCTCACCTGTTTGTCTGCGTCTTCCTGCATTTGATTACGAATTTTATTTGTTTCCTCCATTATCATCCTCATTACTAAGGATTTGAGGTCATTTTCTTGTATTTCCGTTGTATTTGAGTTCTCTGGGTGGTTTTCTTTGGGATAGCTGGAAACTGGAGACGCCATGTTGTTTTGGGGTTTTTTGCGTATGCTTTTTCGTTGTCCTTTAGACATCTTGCCGTCTTTGTTTTTGTTGGGTAGCTTCCAGAGTTGAATGGAGGGTGTCTGATGATAGATTCACTTGTTTTCTTACGATTTCCCTAGGCTGTGAGCTCAAAGCTTCACTGGTGTGGATGTTAGGAGGTTAGCCCTGTTGTTCTGGTCTCTCACAGCCAGTGATCCTCAGTCCCTCTCTGCTGTGGATCCTGCAATTGTTCTGGGTCTCTGAATGAGCGTTGGGTCAGGCCAAGGTATCCACAGCCTTCTGTGTTCCCTGCCAAGTCCAGCCAGGAGCACTGGGACCGAACCACGGGCAGAACTCAGCTAGATTCTCAGGGCCAGAACCGTCTGCCAAGCTCAGCTAGGGATTTTGGGCCCAAAATGCACACAGGGCCCAGCCAGAATTTTTGGGCTGGGACTACGCACCAAGCTCCACTAGGGCCTTTTGGCCCAAAGTGCGTGCTGTGGTCAGTTATTGACTCAGGGCCCGAACTGACCACCAATCTCAGCCAGGAATTCTGGATTCAAACTGTACACTGTGTCCAACCAGAGTCTTAGAGCTGGTGGAACCGAGAGCTCTGTCCAGCCTGTGCCACAGCAGGAGAACTGCGGCTGCTCTGAGTTAGCGCCAGTAGTGGAACAAGTGCTCCACCCGGACTGTGTCACCGCAGGGGAGCTGCCGCTGAGCTGAGGTGGTGCCTAGGATGGAACCGAGCACGTCACCAAGCCTGCGCCACAGCAGGAGAACTGCGGCTGCTCTGAGTTAGCGCCAGTGGTGGAACAAGTGCTCCGCCCGAACTGTGTCCCCGCAGGGGAGCTGCCGCTGAGCTGAGGTGGTGCCTAGGATGGAACCGAGCACGTCACCAAGCCTGCGCCACAGCAGGAGAACTGCGGCTGCTCTGAGTTAGCGCCAGTGGTGGAACAAGTGCTCCGCCCGGACTGTGTCCCCGCAGGGGAGCTGCCGCTGAGCTGAGGTGGTGCCCAGGATGGAACCGAGCACGTCACCAAGCCTGCGCCACAGCAGGAGAACTGCGGCTGCTCTGAGTTAGCGCCAGTGGTGGGACAAGTGCTCCGCCCAGACTGTGTCCCCGCAGGGGAGCTGCCGCTGAGCTGAGGTGGTGCCCAGGATGGAACCGAGCACGTCACCAAGCCTGCGCCACAGCAGGAGAACTGCGGCTGCTCTGAGCCAGCGCCTGTGGTGAAACCAAGTGCTCCGCCCAGACTGTGTCACCGCAGGGGAGCTGCCGCTGAGCTGAGGTAGTGCCTAGTGTGGAGCAGCGTGCTCAACTACGCCTGCGCCACAGCAGGGGAGCTATGGCCACGCTGAGTTAGTGCCTCAGGCAGAATTGTTTGCTGGGCCGGGCCAATACCCGGGACTCTGGGGCCGAACTGTCCGCCGAGTCCAATCTGGGTCCAAAGGCTCCACGCGACCCAAATCCTGCCCCGAGTCCCCTCTCCCGCAGCAACTCCCACCAGCCACCACACCAATCGCCTCCACCGGAAGGCTATGAGCTGCAAACCTCAGCCGCCGCTGCTGGTGCCGCTGGCGCTGCCGCCTCTACCGCCGCCGCTCCGATCAGAGAAAAACCACGCTCCTCCCGTGTGCAGGGGCACGCAGGTCCACCGCACCCCGGTCCCTCCGAACCGTGGAGCACTCCCGCTGCCGTGATGTTCGGACCTCGGTGTTCCTGGCTCAGAAATCTGTGCAATTCCCTGAATTGTTCACTGGAGCCTCCAAACGCGGTCCACACTGCTCGCCGCCATCTTGGATCCCTCAACTCCCTTCTAAAGTTTCATCTGTTAGTCACAGGATGTTAGTTCCAATAAAAGAGATGGGAAAGGGGTGAATATTTAGGTGACTAAAACTAATATAACATAAGATAATTAGGCTCTTAACCGGCAACACTGCAGTCCTAATCAGTTAGTAAGTCTTGGCAGACACAACTCCTTTCCAGAAATGGTGTTTTACAGTACATAGACTTATATTGGTAATTCATGAGACACACAAATAATAAATGCACAGATGAAAAATGTGGTTGCATTGTTCTACTTTTAATGTAATTTGACCTTGCTAGCAATATGATCTTTCTTTCTTTCTTTCTTTCTTTCTTTCTTTCTTTCTTTACTTATTTATTCCTAGTAATTTATTTGTTCACATTATTTTTACAAAGTATGATCATTCACTACACCAAAATGTTTTGCAAATGTAGACACTTAAGGGGGAATGGGTAGTTGATGGAGTCCTATTAGGAAACCAGTGCCTATAAAGAGATGTGTCCTGTTCCTGATCTGAGATGAGAACTATTGCACTTTTATCAAATAATTGTCATTCTAGGTACTGTGCTTTGAGGCACAGTATCTTTCTGGCAGTGGTCACAACAAGCACTTATTTTAATATGCAGCATGTACTCTTAATGATAGGTACACTTTTGACCAAAGCACCCATCTAACATGTAGTAATCCTAATAATATTATTCTAATACTAATGAGGCAAATAATCTATCTCAAGAGCAGGTATTGACCACTCATATATTTCAAGACATCCTGCTATGTATAGTCAAAGTATAACATTTTAAATTCACAGGTTCCTACCCTTGTGGACTGAGGGGAAATAGGTAGGAATATAGTGCATAGAGGATACTAAATCTGGAAGAAATGTACACACAGCAGAGTCAGGAGGCACCAAGATAGAAAAATGGGGAAAAGAATGTGGGTTAATCAAAAGCAGCTCAGAGGAGTATTGCCCAGATCCTGACTGATGCATGACAGTGATTAATATAATCGATACTCCATCCCAGTGTTTAACAAATGTTCCATCCAAAAAGTCTTCTGTAATATTTAACTTCACTTCCTTCAGATTCCATTTATGCATATTTCTTTTGTTCTTTCTTTGAGAGCTAGACAGCAGTCAGTAACAAAACATTTTATATTCCTATACATAAAAGGGTGTTTGTTTTTTCTGTCGTGTTTCACTCTTCCCCAGGCAATGGAAAAACAAATAATGAAAAATAGTCTAGTCACTTCTCAAAAGGCTTGTTTAATTTGACTGCTTAATAAATAATAAGCTTTGGTACTGTGTTTTTAGTGTTTATTCTTTGGAAAGAAACAATTTCAACAGTGATGTGGAAAGAAATATTCATTTTCTCTTACATACACACACTCAAGTGGAGAAATAGTAAGTGTGTATGTGTGTGTGTGGGTGTGGGTGTGTGTGTGTGGTGAGAGACAGAGAAAGAGAACTTAGATCAGAAGCTCAAAAAAGAAACCTATAAAATAACAAGTCTGTAAAGTACAGTAAACATTAAGATTGTTGGTATTACTAATGTTAAATTCTATATTTATTTGTATAAATTATGCTGATAATTTATACTTTTCATGATTTTACTTTTTAAAAATGCATCATGTCTGTTTTTTTCCACAGTATTATCATAATACAATTGAAGGGAATTTTGGATTGTTTTCAGTTAGTGTATTTCACAGGGACCTGTATTTATTTTCTCTGCATCATAAGCTACATTTTTGTGCCCTGTGTGCCATGCAGAAATTGATCTGCAATACATGTGGCGTCTCCAAGGGTATATTTAAATTTAGTAATTTTATTGCTAACTGTGAAGTTAATCTGCACTGTATGCATTCTTTTCCCCAGGAAACTGAAATAACAGTTCAAGCTAAACAACCGGATGTGGAAAGGCTTTTGTCTAAAGGGCAGCATTTGTATAAGGAAAAATCAAGCACTCAGCCAGTGAAGGTAATGAAGCAACCTCTTGCAATATCTATTACCTCATATGCTTCCCCTGTTGTACACTTGCCATGGACATGCTCTATTTATAATCTTTGAAATAACTTGTAAGAAAATATTGGCCATACTACAATTGCAGAGGCAAAGCTGTCTTTTTGATCAACATATCCTACTTATATATAGTTATCTTAAGCCTATTAACAAGTCATTGCATTATAGGACTCATTTCTGTCCTGGTGTGGTACCATCAATACAAAAAGCACTACCACCTTCAAGGTAGATTAAATTCTTTAGGGCTTTATTGCTTTGCTTGCCAACCTTGATACTCTTCATACTGTGTGGCTTAATGCAAATCAAGCCATTGCATCATGCTGTCTTCAACAGCTGTAAAGAATCACAATATGCTCTATGACAATTTCTTGCTCTGTTGCTCCTTTTTATGAAAGAGAAAACCCTGCATCCAGACTTTAGTACTTTATTAGGTCAGGAATTTTTAGTGCAGTGCCATATAATTGCATTTCTTCAGTAAAAAGGTGGCCTTAGTGAAAGCTTTCTACATCCTTTGTTTCTGTGTGTGCACAGATATATTTATTCCCAGGATCTTACTTGAGGAGAAAACTAAAAAGTCAGACCAGTTACAAACAAACACCCACTCTTGGTGGCTTCCTTTGCTAAGGAGAAGCTAGTAATAAATGATACGTAGCTGTTATATAGAGTTTACCTTATTCTTTGTATCTGACCAAAAGTTTAATGACTTCAAGTATGCTAAAGGTTCCTGAGAGCCTGTAATGGTGGCTATTTATTGCTCAGTTTTGGTTTCTTAGCTGATGTTGCTGGCTGAGATGTAGGGAGCCTTATTCTCACATTCACAATTACTCTAAAGCAGTGTTGGTCAATATCCTCATTACACATGACCAGTTTGCCTTTGCAAATATCATTACCAGAATTGACACTTTAAGGTCACTTCTTAGTTTTTCCTTGTACTTGGGCCAAAATTTAGTTCTCCAAAATTGCTTGTTTTCCCCACAGCTTACATAGGAGTTTTCCTTAGGTAATTTAAAGTTGGATTTGGAACATAAAGGCATAACAGCAGGTGCAAAAAAGCACAGCATTCTCTAGAAATATTAAAAGTCACTTACTCAAGAATAAAGTTATCTCTACTTCTGAAGTCCAGGATAATAATTTCCATACAGTATGAGGTTTAATACAATTTTTAAAAAATGAAATAAGTGATTTTGTTAAATGGCCTGCAGACTTAGAGGCAGTACTAAGAGCATCAAAGGTCAGTGTCACTGTGGTTATACATATACAGATTAGTTAACAAAGTGGTAAAATCCCCAGGGTGGGGATTTTCATTCTATGAGCCATGAAATGAACAAATGAACTAATCAATAAGTCCCTTCTATCTATTCTTGATAGATCTCCAAAAACTTAATATCATGTGGATATGTCAATGAATTGATGTTAACAGCCTTTCTTATAGTTCACAAATGTGCATTTAATTTTGTGTTAATTTGTGCTTTTGCATAAAACAACAAAACCCCTTTCCTTCAAGATATAGACAATTTTCTGTTTCTCATGTATAAAACAAACTAGTAACTCATAACTTAATGTCACTTCCGCCTATAAACTCAATCCCAAGGCTAATTTGAGATGAACACTGGAATCTATGTCTAGGTCTACCCAATTTTGCTGTTTCCTCAGTGAAATAAAGGGAAGATTGAAGCAAAAGAAAGAACAAAGCCATTCAACTTGTCCTTTCCCCCCACTTCTCTCTTTTTTAAAATATTTTATTAATGTATTCATATTACATCTCAATTGTTATTCCATCCCTTGTATCCTCCCATTCCTCTGTCTCTCTAATTTTCCTATTACTCCTCTCCCCTATGACTGTGACTGAGGGGGACCTCCTCTCCCTGTATATGCTCATAGGGTATCAAGTGTCTTCTTGGTAGCCTGCTATCCTTCCTCTGAGTGCCACCAGGCCTCCCCATCCAGGGGATATGGTCAAATATGGGGCACCAGAGTTCGTGTGAAAGTCAGACCCCACTCTCCACTCAACTGTGAAGAAAACATCCTGTCCATTGGCTAGATCTGGGTAGGGGTTTGAAGTTTACTGCCCATATTGTCCTTGGCTCCTGCCATAGTTTGAGCAGGACCAATGGGCCCAGAGGGGCTGGAGAGATGGATCAGAGGTGAAATGACCTGTCTGCTCTTCTGGAGGTCCTAAGTTCAATTCCCAGCCACCACATGGTGGCTCACAACAATCTATAATGTGATCTGATGCCCTCTTCTGGCCTGCAGGTGTACATGCAGACAGAGCACTGTATGCATAATAATGAATAAATAAATCTTTAAAGGGCTGGAGAGATGGCTCAGCTGTTAAAGGCTAGGCTCACAATCGTAAATATAAGATATATTTTAAATAATGAAATTTCTCTATTTTCTCCTTAAGTTTAAGCCTTCTCATGCATTTACTGAAAGGGGAGAAGGGCGTTCCAAACTGGAATATATCTTTTTAAGCAAAGATTTTTTTGGGAGTGGGTTAACTTTGGAGGTCTGTATTTGGAAATAATGAATAAGGTAACAGAAATGATATTCTCAAAAAGAAAAATAAGAGTGCTGGAGAAAGGCTTGCTGCTTTTCCAGAAGACTGGAGTTTAGTTACTAGTATCCACATTAGGTGATTGACAACTGCTTGTAATTCTAGTTCCAGGCTATCTGATATTCTACTCTGGCCTTCATGGGTACCATCACACAGATGTACATGTACACACACAACTATATATGCGCATATGTATTTTTATAATCACTTCCCAAATGGAGTTGAGATTGAGTGCTGGCCTTGTCCCTATTCAGCTTTCTTCCAATTTTGTTTGCATTATCAACTTTACTAAGATTTCTTTTAAACTTTCAAAATGTACTTTATTTTTAAACACAATTTCCATTGTATCTTCTTTAAAGATTCCTTGATGTGATAAAAGTATATTGTGACATAAAAAGAATATAGCATAAATGGACTACTACATCTCTGATGTAAAGTTATCTAAATAATTTTATTAGCCTATAATTGGAAAGCTAAGGCAGTCTTCTGTCTACCTCTCTCCATGCCTGTTTCCAATCTCTCCCTCTTTTTCAATGTATGATCCTCTCCTTTCTCACAATATTTCTATTTTATTCTATTTGCATAGTATTCTCTCATCTTCAGAAATATTTTAAGATTAATTGTATAATTTCAGTAGACTACAATTTTTCCAAATTATACTTTGTTAATAAGATTTAATGAAATTAATATTTTCTATATTACATATTCTACAGAGGAGGAAGCAGTTCTTCAACATCACCTCTTTCACAGTTAAAAAGGCAACAAAATAACATGGTAATTTATATCCTAAGGAGGCTGAGAAAGAAGGGTTGTACATTTTTTTAAAACATTTTTACATATACAATTATATTATTACACATATATACAATAAACTACCAATAGCAAGGAGAAACATGACATAATTAAGAATTATATAAGTGTTACATTCATAGTGTTTTGGCTATTTGTATTTGATAGACTTGAAGAAAACATAGTTCCTATCTTCATGAGTCTAAAATTCTGAATGTAAATCAGAATCTATCATATCTCATCATTATTAACTTAAAACATCTATCTAGATCTAAAAACATCTTAACCCCTAAACAACTAAGCTTCATTGTAAGAATAAACTACCTGGTCTTCAACACCATCAGAGACTTGAGAAGGAATGCAATTGATTACCTGAGTAAACAGGGAATGCAGGTTAGCAACATTCCAAATGAGAAAATGACAGAGATGGTTTACTACCTAAATACTCACCCAAACTTCTCTATGATGTTGAAGCATCATCTTCAACCTTCTGGCCCAATGTATGTAACAGACCTATTTGTGAAGCAGGAACTCTTGAGGACTTGCTTACCTTGTCTTGTCAGAGTTTGGCCATCGACTCTGCCTGCATCCAAGCTTTCCCTTTTTTTAATCAGAATTCTGTCTGTAGTAGAAATAAGGACATTTTCCCCAGTGGCTTATTTGCCACCTATGAAGCCATCTCCATAAATGTTTTTTGTTATTCCTAAAGATTCACTGACAGTGAGACACATTATCTCCTGGCAGCACCCATCCTACATCAAAAAGGATAATGAGCATCAAAGAATGGTTTAAAATTTAAAGCAAGACTTTATTTATAAAGCAAGTTCAAGGACAGTATTGTCTGATAAACAATCCCTATTAAAATATAACTCTTAGCAGTAACAACAGTATCAACAACTGCAAAATAAATACATTTTGCTGTTTGTAATTATCTATTTATTTTACATTATGTGCATGCATATTTTACCTCCATGTATGCATTTGTACCAAATGTGTGCCTGAAGCCCACAGAGCCAGAAGAGAGAATTAGATCCCCTGGAATCGCAGTTACAAGCATTTGTGACCCATCCATTGTAGGTGTTAAGAAGATAACTACATTCTCCCTGGATAAATATTAAATGCTCATAATCTCATCTCTCTTTCCAACTCCTATAAACATTCTTATACTTAAGCATTTACACACTTGATTCTGCTAATCCTAAATGTTAAGTGTAGCTTTCTTTTAAATTTTATTTAATGTGTATGTGTATTTTGAAATAGTAATGTTGCATCTTTTACAACTGAGAGAATTATTGGGATTTTAAATATTGTAGTTACTTCATAAAGTAATAAGACGAGGCAAATTTGATTAGTTAGGTTTTTCTTATATTATCAAAATTGCTTAGGCAAACTTTATAACATATAACTTAGTCTTCAACATATATTTTTTTTGACTGGGTAAATATATGTATTAAGAGCTTGCATGAAGACACTGGTACAAATAACCTGAAATGGAAGTCAAATCAAAGGGAGGAGGCTTCTTGGTAAATGCCATAGGTATTCTGAAGAAGTCACATGCTGACAAATACAAGGGACAGAGGAAATAAAGCATGTATAGGACCAGCTTAAGCAGCATACACTGGTAGACAATATCAACATATATTTTAATAAGACACTAAAAATATGGTGTAACTAGTTTTATGTATTTAGTCAGAGGATTAGACTGCAACCTTTAACACAAAATAATTGCTGTGGACAAAAAAAAAAAAAAAAAAAAAAAAAAAAAAAAAAGGTCAAGAGGGCAATTATCACGCTACATACATCCTTTCCTCAGATATAACCTATTAAATAATGGCATCATTAGTAATTTTCAATTACAGTTAATCACAACCAGTATGTTTTATTTTCCCAGCTGTTTTGATTATAGTAATCTGTTTTTTCTTATACCAACAATTTAATCTACCACATATCAACATCTTATTAGCATTCTCAAGAACTTCTTGAAGGTTTGTTTTTTCCTAAGAGCAGTTAGCACATTACAATATACATATGCTTCAAGATTTATATATGGTATACTAGGTTGAATGGTATATTGTTGATGAAAATGTTGTTCATTTAAATATTATAATTATACAATATGTGGTGTTTAGGAATATGAATTACTTGGAAAATGCTTGCCATTCAAGCTTGAAGACTTGAGTTTAGATCCCCAGATCCTATGTAAAGCCAGACACACAGTACATGTCTAATCAGAGTGTTTCTACAGTGAAAAGGATAGTGGAAACAAGAGAATTACTAGAATCTTTCTGGCTGAACTGGCATCTTTTATAAAAGAAATACATAGTCTTAACCACTGAATTGTGTCTCTAGTTACAAAATATTATTTTAATGACATCAGAAATCAATAGCCAAAGGTGTGGAAGGACTTACAGAATAAAAGAAACAATAATAGAGGTGCTTCATAATCAATTAATATGTTTATAACAACATTTCATTTAAAATATATTTGGTCTATTTTGCTTTTATTTGTTTTCCACTCAGAAAATCATATTGATGCTACAAATTGGCAAAAGATGACTCAGAGTTTAATACCATTTGATGCTCTACTGGAGGATGAGAATATAGTCTCCAGTAATCAATTCAAGTGGCTTTTCAATCACATGTAACTTTAATTCTAGAGGAACCTGATGCCCCATTCTGGCTTCCATTGTTACCTGCAGACACATGACATATATACATACACACACAGACACACACAGACACACACACACACACACACACACACACACACACACAAGCAGAGAGAGGGAGGGTAAATAAATATTAAAAGAGTTATAATAAATATTACACAAAAAAGGTAAGTAAATAAATAAAAATTAAAAATAAAATTAAAAAGTTAGAATAGATGCTATTCATAATATTTGAACATGCGAATTGCCTACTTTCCTAATTTGATGGTAAAATGTTCAATACTCTTTTAGAGAAAAAATGTCAACATAAAATTTTGACAATCATACAGATATTTTCAAGTGGTGTTCTACTTTCATATTTGCAGTTTGACATACTACAAAATAACACTAATTTCAAATTTTGCTTTTGTCAAATTTATGTTTTATAAATGCTTTTATTCAAATCCTTCATATCATGGCTAGGCATATAGAGTATTTGCCTACCATGTATGAAGGCTTGGATATGGTCCTTGACACCATGTACAACTATGCTAGTACATGCCTATAGTCCCAGCACTTGGCATGGAAAATGGGTTGATCAGAAATACAAGTTGACCCCCAGATATTTCATGAGTTATAGGGAACCTCTGGCTACATGAGATCCTGTATGAAAAATAAATTTAATTAAAATCAAATCAAATATTTCATATTAATAATATAGAATCCTATTACTTATATTTTTAAATATTTGCATGTGGTACAATTGGAATTTACATATGAGTCTGTTACAGCCTTCATGTGAAAGTGTAGCTCAGTGGAGGAGCACTTTCTTAATAAAAACGCAGGCTAGATTCCATCATCACCTGAACACGCATACAGAAAAGCCCTCCAACTAGAGACTACTGTGAACACACCAGTAATAATAATTAGAACTATTTAACTTATTACCAGAGATGAATATACTTCAAAAAGACCATGGGCCATCTTTATGAAAGAACTTTTAATTTTAAGGAGGGTGAGCAAAGTAGAATACATGTTCAAATTATATGCTGTCAGGATGTAGTCAAATTGATGATCAGATTAATGTAGAATTTGAGAAGGACGGAATAGGACTACACCATATCACAGTTCAAGGAGTAGCAAGAGATATTAGTCATTTCTGTGAATGTAGAGTGGCCTTGTCTCTTGTTTTAGATCTGGTCTGGTTACGGGGTGGTCTTGTCTCTACGGAGCAAACTTTTTCTAAGTGTTTTTGTCTGGATGTCTGTCTGTCTGTCTGTATGTATGTATGTATGTGTAACTGGGATCATCATGACCTAGCTGCCTAACAGCTCCCAGCAAGACTATTTCTCACATTTCCACAGCTATCACTGAAAGCTTTATTTCAAAGTATCAATACCTATTTGCCTATATTCTGAAAGTTGATGCTTTCATTTTTCTTAACTGTTTTTTATTAGTACACTTATTTTTTCCCTTTAAAATTATGTTTGAAATGAATTTGGACAGTTACTTTTTTTCACCAGTTACACACTAGGAATAATTCTAAAGGCTCATCAACTGTCTCTATTTAACAAAATTCTCTTAGAATCCATTTAGAAACCACCCCAAAGCACATCTCTTATGATTATTTAAGGATATCATATAAATTTATCTGCTATTCAAAATTAAAATTGATACAAAATTAATACAAAGGCTCAACTGTGAGCTGACTCAGCTCTGAGGAAGTATTTGAGTATCAATTTAGGCTTGCTCAGTATCTCTTGCTACATCTAAGGAAGCATTTTTGAGATTTGAATGTCATCTCTAGGCCTCACGTATATTAGATACATTTACAGAGGGAAACAGAGAATCAAATTGTGCAGTTGCAGCGGCCAGATGCATGTCTGTGTGTATACAGTCATAGTTGTCACAAGCCAAGCATTCTCACAAGACATGTCTTTAAAGTTTTAAAAATATTAAACTAAAAGAAGTTTCAAATTACAATCCATGTATATTTGTATGTGTTTATAAGTGTGCAACTGCTTGTGTTTGGACACTCACATTCATATGTGCACGCAAAGAAGCAAACTCAGTATTGGCTGTCTTCTCTGTCACTACCCACCATATTTTGGAGGACAGGGTCATCCATGGAGCCAGAAGCTTATGGATTGGCTGGAATGATGGTCATGGAGCTTATGGAAAGCATCTATTTCTGTGCAGAGCATCCAGGAGAAGAGCTGCAAGCTGCTACACCCATTTTTTTTTTTTTTTTTACTTAAACCAAGTAGCCAAATTCAGGTTCTCCTTTTGCACAGCAAGTACCTTCTTATGTTCTTTTAAATTTTTAAAGTGAAAACAAAATGCCTATGTAGAATTCACTTTTCTTGTAATTATTCAGGTTCTTTGTAAAGAATAAGCCCAGAAAATAAATTGATAACTTGGGGAGTTAAGTTATATTGGATTCTTTTTTTTTTTTTTAAATCAGTAACATTTATGCTTTTCTATTACAGAGGAAGTTAGAAGATTTGAAGTCTGAGTGGGAGGCTGTAAACCATTTACTTCGGGAGCTGAGGACAAAGCACCCTGACAGTGCCCCTGGATTGACCCCTATTGGAGCCTGTAAGTACATTATTTCCCAGGTGTTCTCTTTTGCTTTAGCTGTTTGCGTAAAAGCATGGCTGTGAGGTTATCTGTGAATGAAAAGGAAAATTGGTTTCTGATTCTGCAGAGAAGAGTAAACATTTATGTTATTTATTATGCAAAAGGTCTTTGAGTGGGTTCCTTGGACATTGAGAGGTTTACAAGCTGTATTTTCTGAAGATCCAAGTACAAGGAAAAGCAGAGGGAAGGTGAGGAGCTTATTCCTTAGCACTAAAGCTGGCTGCCTTTGAAGATCCACATTGAATCACCAGGAGAAGGCCAATCCTTTGAATTTCTGCTTCATTGGAAGCAGAGTATTCATGGGACGAGTTTTTAATTAAAGTTGAAGGTAATTCTTAGAAAGGAAATTCAACAAACCACCACAACCCCAGCATTTAAGTACTGACATCAAGGTGAAAGTTCAATGACACTGGAGACTTAAAAAGCATGTGTAAACATTGTGTTCTTTTTTCATCAACATCCTGCACTGTAAATGCTATATCAAGGTGCTAGTGAATAAACTCTGTTGATTTTACTTCTTTTTATGATCTCTACTTTTTGTTTCTCTCAGCAAATATGCACAGTTGTCTACAGAACATACTTTATTGATGTCTGTTTTCTATATGTCATTGGCATGTTCAGTCTGAGAGTCTGTAATGCTATATTACAGTTATTATAAAAATTTTTCATAAGCTTGTGAAATGTAGAATTTAAGGATTTATATTTTCATATAAGCTACTATGAATATTGTAGGAATAATCAAGACCAGGGAACAGAAATCTATTTAAGATACAGTGTTCCTAAATGACATGATGACCTACTTACCTATATTTATTTGTTTGTTTATTTATTCTTTTAATCATTTTATAGTCTGATCCCAGCCTGTCCTTCCTCTTCTCCAAGTCCCACCTCCACGCCCCTACCCCCATTCCCCCCAAGGGGTACCAACCCACCCTGGCACATCAAGTCACTAAGCACATCCTCTCCCACTGAGCCCTGACAGGGCAGCCTAGCTAGGGGAAGGGGATCCAGAGGCAGGAAACAGAGTGAGAGACAGCCCTTACTCCCATTATTGGGGAACCCACTTTGACCAAGCTGTCTTTTTACATATGTGGGGGGTGAGGTCTAGGTCCAGCCCATGCAAGCTGTTTGGTGGGTGGTCCAGTCTTTGTGTGCCTCCATGGACCCAGGTTAGTTTATACTGTAGGTCTTCTTGTGGAGTTCAAGATCCCTGCAGCTCCCTCAATCTTTCTCCCATTCATCCACCAAACATTCAGGGCCCTGCCTATTGTTTGTCTGGGTGTGTCTGCATCTGTTTCCATCAGCTGCTAGATGTAGCCTCTCAGAAGATGGTTATGCTATACTCCTATGTGCAAAGATAGCAGAGTATTATTTATAGTGTCAAGGGTTTGTTTTGTGTGGGTCTCCAATTGGGTCAGCCATTGGTTGGCCATTCTCTCAATCTCTGTTCCATCTTTATCTCTTCATTTCTTGTAGGCAAGACAAATTTTGGGCCAAAGGTTTTAGGAGTGGGTTGGTGTCCTTCTCCCTCCTCTTGCAGTCCCACCTGGCTACAGGAGGTGGTAACTTCAGGCTCAGAGTAGTGCAGTGGGAGCATGCTGGGTCCATGATAATGTTTCTACCTCGAAATATATTCTATGTTTAGTTTAGAAGAACATATATAATTAATCCATTTATTTGTATATATGGAACAACTTCTGTATATCTGACATCAGACTAAGTGCTGAGAATTCATCTAAGTTAGTCTCTCCTTTTATGAAGCACAGTCAAATTGAAAGAGAAAGATGACAAACCAGTAGAAAAAAATAGATTATCTCAATTATAAGTGCTTTAAGATGTAGTCTACAGATTAATGTCAAGTATCCTAGGACAGAATGGCAGAAATCCAAACCCTACCCTCAGCCCTTGCAAGCTTATCTGAATTTTAATGGACTCTCCAGGTTATTCCACCATACACTGTAGAATGGGAAATATAATTATATAAAAAAGGAAAAGGGGAGAAAGTAAGTAGGAATGAGGGCATTATTGTCTGAAGTATAGCCAGGTACACTAGTTAAGTCTGAAAGCATTAGAGGGTGATGCAAGGCAGCAAAGCGCTCTCTCTCTCTCTCTCTCTCTCTCTCTCTCTCTCTCTCTCTCTCTCTCTCTCTCTCTCTCTCTTTCTCCCCCTCTCTCTCTCCCTCCCTCCCTACCCCCTCTCTCCCTCCCCCCTCCCCCCCCTCTCTCTCTCTGTGTGTACAGAAATTATGATAGGCAGGTAGTACAATAAAACACAGCTGCGACACCAAGAAAGGGACTAGACTAGGAGTTAGGTGATAATCACAATGGCCATTGAGCCTGCAGCAAAGGCTACACAAAGAGCAAGAGCAATGAAGGAAGCCAATATTGTCAGGTACCTCCTCCAGTTCTTTCCTCCCTTTAGTGAGGACTTCATCACCATCTATGGCTCCTTATGTTGCCCCACCATTCCTCCTGTATTGCTACCAGTAGGGAGGCTGGGGGTATCCTCAATTCTGAGCCACCATGAGAATTTACAACACTAAGGCCAAAGTTGGAGGAGTGAGAGGGGAATTTTCTCAAAAAGATTTTTTATTTCCTCTAGCAAACTGACAAAAAATTGAGTATAAATTCAACATAGTGATCACTCTAATCATACAAATGTTGATTGAAAAGAATGAACACGAAGTCAGAATCATATTACTTTTATTTTAAGACTTATTCTCTCATGTAGTAGTTTAACCATCAGAAGAATTGTGTATTATTGGCTTTCTGACACATAGTAATTTAATCCAAATTGAATTCAGTGTTTAAAAATCTAAGTTATAGCCAGACATGGTAGCACAACTGGACTCCCAGTATTTGGGGAGGCAGAGGCCAGCCTAGTCTACAAAAAGAGTTCAAGATAGCCAAGACTGCACAGAGAAACTCTGACTGAAAAAAAATCTAATTTATAATATGATTTGGTTACATGATTATTTTTCTTGGACCACATTATAATACAATGTTTTGAACTTACCTTGATGGTTTTTCAGCACACCATTCTTACATGCATAGCTTCCTTTACACTTTGGTTTTTATCCCCAAAATAATTGTAAAGTAAATATGTTTATACACCACATTTTTAACTATAAGAAAGCCAAGACATAGAAGGAATATTACTAGGCAAAGGCCACACAACTACAAACTATAATCCAACTAGGTCAAGTGTTGTTTCATTTTGTTGCTGTATATTACACTATCTGTCCTACAACACAATGGAAATTCTAAACAGAAGCAGAAAGCAAGAAGTTAATGCTAATTTAACATGTCTTCTATTTCTAGAAAGTAATAGTGTTCTGAGTTGCTGTGTCTTAAAATCAGTTTTCTCTGAATTTCTTAGAAACTTAGAGTGCTGAGCCTGGAATAATCATTGAAGTTGTCATCTAGTTGAATATTTTTCTTTTAACAAGTGTGGAGTCTTAGGTTCAAAGTAGCTTTCTATTTGATTTGATTTGATTTTTTTCCAAGTGGCCTTTTTAAGAACACTAAAGCAAGCTTCCCTGTGGCTGTTTACTTCCATTATATAATATGATGCAGTAGTCTTGTCTGAGCTATATAAATTATTCAAAATTACAAGATAAATGTCATGCTCTCAAAAATTGTTTCATTTGTTTTGATGATCCTAGATATCTCGGTGTCTCAGTTACCTATTATTGCATAAAACACCCCAAAACTTACTGACCTAAAGGAATTATTACTTACTTGCCTTTGATTCTGTGATTCCCTTTTGAACTGTGACTGGCTGGATATTTATTGTAATCATTCCACTTAGTCTAAATGCAATTATTCAGCGTCTGATGAGCTAGACATTCTAAAGCTGTCTCATTATATGTCTGAAAGGTGGCTGTTCACTAGAGATCCTCATTCTTTTATACAGCCTGCATCATCTGGTAGGCTAGACTATTACTTTATTCTGTGATGCTCTCAAGGCAGTCTTCCTCTAAGATGAGGAGGATGGAAGCTTGAAGATTTCATGATGCTTAAACTTTGACATTTATATGTGATTTCTACTATTTTGTATTGGTCAATGCAACTTAAAGGCTTAGTCCATATAAGGGGTAAGGTAATGACTATCTGTTGAAAGAAGAGTTGTGTTATCACATGCATGTTTGGACAGGAGGCTTAATGGTAACCATCTCTCTATATAAACTACCAACAATGGGATATGAACAAAAGACACAAGTGCTGGTTTGCACCCAGTGCCCTTGGTCATTGATTTTCAAATTTCACCATGCAAAAAGAAAACATCAATTTCTTACTAATTTCTGATTCAGTGACTTTTATGGAAAAGCAGTATCTCTAAAAGTTTAAAAGCAAGGCCAATGCTGCTGATTTTAGGACTGCAGTTTGAAAACTATTGCACCAAGCTTCAGTTGCTTGGAGAGTTTATCTATCCACCTACTGCTTTGTGAAACAATTGGGGGTCCAAGTGCAATATAGTGTTTTGACTACCAAAGGAACTCCTTTATAATTCCTGCATTTCACATCTCTGTCCTTCTCTGATGAAGGACTTTGCAGCTTAGAAGTTCAAGGAGTGGAAAGCATATAAACCACACAATAGTTACACAGAAGAGTGCATCTGTGTCCCTCACAGACACTTATCGAGAGAATAGCTGTGCTTGCATGAAGTTTCTCTGGAGAAGCTAAGGACGTTTTTAGCCAGCCAGCCAGCACTTAGCATTGGTCAGAAGGCCTGTGTGACAGATGGAAGCAAAGAGCCAGCAAATCTGGTGGTAAATGTCACTGTGAATCGTTTCTTATCCACAAGCTGCTGGGCCTGAGAACACTCATGTTCTACAGCACTCCACTTAGCATTTTCAAAATAAATCACACAGAAAACGTTCTTACTGAGAATACTCCAAGTGAGGAGATTTGATGCAACTACATCAGGACAAGATTTAGGAAATGAATTGAATATTATATAGAGAAAAAAGGCCCAATTGATACAGGTTTGTTATTGACTAAATACTAGTAAAACAAGTCTTCTTGTAATTAAATTTAGAGATAGCAGAACTCAAGAGCAATTCTTAAAGTATAGTATCAAATGTAAAATAGCCTACATTCCAGCCAGATATGTTGGCACACTTGGGAGGCAGAACTAGCCAGATCTCCTTGAGTTCAGGACCAGCTGGCATACATAGATAATTCCAGGATATCCAGGGCTACATATAGAGAACTTTTCTCAGCCCTTTCCCCAAATATGCTAAATTCTAATTACAGTTGCACTACTAACTCAATCAACCCTCTGTGTAAAGGGCCAAATGCTAAGTATTTCCAAAATTGTCAGTCATGTGGTCAACTCTGTAACCATATATTAAAAATAGCTAAACCACAGGCATTACATGAAAATTATATCGCTATGTTGTAATGACATCCTATGTACAGAAACAAAAGTGCCTGTTTAACACTAAGATTCCTCTTACCGTAGGAGAAGCTTGCCCACATATAGAATAAGTTGGAATCCTTTGAGAAGAAACATCAGTGGGACAACACCTCACTTCTGTTACTGGGAATTTGTAGATTAAATCTTCAACCACTTTTCCTCTCTTGAGTATAGCATCTTCCAGATATGTTCTTAGAGAATGGGCAGCTCAATGATAAATTTTTAAGGGAAGGTACAATAGTGATTCTTTTCACTTATATAATTTCCCCCTTTTTTACAGTAGATTATTTTCCTCATACAATATACCCTATTTACAATTTTCCCTCCTTCCAGTTACTTCCCACCTCTATCCCATCCAGATATTCTCTTTCTGTCTTTCTGTTTTGGAAAATAAAAGGCTTATAAGAGACAACAGCCAAACATAAAACAATAAAATATAAGATAAAACAAAATCCATCATATTGAAGTTGAACAAAGCCAAACAAAAGAAGGAAAAGAGTCCTAGGAATAGGCACAAAAATCAGAGCCTCATTTAGTCACACACTCAGGAGTCCCATAAAAAATACTAAGCTCAAAGCTATAATAAATATGCAGAGGACTTGGTGCGGTTGCCCATCTATCTGCCTTGTGCTTGCTGCTTCAGTCTCTGCAAGTCCATATGAGTTTTGATTTGTTGATTCAGAGGCCCTTGTTCTACAGGTAGCTGCCATCTTTCTCTTTCTACAGTTTGAGACATCCATTGTCTAACCAAAATGAAAGGTAGAACTCAGATCCCATTCTTTTCAATGAAGAATCATAAAAAGCAAAACAAAACAAACAAAAACAGTAGAATAAAAAAGAACTATGTAAAAATTTTAGAAAGTCTATAAAGTAGAGGAGATGAAATATCTCAGTGAATAAAGGAGCTTGCTGCCAAACCCGAAGGCCCAATTTGGATCCTGCATAAGGGAAGGAAAGTACTAACTCCCAAAAGTTGTTTTTGGACTCTTCAAGAAGCCATACATGGCCTGTACTCTTCTAGAGGACTCAAGTGCTCTGCCACAGCACCCATGTAGCAGCCCACAAATGTCTGTAACTCCAGTTCCAGACAATTTTACACCCTCTCCTACCCTCCTTATGTACCAAACATGCATATGGTGCACAGAGGTTCATGCAGGCAAAACAGCCATAAAAAGTAAAAAACAAACAAAAAACAAAAATAAAAACAAACAAACAAATAATACTGAAATAGACATCCTTTGCTAGGAAATAACATTTCATTAATGGGCCTGAAAATGAATTCAGTACCTTCATGCTTCTCATTTCTATGTGGTATTATCAATCTTGAGAAGCCAACAGAATCCTTCCTAAGTATTTCAAAGTCTAAGAAGGTACAAACATGGTACTTTTCCTTCCTTAAGATTATAGGCTACTTTGTATCCCTCTTTTGCAGGACTTCCCAACTCTGCCAAATGTTTAGCTGTGGGTCTCTGCATTTGTTTCCATGAGTTGGTGGATGAAGCCTCTCTGATGATGATGATGATGATGATTATGTTAGGCTCCTATCTACAAGTACAATGAAACATCATTAGAAATCATTTCATCTACATTTTTTTTACCAGTTGTGTTTGGTCCAATCCTAGGTCTTATTGGCTATGTAGCCTCTGGTTCCTGGCCCTCCAAAGAGTATCAGGGGTGTGGTCTCTGAGCCAGAATGTTCAAAGACATCACAATAAAACCCACAGAATCAACTAACATGGGCTTAAAGAGACCAAACTGAGAGGCTGTATGGGTCTGACCTAGGCCTCTGCATATGTATTATGATTATATAGTTTACTCTTTTTGTGGGAATCCTACTATTGGGAGTGGGGCTAGCTAACTGTGACTCTTTTGCCTGATTTTCAGACCCTTTCCTTCCTAATGAGTTACCTTGAGGGGAAGTGCAACTTGATATGCCAGGTTTGGTTGATATCTGTGCAAGGTTGGCCAACGCAGGAGTAGATGGTGGTGGGAGGACTGAGATGAGACAAAGAAGCAGAAGCTGTGGTTAGGACATAATGTATGAGAGAAAAATAAAAGAAATAATAATAATAATAATAATAATAATAATAATACATTATCATAGATATAGGAGACCGAGTCCAATTAATCAAATGGAGCAGTTTAATATTCAATGATGTCTAAGCCTATTAATGTCTGCCTGACTACCTAAAAAATTGGAATTCAGATATCTGCAGTGATCTGGACAGAGGGAAGGAAAGTATTCATTTTCATGTTCTTCTGTTCTTGTACACTAATAGCCTCTCCGAATTGTGAGAAAAGTTGCTCCCCATACCCATGGCTGTTTGGGTTGTGTTTGCTGCTGATTCTGCTGCTACTGAACCCTTCAGATAAAGAAATTCAGTGGCAATGGAGGCAAACCTGCTGGCTTTTCATTAATGATAATTGCAAGTTGGAGACCAGAGCTCAGTGAAATAACGCTTGCCTAGCATGTGCAAGGCTGTGGGTTTTAGGTCAAGTACTACATACAAAATGTGATTTCTATACTGAAAATATAAAAGTCCACATTGTTGTTTATTTTGAAGCTACACTATATTAATCTTGAACTTTACCCCCAAATACTAGTACACTAGGATAAAGATTGTATACTTAAAATATGAAGGGTCTTAATGAATTATTTTAACAGAGTAAGAATTCATTTTAGATCATTTTCAAGATTGTTCAAAGCCTTGACCAACTACATAATCCATTCAACTTGTCTTATTAACTCATTTAAAATCATATTTGAATGTATCAGAGAGGTGAAAAATTTTTTAAATATAATAATATGTATCACACTGTATAAAAATAAGTGACCACTCTAAGCCTTTCTTGGACAGTCCCCAGGATTGTTCTCATGTATCTGAAGCAAATCATTATATTTCTTTGTAAGAGGTCCTGGTCCCAAGCCAGGTTTGTCGACAATGCTCTGTGCTTAACTAACTAGAAAGACACAACAGAGGCATCATTGTTAACATCCTAAACAATGATAGAGTGTGGAAGCTTTGGGATTTATATGGTAATTATCCATTTTGTTATGATAAAGTTCCATTTCTTGTCCCACTCTTAACCTTTTGGCTGTTTTATTGCTTGGTTACCAGCTCCCCACTAGGGCTGTACTTTTGGAAATAAACTAGCAGAGGTAAAACTGCCCCAGGCCATCTATTGATTACAGTAAAATTACCATAATCCTCATAAACTATTTAACTCCTTAAAGAAAAGAACAGAGCTTGAACAGCTCACAGTTGAAGGCTGAAACATATATTGCTCATGTTGCCTAAAATTTCACTGAGCAGTTTTAAAAGTAAATATAACTTTACCCTCTAAGAAAGGAGATTCCAAAAGGATTCTGTAGCACTTCTATAGTTAAATTATAGTTTAAAAAACTGTAATCTGGTTTATTTTCTAATAAGAGACAGAAAGAGAGTGGAGGTAAGAAGGAGCTGGGAGTTGTAAATGGAGGGAAAAACATAATCATAATATATTATATAAGAAAAATGTATTTTCAATAAAAGGAAAAAAAGATTCCCAGATGTGTGTGGGAAATTAGCTTTATTATATTGAATAAAATAACTGATCTCATTATTTTGGTTTAACTTACAAATAAGAAGTGTAATTCAATTATTATTATTATTATTATTATTATTATTATTATTATTGTTGTTGTTGTTGTTGTTGTTGTTGTTGTTGTTAATATGGCAAAGAATACTGTAGCACAAAATTGCCAGACAGAGAACTTGTCTTTTTGGGTGGGATACCCAGGTTAAAAATAAATAGAGATCACCTGAATTTAACAAAATAGTCTTAAAAAATAGTCTTTTGAAATAAAATCCAATGTTACCCATTATAATTATGCTGTGACATTAAAAACATTATGATATGAATGATATTTGAGGGGCCTTTTTTCCTTCACCTCTATCTCAGGAAAGACACTAAAGTGCTCTCTCTCTCTCTCTCTCTCTCTCTCTCTCTCTCTCTCTCTCTCTCTCCCCCCTCCTGTTCTGGCTCTCTATGATTTCTCAGAAGCAGTCTTAGGATAACTTCATACTCTATTCTTAAATATGAGAGAGTAGGTAATTTGTTACCATTACTGATATCCAACACTAAAAAAAAAAAACCAAAAAGATCTAATTCCAGTTACTCTCTGAGTAAAAACAGGAATTTTTTTCCTCACTATTAAATTAGACTTAGACTTCCTTCATTCATTGAAGTATGTTATTCAAATTTTTCCTTTGTAGTAAGCAGGCCTGTACCCCCATATTATATATAAAATAGCTGCTTTTAAAGACTTTAAGTCATGTAGTCTCGTCCCCTACCTTTGTATGTTTTCTATATAGTTTTACTATTAAGAGCTTTGGACATTGTTGATCATTGCTAGTCTATTTGTGACTAGTTACTTTATAAAGCCTATATACACCTTTCCTGCAATTATTTAGTGTTACTATGTATGTCTGGCCCTTTATTTAATGACAAGTATGTAATAGGTTATGTCTTCAACAACTTCATAAATATATTTACTTTAGATTTAAATCAGCCCTTCCATTTAGTTATAACACTAGACATATTAAATGATCATATTTTTTTAGCTCTTTAGGGGTCTAATCTGAACCTAAACCTCCAGCCCATGGCTTTGATTTCAGTGCTTCCCAGTGTGCTAATCTATTTCACTTTTTCCTCCTAAAAATAGCCATATCTTCAGACCCTTGATGCTAAATTCTATTTTATTAAGACTATAATATGCAAGGATCTTGCACAGGATCCAAGTTAATTTCACAAGACCTACATTGAGTGGCTCACAAACACCTGTAACTCAAGATCCACGGGGTTCAGAATTCTCTTCTTATATTTGTGGGAATCTGAACTCACGTCTTTATCTTCCCACAAAGATACACACACATATACATAATTAAAACAAAATGTAAAACCCCTATATTACTCTTCAAATGGGGATGTTCTGTCATTTTGTTACAAATCTCCAGGCCACATCTTGCCATTTATTTCTTAACTCACTTTTGTGAATGTGTCTTGACATCCAGACTGAAAACCATTTTATTTGCTCTCTTCTAGAAATTCATATAACTTATTCTTTCAATTATGTTATTTGTAAAAAAAAATATTTATTTTATTCCTAACACAATACCAGCCCAAAATAAAATCTTATACTCAGCAGAAATGCCATAATAAATAGGAGCCATTGTTATACCATTAACTATACCACTGCCAAATTGTAGTATATACCTGCCTACAATAGAAAAAAAAAAATGTGAAAATGATGCTACTTCATGTCCTGTTTCAGCAAGAATAAATCATGTCTTCACAATACTATATGCTTTCCAACATTAAAAAAGGAGGAAGTAGCTGGGAGTGGTGGTGCATGCCTTTAATCTCAGCACTTGGGAGGGAGTTCGAGGCCAGCCTGGTCGACAAAGTGAATCCAGGACAACCAAGGCTAGCACAGAGAGACCCTGTCTTGGAAAAACAAAAACAAAACAAAACAAAAAAAAAGTAGGAAGCAAATAGTATGCAACTATAAATGTAGGGTGCAATATTGAAAGGTTTTTTTTTTTTTTTTTTTTGCTTCAGTTTGGTTTGGATTTCGGTTTTTCAAGCCAGAGTTTCTCTGTGTAGCATTGGCTGCCCTTGGATCACTTCATAGACCAGGCTGCTCTCCAATTCAGAATGATCTGCCTGCGTCTACCTGATTGCCTGAGTGCTGGGATTAAAGTCATGCCTGGCATGAAAGTTAAAAAAATAATAATTCAGTTCTTGACATCTCCTATATTTTCAGGATTATTCTTTATTATCATACATATTTATGGAAAAGTTATAAATAAACATTCTATAATGTTCACTATGAATTAAAAGTGGAGAAGGTGAATTTCTATCTTATACTAAGGTAAGTGAGAAAAGTCGTCTCCTTAACCAACAGACTTTAATCCTAAAATTTTAATGATAAACATTTTGCTTACTAAGTCCAGAATCATCAAAAGAGAAGTTTAATTCTTTTTCTTCTTGCTCATTCTCATTTGTCCAAGATAAAATGTGCCATTCTCTTTTAAACAAGTGCTCTGTTTAACAAATAAAGAAAATGACTCAGAATGGAATACTGTACTTTGGTTGGGTTTCTTTTTCAAGGTCAGGACCCAATTTTACACACATACACATACACACACACAACACACACACACATATTTTCAAGTACAGTTGACATTCACTTCTACTAGCTGAAAGACAAACGTGTCTAATAAAGCATTCAGATTCAATTTGCTGTCTGCATACAGCTTAAAG
Organism: Acomys russatus; assembly: GCF_903995435.1. Lineage (NCBI taxonomy): Eukaryota > Metazoa > Chordata > Mammalia > Rodentia > Muridae > Acomys > Acomys russatus. Next base: position 37,928,325 of record NC_067169.1, read on the forward strand.
AATCTCTGGAGGTCACTCACAGCATGTCCTACAACCCCAACAGGGAAAAGTAATGAAAAGATTCTGGTTTAAAAGCTGACACTACCCCTTCTGAGCTCCTTGACTGTGAACGTAATAAGCAAGTTTATAGACACAGATCTCTATGATTCTAGGGATTTCCATCTTGATCTCTGACTCTGAGAAACATTTAAATGTGTGGATTTGTGTTTATTATATAGATTAATAAATGCTTCATATTGAGTATTTTGAAGAAACTGTGCCTTGCCAAGAAAGGTATCATGTCAACAAGTAAAATAACATTGTGAGTTCATGTTTAACTCTGTTAGTAGGTCTCTATAGACCCACTGTCTCATTCTATTCCAGTATTAAATATGAAGATCATACTGTTTTCAAAAATAATACCTGTTTTCATTTCAATTATCCCCCTGTGTTTTCTATTGACCCAAATGTAACTAATATTTATCTGAGAGCTAGCATGCATTAATGTCTTACTCTACAGCAGATATTGGCTAAATCTTTTTGTGTTTTTCTGTTTAATATTATAACCTCCTTATGACATAGATGCCATATTACTTTTCTTTGTTTTTTCATAAGTAGGAACTAAAGCCTAAATTAAATGATTACCCCCAAGAGACATACACATTAATATGTGTGAACAACAGGACCTTGAATTCATTAAATTCTTGTCTTCTAAATGTCATGCCTGTTATGTTAAATGCACTGGGTCTTCACTACATAATCTTTGAACACAGTCAGGATATATATAAACTATGACGTAGCTCGTGCTTACATGAGTGATTTTCTAGACAAAGTTTGACAAGAGTACACCTGGTTCTTCCTCCCTCTTTCTTTCCTAACACCCAAATCTTAAAATTAAGTCAATGTTGCTGGATTTAGGTCTTAAAGCTTACAAATCACTTCAGGGGATGGAAGTTACTTCAGTAAAAAGATGTGCATTGTTTCTGTAGTTATTCTTTCTCCTCTGAAACTTCAGAGGCCACCGAGATTACAAGAAACATTCTCCCTCTAATCTATGTTAGTTAGTACTTAGTGACTTAGTACAGATGTTTGTGTGTGTGTGTGTGTGCGTGCGTGCGTGTGTGTATGTGTGTATGTATGTATATAGCCCTCTCTTCATTGTTGTCTTTGCAATCAGTACTACTTAGGATTTTTGTGTTCAGAAATTATGTAAAGGCACTAGGCTATTATTCATCGCTGTTAGCTAGTGTTGCAATGAAACATTCATCTAGGTTTAAATGTATATTCCCTATGTAGTTAAAGTTGAGTTGTTCTAGTAAAAGATAATGTGGTAAAGACAGTGGGTACAAACAGGTTGAGAGAAATGAATGAGTAGACCAACCTGGACCAAAAAGATAAGGTCCATGTTAATGGAGACATACTCAAGGTATCAAGTGAAGATGGCAGAATCACCAAGTGAATGAGGTTGTTCATGCTACACATGAATATTAGTTAAAAGAAATTGTGATTATACTTAGTGAGACACAAGATTGAAATAAACATTAATATATATATGATTACAAATGTTAAATTGTTTATATTTATCTATTATTGCCTATTGTGATCTTTAAAATATCCCTAAGGAATAAAAATAATTATTTTACTGCCATTGAAGAAATTGTATTTGAGGAAACTCAAAACTGTAGTTTTTCACTTCCTATTTCTAGTTTTAGCTACAATAGTCAAATCTCCAATTGATTTACTAAATAACAGCACATTGCAATTAAGTGATGCCTTGGACGCAGGGAATATGTAACTTAATTGTGAATAAAAACTATGTTTCCATTTTGTAGTGTAGAAGCGTACTGACTTATAAATTCACTGTTTCAGCAAACAGATATTGATTAATAAAGAAAATCATTCCAACTAAAAGTTTTAAATCAGAGATTTTCCATTTATTGTATGAAGAGCCAGATAGTAATTATTCATGGCTTTTTAGATTAAAAAAATCTGCCAGTGTCATCTAAGTATATGACTGGAGTACAAAACCAACCCTAGAGAGTTTCTAAATGAACAATCTAACTGTGTTCCAATAAAGCTTTAATTAAAAATCTGAATGGTGGAAAAGACTTAGCCTACAAACTGCTGTTTCCTGATGTCTCTTTAAAATAAAGACTTGGTGATAGATTTTTACCTAATAAAGAAAAATAGATCATGGGATACATTTCTATATTTTAGCTTTCTCCATAGTGAGACCATTTGTAATTCTAGGTAATCCTAATACTTATTCAAAACCAATAATACCAATATATAAATGAGAAAGAAAATTTTCAAAGCTTTCATGATAGAAATGAAGAGATGGTTTAAAATAATTTGTGCAACTACTGTCAGGATCGCACTATCATTTGCTAAAAAAGTTAATAATGATTATAAAACTGAGGTTAAACCTAGAAAATTTGCCCCTTCTTTGGAGGACATTTTCCTATCTTAGCAGCGAAACTCTATAATAAGTAGATAATGGGGACTGCCTCTGACATGAACTCTGGCAGCCACAACTGATCCCTTCCCCTTTGTGGGGAGGCCCTGTGGGCACACAAAGGAAGGGGAAGCAGACTATCAGAATGAAACCTGATAGGCTGTGTTCATATGATGCCGGAGATGGTCCCTTCTGTCAGAGGTTCAGAGGAGGGGAATGGGGTGAAAGAGGGAGTGAGGGTGGCAACAGGAATATGCAAACGAGGGGATAATAATTGGGATGTAATCTAAATAAATCATAATAAATTAAAATTTATAAAATTTAGCTTTGGTTAATATTTATTATGATAAGTTAATTAAAAATAAGAATAATTTATGGTTGTGAGCCTAGCCTTTAACAGCTGAGCCATCCCAAGAAGAGACTTGATACCCTATGAGCATATACAGGGGGAGGTAATCCCCCTCAGGAATAGTCATAGGGGAGGAGAATAATGGGAAAATGGGGGGGAGGGAAGAATGGGAGGATACAAGGGATGGGATAAACATTGAGATGTAACAAGAATTAATAAAAAATTTTAAAAAATTAAAAATTGATTAAATAAAAAAAGAATAAAATAACATGTAAAGCAGACATATAAAGCTAATGGTTACATAGAAATACGTATGTTTAAGGATGGAGTTGAAATAAAACATACAAATTGCTCAGATTATTCACTGACAGATACCATGTAACCAATAAATATTAGTTTGTATTTCATTTTACCTTTCCCCTAAGAAATAAACCTCCCCCAGAGCAAATTAACTTGGCTACCATCATTAACAAAAGTAGATAACTAAATGCTATAGTTTTCAGGTTTTTTCATATATATTTATTTTAGTACACATGCATAAAACAAACTAAATACAGCAGGGAGAATCATATGATAATCATGAGTTCTATAAATGTTACATTCATAGTGATTTGGACCTTTCTTGTCTTGTTGGGTCTAAATTTCTGAATGATATTCGATATATATCCTATCTCATCTCTATCAACTTAACTCCTTTATCTTGATCTCAAAAGATCTTATCCTCTAACCAACTAAACTTGATTGCAAAACTAAACTATCTGTTTCAACATCCCTCAGAGGCTAGAGAAGGAGTAAGACTTAAATTCCTGAGTGAACAAGCAGTGCAGGTTAGCAGCTTCCAAAATGAACAAAATGACTTAGAGAGTTTACTGCCTGAATAGTCACCCAACACTCTCTAAAATGTTGGAGCCTCATCTTCGGCCATCAAGTGCCTGTCAGATTCTAGTACAAGAATATAAATCATAAGTCTAACAGATAGATACAACTCTATAAATATATGAGGTAAAACAGTTAAATAAGGTCTTCAAAAGCCTCAGAAACATACAGAATATGGCATGTAAAGATGCTTTTATTATCCTGAAGTTTCTTTGGCAACAAGACAAGTTAACTCCTGACAATACCCAGGTGACCTCAAAGAAGACGATGAGCATCAAAAAACCTCCTTATGGAGATGGCTTCAAATGTGGCAAAGTAACCACTCAGCAAAATGTCCTCCTTCCTGCCATAAATGAAATTCTGCCTAAAATGGGCAGCTTAGATGCAGGCAGAGTCAATGGCTGAACTCTGCCAAGACAGGGTAAGCAAGTCCTCAATAGTTCCTGCATTGTTAATAACTCTGGAAGATAAATTGGGCCAAAAGGCAGAAGATGAAGCTCCAACATTATAGTTTTTAGTTTTATGAAAATGAGTTCCATTTACTTAATTACTGAGGCACTTTTAGTTATATCTACATACAGGAATTCAAGTCTGTATCATGTAGAATCAGATTATTGCTAATAGCTTGAGATGATAATGTTATATATTGCATCTGGGTTATGTTTCAACTTTATGGTTCACATATTTATACATAGGTAAAATAGCTACCCCAAATATAACTGTATATGAAAAGCAAAGAGCTATTGTAATATCACTTCAACTCAGTAGCTTTTAAATTTTGAACTAGTTGGAAAAATAAAATATGTACTGAGAAGCAATAAAAATGTCATCATCAGTGCAATGTAGTTACTTCCAATGAATCCTTTCACTTATGGGCAAAATTCTCTAACTATGACTGTTTGCATCCTTAATGTGTCAATACATTAATCTGACAAGTAGTGTATTGCAGTTTACACTTTGTCCTGTCATGTATCTTATGGGATACAGTATTGACCAAAATGAGCATGATTCTGGGCCTTGAAGGGATTGGGAAAAATAAATAAGTACATGTGACAAATATCAACTTACAGAACACTATAAAAGAACCAAGGGGAGTCAAGTAAGGCAGTATAGAGTGGTACAACATAGGAATGGTAGGGACACCTGCCTTCAAAAATAGAATTTAAAAGGTGAATTTTTAAGAGTCAGCAGATATACTTAGGCAAATAAGTAATATGAGTATTTTAGACAGAAGAGACACTGAAAAGATGCATTAGAGACAAAATGATGCCTGGCAGTTCCTAAGCAATGGTAGGCTGTCTGAAGTATCAAATTAGCATTAGAAGTTGATGAGATCAATAGAAATTATTAGAAGCAGATGGCAAAGGATTAAGCAGATATCCCATCCTGGCCAATATAGGAAGTAGTTTAGGGGATTATTGTCTGTCCTGCCCCAGGTTAACTAAAGCTATTAAGAGAGAGAGAGAGAGAGAGAGAGAGAGAGAGAGAGAGAGAGAGAGAGAGAGAGAGAGAGAGAGAGAGAGAGAGAGAAGTAGATGAGAAAGGGTATGATGTAATAGAATTACATAGAATAGAATGAAAGTAAAATTGTGTATTTTTTAAGGTATGTTATGAGAATCAGTCATGGATAAGTGGAAAGTATGGTGGTTAATACTGATTGTTAACTTGGCAGAATTTATAATCACACAAGGAAACAAGACTCCAAGCATAACTGTGAGAGATTATTTGAATTACCTTAACTTCTGGATGTAAGTGTGAAAGATCTTCTAGATTATTTTACTTGAGGTGGAAACCTCAGCATAAAATGGGTGCCACCCTTTCATGGGCTGGAGTCCTGGACTGAATATAAAGGAAAAAGTAGACTGAGGGCCAGGATTCACATCCCTCTGCTTCTCAGCCAAAGATGCCTTTTGTATAGCTATCTTGAGGATTTTGTTTTTACCACGTCCTCTTATCTTTTCCTTTTTACAGAGCCTTATTATGTAGACTTGAACTGGCCTTGAACTGGCAGTACTCCTGCTTCAGCATCTCAAATATTTGGACTATAATTGTCACCAATAGGCCTGGATTCATTTCACTTTTATCACTATCCATATTTATGTGTTAATACCATTATATCAATGTGTAAATTAATCTCCTACTCTCTCTTCTTAGTGTTCTATATAGTATAACTATACAATCCTTTCAAATGACACAATTGATTTTAGAACTATTTAAAACACACCATTCCTAAAATCTATACCTTATAGAATCTCAGCCTAAAATGATTCTTAGGTCATAAAATTCTCCCTCCATGGTTGACATGATAAATTAGGTAGTTTTCATCATTTTGATTTTTTCTTTATAAAAGAACCTACTCTCTCTTTTTATCATGTTTTTTTAAATTTAAGTAATTTATTAAGATTATATCTCAACTGTAATCTCCTCACTTGTATCTTCCCATTCCTTACTCCCTCCCTCTTTCACTCTATTCCCTTCCCCTAGATCTGTGACAGAAGGGGACTTCCGGCCCCACCATATGACCACAGCCTATCAGGTCTCATCCTGGTACCCTGCTTCCCCTTCCTCTGAGAGCCACCAGGGCTCCCTAGCAAGGGATAGTGGTCAAATAGGGGGCACCAGAGTTCATGTCAGAGTCATTACCCACTCTCCACACCACTGTGGAGAATGTGCTGTCCATTGGCTAGATCTGAATAGGGGTTCCTGGTTTACTGCATGCATTGTCTGTGGTTGACACAGTAGTTTGTACAGAACCCCCTGGGTCCAGACCCACCAGCCTTGATGGTGTTCTTATAGGTTTCTAGGACCCTCTGGATCCTTTTATTTCCCCATTATCTCATACTTTTCTCACCTAGAATCCCAATAGGAAGTCCCAGCATCTATCCCAATCTCCTGCTAAGTGAAGACTTTCAGGGGACATCCATGTTGGGCTAGTGTAGAATTATAAGTGAGTGCATAACATGTCTATCTTTCTGGGTCTGGGTTAACTCACTCAGGATTATCATTTCTAGTTCCATCGTTTGCCTGCAAATTTCAAGATTTCCTTGTTTTTAGGAGCTGAGTAATATTCCATAGTGTAAATATACCACAGTTTCTTTATCCATTCTTCAACTAAGAGACATCTAGGTTGTTTCAAGATTCTAGCTATTATGAATAAGGCTGCTATGAACATGGTTGAGCATATGTCCTTGTTGTGTGGTGAAGCATCTTCTGGGTATATGCCAAGGAGTGGAATACCTGGGTCTTGTGGTAGCCCTATTCCCAGTTTTCTGAGAAAGCACCAGACTAATTTCCAAAGTGGTCGTACAAATTTGCACTCTCACAAGCAATGAAAGTGTTCCCCTTTCTCCACATCCTTGCCAGCATGTGCTGTTACTTGAGTTTTTGATCTTCATCATTCTGATGGGTGTAAGATGCAATCTCAGAGTTCTTTTGATTTCCATTTCTCTGATGACAGAGGACGTTGAAAATTTCTTTAAGTGTTTCTTGGACATTTGATATTCCTCTGTTGAGAATTCTGTTTATTTCTGAGCCACATTTCTTAATCAGGTTATTTGGTTTGGTAGTGTTTAATTAATTTATTGGGCTCTTTATATATTTTATATATTAGTCCTTTGGTGAGGATCTTTTCCCAGTCTGTAAGTTGTTGCCTTGTTCTGTTGACAGTGTCTTCTGCCTTACAGAAGCTTCTCAACCTCATGAGGTCCCATTTATTAATTGTTGACCTTAGAACCTGGGCTGTTGGTGTTCTATTCAGGAAGTTGTCTCCTGTGTCAATAATTTCCAAGCTCTGTCCTACTTTTTCTTCTAACAGACTTAGTTTCTCTGATTTTATGTTGAGATCTCTAACACTTCAACTTGAGTTTTGTGCATGGTGATAATTATGGACCTACTTGCATTTTTCTACATTATGGACCTACTTGCATTTTTCTACATGTAGACATCCAGTTAGACCAGCACCATTTGTTGAAGATGCTATCCTCTTTCTACTTAATAGATTTGGCTTCTTGTAAAAAATCAAGTGATCATATGTGTGTGGATTCATTTCTGGGTCTTCGATTCGATTCCATTGATCAACCACCCTATTGCTGTGGCAGTACAATGCTGTTTTAATTACTATTGCTTTATAGTACAGCTTGAGATCAGATATAGAGACTCCTCTGGAGGATCTTTTACTGTCCAGGATTGTTTTAGCTATTCTGGGTTTTTTATTTTTCCATATGAAGTTGAGAATGGATCTTTCAATGTCTTTAAAAAATTGTATAGGTATTTTGATAGGGATTGCACTGATTCTGTAAATTGCTTTTGGTAAGATGGCCACTTTTACTTTTTTAATTCTCCCAATCCATGAAAAAGGGATATTTTTCCATCTTCTGATGTTATCTTCAATCTCCTTCAAAGATTTGAAGATTTTTTCAAACGAGTGTTTTACTTGCTTGGTTAGAGTTATTGCTAGATACTTTATATTACTTATGGCTATCATGTAGGGTCTAGTTTCGCTAATTTCTTTCTCAGCATGATTGTCATTTGTATACAGGAAGGCTACTTACTTTTTTGAGTTAATTTTGTATCCAGCCATTTTTCTGAAGTGGTTTATTAGCTGTAGGAATTCTCTGGTGGAATTTTGGTGGTCACTTATGTACACTATCATATCATCTGCAAATAGGGATAATTTGACTTCCTACTTTCTCATTTGGATCCACTTGATCTCCTTTTGTTGTCTTATTGCTCTATATAAAACTTCCAAAACTATACCGAAGAGACAGGGAGAAAGTGGCAGCCTTGTCTGGTCCTTGATTTTAGAGGAGTTTCCTTGAGTTACTCTCCATTTAATTTGATATTGCCTATTGGGTTGGTGTATATAACTTTTATTATATTGAGGTATGTGCCTTGTATACCTAGTCTCTCCAAAACTTTAAACATTAATGGGTGTTGGATTTTTGTCAAATTCTTTGTCAGCATCTAAAGAGATCATCATGTTTTATTTCTTTCAATTTGTTTATATGGTGGATTACATTAATATATTTCCATATATTGAACCATCCCTGAGTGCCTATTATGAAGCCTGCTTGGTCATAGTGAATGATATCTTTGATGTGTTCTTCGATTTGGTATGCAAGTATTTTATTGAGCATTTTTGCATCAATGTTCATAAGAGAATTTCTTCTGAAATTCTTTTTCTTTTTTGGGTCTTTGTGAGGTTTAAGTATCAAAGTGACAGTGGTCTCATACAGTAAGTTTACTTATGTTCCATTCAATTCTATTTTGTGGAGTAGCTTGAATAATATCAGTATTAGCTCTTTTTTGAAGGTCTGGTTGAATTCTGAAATGAAACCTACTGGCCTAGGTTTTTTTTTTTTTTTTTTTTTTTTTTTTTTGAGAGACTTTAATGACTGCTTCTATTTCTGTAGGAGAAATAGGACTATTTGATTTGTTTATCTAATCTGGATTCAAATTTGGCAAGTGGAATTTATAAAGAAGATTGTCCATTTCCCTTGTTTGTGGCATATAATCCTTGGAAATAGGACCTGATGATTCTTTGTATTTCTTCAGTGTCTGTTGTTTATGTCTCCCTTTTCATTTCTGATTTTGTTGAGTTGCATAGTCTCTCTCTGCCTTTTCGTTAGTTTGGCTAATGGATTGTCTATCTTGTTGATTTTCTCAAGGAATCAACTCCTGGTTTTCTTGATTCTTTGAATTGTTCTCTTTGCTTCTAAGGTATTGTATTCAGCCCTGAGTTTAATTATTTCAGGCCATCTACTCCTTTCGGATGTTTCTGCTTCTTTTTTTTCCCTAGGGCTTCCAGATGTGTCATTACATTGCATATATGAGATGTTTCCAATTTTTTATGAATGCACTTAGTCCTGTAAATTTTCCTCTTAGCATTGCTTTCAATGTGTCCCATAAATTTGGGAATGGTGCACCTTCATTTCATTGAATTTATGAAGTCCTTAATTTCTTTCTTAATTTCTTCCCTGACCCAGCTGTCATTATGTAGAGAGTTGTTATTTTTTCCATGTGTATGTGGGGGCTTTTTGTTATTTCTGTTGTTGTTGAAGTCCAGCTTTAGTCCATGGTGATCTGATAGGGTACAAGGTATTATTTCAGTCTTCTTGTATCTGTTGATACTTGCCATGTGACCTAATATATGATCAGTTTTGGAGAAGGTTCCATGACGTGCTGAGAAGAAGGAATAATCTTTTTTGTTTGGATGAAAAGTTATGTAAATACCTGTTATATCCATTTGATTCATGACATCTGTTAGTTTCATTATTTCTCAGTTTTGTTGACCTATCTTTCACTGAAAGTTGGGTGTTGTAATCTCCCACAATTAATATGTGGGGTTGATGTATGGTTTAATCTTTGTTAATATTTTTTTTAAATGTGAGTGCCCTAGTATTGGGGGCATTGGTGTTCAGAGCTGTGACATTATTTTGGTTGATTTTGACTTTGATGAGTATGACGTGCCTTTCCTCATCCCTTTTGATTAATTTTGGTTGAATGTCTATTTTATTATATATTAAGCTGGTTGCTCCAGCATGCTTCTTGTGACCATTTGCTTGGAATATTTTTTTCTAGCCTTTTACACTGAGGTAATATCTATCCTTATGGCTTATGTGTGTTTCTTGAATGAATAAGAGTGTTTGGTCTTGTTTATGCATCCATTCAGTTAGTCTGTGTCTTTTTATTGGAGAATTGAGACTATTGATGTTGAGAGATATTAATGAACAGTGACTGTTAAGTCCCTTGATTTTGATGTTGGTTACAGAATAGTGGTTATGTTTTACAACAGTGAAGTTATGTACTTCCTGTGTTATTTTGGTTGTAGTTTATCACTTTGTATTGGAGTTTTCCTTCTAGTAACTTCTGTGGGGCCAGATTTGTGAGTTGGTACTGTTTGAATTCATTTTTGTCATGGGATATCTTGTTGTCTCCATCAATGGTTGCTGAAATGTTAACTGGATACTGTAGTATGGACTGGCATCTCTGATCTCTAAGGGTTTGCAGGACCTTGGACCAGGCCCTTCTGGCTTTTATAGTCTCTGCTGAGAAGACAAGTGTAATTCTGATAGGTTTGTCATTATGTTACTTGGCCTTTTTCCCTGGCCGCTTTTAATATTTTTTGTCTTTGTTTTGTACATTTTGTGTTTTGATTATTATGTAGCAGGAAGATTTTTTTCTGGTCTATTCTATTTGGTGTTCTTTAGGCCTCTTGTATGTTTATATGCATCTCCTTCTTTAAATTGAGGAAATTTTCTTCTATGATTTTGTTGAAAATATTTTCTGGGTCTTGGAGCCAGGCATCTTCTCTTTCCTTAATTCCTATTATCCTCAGTTTTCATCTTTTATGGTGTCCTTGATTTCTCGGATTATTTTGTCATAAATTTTTCAGATTTACCCTTTTCTTTGATGGTTGCTTCAAGTTCTTCAATTGTATCTTCTACTCCAGGGATTATTTCCTCCATCTCTTAAATTCTGTTAGAGAAGCTTACCTTTGTATTCCCTGCATTCTTCTATAAGTTCTCTCATTTCCAGCTTTCTTCTGTCTGTGCTTTTATCATTGTTTCCATTTTCATCTTCTGATCTTGAACTGTTTTATTGATTTTCTTCATCATATTGTTTGTATTTTCCTGAATTTCTTCCACTGATTTCTTCATTTCCTCTCTGTAGGCCTCATTAATGCCCTCAATCTTTTTGGCTGCATCTTCCTGCATTTGTTTATGAATTTTATTTGTTTCCTCCATTATTATCTTCATTACTAAAGATTTGAAGTCATTTTCTTTTTATTCAGATGTGTTTGAGTTTCCAGGGTTGAATTCTTTGGGATAGCTGGGGTCCGTAGATGCAATATTGTTTTGGTTTTTCTTGTTTCTGTTTTTATGCTGACCTTTATTCATCTTGCTCTCTCTGACATTGGGGGGTAGTTTCTGGTGTTCACTGGTCGTTGAGAGTAGTTCATTGGTGAGTGTCTATAGGTCAAGAACCCTCACCTGTGGGGATCAGGAAACCCTTCCCTGGATCAGGCAGGTGACCTAGTTTCAGCTCCAGATGACTTTACTCCACACCCTGGGATCCCCACTGGTTCATCAGAGGTGGGTGCTGGTGCTCTATAGCCCAAGGATCAGTATGAGGTAGTGTAGGAACAGCCAGTTATCCTGCCTTTGGCTGAGCTTTGAAAACCCTGCCCTCATGCACTGGAGCTTTGGAGACCTAGCCTCAATCCACCCTAGAGTGCTGGAACACCTACTGCCTTGTGGCAGTTGGCTAGGCAGAATGCCATGGTGCCTAAGTTCAGTCCCACATGAGAGAGCAGATACCACTCTCTGACTTGTGGCTGCTGCCTAGGCTTCCACTGAATCCCATCAGGCTTGTTCAGTCCCGACTCAGAGTGCAAGAAAGGCCCCCTGGGTTTTGGCAGCTGTCTAGGTTTCTACCCTATCCTTTCAGACCACGCTGCTTTAAATCAGTCAAGCCAAGAATGCAGTTCTGGAGCTGTATCTGGAGAATGTGTCCACAGCTGCCTGGGGCCCTGAATGGGCCCTAGGTTCTTCCATGGACTGGCAGGATTGGCTGAGATCAAATTTATCCATATTCCACACTCTTGGCTCCCCCTGGGCCAGCAGACACTGAGACTGTTTCTCAGTCAGAGAGGGAGAGAGAAAGAGTGGAGGTATACAGCCAGGCATGCCATGATAGGCTGGGCTGAGCTTTTGATACTATGCCTGCGTGATCCACGGCCTCTGGGGCTTTTTGTAGACTAGTGGGGTGGTTTTAGGTCAGATCCACCCATTTGCTTGGATTCTCCCCAGGCCAGCAGATCCAGACTCTGGTGCTTCACCACCCACAATTCAGTTCCATATACCAAATCCATGATATAGAGCACGGCTAAACCTTGCGGGTGGGTATGGGCCCAAACTCTGGGGACTGGGCACTTGTCTTCCCTGGGCCAGTTGGATGGTCAGAGGCCGGACCTACCTGTGCTCTGAACCATGTGGACCCCTCTCACCTAGGGCTTTCCAGGTCTTCCACTCTATAGTTCCATGCCTAGTCCTAGTCTTGCAGATCAGATACCCTGTGTGTTTGGCGCCACCATTTTGGATCTCCTCTACTCTCTATTACAACAAGTATTTATTGATATGATCCTATGCTTGAGACTTACTAGCCTTGATTTTTTCACCATATTTCAGTCATTGTCAAGGCTAACCTCAAACATTATGTTCAGAGAAGACATTCCTAACCTGCCATACAAGAATTCCTCAGAGTTTTCTTCCACAATATGTTTCTCTTTTTAAATTTAATTTTGAGATTGTCTCATGTTATATTCTTCCTCCATTTCAACTGTGGGCTTCTTGAGGATATACTGTTTTTCCCTTTTTCTCCATGCTTAACTGATAAATGAAAATTTTATATATCCAGGATATGCAATGTGATTGTTTTATACATGTAGACATTGTGAAATTTTAGCACAATAAAAAGAATTAGCAGATGTATTGCTTCAGATTGTTATCTGCCTGTATAAGGAGCATGAGAACAGTATATATTCCCATAATAGATTTTAAATACACAGTGGAATAATAGTTACTGTAATCATTGTGCTGCACAGTAAATTTCTTAAAGTTATTCATTTTATAACTGAAGGTTCATCCACATTGTCTTGTCACTCCTGATTTTGCTTATTGGATCCTTATTAACTGAAAATGAAAAAGTACACCAGGACAAGACAACCTGTTATAAACTACAGAGAGCTATTTTATCAAAGACAATTTCAGGCATGACTCTGCACAGGCATTCTTGGGGTAGGAATGAGGATCAGAAGGCAATAAAATAGGGAAGTTCAGAATGACTACTAAAGTTCAAGAGGAGGTATACAAAACAATGAAAATAAAATGTAGTTAATTGATTTCTTATTCCAGAGACTAAACTAGCTAGAGCAGCTAAGACAAAGGAAGGGATTTTAAAGTTTATGTTGAAATCTCTTTAATGAATTAAGGGCTAGTTTTTAATAGAGCCTACCTAATTTATAACAGATCTTACTATGAGTTTTTATTTGACTTTTCAAAAATTATTGTTGCTACCATTTTGTAAAGAGTTATAAATTAATTTTTTGTTTATTTTCTCTATTGTGATAAAAAAAACTCTCTGAGATTTTTATATTTGCCACTGGATCCCCAGTATCAAGAATGTGAGATCAGGCACTCTCCAAGAAAGTATAATCTAAAATGACACTCAGCCCAGTGATAAAAGTACTCACTGTGTGATACTATTGACTTTTTGATATATTCTCTATGTAATCTGTGCCATTTTGTCAACTTTAGGTTTTTAACCTTATTCGTTTCCCTATCTGTTGTGTATTCATCTATCTCATTCTTAGCTCTCTTTTCTTTATAGCCCTATTTTCCTTTCTATTGCAAATTGTATTCAAATCAAGACTGAATTTACTCTTCATGCATTTTAATGTCAAGAATTCAAATAGTAACTCCATGTGGTAAACATTGAACCATTTGCCTAGTTCATTGTTTGCTTTGAGACGGAAAGACAAATTCTGTCCGTTATGTACTAGGTAAAATTTTGCTTACAGAAAGGCAAATCTGGTACAACAAAAAGTGTCTGAGTACTATTCACTGCGCCCTTATTTCTAAACTCAAAAGTACAACAGTTTTTTTAGAGGAAAGGAAATTTTAAAGCATTTTTATCATTAAACTCAATCTTTGAGCTTTGGATGTTAGAACCATAAAAGTCTTTCCAGTGTACTATCACTCTTGCTTATTTCTACATGTTAGAGAAGATAAAAGATAATATTTGAGTATAAAAGATAGAGAAGTAGTAGAAAATTGACTTAAAATATTTCTTAGGTACTGGCCACATGATGTCTATCTTTAGTTTTCCTCACTAGAGTCTTTGTTTGCTTGAAACAAATTGGTCACTTCCAATTCTTTCCAGAGAAAAGTCCTTTCAACTCTATTTTTTCATTGAAACACGTTCTTTGTCTCTTTTGATTTTGTTATCAGTCTTTTATTCCTTATGTCTTTTGTCATCCTGTATGTCAGAAAGTATTTGCCACCTCAAATCCCTTAATATATTTGTCTACCAGCATCTATTTTCCTGTCACATTCATTCTTAAGAAACCTGCTGATTATTAGACTTTCCAGACTGGCTACCATCTTTTATAATTTGTTTCTTGAGTTTACACTGTGAATATGCTATATCACTTCATTTATTTTCTATGTGCATATTATGATATATTCTTGGTATAATGAAATGGCAGGGTTTTTGTTTGTTTGTGTTTTGAAATTAAATCAGTATTTGAGAAAGAATTTATATTAGTTAAATTGCTATACCGTTGTGGTTCTGTAATCTTGCTCCAAGTGCTCTTAATAGTATTCTTCAAACACTGTTCACAGTGCTACTATTTGGAATTTCTGTTAGCTTAATTTCTGGGTTTCTTTTATATTGCATATACTCAGCTGAAATTTTTTGCACTTGCTTCCATTCTCACTTAGTAGATCATTTTTCTTGGTAATCCCATTAAGTGTTAATATCACTTAAGGACCTAACTGCTATTTTCCATATCCTTTTGTTACCATTGTACTGTCTGCATGATCAGTGATCAAAGGGTATTAATCATAATTTTTTCTTTAGATTTGTATTATTATAAAAATACCACAAAAAATTACAAGGTTAAATCATTTAAATATCAGCTCAGTGCATTAAAGCATCTAAGATAGGGCCAGTGATCATTGGTGTGTCAGATTTCTTTCTTTTTTGAAGATGTATTTATTATTCATATAGTATTCTGTCTGCATGTGTGCCTTCATGTCAGAAGAGGGCACCAGAACTCATTTATAGATGGCTATGAACTACCATGTATTTACTGGGAATTGAAATCAGGACCTTTGGAAGAGCAGCCAATGCTCTTAACCTCTGAGCTATCTCTCTAGCACCACTGTATCAGACTTCAATATTCAACTCAAAGTCAAAACTTTATTTGCTGACCCACTGTTACACAGATGTCCCAAATTGTTTTTTAACTTTACTACTATTTACTAGAGTTCTCATTTTGATGGAGGACACTATCTAGCAAATTAACCAGTGGTAATTTAAAATAAATTAATAAATAATACACTTCATGGACATCTACCAATCTGATCAATCTTATAAGTAAAATGATCTTAATCGCTTCTCGGCCTTTTGGCTAAGATCAAGTGTAGCATCTGTTCTTATCAGTTTGATATCTGATACATCCTGTATCCCAGGACAATATATTAAGTGGATTTTTGGATCTAGGAGTGGAATAGGAGCTTGCTCCGTCCACTCCATGCATCGACCTGGTATTGCAGTACCTCCAGGAATGATGCACAAAAAACAAAAAAAAAATACAAAAAAAAAATACAAAAAGACCTTGGAATCTTTTATATTATTTGTAAAACTATTTTGATTCTATCATTACTTCAAGCATTATCTTTTATACAGCTTCTTCATTAGTTATACAGCCTCTGAGAATAACATTTTAATATACAGTTATATAACATTTTTTCTGTGTGGAAAAAATATTAAATTTCTTGTCATAGTATGCAAAATAATTTGCAGATTGCTATCTGATAGGTAGTCTAGGGTTTTTCCTGTACTTCCACCTTAATCTTAACAAATCACATAATACTAAATAATACTAAATTATCTGTGAAAAAACAACTGCTTTATTTATATTTGAACATATACTTTTCCCTGTGCTAGATACTCATTTGCCACCACTGATATCTTGAATTAAAATATTATGTTGCCCAATTCCTCAGGAAAGTGTAACTATGTTTTCTATGACATATAGTCATCATAAGTTTTCTTCTATGTAAACTTTGACTGCCTTACAAATGGCCGTTTCGGTATGGCATGAATGCCAGAGTTAATGAGGCAACATGGCTTCTTGTTTGACAGAACTTCTTATATGAAGAATATAGTAAGACATTTACCTTGTCCAAAGAAGTTTATTACAAGTTAAATGTGAATATATAAACACAATACACACGTATGTGTGTGTTGCGTATATATATTACTGTAGTATTAATTACATATATTTCATCCACCAAAGGTTATTAGGGTAAAACTATGTTCTCCACTTTGACAGTTCTGAGAGATGATGGGACCATTAAAATGTGGGACCTAGTAATGGAGTAACAGAGTCATTGCCCTTGTGAAGGAGTTTGTGCTGGACTCAACAGGTACAATGGTCTCAAAAAAGTGGATGCATTCATTTCTGTTTGTTTGTTTAGTTGGTTTGGTTTGATTTGTTTCTGGGGTAGAGTTTCTTCTATGGCTCAGACAACTGACTGCTGTGTATGTGGAAATGACCTTGAATTTATGATCCTTCTCCATCCATATCCAAAGTTCTGGGACTATAGTCTCTCATTGTGCCCAGTTTTATTCAGCACTGGAAAATGAACCTAGTGCTACCTGCATACTATACAAGAACTCTAGTAACTACATCTCCAACCTAAGTAAGTTCTTGAAAGGACAGAAAGTTATGGAAGACCAAATATATATATATTCTCTCTGCATTGTGTCATCTTTCACAATGTACCTTCTCTTTTTATATTTTATTCTTCCATGTGATGCTAATATAAAACATTCTTGAAAACTCATGCAAGTGCAATGCTTTTGGACTTCTAAAACTGTGACCTAAATGAACCTCTTTTCTTTATCAAATAACTAGGCTCATTGTTAGTTTATGTATTTAGATGTGTGTGTGTGAGTGTGTGTGTGTGTATTTGTGACTATAAAAATGGTGATTCACTCTATGGAAATAAACTTGTTGTCTTAAACTTTAGGATTTTAAACCAAAATGAACAGCATAGGGTTATTTTACATGACTTAGAATTTAAGATCTCAATGAATTTAAGCACATGTACAGATCTAGAAAATAAGTCCTTGGAACCTTCAAGGTAATTGTCATTATTCTAAAAAGTAGAAATAATACATGGTTTCAGTTGTATATGAGAATGAATGTTAAGTCACAAAGCTTATTTTCCCTGCTGAAATAATATTGGGCCTCAATAATATACAATTACTGAGCATATAAAAAGGTCATATTATCCTCAAGTTATTTGTATTCAAGATAACAAGGGATATATATGTTAATCATATCAAGCACCTTGGGAAGCTCTTTCTAAATCAACATCTACTTCCTTTGATATTTGACATAGTAGTCATATCTAAAGCTCTATTTGGAGGTTAGTAGCATCCTGTAACCACTTTGAAACCATAGGATTAACAGCATATTTGACTGTCTATAGCTCTGCTAAGAAAATAAAAGAAGCTAATACATTATGGTACTGTCATGAACAGTGATACGTTCATGCTGCTATTCTGCTTTGGGGCATTCTCAATTTGTGTTGTCCTAATAAAAAGGGATTATCTAACATGCTCCAAATTTAATTTTGAAAAACAAGAAACCAGGAATAATGGAAATTATTTTAAAACATCTTTCCTCCCATCTAAAATACAGAACAGCTAAATAAGAGGTTCTTAATAATTTAATCACTGAAGCATAACTGGAGGATTTAGACAAAGCACCTAAAATATTAAAAGATTCTTTACCTGTAGTTTAGTGATGTTATCAATTATTTCCAATCTTGATAAACAGCCAAGCCATTCCCTGGTCACATCCACTGTTAAGCATTTAGTGCTTTTCTCAATCATCCCAATCACAGTCCCAGGAATGTTTCATGACAACTCAGCAATAATAATCTTTTGCTATTGGATCCTGAGTTTTGAAGAGTTGTATCTTCCAGAAATGATGTGAATAGAACATTAATGCAAGTAGAATGGTCTTTATTCATGATTTCCAATGATTTAGATATATACTATAATTTTCAATCAATTTTAACACAATTTCTCTTAGCCTTGGTGTAGTATAAACTGATCCAACTGTGTTAAAATCTCAAAGAATGTAGTGTCAGACATTTTTCCTGTCAACCAGAATCTTTTGAAATTCATATTTCTAAATAACTTCCTCAGCATTTAACCTTAAAGAGTGAACATTGCAGTGTGTCTGTGAAGTAGTGATTTACCTATAATGTAGTTACCCAATACAGTCATAGTTCAATAAAAATAAGGGAAGCTTGATTATATATTTCTTATATAAGTCATGGAAATAAAATAATATGTCAAAAAAGCTTTTAATTTTCATGTTCCTCTTAACAGGTGAGTACTGACGTTTTACCAAATTTTTAATTTTCAATGATAGTATTGAATGAAAACACTTTTCATAAATACAGATGGTCATTGTTACAAAGTAGAAGCACTCCCATTAATGGAAACTATTTTTCTCCATTTATTTATTTATTTATTTATTTAATGATTTTATATCACAGTCTCGACCTGTCCTCCTCTTCTTCCAGTTATACTCCCCATCCCCTCCTTCTACTCCCCCATTTCCTTTCTCCCAGAGAAGGCGGCCCCAATTAGTACCAATCCACCATGGTATCTCAAGTCACTGCAGACTAAGCACATCCTCTCTCACCAGAGAGTGAGAAGGCAGCCCAGCTATGGGAAAGTGATCCAGTGGTAGGTAGAAGATTCAGAGACAGTCTTTGCTACTATTGTAAGGGAATCCACATGATGACTAAGCCACGCTTTTGTTAGACTTGCATAGAGGATCTATATTCTGCCCATACAAGCTCTTCGGTCGGTGGTTCCGGCTCTGTGAGGCCCTGTGGGCCTAGGTTAGATTACTCAGTAAGTCTTCTTGTGCTATCCTTGACCCCTCGGGCTTTCTCAATCCTTTCTCCTACTCTTCCACAGCACTCCCCAAGCTTGGCTTATTGCTTGGCCTTGGGTCTCCGCATCTGTCTCCATCAGATGCTGGACAAAGCCTCTCAGAAGACAGTTATGCTAGACTACTATCTTCAGGCATAACAGAGTATCAATAGTGACAGTGGTCTGGCCTCTCCCATGTGGTGTGTATCAAGCTGGGCTAATCACTGGTTTGCCATTCTCTCAATCTCTGTTCCATCTTTACAAGACAAATTTTGGGTTGAAGGTTTTATTTGTAAGTTAGTGTTCCCCTTCCATCTGCTTGGTGTCCACCTTGCTACAGGAGGTATCTACTTTATTAGCTAGGGTGACCCCCATAGCTTGGCAATAGCCTCCCCTGCCCCAGGGATCCTCCTCTCCCAGATTTCTGTTCTCTCTTCCAGTTTCTCTCTTCATCTGCCATTCTCCTCTCTCTGCCCACCTGACCCTATTTCCGTTATTCTCCCCATTCATCTCCCACCTAATCCCCTCACTCCATCTACTTCAGATGTCTATTGTATTTCCTGTTCTGAGTGAGATTCAAGGATCTTCCCTTGGACTCTCCTTGGCTTCTTTGGGACTGTGGATTATAGTATGGTTATCCTATATTATATGGCCAAAATCTGCTTATAAATGAGTACATTCCAAGTGTGTCTTTCTACGTCTGGATTGCCTCACTCAGAATGATCTTTTCTAGTTTCATCCCTTTGCCTGAAAATTTTATGATTTCCTTGTTTTTGACGGCTGAATAGTACCACATTTTCTTTATCGATTCTTGAGTTGAGGAGCATCTAGGTTGTTTCTAGTTTCTGAATATTATGCATAAGGCTCCAATGAACAAAGTTGAGCAAGTGTCTTTGTGGTAAGGTGAAGCGCCCTTTGGGTGTATGTCCTGGAAATTATTTTAATGTAAATAGTTTCTATATAATTATAAAATTTATCTTAAATTTCTGTTAGACATTGAAATTTTTTCATTAATGAAGATTAGTGGAATCACTTAATATGCCTAGAAAAATGACTCTCTTGATGTCTAATCTAAGAAAATATTAAAAATTGTCTTAACCTAAATATTTAATAGGAAATGGTAGATGAAACCTTCTGAGACTCATAGGCAAACATTAGGCAAAGCACAGAGTCTTGAGGAAAATGGCGGGAAGGATAAAAAGCCCTGGAGAAGATAGATGTTCCACAAGAAGACCAACAGAGCCAACTAACCAGGGCCTAGAGGGACTTCTGGAGACTGAAGCACCAAAAAGGACAATTCATAGACTGAACCTAGGACCCCTACACAGATGTAGCTAATTGGCAGGCAGCTCAGGGTTCATGTGGGTCCCCTAGTAAGGGGGAAAGGGGTGGTCTCTGACATGGACTCCGTTGCCTTCATTTTGGTCACTTTCCCCTGGTAAGACTGCCTTGCCAGGCCACAGGGGAAGAGGAAAAACTCAGTTCTGATGTGATGAGTGGTTGGGGAGGGCTTCCCTTTTCTGAGAAATAGAGGAGGGGCTGGGTGAAAAGAGAAGGAGAATAGGACTGGTAGAAGAGGATGGAGGGGAATACTACTGGGATATAAAGTGAGGAAATAATTCCTTTAAAAAGAAAAGGGATAAAAGCTTCATGGGGCTCACCATGTATAACGATTTCCCACAGGCTTAGTAATACCTACCCTACTGAGTGATTAAGTAGTTGTAGAACACAGTGCTTCTAGTACTTTTCTCAAGTACTGAGAAAATACTGAACAGCATTGAATTTCTTAATATTTTTGTTTTAAATTTTATATATGTATGTGTGTTTTGCATCCATGTGTGTCTGTGCACTGTGTTTCTGCAGTGCCTACATAGACTAGAAGTGGACTTCCAATATCCTAGAACTGGAGCTATAGTTGTGAGATACCATGTGAGTTCGAGGAACTGAAACTGGGTTCTCTGGAAGAGCAGCAGCTGTTTTTAACCAGCTCTTGAACTCTTTAACTCTCAAATAAGCTGTGGAAGATACAGATATGCTTTGTCATTTATAATTATGCAAAGAAATACTGATTGAGAATATCGAGGATCTGTTGAATTATATGGAAAAATCCACTATAAGAATTCAAATAGTCAGAGGTGACAGATTTTTAGCAATAAACTTTGGAATTACCACAATTTTTTCAAAATCTATAAATTAACAACTGGATCAGTAGAAAATAATATAATATACAATATAATTAAGCATATAAAGTTTTTGTTAGATAAAACTAAATCCACATAGAAGAGTAGAGGACAGACTATTAGAAATAACTTTTCGTGTGAATAAGGGTTTCATGAGCATATAAATTTAATGAGAAAAAATAGAAAAGTTGGGGTTGGCAAGATGTCTACACTGTTTAAGGTGCTTGCCATCAAGCATTAGGATCTCCTTCAATCACTTGAGCCCCATGGTTATAAGAAGAGAACCAGCTTCCACAAGTTGTTCTCTGATAGGTGAAATAGGAAGGCATGGGCAAGGCCTTTGTTCCTAGTGTGACGTCTTGCTTTCTGGATACTTATTTTCTTAGAAAACCAACTTAACATTCTAGCTCTCACTTTCTTATATTATTAAATTATGAAGCTCTTCCAAACAAGTACAATCATATTTTCCTTCGATGTTTATTGGTTATATTTATCGACAGTGTTTAAATCATTTTCTTTTTGTTTTTTGATGTGTTGAAAATTTAGGATTACTTTTTTTTAACATGGCTTGCTTTTATTCACTAAGCTCCAAATTTTGTGACATATCATTTAAAGAAAAATGTATCGTGTAAATGTACCCCAGTTTCTTTATCCATTCTTCTACTGAGGGACACTTGGTCTGTTTCCATGATCTGGCTATATGAATAAGGTTGCTATGAACGTGGTTGAGGAAATTTTCTTGTTGTGTGCTAGAGCATCTCCTGGGTATATTCCAAGGAGTGAAATAGCTGGGTCTTAAGGGAGCCATATTCCCAGTTTTCTGAGATGGCACCAGATAGACTTCCAAAGTGGCTGTACTAGTTTGCATTCCCACCAGCAATGAAGGGAGGAATGGGAGGATACAAGGGATGGGATAACCATTGAGATGTAATATGAATAAATTAATAAAATAAAATTTTAAAAAAGAAAGAAAAATGTATATGATTTACAACTTTTCACTTTTAAAATAATAGAATAAAATAAATGGTAATTTTAACAGTAGAGAAATATATTTTTCTTCCAAGATTTAAATAAATATCTCAGGGCATAAATTAAAATTATTACTTTTCTCTTAATGAAAGAAGTAGAGTTTTATATTGTAGAATGTGTAATTAATTTTATTAGTATGTCTGAATATAAAGTATAACTTTACTTCATTCAAGAATATATTTGCAGACAAAATTTTCTTAAAATGAGAAGTTTATATAACTCCCCTTTAAAATAAGCTTAACTTGGTTAAATTCTTAAAGGTAGAATTTATCACAAAATATAAATTTTGATATTAAGAACATAAATGTCTGTGGAAAGTACAGGGTTTGTATATGTGATTAGTGTCATGTTGATATAAATTTATAAATTAACTATTTATAACTATACAGTTTTCATATAAGCATCAAAAAGGAAAAAAACTTTAGTAGAAATAAAGACAATAAAAGCAAACCACTGAGGAATGGAATGGCAGAGGATAGGGAAACAAAGTATAAACAAAACAACAACAACAACAACAACAACAAAGAGCAATTTAAAGATGGAAGTAATTATACTTACACACCTACCAACAATAACAATAAACGTGTAAATTGAATTACCAAATCACAAGACAGTGGTATATTAGACAGAAGAAAAACAAAATGTTATGTTGCCTTCAAGATTAGATGGCACACAGAGGAAGAGAAGCAGGCTATCCAGATGAGACCTGATATGCTGTGGTCATATGGTGGGGGAGAAGATCCCCTTCTGTGAGAGTTCTGGGGGAGGGGAATAGGGCAAAAGAGGGAGGGTAGGAACGGGAAGATAAAAGTGAGGGCATAACATTTGGGATGTAATCAGAATAAATTATAATAAAGTTAAAAAATTCACTTCACATGTGGATTTTTTTTTGCATATGACTGTGTGTGTATGTGTGTATGTGTGTGTATACAACTAGATTAATAAATGTGAATGAAGAAGTTAGATCATATTATAATATTAGTAGGTGAATTCACAGTGGACAAATTTTAACAATGAATAGAAAAAACAGGAAAAGAAACATATAAATAGAAAATCAGTAAGGAAACATTGCACTTGAACAATATTTTTACTAAATGTATCAGACTGACACATAACATTCTACCTAACAGCAGAATACAAATTCCTTTCAAATGTGGTGGAAATATTCTTTAGAAAGGATCCTATTTCATACTAAGCTATGCATTATTTCAAATGTAAGAGCATTGAAACATATCTTTTATGTAAAACAGAGGCACTATGGAAAAAGTATTAGTCAAACTAGAGCTTAGTAAAATTTCACGCTTTGAAAAAATACAGGAGCAATCATTAGCCTTCAACTGGCAGGAATTTGCTTAGAAAAAAATAAATTCATAATTAAACCACTCTGCAACAGCACAGCTTCACTGATCTTTCTGAATAAACAAAGTAGGCTATGTTCCTATTTCAGAAACCATGAACTGTAGGCTAGCAGCGTTCCCAGACTCCCTTTACATTCTACACTTTAGAATAATTGGTCAAAAGAATTAAGACACCGAGATTCAAGACTGAAGCAATAGAAAGTGTGTGCTTCCAAAACTGACACACTGGTGCTCCTGGAAGCATTGGCTTTCAAGAGCATGGTCTGCAATCATTGAAACAAGGTGTTTTTATTCATGATTGCTTTCTCTACTTTCAAAATGACTTGGTGATTATTTTGTTGGCATACCTTAAAGAAACTAGCTTGAGAATTTTATTTGTTTATTTTAGCTTGTAAGGCTATTTAAATTTTACTCATATTTTTATCTTTCATTTTAGCTTTTTTGTCTCATTGATGCTCATGGAGGATATGGTGTGCTTTTCTACAAATTAAATTAAAAAAATAAGTTGATTTTTATATGCCTAGTTCCACTACCTCAGCGAATGTGTATTCCATTCCTGCAGTAAATAATGTGTGAACTGATCCGGAACATTAAAAGACAAGTTTAGTCCAACACAATCACTTCCAGCCAATAAAATAGAGAAGTTACATTTCCTGTGTCATAATGGAGACAGAGTTCATGACTTTAGTTCATGAATTTGTCATCCTCTGATGTTTTGCCTGCAGGATGTGTTCTAATTTCACTTAGGAAAGAGCACCTGAAATGGAAAATAGAAACTCATGTGTAATTAAGGATTGTTCAACTACTCTTTAAATACTTAACCATAAATATGTCACCAAATCTGTGTGTGTTTTTGAAACTTTCCACACCATTTAATTGAATAAGATAACAGGTTGTACAAGGAACTAATTAATTGTTAATAGTATTATTCCATGATTGAATATCAGGGATGATAAATAAAAGATACTGTTCTTAAGACAAGATTCCTACATATTTAACGGGAATCCTTTTGAGTACATTAACCCAAAAGGGAGTTAGAGAGGCAGTACTGGACAGTCCAAGAGATGAAACAACAATCTTGTTTCTGTCAGGGCCTCAGTAATTTGGAAGCTATCACTAGAATAAGGCCAATTCGTCTGAGATTTCTGACTACAGGAAAATAAGTTGGCACTTGTACCCCTGCATCTATCAGAGTAGTCTTCCAGGGACTAGAAAGATGACTCAACAGTTAAGGGCCCCTACTTCTCTTGCATAGAATCCAAATTCAGTACTGAGTAAGCATGCAATTTGGCCAACTCACAGAGTCCTGTAAACTTCAGATCCAGATATAACAACAGCTCCAGGCATCTTATTCTCTCTTCTGGCCTCCGTGTGCAACTGCATGCACATGCACATACCTCCTATACAGCTACACATTCATATAAGTTAAAATAGGAATTACCCTTTTACAAAAGAGTAGGACAGAAAGAGATAGACACAGAGAGAGAGAGAGTCATAGCTAGAAGCTAGAATCTACCAGCAATTATTATTGTGGAATGTCCAATGAAGTCCAGTAGAGGATTTCAGTGGAGCCTCACAGAACCTTCTACAAAGAGCTATTGAAAAATTATGATTGCTTCACAGAGGATTTCAGAGGGATAAAAAGTAATACTAAACAACAACAAATAAGTCATTTTCCACTGGACATTACTATAGCAGAACAATTGTGATGCATATGATGTTGTTTGTTACTGTAGTCAAAGATTTCTTTTAAATCTTTCTTATCCAAAATAGAGAGGAAAAATCTCCACTTTTGTCATACACAAATCTTTGAAGTTAAATATGTGACATAAAATTTACCATTTGAGGATTGAGGAGATGGCTCAGAAGTTAAGAGTGTGTGGTGCTCTTGCAGAGGATCCAAGTTCAATATCCAGCATCCAAATTGGATCATTCACCAGGTTCTTTAACTTCATCTCCAAAGGTTCTTACACCTTTATCTGGCCTCTGTAGACATACACACATGCAAAGATGTATATACCAACACACAGAAACACTTACCTACATATTTAAGAATAAAATAAATCTTTAATATTTGTCATCTTAATACTCTTAAGTATACAGGACAATGCTCAGAACTGTATCTACCCTCTTGTATAACATATCTCTCAATAATTCATTATGTGTCCAGGTTGTATAATATCAATATACTCCTTAAAAGGTTAATAATATCCCATTACATATACATATAATATATTACTCCATACATATCTCACATAATTTATTTCATTTAAACTTCAGCAGACACTTAAATATCTCAATTCTAGGTTATCATAAATAATGTTACAATTAATGTGTGCGCAATGACCTATTTTTAGTTCTTTTGAATGTATTCAGAATTTCTAGCTCACATATTACTTTTGAATTTAATGTTTTGAGAAAATAGCAATACTACATGCAGATTAAAGTATTTCCACATACTCATCAGCTATGCTTATTTTATATTTTAATTCATATTTTATTGTAGATTTGGGGTCCATACCAGAATGACATAGTAACAAATCAGAACAAAAAAATAGCATCATTTTTAAATTGTTCAAAGTTCATTTTAAATACCATTATTAATTTAGTCCTAAATAGTCTACATTTTTAGACTATGTACTATTGTTTTATTTGTATTACAGTTAATGATTTCCCTCTTCATCCTTTCTTATGGAACCCTAGACCAAAACTGGTAAAAATCTATATACATAAATTTACAGAAATAGATATCTATTATAGTTAGGTACTGTGCTTGGTACACCGTCATTCTAATCCATGCAACAACAACAAAAAATGTTTGCTGAGACCTTATTATATATCAGGCATTGCGGGTTTTGTTAAATGTGACTCTACTGTTTACATCAAGTAGCTCATTTTCTCATATTCTGCATGAGGAATCTGGGCACCTGACACTTGTTAGGAGATCTTATTTAAGGTATAACTGCATGAAAGTGTCTGCAATTATGTTATTCTCACAGTTAAAATGTAGCTTTCTCGAGCAAATACAAGCTTCATTTACCCAGAATTTTTAGTTAAAAATCATTTTTGTCATGCAGAATGACAGAATTTTAATTTAGAGGGTAGACTATGTCTTGTTACATTTCCTCTAATGAGATATGCACACATTATTTAGTTAAGCCAAATGGTTACATAGATTGTTATTCTCATACCACTTGGGGATTTGATTATCATCTTGCATCAATATATCTGGCATTACTTAGCTTTTTTTCCTTTCCTCTTCTGTACTGGATATTGTGGTTATTTGCTTTGATTATACTAATAGTGTTCTGTGATTGTTACTGAAATTGTTTTCTTCAAGGCTTCCAATTTGGAGGAGAAATTAAAATTACTCTATGAATCTTCCACTTCATGTAATTATAGACATTTTCTTTTCTTTCGATAAAACATTGGTTTCTAATTTCTGTACAGACTACAGTTACAGAAAAAATTGAAGTTCTTTCTCACTTACATGAAATGCATTTTTCTTGGACTCCAGAAATTATTTTTAATTTTGATACTCACTATTCTTGAATCATTATCTATTTCAATATGCCAATTGACATCCTATTAAATATCCAGAAAGAAAATATTTCAGTGTTCCTTCTTGCTATTCAATGACAGTAACAATATGTCCTATGTCGTTTAGTGTTAAACAGAAGCACATTAATTTTTAAAATTTATTTATCTAATTTGTGTGGTGAAGTAGAGTGGGCTGGGATGTGGTATGTGGGTGTACACATACCATAGCATATATGTGCATGTCAGATGAAACTTGTGAGAACTGGCTGTCTACTTCCACCGTGTGGGTTTCAGATTTTCAGTAATAGTATGAAGTACCATTACCCACTAAGCCATCTCTTCAGATCACCAATGCTATTTGACTATGTGTATTAATGCCACCGTTTGTTGACATAGAATGGTGAAATCATAGCACTTTGCACATATACCTTACATAGCAATTAGTATATGTTCAATCACATGAATAATTATTAAATAGAAAATTGGAGGAAATACAGTCATAAAAATACTACATATACAAAATGTTTTTCTTGTATTTTTATCATCCTAAGATATGTGAATTATGGAAAAGTTGTGTGTGACTGCCTCTGTGTGTGTGTGTCTCTGTCTCTCTGTCACTCTGTCTCTCTCTCTCTCTCTGTATATGTACATTTTGTGTGTGTGTGTGTGTGTGTGTGTGTGTGTGTTTAAGATTTAGTATACCTTTTAAAGCTCTAAGCAAAGCTCATATTTTATAACCCTAAAACCAATAAAAATTTTAGACTAGAGAAATTCTCTTCAAATACTTTTGGAAAAATAAGACTTCTTACTTAGAGTCAACACCTTTTAATTAACAAAGTACTCAAACAAAGATGTAGTTTGCAATATTATATTGCACCTACTGTTATGTCTCTTGTTCAAGGTAAATTCATTTTAGCTATTTTAAACTTGTCAATTTTTTAACTATGAAACAAAATCCTCAAGTTTTAGTAGAATCATTTTCATTTTCTAATAAGATGCATAAGTACAGTATAGTTATTATTAGTAGAACTAATCAAATGCATAATCTTTTGCATATGTATACTCACATGTGTATATATATTATATATCTGTAGGTTAATAAGATATATTGTAATATTTATGTTTCTAGGATAAAGTAATAGAACAGGAAAGATATCAGCAAATCTCTCTAGAGCAGTATATGCCAACCTTCTTAATGCTGTGACACTTTAAAATACTTCCGCATATTGTTGGTTACCCCAGCTATAAAATTATCTTTTTTGCTTTTATATAACTGTAATTTTGCTACTTTTATGAATCATAATGTAAATATCTGTTTTCTAATGGTCTTAGGTGACCTCTGTGAAAGGGTCATTTGACCCCCACAAAAGGGATCAGAGCTCAAAGATTGAGAACTGCTTGTTTAGGGTATTAAATAGGGCATAGAGAAGATGTGCCATACCAGCTAGGAAAAACTCATTTCCCATACTCTTTAAGAAGAATAAGGATCATCCAAAAATAGTATTAGGAATTTTGTGCAGTACTTAACGTACTCTAATTCTTATCTCCTTGATATTACATGTGCAAGTACTCTCAAGAAATTCTCTATTATTTATAATATGGGACTAACAGCAAACCTGACTAAGAATAACTGTGCCTACCCTTGCGAGGCAGAAATCTGCTTTTCAGACAATAAGATGACTTGCTCCACTCCCAAGCATATCTTCTCACCCTATACTTTACTCATTGAAGTGATTTAAATGATTTAGCAAGGTGAAAGTGGGATAAACAACTTTATGCTTTTTCAAATTAAAATCATATAGAAAAGCTGGTTGTGGCTATGTGTGCATGTAACCTCAGCATTCCAGAGGTCTGTGTGTATATATTGAACAGCTATGATGACCACCAAACTTTCACTTTGGAAATTTTTACTTGGAAATTTCAAGAAAGTTAAAATATTTCAAATAATATAGTTAAAAACAAAATTAGCCGTAATAAAAAGTGTAAAGCAGATTAACTCGTAACTACTTAATGTTCTAGATACTCTTTAAGACATGGTATTTCTGAATTCAGATTAATTTCTCAGTCACTATGAGTTAACTTTTGGACACATGCAAAACAAACAGTGGAGGAAGAATAGTCTCCGTAATGGATTATTTAGGTTAATTGGATTTCCATATGTGAAAGAAAGTAGGTGATGCTTCTCATGTAGTATATATGAAATCACTAAGAAATGCCACCTTAGTCCTGGTAGAATGGCTATGATTTGCTTTTAAAAATCTATTAGCAAGGATAATGGAGAACACTTGCACACTCTTGAAGAAAAATCCAGCTTGGATAGTCATTATAGAAAACAATAGGGAACTTCCTGAAAAATATAAAAATAGGACCAGAGAGAGTGTTAAGCCAGTAAAGTGCTTGCTCTACAAGCATGAAGACTAGTGTCAGATCCCCAGAACCTGCAGTAGAAGCCAGGCATTCACCATGTTCTCAAAATCCCACTGCAAAGGCTTGCTGGCCAACCAGTGTAGCGAAAAGTGAGATTGAGGAAGATACCAACATAAATTGATATCTGGCTTTTACATGTGGCTATTCCCATGTGTTTCCTCCACGAACATACATACACACACACAAAGTTAAAAACAAATTCATGCTCCAGCAACAGGTTTATATTGAAAGGAAATTTAAATTACAATGTCACTCAGACATGTACAGTCTTATATTCAGCACAGTAATAGTAACAATAACCTAAAAATAGAACCACCCTAATATCTATTGATTGACAATGAATAAAAGAAAATGTTATATTTGTATACAAGTATGTATTGTTAATCCCTCAAAATGAATAATGGCTTGTCATTTTCTTTTTTTAAATTGCTATATTTTGAGAATTACATTCAACATATATTTTTCTCTTTTTTAAAAAATTTTTTTATTAATTTATTCTTGTTACATCTCAATGTTTATCCCATCCCTTGTGTAATCATAATTTTTCCTCCCCTTCAAGTCTTCTCGGGTCCTCTACTCCTCCCTAACCAAACAACTTTATGTTTTTACTCTCATTTTAAAGAAAAAGAAAAGTAGGAAAAGAAGCACACACAAAAAATATGGAGTCTGTGCTGTATTGTTCAACTACTCCTGATCATAAGATCTGCTGAAGAGTGTGGTTTAAGTATCTAGTGTCACTGCATTGAAGAAAACTGTCTTTTTCTTTTCCAGCATGTATTGTTTGCAAATAGCTTCTTGGTTATAAATTGAACTTTGTGTCCACTTCCCTTTCTCTATGCTGGGATTTTGACTGGCTTGAACTGTTGCAGATCTTAAGTATGCAATCACAGTTTCTGTGAGTTCATATGTGTATCTACTCTATTGTGTCTGGAAAACATTGTTTCCTTGGAGTCATCTACCACCTCTGACTCTTAAAATCTTTCTGCCTCTTCTTCCACATAGATTCTTGACCCCTGAAAAGGAAGAGAAGTGATTTTTAAAATATTCCTCTTGAGGCTGGCTGCTTCAAAATTCCTTACTTATTTTCTATGCATTGCACAGCTCTAGATCTCTGTGTTAATTACCATCTAGCTTCCCTGATGAGGGAGCAACTTATTAATTACCAGTTGAATTTGAAATTTGTACAGGCACTATAGAAATCAGTTTAGAGTTTCCTTCCTCCAATGACTGTAAATTAATCTATCACAACATCCAGCTATACTATTCATGATCATATGCTGAAAGGACATTGCATCTTACTACAGAGATATTTGTTCATCTGTCTTCATAATAGCCAGGAACTGGAAACAACATATATGTCCACCAACAAATAAATGGCTAATGAAAAATATAGTATAGTTACATGATGGAATGTTACCCAGCTGTAAAATAAAAATGAAATTTGTAGGTACATTTATGGAGCTAGATATGGAGTAAGATATCCCAGACCCCAAAAGATGAACTTTTCATGTGAGTATTAGAATTTTTAGTATTTAAGCTTTAGATATTTGTGTTTCATTTAGAACCTTCATAAAGGTGCTGTCATTTCCCTCAATACAGATAAAGGTGAAGGACATTATATTAAGTTAAATAAACCATATGCAGGAAAATGTTGGATTATAAGATTTATATGTGGAAACTTTAGTTAAATATGTGAAGATAAAGGACAAAACAAAGCAGAGGAGTTGGAGTGAGAGATATAGTAAATGTGGCTCAAATGATAAAAAATAGAAGGGTCTACATTTATAATTGGGCAATTGACTATCTAGCATGAAGACTATAAATAATACACCTATGGCACTTTTTCTTATAGATATGATTATTTAAATAAGAAAATATTAAGTACTATAAGATGTTTATGACCCAAGAGTGCTTTATGGAGACATTTTTGTTACATATTTATCCTGATACCCCCCCCCCAAAAGAATACATTTATCTTTGATTGTTGAAGAGGCAATGAAATTTTTCATGGAAATGGGTGAGAAAGTTTAAAAGAAGCACCAAGAATGTGAACAGACACACAGTTGTCTTATGGCCTATGTTAATTGTATGATACAGAAGTAAGGGAGCAGAAGAACTGACTAGGGATCTGAGGATGCACGGTCAAGTTTGGTCCAGAATATAGATTCTCAAATGTGATGCTACTATAGAACCAATGAACACTGACAAGCAAACAAATGAATGTTGACAGCTCCTGGGAGTAGGTGTCCTCCTTCCACCATGTGGGTTTCAAGGGTCAAACTCAGAGTCTCATAAATCTCAAAAAAGTGCCTTTACTCACTGAGACATCTCACTGACTCTCATTTAAGCTATTTTCAAAAGAAGAAAATAGAGAGAGCGCCACTGCTTGGAGTTTGTAGTGGAGAGATACATACAGATATGAGAAAATAGAGCTAGTCAGGTTATTTGCTTCCCCCGCCCTGCACCATTTTTATCTCTGCATTTTCCTTTGCTGTAGCAGATTTAGAAGTCTTGTAATATATATCCACACAAACTAAAATACAGTAAATATTTTTCAATATAGTTACAACAATCTAAATAGAAAAATCTTAGACATATTCTACATTTTTCCTTCCAGAAAGTTACATGAAGTAGGGAGATGGTCACCACTAGCTGAGAAGCTATGGAAAATTGATGGCTTCAGAAAAAGGGAGAGGGAGGAAGCAAGAGAAGGAGGGGGGAGGAAGGGAGGGAGAGAGCATAGAAACTGAGAACACTTTTCAGGTGTGTGACACCTGATGGTATACACATATTCCAGTAGATCATCCTACACCAGTACGTATGCAGGCAGCGTGGATGATCTCTGTGTTTTTAAACAGTTTATATTGAAAAGAAGAAATTATTGAGGGGAGGAAAGAATTTGGAAGAGAAGAAAAATGGGAGGGGTTGTTTTTGTTCAAACATTCTATCTATATATGAAAATTTCAAATAATAATAAAAAGGAGTACAATATAGCATTGAAATCTTTTCAGTCTATTTTATGTTGCTCAAAATTCAGTACATTGTTATTTTTCAGCTCTACCTATGAAATTTTTCCAAGAATCCAGACCTTTTTCTGTTATTCCTTTTATGATTTTATCCCTTATTTACAGTAAGGACAGGAGTGTGCAAGGGTATAAACAACACTCTACTATAAATCACAGGATGATATTTCTGCTTCAGATTAGGCTCTCTCCTTTACAGAAATGCCTGCATAGTAGTGACACGATGTGAAAAACAATATTTTCTTTATTTCTTCAGTGCTAGTGTTTCATGTCCTGCTTTTTTATTACGTTTCATTTCTGACATCTTCAACACTTTCATTCTGCCTTACTCTTCTATCTCTGAGGGTTCTGGATGTTCTTGAGAGGTTAGAAAGAAAAGAAGCATCTCTCGCATCTTCTCATTGAGGAGACCACCTGAAAATATAAAAAGTAATGCAGCCACTGAAATGAATGAATCATTACCTTAGAGTATAAATGTGCACATCTTTATTTTCATGTTCTTTGAATAGCTCCCATGTTTATACTTATGAGATCTTCCATTCAGATGACCTTTTCCACATTTTGGAATGCTTCCCTACTGAAGTGCATAGTCCTGTGTTTCATTGCTGCTTCCCTCCTGTATATATCATAGCTGTCATCTTTTTTTAAATGCAGATTAAGTATTACTTCCTGTTGTCACTGACTTATGATCACCCCTCAGTTTGTTGTTACCAGGCTTCATTTCATATGAGCAAATTCAACTTGGCTCCCTTCAATCAACAAAGGATATCACACAGACTTCAGACCAAATTTTCCCCAATTTTCAATGTTTCCAGTCCGTATCTACCACTTGTCACTGTATTTTAAAAATTATTTTGTAACCAACAAAGATTTTTATAAAACAATAATACTCAACAATAAGACTAGAGATTACCACCTTACTAATATTGTGATAATGACTAGGATGCTGAAGATAATCATGGCAACAACAATAATATTCTGTGACATTTCTTTTCTATGTGTACTTTGCTTATATTTTCACTGAGTTTACACAGCTTCCCCTGTGACATTTACTCTGTCATTTTTCTTCCTTTACTGAGGAGAAAAGCTAAAGCTTAGAGAGGTTGAATAACTTAAGCAAGGTCTCAGAGTTCCTAAGGCAGACAGCAGGATTCTTACACATTTGTCTTACCCTAATACTTCACATCTTATCCTTTAAAATATGCAGCACTATTAACTTTAATTTACGATTTAATGACCTTGAAATAGAGTTTCATATACAAAAGAAAAGTTTTATTAGCTATCACTTTTCAACAATAATATACCTTGTTTTTTCTTCACTGTTACTTACTTCATTGTTCAAACAGAGGATAAAATGCCAAGTGTTCCCATTGTGGAATACAAAGTTTCTTCCTACTAAGTAATTTTCTTATTCAAGAAAATTAAAAGTCAGAAATATGATCTTATATTTAGTTTTTCCTTTTATCCCTTGAATGAACAATAAGTAGATAAATTTTATATGGACATGCCCTGTGTTTATAAATTTCTCAATCTATATGATTCTTACTGAATGTATTTAAATTAAAATATTGGTTAAGGTATTAAAATAAGATAAAATATCTGTAAAGTTTACTAAACATGTTTATACATTCTATGATGTATTACCTTGTAAAGTATACAAATTCTTGGTTGTCAAGTAATGTTCATTTATTGTTACTGAAATTGGCTCTTTTGCTTGAGTTTCTAATTTTTCCTTTCTTTTTTTCTTCTTTCTTTCAAAACACCAGCTTCTAGTCAGACTGTTACTCTAGTGACACAACCTGTGGTTACCAAGGAAACTGCCACCTCCAAACTAGAAATGCCATCTTCTCTGCTGTTGGAGGTACCTGCTCTGGCAGACTTCAACCGATCTTGGACAGAACTTACAGACTGGCTTTCTCTGCTTGATCGAGTTATAAAATCACAGAGGGTGATGGTGGGTGATCTGGAAGACATCAATGAGATGATCATCAAACAGAAGGTATGGATAAACTATAAGTAGAAAATCTGTCAGAGTTTTTTCTTTAACGTGGATAGCTTCATTTGCTACTTCCCTCTCCTTTATGATTTACGACCAGTTTTGAAGCTACCTTTTCTCTGTTAACAAACACTACTTACTCTGCTCTGTTCAACCGAAATACGTAAATATGATCAAGGACATGAATTAATAAGAATTATCTCTTGTAACATTAATTTAAAAGAGAAGAAAGTGAGGGTGAAACACATAAACCTTACAAGTAGAGGTGGCTCAGTTAAATTCAGTAAATAACTGTTTTTTACTTGTCTTTGATAAGAAACAATTAACTCAATGGAGCGGATTACATTTAAACTATTTATTTTGGCACTATGCAGCCATAACATGTTACAAAGACAAAGATAATAATCTGGGACTTGTTTATTATCCCCCCTTTGAGTTGTCTGTGCCAGTTTCATGCCTCAAATGATAAGGATAATAAGAGTTGGAAATAAATAAGACAAGTACCAAAATCTAACATATTTTAAATAGCCTAGATCTCAATATTAGGTTTTATGCCCCCCACCTTATTCAAATAAACACATTTTAATAATACAACATCTCATTTCTCATTCTCACTGAGATCTCTTTGTTGAAATTCTAGTTGTTGACCAGCTAGAAACTTAAGAGTTGCTCTAAACATGGTTTAACTAGATGCTACAACTGTGCTATGTATTTGTTTTTTATATTTCTCCATAGGTAAGAAATATAATTTTGTTTTGGGTTTTTTGAGACAGGGTTTGTCTATGTTATCTAGGCCATCCTGGATTTACTTTGTGGACCAGGCTGGCCTCAAACTCACAGCGATCTGCCTGCCTCTACCTCTGCAGTGCTCGGATTAAAGGCATGCACCATAATCATTTCACATGTAAAAATATTGAGGTATTTATTAACAAGCAGTAAATTTTACTGAATATGCATTTTAGAGTTTTATTACTGTGTAGAGACACAATGACCATAGCAACTAATTAAAAAAAAAACATTTAAATAGGGCTGGCTTACAGGTCAGAGGTTTAGTCCATTATTGTCATGGCAAGAAGCTTTACAGCATGCAGGTAGACATGGTGCTAGAGAAGAAGCTGAGAGGCAGCTGCAGGAGACTGTGTCCCACACTGAGCTTAGCTTGAGCATAGGATACCTTAAAGCCCACCTCCACAATTGTACACTTCCTCCAACAAGGCCACACCTCCTAATAGTGCCACTGTCCATGGGCCTAGCACTCAAACACATGAGTCTATGGGGATCATTCCCATGCAAACTGCCAAAATGGATTTGGATGTTACAGAATTTTCATTGTTCTTTTCTTTCTAAAATCAAGGAAGATGCAAGTCAGAGCTAGGGGTGCTTTAGCAATTCATAAAATGAATTTGATGTTTCAACAGTAAGTAGCATTTAAACTACCTTGAAGCTGATCTGGTGGTTAGTAATCACAGGAAGAATTTTAATTCTAGACCACCCTCTATTGCAAAGAAGACCAAATCTATGTCAAAACAAAACAATGTTTAAAAAGTATCCAGTAGCTCTTAAGAACCAACTGTAGTGGACTTTTCTACTTAGTTACAAATGAGATGACTGCGGTCAACTCATTCTTGTAATCTTTGTGAATGTAGAGCACTCAAAAGACCCATTCATTCACATTTACCACATTGTGATGAATATCTATATAATAAAAGATTTAAATATTACACATATGAGTTTTTTCTATACCTTTTTATAGCATGTATTTACAGCCACATTTATTTTTCAAGAAAAGGAGATGAGGCTAAAAGATGCCTCATACATCTAGTAGGTACTAGAAGAAGTGTTCTAATTCTCATATGATTCTTAAGCCTGTATCCCTCCTTCCAATGTACATTGTCTATAGTAATAACTGTAACTGTAGTTAACATTTAGTGATGTATATGTATTTGTATACATAGTCTAGGTCAGGCACTTTGATGAATATTTTGTATTTGTACAAAATAATGCAGAAATATCATTTTATCAACATTTTTGTTATTATATCAGCATTTCACAGAATATAATTCACTAGAGGAGGCAGCATGTTATAATCTTTAAAGTGCAGATTTTGGATCTTTGGCTTCAGTCACAAAGCTGCAAAATCTTGGATAAGTTTTTCCACTTCTCTAAACATCAGATTGCCTATCTGTAGCTTGCACACATAACAATTAGCCTGACAGTTTACTGTGAGAATTGTATAGGGTAGTGTATGAAAATTTTTTCTGACTTACATTGTTTATTGGGAGTACTCAACCAATATTAGAAATTATTATTAAGTTCCATGGCAAACTCTGGAAAGCTTCAATACTCAGAATATTTAAATCATATTACTGACACTATAGTTTCATAGAAAAGTCTGTTGCTTTGTGATCATGGAAAAGAGAAAGCAATCATTTGTGATGGGTTTTTAATCCAACTTTCAGAGAACACACTGACACACAGAGTAGTATAGTTCTCCAAATGAATTAATGTTTTACAAAAAGATCGCTTAACTCAGTATTCTTCAAAAAGATATATAAATATATTTCCAAACTTAATTCATAAGTTAATTTGTTGCCCAAGAGCAATACTTAGGAACAAAAGACATTATTTATAAATTGTATGTATGTATACATTTTTTAAATTATGAGCTAAGAAAATGGCTCTATTGGTAAACTACTTTCTGAGCAAGTTGGAAGACCTGAATTTTCATCCTCAACACCACATTTTAAAAGCCAGACATGATGGTCCATGTCTGTAATCCCAAGATTGAAGG
The DNA here is from genome assembly GCF_903995435.1 of Acomys russatus. NCBI lineage: Eukaryota > Metazoa > Chordata > Mammalia > Rodentia > Muridae > Acomys > Acomys russatus. The sequence goes on from NC_067169.1 coordinate 37,966,078, forward strand.
TCAGACACAGGCTCCCTGGGCCTTTCTGGTCAGCCTGTTTGCTGAACTGGTTAACTCATGGTTCAGTGAGAGATTCTGTCTCAAGGAAACAATGCGAGAGTATTAAGGGAGACTCTCAGCATTAGCCTTCTTTTGATAAATAGTAAATATTTTTCTAGCTTCTTTATCTTATATTAAAAGTAATTCATAAAAATACTTTCAATTCTTGCCATTTTTAGAATTAATCTCTTTTAATCAATAAAATGGGTCTAAATAGTGTGTCTGTATATATTATCATCTGTCAATTTGCATATACATACATACACTCATATCCACAAACTCTCTCTCTCTCTCTCTCACACACACACACAAACACACACACGTACACACACACACACACACACACACACACACACACATATATATATATATATATATATATATATATATATATAGAGAGAGAGAGAGAGAGAGAGAGAGAGAGAGAAAGAGAGAGAGAAACAGACCGACAGAGAGAGAGACAGAGAGTGGAAAGAGAAAGAGAGAAATTGGTGACAATAAGGAAATATAAAATGTGACAATGAATGTGGTCAAATATGGGGCACCAGAGTTCATGTGATGTCCCCTGGATGGGGAGGCCTGGTGGCACTCAGAGGAAGGATAGCAGGCTACCAAGAAGAGACTTGATACCCTATGAGCATATACAGGGGGAGGAGGTCCCCCTCAGTCACAGTCGTAGGGGACAGGAGTAAGGGGAAAATGGGAGGGAGGGAGGAATGGGAGGATACAAGGGATGGGCTAACAATTGAGATGTAATATGAATAAATTAATAAAATATATTTTAAAAATTGTGACAATGAAGAAATGTAAATTCTGATAAGATTTTATTATAAGCCCAGATCTAGCCAATGGTCAGAATATTCTCCACAGTTGAATGGAGAGTGTGATACGACTTTCTCACGTACTCTGGTGCCTCACATTTGACCATGTCCCCTGGAGGGGGAGACCTGGTGGCACTCAGAGGAAGGACAGCAAGTAGCCAAGAAGAGACTTGATACCCTATGAGAATATATAGGGGGACGTAATCCCCCTCAGGAACAGTCATAGGGGAGGGGAATAATGGGAAATTTGGGGGGGGGGAAGAAATGGGAGGATACAAGGGATGGGATAAACATTGAGATGTAACAAGAATAAATTAATAAAAATAAATAAAAAAAATTTAAAAAAAGGAAAAAAAAAGATTTTATTATAAGAAATAAAGAATTTAATTATGTATTTTTAAAAACACATACCCATCTTTAATAGTTAATTGTGAGAATTGAGATAACATTCCAAGAAAGGTTTTTAAACTATAATATTTTAGAGATAAACATTTACTAAGATATTAATTTAATATGCTTTTTTGGGCTTTTTGTTTTTTATTAACTTTTTTATTTTTTACATATACATTTATATTATTACACATACATACAATAAACTACCAAATACAAGAAGAGCCATGACACAATCAGGAATTATATAAATGTAACATTCTTAGTATTTTGCCTATTTGTATTTGGCAGTCTTGAAAAAAAACGTCTTTCCTACCTTTGTGTGTCTAACATTCTGAATGTAAATCAGTATCTATCATATCTCATCATTATCAACTTAAAACATCTATCTAGGCCTAAAAACATCTTAACTCCTAAACAACTAAGCTTAATGGTAAAACTAAACTATCTGGTCTTCAACCTCACCAGAGCCTTGAGAAGGAATAAAATCGAATACCTGAGTATACTGGGAGTGCAAGTTAGTAGTTTTCCAAATGTGAGATGATAGAGACAGTTTTTAAAAATATGCTTTTATTGAACTACTACCACAGTATTCATGATATATAGGAAGTCATGCATATAAAAGATTGGAATAGGGACAGGTGGAATATTACTCAGCTACTAAAAAGAAGGAAATCATGAAATTTGCAGGCAAATAAATGGAATTAGAAAAGATCATCCTTGTAGGTTCCTAGGACCCTCTGGATCCTTCTACTTTGCTATTCTCCCATGCTTCTCTCTTCTAGAGTCCCAATAGGATGTCCTCCCCTCTGTCCCAGTTTCTTGGTAAGTGAAGGCTTGAGTGGGACATGCCCCTTGGGCTAGTATGCAGATATAAGTGAGTATATACTATTTGAGTCTTTCTGCTTCTGGGTTAACTCACTCATTATGATCATTTCTAGCTCAATCCATTTGTCCACAGATTTTGGGAATTCTTTGTTTTTAATAGCTGAGTGTATATTCCATAGTGTATATGTACCACAGTTTCTTTATCCATTCTTCTACTGAGGGACACTTAGGCTGTTTCCATGTTCTGGCTATTATGAATAAGGCTATGAACATGGTTGAGCAAATTTTCTTGTTGTGTGCTGGAGCATCTTCTGGGTATATTCCAAGGAGTGGAATACCTGGGTCTTGAGGAAGTCCTATTCCCATTTTTCTGAGATAGCACCAGATAGATTTCCAATTATGATAGGCAGATTTGGGCCCAGGGATCCCGCTCAAACTAAGGCACCAGCCAAGGACAATACAGGCGGTAAACTTTAAACCCCTACCCAGATCTAGCCAATGGTCAGAACATTCTTCACAGTTGAGTGGAGAGTGGGATATGACTTTCTCACATACTCTGGTGCCTCACATTTGACCATGTCCCCTGGAGGGGGAGACCTGGTGGCACTCAGAGGAAGGACAGCAGGTTACCAAGAAGAGACTTGATACCCTATGAGCATATACAGGGGGAGGTAATCCTCCTCAGGAACATTCAAAGGGGAGGGGAATAATGGGAAAATGGGAGGGAGAAAAGAATGGGAGGATACAAGGGATGGGATAAACATTGAGATGTAACAAGAATAAATTAATAAAAAAAATTTAAAAAATAATTTAAAAAAAAAAAGAAAGAAAAGATCATCCTGAGTGAGGTAACTCAGACCCAGAAAGACAAGCATGGGATATAACTCACTCATAAGCAGATATTTGCCACATAATACAGGGTAACCACACTACAATACACAAGCCTAAAGTATCTAAATAATAAGGAGGATCCTAGAGAGGATGCTTAATTCTCATTCAAAAGGGCAAATAGAATGGACATCAGAAGCAGTTGAAGAGAAGAAACAGGAATAGAACCTATCACAAAGGGCCTCTGAAAGACTCCACTCAGCAGAGGATGGAAGCAGATGGTGAGAATCACAGCCAAACTTTGTGGTGGAACACAGGGAGTTTTGTTGAAGTGTTGGGGAATAGAAGGACCTGGAGGGGACAGGAGCTCCACAAGGAAACCAAGAGAGCCAACAAATCTAGGCCTGGGTTAGAGGGGCTGCAGAGACTGATGCACCAACCAAGAACCATGCATGGTGAGGACCTAGACTCTCTGCTCAGATGTAGTTGATAGGCAGCACAGTCCCCTTGTGGGTCCCATAATATGGGGAGTAGGGACTACCTCTGACATGGACTCAGGTGCCCACTCATTGATCACTTCCCCCTGGCAGGACAGCCTTGTCAGGCCACAGAGGAAGAGGATACAGGCAGTCCAGATGAGACATAATAGGCTAAGGTTAGAAGATGGGAAGAGGACTGCCCCTTTCTGAGGTCTAGGGGAGACAGGGTAAAGGGAAGGGTGATACCAGGAGGAGGCTACAATCAAGAAGTATAGTGAATAATTTCTTTTAAAAGCTTGAAATGGGAAAAAAATAACACTGTAGCGGTACTGTCTTAGTTACTGTCCTATTGCAGTGAAGAAACACCATGACTAAGTCAATTCACACTAAAGAAAGTGTTTAAATGAAGGCTTACTTACAGTTTCAAAGAGTTAATTCATTGTCATTATGGTGGGAAGCAGACAGGCATGAGGGAGCTGAGAGCTTCATATCCCAATCCATATGTAGTAGGCAGAAAGACTTGGTTCTAAAATCCACTTCCAGTAAGACACTTCCCCAACAAGACCACATCTCCTCCAACAATACCATCTCCTAATCATTACAGTCTACCAACTGGCAACCAAGCATTGAAATAAATATATGGGCCTATAGGTGCTGTGACCATTCTGACTACCACAGTTTAGAATAATAGCCACAACATATTTATCACTCATAATACATCAGTCACTTATCTAAATATGTCTTGTGTAGTATCTAATGTTTACAATAATACAGGAAAATGAATATAAATACACAGTTAAATACTGTATCCAAGATCAAAGATAAAGGAGACTGTGATGAGATTTAAACTCAAGGAGTCTGGTCCAGATTCTTAACTGTTAAAAACATGGCTTTGTACTTCCCTTGGCTTATTTGTGTGATAATCTCAGGGCTTACTCCAGTGAAAATTTAAACCAAGATAACACAATCAGGAATAACTTCAAGAAGTTAATTCAAACAGTGAAGAAGAGATTAGAATTAATCATTTAGAGGAAATGTGGACAGCACAAACAGAAGGTACAAAATATTCTTTACACAAAGAGGGTGAAAGACATTTGTTGCCAAAGTTGTGATTGAATGTCACTGAAGTTGAGGTTGTGTGATGAAAAAAATGATGAAACTGAATAGGTAAGAGTAAGGCTTGACAATTGTGAGCCCTTGCCAAACAGACTTCTTTGAGAGCCTTGACATGTGATGGCCATCCTTAAATGATTTTAAACAGGAAAATAATATCAGAAAATATAATTTGCTTTGTTATCTGTCAGGGTTCTTTAAGTGCAAGCAACAGAAATCATTAAGCAGTTAAATGAAACAAGGTAAATATAAGTATTACCATCAGGTAAGAGAATAAGAAGTAGAAAAAGAACACAACCTAAACATGTCTGGACACATGAGTAGCAGGAACTATTTAAGTCCCTATGATACATTATTTTCTTCATCCTTTGTGACTTCAGAAGCTACAGCCAAAAATACAGACCAACTGAGTTACTTAGGTCACACAAGTCACATAAAAAGTGTAAAGCAGAGAACCTTAAAATTGCAAAATCCCTCACGTTTAGCCTAAGGTAATTTTATATCAAGGAAATTGAAATCAATTGACAATGAATGAATACAAAGATGCTGAGCAACCCATAAGTAATCAATGTCCACTGACCTAAGGAGAGAACATGCAGAGCATATTAGAGAACAGAGCAAATGTGGTTTATTGTAGGATGGTTCTCTGTATATAAGCAAAATTACCTCAACTGTGAATTATCTTGACCACAAATAAATATAACCAATATGCCATTAACCCAACTAAAATTTACCTGTGTCATTTAATTTAGTGATTTAATTTGTGATAAATGTAGATTGATTGGTGGATAATGTGAGTGAAATGTGATGATGAGGTTCCATTTTTAATATACTGAAATTTGGAGGTATGTTATGATTTATAAGTTAGGTACAGTGATATAACAAGACACAATATGTCCCAAAGATAATTTAGTATTGAATTTATAAGATTCATATAAGAACATAATCACTCAATGAAGTCAAATATTGGCTTCAAAAATGGTACAAAGATATATTATTTGAATGAGCTAGCTTTTGGTACCTTTAGACATTGAACATTAACGTTAAATATTTTAAACTTATAAGAACAGATACTACACTTGATCTTAGCCAAAAGGCCAAGAAGCAATATGCTCCAATGTGTGGGAAAGAATAGGCCTTGTCACAGGTGGGAGCAGTCTTGGCGGGTTTTACCCTTGGGCACCCCATTAGTACCTTGTGACAGACTGAGTGGAGCCATCCTGGGTCTGGAATTCAGGAAGCAGACCTGGGAACCCCACCTGGACTATTGTCGTTCTAATGGACCCTCACCGGGAGAAGGAGCCGGTCCTTTCCACGTGACTCAGGCAGTTGGGGAAGGGGGGGGGGAGGCAGCGGACCAGCTGGACCAGCACGCAGGCCAGAGAGACACCTAAGGACCCGTCCTGTGGAACAGCTACCGGAAGGTTCACTCTTTTGTCCCTTTAACCTTTTTCCCTCTTGTATAAGCTAGTTGGGTTGTATAATAAAGTTTAATTGCTAAGAAACAGAGTCAACACCAATGTTATAGAGAGTTTCGGTGACTGTTCAGGCAGCAAACTGTCTCTGTCATTTTTTCATTTAGGAAGCTGCTAACGTATACTTCCAGTATACTAAGGTAATTAAATTTTATTACCTCTCAAGTCTCTGTTTGAAGACCAGATAGTCCTACAATTAAGTTTGTTTAAGGGTTAAGATGTTTTTATGTCTGGATAGATGTTTTAAGCTCAACAAGTCACATCAGAACTGAACACATCCTCTTCCCCTTTGGCCTGACAGGCAAATAGCAGGCATCAGAATCCATGCCAGAGTCAGTCTCAGCTCCACTTACTATAGGAACCACATGAATTCTTTGCTGCTTATTGGGTACATCTGTATAAGGGACCTCGGCCCAGTCTATGCATAGTACTTGGGTGGTGCTTCAGTCTCCGCATGTCACCCTGGGCTCTAGTTATTTGACTCTGTTGGTCTTCTTGTGGAGCTCCTTTCACTTCCTGGTCCTTCTACTGTTTCCCTCACTTTTTCACAATACTCCCCGCTTTGCCCAGTGTTTGGTTTTGAGTCTCAGCATCTGTTTCAATGCACTGACATAGCTATGCTAGGCTTCTGTCTTCAAGCATAGCAGAGTATCCTTAACAGTGTCAGGTATTGGCTCACTTCCACGGGGTGGGTCTCAGGTTAGGCCAGGCATTGGTTGGACATTCCCCCAGTCTCTGCTCCATCTATAAATGTACACATCTTATAAGCAGGGTAAATTTTGGATTGAAGCTCTTGTGGGTGGGTTGGTGTTCCGCTCCATCTACTAGGAGTCCTGATTAGTTAGGGGGTGTCCTCTTCAGTCTCCATGATGCTTGCTACTAGGAGTCTGCCAGAGTCATCCTCATATCCTCTCAGAATCCTACCCTATCTTAGGTCTCCAGATGGTCAAAAAGATGCCTCTGCCCACAGTTTCTCTTCTCTCTGCAAGCTCTTTATCCTCTATTCCGCACTCTCCCCAGGTATTATTACCCTTGTTTACCTCTCTTCCCTCTACTACTTCTCTCTTCAACCACTTCCACTCTCTATTCTATTCCCCCTTCTGAGTGATATTTAAGCATCCTCCCTTGGGTCCTCCTATTTACTTACTTTCTTTGGGTCTGTGAATTGTACTATGTTTATCCTGTACTATATGGCATCTGAGTATATACAATTTGTGTCATTCTGGGTCTGGGTTACCTCACTCAGGATGATCTTTTCTAGTTACATCCATTTACCAGCAAATTTCACGGCTTCCTTGTTTTTAATAGCTGAGTAGTATTCCATTGTGTAAATGTACCACAGGTTTTTAAAATCTATCCTTTTTTGAGAGAAATTTAGATTATTATCAGATTCTGGCTATTATAAATGAGGCTGCTATGAACATAGATCAGCAAATGTCCTTGTTGTATGGAGGAGCAGCTTTTAGATATATGAAAGGAGTTGTGTAACTGGATCTTGAGGTACTTTTTCTGAGAAAGTTCCAGATTTATTCCCAAAGTGGTTGTACAAATTTGCACTCCCACCAGCAATGGAGGTGTGTTCCCTTTCTCCACATCCTTGACAGCACATGCTGTCACTTGATTTTTTGATCTTAGCCATCTTAGATGGAATCACAGAGTCACTTTGATTTGCATTTCCCTGATGGCTAAGGACATTGAGTATTTCCTTAAATGGTTCTTGGGCATTCAAAATTCCTCTATCGAAAATTCTCTGTTTAGCTCTGGGTCCAATTTTTAAAGGGGCTATTTGTTGGTGTTTATGGTTTCATGTTCTTTATATATTTTGGATATTAACCTTTTGTTGGAAGAAGGATTGATAAAGATCTTTTCCCAATCTGTAGACTGCCACTTCATTATACTGACAGTGTCATTTGCCTTAAAGAAGTTTTTCAGTTTAAAGAGGTCCCATTTATTAACTGTTGATCTTAGAGCCTGAGCTGTTGATGTTCTGGTTGGGAAGTTGTCTCCTGTGCCAATGAGTTCATGACTCTTCCCCACTTTTTTTCTAACAGATTTAGTGCATCTGGTTTTATGTTGAGGTCTTTAGTCAACTTGGATTTGAGTTTTATGCAGGATGATAAATAAGGACCTCTGCATTTTTCTACATGTGAACACCCAGTTATATAGGACCATTTGGTGAAGATCCTTTCTTTTTTCCATTGTATGGATTTGGCTCCTCAAAAATCAAGTTTCTGTAAGATGTGTGGGTTTATTTCTGAGTCTTCAATTCAATTCCATTGATAAACCAATCTATTTCTATCCCACTTACATGCAGTTTTTATTACTATTGTTCTGTAGTATAGCTTGAAGTAAGGGATTGAGATACCTCCCATAGTTCTATTGTATAGGATTGTTTTAGCTAGTCTAGGTTTTTTGGTTTTTTGCTATATGAAGATTAGAATTGTTCTTTCAAGGTCTGTAAGAAATGAGTTGATATTTTGATGGGGCTTGAATTGAATATGTAGATTGACTTTGGTAAGATGGCCATTTTTACTATGTTAATCCTACTGATCCATGAGCATCAGACATCTTTCCATCTTGTAATATCTTCCTCAACTTATTTCTTCGGAGACTTGAAGTTCTTTTCATATAGGTCTTAATAGGTCTTAGAATTACAACAAGATACTTTATATTATTTGTGGCTATTGTGAAGGGTGTGGCTTCCCTATATTTGATTCTCAGCCTGTTTGTCCTTTATATACAAGAGGGCTATTGGTTTTCTTTTTAGTTAATTTTGTCTTCATCCACTTTGCTTAGGGTGTTTATCAGCTGTAAGAGTTCTCTGGTGGAAATTTTTGGTTACTTATGTACACAATCATATCAACTGCATCATATAATTTTACAAATAAATTTGTATTTTCAGAAATGATGGATGGCCTATGTCTTAGAATTTCATTTGTTTAGAAGTCATATAAATCCAGTCATACAGTAGAACTTGAGATCAATTCATGTTGCCACAAGTATTGATATTTCAATCATGTTTAGTACTAAGTATAATTTCTTTTCCTGGACATAACATAACTTAACTATTCCCAAGTTGAGGGCCTTATGAGTTGCCTCTAGTTTAAGATAAGTATAAATAAATGTAAAAACACTTTATAAACATTTTAAGCATGTTTGTTTGTCAACTTTGACACAATACTTAGTACCTGGGTATAGCAAATTTACATTAAACTTTATTTAAATTTATTATTAATTTTATTAAAATAATTTGTTGGTAAATGTGATGCTTTGAATGAGAAACATATTTGCTATGGGTCTGTTTACATTTTTTATCTCATGTTGCTTTAACTTTAGAAAGAAAACAAGGTTAGACTCAGCGATGTGAGAGAGATTAGTGAATCTATTCCTCAACTTAATACCTCAGTTGCCACTCACAAGGATTTTTTAATTCACTGGTACAGAATTTTTGTATATAGATGCAAAATAAGTTTAATTCTAGATACAGTGGTATAGAATTCAGAAGTAAGTTTATTCTTCACACACATAATATATATTTCTTCTTTAATATGAGTTAATGTACCCATACAACTCAATTATAATACAAGGTTTACTTCCAATACTTTGAGAGTGCTATTGCAGGGTGTTTAGGATAAATAAATTATAGAAGTTAATTGTTAGCTGATCAAATCATGGTCATGTCAATCACTAGTTTTAATATTAATTTAATACTATTTACAACACTATGAATTTCATTGGTGTCTATTGTAGTGTTTTCTTGCTCAGTTATGATTTCGGTAGTTTGGAGCCTGTTGTTGCTGTTGTTGTTGTTGTTGTTGTTCAGCCAGAGGTGTGTAGATTGTTTTTTATCTCCTCAAGAATAAGTCTTAGATTCATTGATTATTTGCATAATTTTTGTTTCATTAATTTCTGCTCTACTGTTTATGTATTCACTTTCATGGGCCTGAGTTAGCTTTGCTTTTGTTTTTTCAAAGACTTAAGTTGCTTCATTAAATCATTTATTTGTGGTTTTGTGATTTTTTTTTCTTCGTTTTAGTAAGTTATTTATTTACTTTACATCCAGGTCACCACTTTCCCTCTCTCCTCTCCACCCAATTCCTCCCTCTCACTTACCCTCCCTTGTTAACCGCTCCACTCTTTCTCCTCAGAAAAGGGGGAACCTTCCATAGATATCATGCAGTTTTGACATATCAGATTGTAGTAAGACTAGGTGCATCTTCTATTGTACCAGTCCTGTTAGGGGAAAGGGATCCAAAGGCAGGCAATATAGTCAACTTCTGCTCCTGCTTTAGGAGGACATGAAGAATGAGATGTACAACTGTTACATGTGTGCAGAAGGTTAGGTCCATCCCATCCATGCCTTTTCGTTGGCATTTCAATCTCTATGTGCCTCTATGGGCCTGGTTAGTTGATTCTATAGGTTTTCCACTCCATTACAAGAGAATGAGAAATAGGAAAATAAGATTACTTCAAGCATATGAGCAGTGACAAGAAGAGACCATAATGAGAAGTTCTGTACCTGGATGTGGTAGTCGTGGAAGGTATCTTACATTTAGTCAGATATAGAACTGTACACTGAGCAAAGGCAATCTTCTGTTATATAAAATTCAAAATAACTTTTAAAACCTTAAAAAGAATATAGTTACTATAGAATGGTGAGGCTTCAAGGTTTGAAGTTTGAACATTAAAAGCAAAATGGAATGAAGCTCATATAGTCTACAATATAATAAAAATGTTAAAAAGAATTGTATTTGCATAATGCAAAGCATTTTAATAAAAGTATATTCTATCATCTTAAACATGTATCCTATCCAAAAAAAAAAAAAAAAAAAAAGAAATGAGGGATTGCTAGAGTTTGTAAATACAAATAATTTTCCTAAGTGAATTATGTTAGCTAAGGAAGGTGAAAGTTGAGACTAAAATTTTATTAAAATATGAAAGTGTGTCCACTTGAAAAACTAATCAGCTCTACTGATAAAATTCAGACTCAGAAATAGACTATGTTTCAAAGGAATATAGACTCATTATATGCAAATTAAGCCTTTAAAATAGAAATTGAATGAAACTCAAGCCATTTCCTAAAAGTTTAAAATAATAACATAAATGGATTTTAATGTGTATTTTAGTATCACAAAAATCTAATTAAAATGCTGTTCCCTTTTTAAAACATGTATAAAACAACTGCTTGGAAACAAAATTATTTTAATAATAATTAATAAGATTACCTTTCTTATATGATCTTAGATGAAAAGGAAGACATGTCTAGATAATTTCCCCTATAAATTATTATTCAATCTGACCATTAGAAGACAAGGGACAAGAAAACAAAAGGAAAAAATTAGGGAAGAAAAATAAAAGGAGGAAGGGAAAGAAAGAATACAGAAAGAGATGAGGAAGAGAGTAGTGTACAAAAAAGAAAATTCTTACAGTGAAAACTAATGTTGCAATCAATAAATAAGATTTAGGCAGATAGTTATCACTTATGGTGCTGATATATGAAAGTGTGTTGTAATTATTGTGTTTTCCAAGTCATTTTGGCCAGACTTTCAGGGTCATTTATGAATAAATCCAAAACACAGCAATTGTATGGAATAAAGAGTTGAATTGGCAAAGGTACTTTACATATTTTAAAATAATTTATTTACATTTCAATTACAGTTTCCCCTTGCTCCTTCCCTTCCAGTCTCTCCCTCTCACCTCCCCTAACTCCCTCATCTATCCTTCCTCTTCTCCTCAGAAAAAGGAAGCCTCCCATGGCTATCAACCTGCCTGGGCATATCAAGGTGCAGTAGGACTAGGCACATCTTTTAGGCAACCCAGTTAGGGTAAAGGGATCCAAAGGCATGCAACATTGTCAAAGACAGCCACTTCTTCAGTTGTTACTTTTAGATTGTAATAAGACTTCAAGTTTGGACTTGAGACGAGTTGGCCAAGCTAGGAAAGATGACAATAGTACTGTTTGAGAATTATTTTTGAACTACATATTTACACAATTACCTAGAGGATTCCATTATCCAAAGATTAGGCAGTTTTGTGGGTTCAGTGTATATTGAAAGTGGAAATAATTACTTGTATGTGGTAAAATGTATTGTCAGTAAAAACCAAAATCCTTAGTGAAATTGTTGTTACTTTTAAATTCTGACCATATCTGTTTTGAAACCATAAATGAGAAATTCCATAATCATTTTCATATTGTTTGTTAAATAGGCTTAGCCACAGTTTGATGACAAAAGTTTCTCCAATGACTATATTTAGAAGTTTTGATAGAATAAGGAAGAGGGATTAAAATAATATTAGTTGGTTTTGTTTTATTTCAGTTTTCAGTTTTGGTTTTTCGACACAAGGTTTCTCTGTGTAAACTTGGCTGTCCTGGGTTTCCTTTGTAGACCAGGCTGGCCTCAAACTCTCAAATGGTGGTTTTGAGTTTGTTCTAATGCCAAAATCCTGGCAGAAAATCTTTGAGACACTTTTCAGTACTGAACAATTAAGAAAAATTATAGATAGTTTAGTGGATTGGTCTAAGGTCATTTAGTAATTAGAATTGTCCTAACATAAATCTAGAGTTAAAAAAATTAAATTTCTTTTTATGTGAGTCCTTTCTCTATAAATTTTCTTTTTTCTATAAGAAAAATGATAACACGATGAACTAAACTCTGTTCATGTCTGTGGTTATCTGAGAGATTTCACAGGCTGCATGACGAGCATCTTAGGCAAGGAGACTGATTATTCAGGCTTTTGTGCTTCTTTTAATAAAACAACTACTCATACTTTATCAGCTAAGTTAATTTCTGTACAACCTTATGAAACAACATACCAAAGAATGCTATTCTTGCATATGCAGAAGTATAGTTTGCATTCTGCAAAAAATAATGTTCTCTTCTGGCCCAAGAGATTTGCAAATTTTGTGCTTCAGTTATCTTCCAACAAATGAACAACTTGTTAACCCATGGATCACTGCTCCGCATTCACTCACTTTTCTTTCTTTATCGAGTGGGAGCCAAATTCACTATTATCTTCATTGAAGGTATAAAGATGTCTGTATCAGTAATATGATGAAAAAAGTAAACTTTCTTCAAATGGAAAAATCACTAGTTCCAAATACACAGGAAAACAGAATTCTTAAAACTTTTATTATAAGCTTTATATGAAAATTATATCATATATATATTCTTCTTTTTTCTTTTTTATTATGTTTGTTTTTAACATATACATTTATAATATTACACAGGAATAAAATAACCTACATACAGCAGGAAGAAGCATGAGACAATCAGGAATTATATAAATGTTACATTCATAATGATTTGGCTATTTGTATTTGGCAAACTTGAAGTAAACATTTTTCCTATCTTGTTGGGTGTAAGTTTCTGAATGAAAATCATTATCTATCATATCTCATCTCTTTTAACTTAAGACATCTATCTTGATCTAAAAGCATCTTAACTCCTTCCCAACTAAGCTTAATTGTAAGACTAAACTATCTGGTCTTTAACTCCATCAGAGACTTGAGAAGTAGTAAAACTTAAATATCATATACAAATTTTTCTTAAAGATAAATAACCTATATGAAGCCATTCAAAGTCACAGTTACAAATATACATATTTTTAATATTTCAATTCTATTCATTGTAAAGTTTTCTGTCAAAATATAAAATATTGAATTGTGGTATTTAAATGAGTTCAGAAAAAGCTAATGCAATATATTTTCCATAAAAATCTTGTAGGATTCCAATGAAAAAATTTGCCTTTGTTAACAGAATGTATATGTTTTTTGCTTCAGCCTAGGGTCTCTTTACAGCAAATAATTTTTGTCATTTTCAAATATGGAGTATTCCCTAACTCCTACAAAAAAGTGATAAGGACAATTTTGTGTTTTCTAATTTAATCTTTGAAAAGAGTATGTTATTATATTCTAAATTTTAGTTGCTGCCTTTTGGTTTTTTATGTTTCACCTTAAGCTTGAATTAAGACTAATATTGATTTGTATGGGGTTCTGTAGCCAACAGGAAGCATTGTCTATGCCTAGACATTCATGTCTCAGCCAGTCTCAGAGCTATTCTCCAATAGTGGGATTAGCAATATAAATTACCTGCTTGTTCTGCAGTTTAAATTGTTCACATCCGGATTTTATCCCCCTCTCTCATCTCCTCCTGATCCCCCTTCCCTCTCTCCCTCATTCCCTCTCCCTTCCTCCCTTAGTCCTCAGAAAGGGGAGCCCTCCTCCCTTAACATCTGACCTCAGCCTGTCAAGTCTCATCTACACTACCTGTAACCTCTTACTCTGTACCCTGGTAAGGCTGTCCTGCCAGGGGGAAGTGATCTAAATTTGGTGGCTAGAGTGCATGTCTGAAGTAGTCCCTACTCTCCACACATGGGATCCACACAGAGACTGCACTACTACATCTGAGCAGAAGGTCTAGATCCACATAATACATTGTCTTTGGTTGATGTTTTAGTCTTTGTTTTATAGTGTAGTTATCTTGTATTATGTGGCTAATGTCCATTTTACAAAGTGTTAGGAGGTAAGGTTTTTTTTTTTTAATCTTAATCCTAGGGCATCTAGAGCTAATGTCATGTTAGGTACACGGTTTTTATTATACCTTCTTTCAAGAATTTCAATTGAATTGAAATATACAATGATATGCATCAGTATTTGTGACTTCAAAATATGTGATTTCTTCTATCTTGTTTATCTTTAATCAATATATATATATGATATAAAATATATATTGGACTCTAGCAAATTTCAGCACATACTAAGATAAATAGTGAGTAGTGGAACACTTTTTTTCTTTAAGGGATAGGAAGGAAGCCAGGGCTGCCACTCAATGCTAGAATACTTTCCTAACATGTGAAAGACCCCTCAGTTCCACATAAACACCACAAATGTGCATCAGTTGCCTTTTAAAGACTTTTGATAAGACTACATTTGCACCCATCTCTTTCTTCTTGCATGCTTGGCCACAGAGATCAGTGTTACTAACAGCTGAATGTTTCCATTCAAGGGCATTCAAACTTAAAAAGGCTATAATCTCGTAAGTGTAGAATATAACCTCTTTAAGGGAAACAGAGTTAGCAAAATATAGTCATTACCACAAAGAATAAGAGACTATGATTATTTCAGCCAAATATACATGAGAATAAATGACTGCAAAATATGTTAATCTTCTTCTCATATAAGATAAATTTGAGTTGTTTTTATATTCTTCCCTTGTATCTGGATGATTGTCACTTTGTACTGTGGGAGTGAGAATTACATTTTTTGTTATGTGTGAATAAATTTTTTGTATCAGTAACTTCAATAATTGATCAGTAAGTTCCATGGCAATCATAGTTGCTTTCATTTTAAAAGAAAAACATAGGGGTGTAACTGTTTTCTTGTAGCCTTTTATGAATCTATTGAAAAAATATTTGGCTTTTTAAAATTATTAGAATTATTTTAGTCAGCTTTTAAAATAACTTTGAATATAATGCTAATAATACACACAGAGTTTCAGATCCTCTTTGTATTTTATATTCTGCATGAACAAGTAGCACAACATAAAAGAACTATATATCTCTTATGAGTTATTCAAGGAAAGAATATGTATTATTTATTTCAAGAATCAAAAGGTTTTATCACAACTATGTATTTTCCATTTAATTATGAAAGCAGAATAGGCATTGCAATGATTACTTTAATGACACAGTACTAATTTTATGTATATCCACCTTTAGTCTCATAAGTAAACCTTGCAACTAGAAATAAGAAAAATAAAATTCATGGAGAGATTAGGAGTAAGGGAACAACATATGTTAGTATGTTCTCATTTACAGTTTTAATTTAGATGTCTTAAGTTATCTGTGAATAATCATGATGTAAAGTCTAACTGGAAATTTTCAAAATTAAATTATTTGTACTTTTCAATTAGTCACTCTTCTGAGTGCCATGATGAATCTCCTGCCAGCTTTCCAATTCACAGCTTTTATGCTATCCCTTTGTCTCATTTGTCCATGATCTGTTCCTGTTGGTCTTTTGATAGCTGTGTTGATGATCAAATCTTCTGTTGATGCTATAGTGTTTATCCACATATAACACTCCCCTGCCCCATTCACTTAAAAATTGTCCTAAAGTTAAAAGTTAGTGATGCTAGCAATTTGAGCTTGTCAAATGAAGACAAATGCTTTCTTTAAGTAAAAAGATGAAAGTTGTTTGTTGAAGAAAGAAGGAAAAAAAATCACATAATGAGCTTACCATGATTTACAGTGAGAGCAAACTCTGTAGAATTGTCAAAAAAAAAAAAAAAAAAAAAAAACAACAACAACAAAACAAACAAACAAAAAAAACATGAAATTGAGGATAGATTTTACTGTCTCAATTTCAACAGCAGCTGTGATAGGATAATATGTGATGAGTGCTTACTCAAGGTGGAGAAAAGCTAGTATTTATTGAGTTTAAGTTATGTGCAGTTTTAGGCCAGCATTATCGGCCTTAGAACATGTGCCTTGTGGATAAAAGGATGACTACTAAAGATAAACTAAGTTGATTCTTTTAAAAAATGTAGAAAAGAGGATAATTTTTACTTGACCCCTTTCTTCATGTTCTTGTTTTCAACTATGTACTCAATTATGAGGAAAGGGAAACATCATATGTAGCAATTTTATTAAAGCAAACCTTTTGGTAATTTCATAGCATAGGAAATAATAAATAAGCCTTCAGAGATTGATTTGAGTGTCCTATGAGAAAGATGACAGACATACAAAATTACCATTTTCTTACGCTTACACAGTTTTTTAAAGTTACATAATAGGTGTTAGGTACTAGAAGAGGATAGCTATTAGCGCCAGGTGATAGTATTTGGAGAAAATGGATGCAAGAAAGAAGCTATTTGTAAGGATCATTTTTCTGTTAAAAAGTAACCTAAAAATAAGAATATACATTATTTTAGGATCAATACCTTTTTACGTAAAAATCATTCAGATATTTCAAGGTGTGAATTTCTTCAAGATCCAATAATGAAGTGACCAAATCACAGACAAAGTTCACATTCCTTCAATTTGAGTGCAATGAGGAGTAATATGGGGTAGACAAACTGCTCAGAATGTTGAAGTCTTAGAGATGGATTTCTGACTTTTCTGTGAAATATATCTTTATCATATTAATCTCCATCTTTTAAATAAAAATGCTGTGAAAAGCTATTTTCTCCATCAACTATATTTTCTTGTGATATTGTTTCCTTTTCCTGGACCCATTTTTTTTTCGGATGTAGCCATTTGAATCTTAATGTTTTACAACTTGATATAAATTTAAACCTCCTTCAAAACACAATGAAGAAATATATGTATTGAACTTCATCTTAATGAACAGATCTATGATTATTTTAATTGTTAAATTCAGAATGACATGTTTGTTCTTGGTCAAGGAATGATTGAAAGTTTCTGAGAAGTAAATTTACTACATTTAGAAAAAGAAATTATAAATCTAAACACTCCAATAATTTTATAATCTAAATGGTTTCTCCTACTAAATAATACTCTTAACTTTGCCTTTGGCTGGATGCATGTGACACAATTATCACTAGAGGTGGCTTACCTAGATAGGACATTATTACTCTGCCAAGGTAAACTAGACAGAATAATGCATCCCAGGGTTGTGAAAATACCATAAAACCATGTACCCCAAATTCTTTTCTCCACCCTCAGCCACCTTCAGAATGTGGCTTTCTTTCCACTGCCCAGATATTCTACTTGAAAGCACCATGTCTGTGTTTTAAAATGAGTGATGAAATGATCCAAGTAAGAACATGTTCGATATAGCACTGCTCTATTTCTAAGGAAAGCAAAAACTTTCTGGCATCATCACACAGAAGTTGACCTACTCCATACTGTTCCTAACTGCCAGAGATCCTAGGGGGATTGAGTACTTTATTTTCATGAGTTTCTATATTCATAATTCAAAATGAGAAAATCAGTGACCTACTCTTAAGACCTAGCTGTTCTCAATAATATTTGGGTTCTTTTACTTAATAAAAAAATAATGGATATTGAGTACACAAGTGCCCATGCCTGCCAAGATAATTTGAACTAATGGGTAATATTTTTCCTTTTGACTTCATATTAATGTATCTAAATATTCTTATTCAGTCTGTCATTTTGGCTTTCTTGTTACAAAAACAGCATGGAAGTATAAATGTAAAGGGATGATCCTACTATTAATGCGTAATAAAAGACTTTGGTTGTTTTGCAGTCCAGTACTACATTATAGAAGTCACCGACAGCAGTGTAAGGCAAAAATTGAATCATGCTGTCTATAGTTGTATTTTTTCTTATAGTCTCAGGTAACTTCCAAAACAACCACTTATGTTAACTAACACCGTGAGTCTGTGTTGTCCAATACAGTAGAAACTAGCCACAGGTGGCTATTTGAAATTCAGTTAACTGAAACTTTAAATCACTTCTTTACTTGTACTAGCCACATTTCAAATGTTCAATAACCCGTGGCTATTATATTGAGCAACATGGATATGGAACATAGTCTTCAATGGAGAAATTATGACTGATCACTGATTATTAATGTATTATCCATTTAAGTTTATTTCACATATCAAAGTAAAGTTAGGAAACAATATGTATATTGTGTTGCATCTGAGCTTTTTAACCCTAACCCTGAACTATCACCATAAACCCCAGCAGTCACTTATCCACCCTGGTCATCCAAGAGCCAAAGATTTTAGAATTTTTCCTCAACACTCATCCCAATAATAATGATTGCTTCTTGAAATTCTATTGTGTGGTGCAAAGACATGGAATGTATGGATAAAATTTATACTGTTTCAAATAGCAAGGTGGATAAGTCCTACATATCTATTATAGTACAGAGCCTACAAAGAATATTATATTACATATTTAACAGTTTTCTAAGTGGTAAGTAATATGATTATTTACTGTCACACAGAATGCTAATAATGCTCTGTTATGTGAGAGAGCAAGAGATGTGGCACAGTTAATAGTAGACTGCTAGCCTGCCAGTCACAAAATCCTGGGTTCAGCCTCCAGCTCAGCAAACATAAACAGCCACTAAAGTGGTACAAGCAGCGGGGTTATAAGTTCAATGTCATTCTCAACTCTAATATGGAGTTCACACCATGTTCCATGAAACTGTCTCAAACAAACAAACAAAAAATGTAAGAAAGGTCAAGAAAATTCTTTAGATATAGTACGTCATGTTATGTATATATTTTACAGATGTATTTGCAAAAGTATACAAATAGAATATCCAAACAAATTTATACATTAAAACTATATTTTCTATATCTTTTTTATACCTCATTAGTTTACAAATATTTTGTTAGGAAAATATAACTATTCCTTGGTTATAGACTTCTGCATTTCCCAAACTGTTTTGCCATGTACCAAATCCATTAGATTTTGGTTGGTAGTACTCACAAAAAAATCAAATATACTGAGAAGCTTACATGGCCTTGGGGATCTACCATGTATATCCCCATAGCAAGATCAGTCAAAAGTCTTATTGGAAGGTAATCTTGTTAGGTTCAGCATCCAGGTCATTCCACTCTGGAAAGATTTTATGTAGAAAAACTTGAGGAAAGACTCTACAACTGCTATCTTAGTTGTACATGGCTCATTCACTTAAGTTTTCTACAAACATTTTTATGAAATTAAACTTTAAATTTTTTTCTTCTGTTTTTTCAACATTTATTGATTTTTTTTTTGAGTTTCACATCATGCAAGCAAGACCCAGTTATATTCCTGTCTTTTCATATCCACCTTAAGTCCTTGCAACCTCCACACCAAAAATTAAAATTAAAAAATTAAGAACAAACAAGCAACTGCACAACTATACTTCTCTACAATGAATTATCTGAGGGAAAGAACTTAATACATTTCATCTACAAAACTCATCATTCTTTCTAAGAATGGATTTTTATGTTACATGGTAATTTAATTTTAAATGTAAAATATTAACTATTAAAATCTTCATGACAGTTTTAAAAAGAGCATAGAATATATGCCAGCATTTAAAGTAATACAAAGGACTAAATATATTTTTATGCTTTCTTATATATATCTAAAATCAGAACTTGTACCTTTTCATATTGTGCTTAAAATGGGAAGATTTGTCTCTTCAGTGGTTAGTAAAAGAGAAATTCATTGAAGATATATAAGAACTATGAACTTTGTTATTTTTATCCTATTTTTGAGTAAGATTTTGTTGCTTTCTAAAATGTATAATATATTAATAAAGTTATATGAATGAGTTTTTTAGTTAATATGGTTTTATATGTGGAGTTAATTTATTTAGATTGTAGGTGTGTGTAGATTAGAAACTATGAAGAATTATGCTTCTCAGTGTGTCAGATATTTCATTGAACCTGTAAGTTATATATTCTTGGTGTACTGGTTATTTTTCTCACTAATAAGACATCATCTAGAAGGAATTTTGGAAGACCCCCCTCCCACATGTTGGTCACTTACCCCTGGTGGGGCAGCCTTGCCAAGCCACAGAGGAAGAGGATGAAGGAAATCCAAATGAGACTTGATAGGCTGAGGTCAGGGAGGGAGAGGGGCTGAAGGAGGAAGGGTGGGACTGGGAGGAGACAAGGGAGGAAGCTACAATCAGAATATAAAGTGAATAAATTCAAAATAAAAAAAGAAGTAAAAAAAAAAGAAGAAAAAGAGAAGAGCACTATGTGGCTTTAGGTTGTAGCCAAGGATTGTGGCAAATATTAGTCTATAATTGTTAAAGAGATTAACAGTTAACTAGAAGCTTCCTACTCTACCCTAAAACAATAAGAAAGGTGTCACAATGGCAAGACTCCATCCACCAAAGATTCCAGCGTTTGAAACAAGAGAAACTATTGGATTTTTTGATCCTAGAAATCAACTACCTGAAAGCTTTTGTCATCTTTAGCAGAAAGACTCTCTTGCAACTGTGGTCCAAGAGGACCAGATACTATCCTGCACTAGCAACAAAACTCAACAGTATCATCCACTTAGTATTGGTTTTAGATACAGGAAAGACGTAAGATTCAAAGTGTCCTGGAATTTTTCTCCATGATTTCATAGAGTTATGAAGGCTGTGTGACATAACAAGGTCAGAATCCCTGAAAGGAGACCCATTGTGTAAAACTGAACCCAGGGCTGTGGTAGAGACTTTGCACTGCTGCAGATACCAGAGATGTGGGACTTCTTCCAAGAATGAACACACATTGTTAGTCAAACTAGCTCAAGAGAGAAGTATATCAAAGCTATCTAAGCCCTTTGAAACTGAATCCCAAATGCCTGATGTAGATCTTCAGGATTTAGTGTTTGGCTTGGTGAGTTTCAGTCACACTTTTATCCAGTGTTCTTTCCTGTATCCCATTTCTTCCTTTTAGAATGGAAATATATAATGTGTATCACTTATGTGGGAAGTATGAAACTTAACTTTCAATTTTATAGCGGGCACAGTTAAAAATTTGCCTTGAGTTTCAGAAGAAACTTTGGTGTCTCAACTATGTGGAAACTGTTGAGGGACTGTGTGGGAGTAAGTTTCGTAGTTGCATAACTTGACCCACTTCTTGTTTGTTCTTTCTTTCTGGATTGAGGATATAATATGATTAGCTGAATGTGCTTGCTTCTGTGACTTCCTCACCATAATAGATTTGATCCCTCTGGAAGTATAAACCAAAACATAACCTTTACTTTCTAATTTAGATTACTTTTCCCAGAGTATTTTACCACAGAAACAAAATAGAGAAATAGTCATAAATCAAATAAGAAGTCTCACCTGTATCCATAGCTGATACAGATAAGGATTCTGGGAGGCTTTCTAAGCTTTATATAGTCAGTACTTATTGACAGAAGGTGGCTGATGTTTGTTTAAGAAAGGATTTCAAGAAGACTCAATAGCTGAACCCAATATTATCCCTTTGCATTTAGAACAACAATCTTAAAATATGTGAGTTTCTTCTTTGTTCTATTTTCTTATTTCTTAGTAGAATTCTAGGAATAATTGTGGGAATTACAAGCTAGAAAGGAAAACAGGACAGAGAACACTATCTATTTTGTCATTTTAAAAGAAATAGAAATGAACATAAATATTCATTTTCTTTCATTACACATCAAGAGGATAATAAAGTTAATAAACATGTAAAATGATTTTCAGCAGTGACAAACAGGAAATTTTTTTGTTATTGCCTTACTTTACTCTTTTCCCCACACAAGCCTATTTTGTTCTTTGTCAATTTTTTAAATGACATCTCTAAATAGGAGTTTTTATTCATAACAAGAACTGAGCACTGCAGTCAAGAACACTATTCCTCGGGTAGACACATGATATTGTGATCAACTACACTGGCTGATCTTCCTCCAGATCCTAATTCTGTTCCTAGAACCTTGTCCCTTGGCCCACAATATCCTGAAACACTATATCCAGGAGATATGGCACCTTCTGCTTGCCTATGTGGACACTTGCATGAATATGGCATTCTTACATGCATATAAAAATGAAAGTCTTTTGAAGTTAGTGTTACTATAATTTGAGCATATGTCTCTCTTCAATGTTAATACCATCATAACATTTTCCTGGCTTTGTTCATAATTATGTAAACAACAAGAACTTTCCCTGAAGTCAGCAATATTAAGCCTTGTACATTACTGTCAAGATATACATCAAATTCTTTGAACCTCATCTTAATCATCTATAAAGACATCAAATTCCAGGTTATAAGAAGGTTCTCTGATCTTTGGTCAATAATAAATCTCAGATCTGGAGTTGAATGTCTTCTACAGTTTTGAGAGTTCCTTGTGATGATTATGCTAACCTCTGGGGAAATATCTGTTTTTTCCCACATTTTTATTTTCATCTAATATAACCCTGGCATTTGTATTTTATTTTAAAGTAACCATAGTAATACTTCAAAACAATTATTAATCTTATATGACTAAACATGTTGTATTTCATTTCCTCTAGATAGTCATGGTATTGTACTTGGTTGTAAAATGTGACAGGCATTTACAGGTGCAATTAGTAGATGCCGAGGTAGGATGGAAGGGGTGGTAAAGATCAAAAGGTGCATAAAAGTAGAAAACATACTAGGTCATTAATATGAGATCAGTCTAACATGTGATGAGGAAGATGGGGAGGAAAAGAATCACTTTTCATACCAAGAGATTGATATTTAGTATGATTTGTAAAGCAAGAGACTTACAGACATGCAAGTGACTTGTCCAAAATCAATATATACACATGGTCAAATTACAGGCAAAGTATAAATAAATACAATAAAAATTTTAAGAAAGACTTTACTGCTTTTAGAATAATTTTTAGTGCATGTCTGAGAGATAAAAAGAAACTAGGTTAAAACACATTTACTTTGGAAAGATAAGACAGATTTTATGTCCCTTGTCCAACATGCTTAAGAAGTTTCCAGATTTTGCAGGTTTTCATAATTTGAAAATTTGTATAGACTTTTCGGGTTGTGCATCCCTATCAAAAAATCTAAAGTCAGAGACATTTTTAGCATCATTTCAGAACTCAAAAAGTTTCATATTTTTATTGCCTCTCTGGGAATCTATTTTTACAGATACCCAGATAAGTGATAGTAGGCCAAGTGAGTCTTGAGCAGAGAGGCAACTAAGAATTCATCGATGAGTTAAGATAAAAATGTCAAAGAGAGGCCTAAGGATATAGATCAGTGGCATGGCATATTCTTAGCATGCACACCATTCTACATTCACCATCATGTGCCAATGACCCCCACCCCTTAGAATGCAGTATATTTGTTTCAGCCAAATAAGCCTTTTTGATAGTAAGAGAAAATGTTCTCCCGACAGTCCCACGTCTGGATTCTTGATTTTTACCTCCTCATAAACTTATTTCTTGCATTATATATAGATGTTTTCATAGTCTACACCCTTTCCAAATGTATTATATAAGTACATATGTATGTATGTTTAAAATCAGGTATAATTGTCCATGAATCCTTCATCAGATAATTATATGAATCCCAGTTCTTTGATGTATTAACTCTGGCTACTACTTAGAAAAATAATTATCTGAGTAGAGTCCCCAATATGAAAAGCAATGTAAGATTTGTTTATACAATAAAAGTACTATATAAAGACGGAACAAAATATTTAGTGATCTGGTAATTAAACAATTTTGGAAAAATAGAGTCATGAGAAATTTAATTTTATACTTCTAGAAAAAAATAAAGGTTTTGTTGAATAAAAGGAGCTGAAGACTATAGGAGGTAGCTGACATAAATTGTTATATTATGTTTTATTTCAAAGTTTAGACACAATTTAATGAATTTTAAATTGATATTATTATGCCTGTGGATTATTAGATTAGTTTGGCTAATGAAAATCATAGCAAAACCTTAGTAGTGTAGGTTACTGTTACCCCTTTATAGCTGACCTATGAGGTTTTACCATGAATTCCTGATTTTATCAAGTGACTGCTAAAGCCATGGCATATCATATAATACCAGTATTGAATTAGGTTAAAGTAAATGAGAGCCAAAACAACACAGAGTGATATAAATTATATATACTTTGAATGGCACACTTTTTCTCATCTTTCTTTATCTGCTAACTATGATTAGTTTTATTTTATCTTATTATATTTTATATTTTATGTCTTATTGTTATTTCTTAGAATCCTGTTCTTTCCTAATGAAAGACAGAAAGGGCATGGCTGTAGCGGGGAGGAGAAATGGGAAGCAGATGGAAGTAGAGAGAGGGGAAACTATAATCAGGATATAATTTATGAACAAAGAACCTATTTTCACAAAAATAAAAGAAGGAAAAAAATTATATTATGTTTTTGTGTTCCAAAACAAAACAAATAAAAGGTCTTAAAAATCAGAATTTTTTTTTGTATATATTGCAAAGAGGCAACCATTTGCTGTCATTTCAATCATGAATGGAATTCTATTATATGAGAGCATCTCCCTGTGTTGTATGGGAGTAATGGAGCATGGGATTTACAGATTCTGCAATAACTGAGAGTTTGAAAAGATATGTAGCATTCCCTACAACTTTGCTTAATGAAACCTGAAGTTTGTTATGAAAAGAGCTTATTGTTTTCTTTTCATAAAAGTCATCACAGCTGTTGTCTGTGTGTTTAATAGTCTGTAATTTGGAGGTGAAGCATTCTTTTTTCTGCTTTGTTCTGGTGTGGTAAATTGAAAATATTATCATTCTTTATAAGTGAGGATGGTATCCTATAATTCAGGATGAGTTTCTCTCTCTACTTCTTTGTGTCTTGTTCTCTCTTTCTCAATAGTTGTCTGTGCTTTTCAGTTTCTCTTTGTCAGGAAGTGAAAAGGGCACAAGCAAAAGTCTTATCATGAGAGGATTTTTGTAATGTAATTGAGTTTGTACAAGCAGTGGAGTTTGAGCTGTTTGGTACTCCTCGCACATAGGTCAAAGGTCTAGGGTAGCATTTTTGGCAGCTATTCTCCTTCTTTCAATATCATGACAACCACAATAAAAGCAATCATTGTGTAATCCTCAGCAATTTTCAGAAATGCTTCTCATAGCATTGTTCTTGTAGAAGGTGATGTGTTCAGTATACATATTTCAAAGACTTAATTCAAGTAACAAGAAATTAAACATTTTTTACTACCCAATGAGTGATAAAGTATGAGCATGCCATAGGCTTCAGGAGTGTATTAATATTTTCACATTTATATACCCATATCACATCTTTCCTAATTTGAACTATACAATTATAGACTCAAATAAAGTAATGTCAGTTAATTTTGTATTTGAATTGTTTCTCTCTGTTTTTTGTATTTGAATTGAAAAAGATTAAAGACAAAACTCTTGCTCTTTATCTGTCGCATACCTTATAGATGTTCATGTCTAAAAGTTCATCATAGTAGGGCTAAGCAACATGGCTCAGAGGTTAAGAATGTTAGGTTTCAACCCTTGGATAAATGGCTAAACAGACATGGCTAGCCGATACTCCATAAAATCCCTTAGCCACTACATGTTACAGGGACGCCCAGGCTGGAATACCTCACCTCCTACCCTGAAGTCTCCAGGCCAGGGGGGTTGAGCTGCTCTTCAATCAATAATCCAACCATTTTGGTTACCCATTTTCTTTGTACCTTTGTGCCTCCTCACTGCTTGACCCAGTTCCTTTCCTTCTTATTTCTTCACCAAATGAAAGAGAAACAAATAAAAAGAGAATAATAGGACACGTGACTTCTCCCAGATTTTAGCATCAAATGAATGGGGTAAATTTTTTCAAAAAAGGAAATATGGAAATATGACTGCTCCTAGATATTATGAAGGAAAAGGTTTATTGTTTGTATGTGGGAAAACATAGCACAGGCAGAGACATTGGCGAGAGTCCAGAGTGGACATGACGGATTCAATTGGGCCATGTGGGGACCGGGAGAAAGGAAGCGAGAAGGAAGAACCAGGTGCAGCAGCCAGGAAGCCAGAAGTACAAAAAAAGAGTAGGTAGCCAAAATGTCTGTATTATATAGGGAAGAGCATTCGGGGGACAGGCTGACCAGGCCCTGATCTGGAGTGTTAAGTGTAGATGGCAGAGAATGCCAGCCATACCTTGTGACAGGTAGGAACTGAGAGATGCTGGGAAAACTTGGAGGTCAGGTCTACTTTAATATGTTAAATCGTTGTCACAGCCATTTTTCCCAAGTTTGAAACCTAACAAAGAGTGCTTGCTGCAATTGCAGAATACAGAGTTTGGATTCTGGTACCCAAAACAGGAAGGCCATAAACTCCAACCCCAGGGCATCCTATAACTTCCACTAACCTCCACAGACACCTAAATGAATGTGTGCACCCATACATAGAAGCAGCAAGAAAAATAAAATCATTTTTTAAAGATTAAAATGTTTTCTATATTTCATAGATCTTGTCTCATTGGTTGCATCATTTGTCTACATGTTTACATTTCTCCAATTAAAAAAAAAATACTATTCTCCATTTTCAAGGTCATTTACCTGAAAATTATAAGGAGTGACATCTATTCAAACAAGTATCTAATAATCAATTATCTCTTATTTCTCATTGTTCATTAGTTTCTGCTTCAAGATTAAGGCCCAGCCTCCCCAACTCCTTCATCTACTTCCCTACAGCACATTATCACAGAACCTTGGGCTGAATTTGCTACCCACTGTGTCCCTGTTGTTTTGTGTATGGAAGTGAAGAGATTTAATTGGATCTTGTTGAAAAGACATAGAGGCTAACTCTCAATTTTTATGTGGGGTTCTTCCCATTTCCCTCACTACTACTTTCTTTCCTTGACGAGAAAATAACCCTCTCCATGGTAACAAATATATAAATAAATAAAATTCTTTCCAATTTTTGGTAGTAGTTGTTGCCTAGCAAAGTAGCACAAAAGTAGATGAGGTTTAAATATGAAAGTGGAATTAAAATTGTTAAAAAAAAATGCTTGATGTGCTTTACTGGATGTTAAAGGAGTTACAAAGCAGAATGAGCAAAGCCTCAGGAAGAGGAATTTGTTTAATCTGCATCACAGAAAGCAGTATTCTTTTGTGCAGACTGTCACTCTTCAAACATAAGGTCTTTATTCTGAAAAATGCCTAGGCTTCACCACTGAAGCGCTATCACGCAGAAAATGGCAGCAATCCTGATTTCCTCAAAAGTGACAGTTCATTCATGCTTTCAATATAATATTATTTGGGGGAGTAGAGGGATGCTGGGGATAAAATCCAGAGCTGCATAATGGCTATACATATATTCTATCACTGAGGAATATACTGCACCTTTAAACTAAAAGGTTGATATTCTTTAGTTTGCATCTCAATTTTAATAAAATTTAGGGAGCAGTTTGTTGAATGTCTCCCATCTTTGGAGACTTTTAGTTAAACCAGATTTGCTACAGAAAACAGGATTTTTTCTTGCTTTTTGTCTTATGCACTTAGCTATGACACTTCATAACCTCTGCTACTAAGACTCATAGTGTGTTTAATAAACCTTTGCACTTGGATAGGTGGCCAACTGATAACTGCAGATACATAGTAATGCAATGAATGATGTGCCCTTCCCTAAGCATGTCAATACATCCAAATCCCTGGGGGGTGTGCATATGTTACTCTCTGTAGTAAAGAGGGTTTTACAGATGTGATTAATATTCCGATCTTGAGATGGGGAGATTTGTTGTGTGACACTGCTTCTAAGGAGAGGGCAGGTGTCTACTCAGCACTGATAGAGAGCCAACAACAGACCAAAGTCCAATGAAGTCCAACTTGATGAACCAGTGAGTTTTATTGAGGTTACTTATAGGAATATGGGTGAGGGTTTGCATATAGGAGCAGAAATGACTTAAAAAACACCTGCATCACCAAAGCCTGCCCCAGCATGGGTGACAGCTTGAATGCTTGCTAAGTTGTTTGATTTTTTTCTTAAATTTTAGAAATTGGGTAGAGAGAAACTGTCATAAATTTTGTTTTAATCATAGCCATATTTCTTTGTATTGTGATAAATTGAAATATACACATAGACTGACCATAATGAAACAGGTGAAAGAGAGAAATGGCCCATTTGGAAATGAAGTCAGAAAGCAATAAAGATAAGCAAGCCAGCAGGCCACAGTGGCATACACTTGTAATCATAGCACTCAGGAGGCAGAGACAGGTGGATGTCTGTGAGTTCAAAGCCAGCCTGGTAGGCAAAGCAAGTCCAGGACAGCCAAGGCTACATAGAGAAACCTTGTCTTGAAGAAAAAAAAAAAGATAAGCAAATCAAATATGTGGCCTTTTTTTCACTTTTCCCCTTCATTTTCTTTAACTCACTAGATTCTGTTTTAGAAAAAGAACAGGAGTGAAGTACTGGTGGATTGGATGGTCTGTGAGTCCCATCATAAACAGAAATGTGAAAAGTAAATTTAAGAACAGGATACAAGACAACCTGATGTAGAGGCTTTGGGGCAGGTGGATATGGCTAACATAAGGAATCAGAAAGATCTGGATGCCAATGCTACAGTAAGCATACTGGCTGGCTCTCATTGGAAGGCTATTCACCCTATTGGAGCCTATTATAGAACATGAGTAAAAATACAGTACTCAGAGAGATCTGTTGTCAGACTAAAGTAATGATGAAACAGTTAGTTCAGGTTCTGCCATATTGATATTTGGTGATGCTTAAAAGCTCTCAGTATAACATTTGGGAGGGGAGGAGTGGAAAAGAAGGCTATGGACAGATTCACTTCAAGTTCATCACCTTTTAATTTTGTGACTTTTTGTAAGTTGCAGTGTGTGTGTGTGTGTGTGTGTGTGTGTGTGTGTGTGTGTGTATGTGTGTGTGTCCCTCATTTTATTTATCTTCTAAGTGGAACATAAAATGTATCTCCCTCTGATCATAGCTATAAGTGAATGTGTGTAAAGTGATAGGAACAGTATTTGACCATAGAAATAGCATGGCAATCAGTTATTTTTATTGTAGTTGATACTTTATGAGAGTTTGAACTGTAGAACATGTAAAAGTCTCAATATTTTTCGGGAAAAAAACAAAAGAAAACATTTTAGTTGATATTTCTGGAGAATATTCTATTCAAGTGGGCTTGAGTTGGAGCAAAATATTACTATTTAAAGATTGTACAATGGATAATGAGGATGTAAGCTCAGCAGGACCGTCCTTCCATAGCATACCCAAAGCTTCAGTTCAGTCTCTCCTTGAAAACAACCTAATCTGTGTTAGCTCTCAAATGTCTAGTGTTTCTTATTTTTGGCATCTCATTTTTTCTGTGTGATAAGAAAATGTTTAATATTCTCAAGTCCTCTTCAGTAACACATACAGTGTGTTGTTATTTTTTTATCATTACTTGTATACATGGTATATAGTTTGTAATAAAAGAAGCATGGAATTAATCTTTGCCCCTGGCCTTCTTGTTTTTTCACTATGGTCTGAAGTGTTAACCTTACCAACACATACCCTGGCCACTATTGTAAAGCAAATTTACTTTAAATGTAAAATATCATTATTATATAGAGGTGTTAGGAAAAGAGGGAGATATGTTGGAATATTAGAAGTTGGAGCCCCTCAGTGTTGATTCATTTATTCAGCCTTTTCCCCCTCTCCATTATCAGCCCACTAAAGTATGCAAGGCAGCAAGTAGGATACAAATTTGCTCACCTCATATAAATAAAACAAAGGAAAAGGAGCAGAAAGTTGGCCCAGCAATCTTTCTGCAAGGAGTGTTACTTATTTTAAATTACTTAAAATTCACTGAAATTTAGTGCTAATAATGAGCACACTTCCAGGTAAAACAGAGACTTAAACTCGACACATTTCTATAATGTAAATGGGTTGATTAGGTATATACTACCAAATATTTTAATCAGTGATGATGTTTACTCTTGACATCTGCTTAGAAGCTGCACCCACTTTCCTCTCAAACAGGACCTGAAGTGTTCATGCTCCTCAGCACAAACTTCATCTAAGTCATGTTCTTTCTTCCAATGATGCCACATACCGCACTTCTCTCCTTTACTGGATTCTTTTCATGGTGCAGTGCAACTGTGATTTACTTCCAAAGTGTGCTAATATAGAGCCATTTTATAGAATAAAATCTAGTGTGGTCAAGGGAATAGAAAAGGGTATCAGAGACCCTCCCCAACCACATGCCACCTCCTTTAAATGTTACAGTGCAAGTATCCATTGAGAGTTAAAGACATATGTATTCTTATAGGGAAATACATCAAATTGTAATTTTTATATTTCCCAACAACAGTCTGTTCTTTGCTTACTATATGGAGCTTTTACATCATGAAATGTTTTTAAGAGAGAGGGAGAGAGAAGTAAAATCATTGTTTTATCAGGGAGATTTTTCTCTAAAAGGAGCCAGAGTAAATAGTTCATTTCTTAAACTTCTGATCAATGTCTAACACCTCCTACCCCCAGCAACACTTCCCTGCAAGTGTATTAACACTCTGTAATAGCAACTCCACTCACCTAAGAAGAAATGATCTTCACAACTGATTTATAGTTAAACAGTGGCTTAGACACATAGCACCCAATCAAAGATTTTTTTTTTACCTTATAATTTCTCAGAGAGAAAAATACGTTAATGTTGCTCTCTGAAACAGCAGCCAAGGAAATGTACAAAGAGAGTCTATTTTAAAGACTTAGGTCCAATTATTCAGCATTTGTCCCTTATATGTGTGTCCAAATTATATGCACCTGCCACTTGGAGACAGAAATATGATGCATATTTTTCACACCATTCCTCATTTGGATGTCACTCTTTTATGTGTGAGTGTACAAGACGTTTCCAAACTACTAGAATACAATCCTTTGGGGTAAGCACATGATTATTTATTAACCATATGTCATCTTTCCTTTGTAACACTCAGAATTTGGTAAAAACACAAAGTTAAAGCCTGAGGGTTAAATATATTGTAAATAAAATATTCTTTAATTTTTTGAGATTTAAAATACCTGGATAGTCATATTTAACTAATTTCTTCCTAGGATACTTCATTGCATATAGGTAAATCTACTGCTTTAATCAATCTAACACTGGTTGACATAAATGTAATTATCTTCATTTTACAGATGAATAAACTGATCCCAATTCAAGCCATATATTTGCAGCATGAATTGAACAGCTGTGCCAATTATTTTGATGCTTCAAAATTTAATATCCACCATTTGATTCTAGGAAAAGAAGATGCTATGGCTTGAATTCTTTTGATTAACTGTGCACATTACTATAATCACTGTCAAATAATCACTCATTTCTCCACTTTTCTTACTGTCTACAGGTAGTGCAACTGAATCTATTGCTTTACATCAGTTCATTGATAGCTGCATTTGGAAATTAGTTCCAAGCTTCTTGTTTCAGTACCTAAATGAGTAGCATATCTAACATATTTTTTTAAACATGAAAGTCATGGGACTGGGAAGATAGCACAATGCATACAATGTGTCCTACATACACAACCATGAACACTCAACTTCAGATCTCTAATGCCCACATCACAAAGTCAAATGTGGTGGTGTATGCTTTCTATTCAGTGTAGGGAATGGGTAGAGATAAGCATATCCTGGAGTGGGAGTTTGTAGTGCAGCCAATACATCTGAAACAATGTTCTCTAGGTTCAATATAAGACTCTGTCTCAAAAAATAAGGCAGAAAGCACCCAAGTGAACCTTAACCTTCACCTATGTGTTCACATGCAAGAGTGTACACACACATACATACACAAACGAAAGGCTAAATATATTTTTGGCTGTGAGTCTTAGCTGTCAAGATCTGAGCCATCTCTCTATCTAAGGCCAAATACATTTCAACATAATATAGTGTTTGATTCACACTTGATATTTGAAAAGACTAGTAAAATCTTCCTATACTCTGTTCCTAGAAAAGTGACTACTATCTGAGCACTCATTTTCTATTAAATAGTATAGATCTAATACAGCAATATAAATTAAAAGACATTGAAATGTTAGACTCAAAAAATGAAACATCATAAAATTACATTGATAATTCCTTTTAATCCTCATGATAATCTTTGAACTTATATTTCTGGAGAAATTTCTATTTTCTCTCATGTTCCAAATGTCAGTTTATCAATTAAACACTAACTTAAAAATTCAATGAAATATTCTCTCTAAACTAAAACTACCATCTCTACATCATTCATTGTAATATATTATTACAAATGAGGTTATCAAAACTGTTTAATATTTCTCTTGGACAATGAAGCTAACTTTATTTTATCCTTGTGCAGTAGAATTATATTTTTATAACCAAAGATCACATGAAACTATTTAAATTGTGTGACTTATTGTTTTCAGGACAAGAAACTTAACAAAAAGGATAGACAGAGGTTTTTTGGCACCTACTACTAAATTTTCTATTTCATTGATGGAACAGATATTAGATGTTGTGGCACAAGGGTAATTTCTGAAATATCACTTTTATTATAACATTTTTCTTCTCTAAATCCTTCAATAATTCTCCGTTGCCTTTGTTGTCTTATTTTTGTCCTTTGCTGTTCACAGACATCTTTTTCTGGTTCTTTCCCAACTTTATCAAAGTCATCACAGTTCTGCTCACTACCAAGATGATTTTCCCACTTTTTGTCAGTAACTTTTATGTATTCTTAACCTGACATTTTAGGCTCAGCTTACTTTTTGTCCTGTACTTTCTTGTCTCTCATCATGGAGTCATTAATAATCTTATTTATCCTCCATGTTCAGATTTGGCTTATCCTATGACACTTGCCCTGGATATAATCACATTAAAATTTCATTCTTCATCATCCCTTCAGGATAGAGTGTGTGCTCTGTAGACAGTTTCTTTGATCATTTGCCTAATACATTCTGTTAGTGCATAACTACGTGTGTGAGCACACCTGATTGAATCTTCAGGTCATCTGCCTAGTTGAATTGGAAGTTCAGTAATTTCACTGAGAATTCTGTTTTATTTCATCTACCATCAGGCACAAGACACAGTTCTCACTGCTATATAATATTCATCCTTTTCTGTCAATAATTATTTCTGTCTATATGATTGATCAGAACATAATTACAATTGGTTTTTAGCTTTTTTATTTGGGGTTTCAGTGAGCTATATTCAGCATCTTTAGTATAGAAAATCAGAAATATTCTGTGCCAAAGAACATAAAAGTAATGCAAAATGAGCCTGGTGGCACACGCTTTTAATCCCAGCACTTGGGAGGCAGAGGCAGGCACCTCTCTGTGAGTTTAAGACCAGCCTGGTCTACAAAGTGAGTTCAGGGCAGCCAAGATAACGCAGAGAAACCCTGTCTCAAAGAAAACAAAAGCAAAAACAAACAAACAAAAAATAATGTTATCAGATAATTACATTTTGAAGCTCAAAGTTTGTGATTTATTGTCTACTTTGTTAATAGGGCATGATTATCACCCAATTTTCTTTATAAAGTGCTCTGAATAGATAAAATAATTTATTTTTATGAGCTGAAGTTAGAAAGATTCCGAAATGGTGCTATGCAAGATGAAATGGACATTAACACCATAAAAAACATGAGCACGATAATCCCAAAATATGTATGTTTATAATTTACTTAATCTTTTTCTTTATTCTAAACTGTCTCTAAATAGAAAATATTCTATCAGTTATTATTATGGCTCATACACTAGAAGCTACCAAATGTAATACACATGATAAAAATGTCTTTTAAAAGTTCCCGTTATTCAATTGTTAATATGCCAAATCTATAGAACAAAGGGATTTCCAGAAATGTGAACAATGTAAAAAAAAAAAAAAAAAACGAACAGATCTAATGTTTAATAGCTAAAAATATCAGTCTTCTTTGTATCAGTTTAGGAATGTATTTGCAAATCATTATCAACAAATTGCAGTCTAAAATTTTTTCTTCTTGACTTTGGAATTATACTTTATGATCACCCACTTTGAACTCATTACTTCCTGGCTCTTATAACTGAGAATTTTGCTTTTCTGCATGTGAAGGGTTTTATGAAATGACAAGTAAATCAACCCTTTGAGTTTCTTATTGAACAATAGCCTGAAATGGACTGTCTTATTTTGATGAAAGGGAAAAGAATTTTCTTTCAAAACGACATGCTAATAGTTGATTAATTTGGCATTATGCTATTTGTGGAAGGCATTAACTTTGATAGGCTGATAATTTTAAGGCTCTAAAAATTTCAATGAAAACAAAATCATTGTTACAGAAGAATAGAAAAATGTATTCCACAGACTTTCCTACCAACAATTTAAATTTTTTGTAGTTTTTGGTAGTATCTTAAATAGCTGTTATATCTTTCTTTCAATGATATCCAAATATCAGTTTTACACAAAGTACTAAAAGTTTCTTCTTTAGTTTCATTATTTTGTCCAAAATTTATTTTTTCTTAACTGTCCATGTGATATAACCCATTCAAGCTAATTTTCCAATGCCAACCATAGAATAATCATTATATGTCAATTACAAATTAATGGAAAACAAACTAAAAGTTGGTTTTCTATTATCTTATATACCATTATTTTCAAAGACTCTTGGGCTATATAAAGCTCATTTAAAATTTTATTTCATTGCTATGACTAGTTCATGCTTTTTCTTGCTTAAAATGCCATTCTTATGATTTAACTAAATTATCTGAGGTTTAGGTGCTGTGAAGTCCTTATATGAACTCTTCTCTTATATACCTCAGAAGCTGTTTTCTTACCTCATGCATTTTAAGAGTTATTAATGTCATTAACATTCACTTTGATTATCATTGCTGACCTTTCCTTGTTACATTCCAGTGTCTATCTTCCTTTCTACCCTGAGCACTTGAAAGTAGGAACCTCAATAATGGACTCATCCATTGTCAATATCTAGTTTTGTTTTGTTTTGTTTTTCGCTTTGCAAGACAGGGCTTCTCTATGTAGATTTGGCTGTCCTGGACTTGATTAGATCAGGCTGGCCTTGAACTCACAGATATCTGTCTGCCTCTGACTTCCTGCATGCTAGCTTCCAATGTCTTCTTGACGTAAGGTTCCAACAAATCAGCCACAGGGAGGAGAATCAGTCCAGGGATCTTTGGGGCCCTTCAGTGATTACTATGCCTCCTATTACTAAATAATCTCCTTGTAGCTCTTTTTTCAGTTTCTACTTACTGTTCCTCTTTTCTTAGTTTTTTAACCTCTGGAAAGAAAAGTTTCCTCATCCCAGATTGAATGAAATCTTATTTACTGCAAAACCATGACTAATTCAGTATATAATATTTTCCTGAAGGCAAAAGAGATTTCTTCCCCCCCCAAGCAAAAACTTTTAAAAGGTTGTGATTTATTTTCTCATATATTAAAATACATATCCAGGAACTAACAAGATATACTTACATGATGGTTTAATGATGGTTTAAATAATTAGGAAATAAAATTAATTGTTTAATAATTAACAATTATCTCGTACTTTAAACAAGACTCACAACTCTTATTCTTTGTCAATGTAATAGTTTTATGACCAAGGAAAAATATATAATTTATGGGACCCAGTATCAAATGGAAGACCTTTTGTTAAGAAAAATATTTAACATTTTGTGAGTTGCAAATGAAAGTAGGGGTCCTTTCCATGCATTTCACGCTCCTGAAGGCTGACCCTGATTGAAGCCTCAGTCTTCTGGGGGGAAATTATCATTCAAAAAGGTTATAATATTTTTGGCCTAACTTGTTTGAAAAACACATTCAATGTCTTTTGTTACTTCCAAGCAGTTAAGTGTTGTTACAACAAAGAGTTCTTTGTTATGTTTGATATACCATAGATTTTAAGCTGCATAAGTAGAAGGGGACCCTATGATCATCAGCACAATGCACCCAAATGTTTTTCTTAATTACATTTTGAAAATAGTAATGGCTACAATCTTAAAAAAATAAGAAACAATGCTTTCTAAAAAGAGGTAAAGGAAGATACTGATTGTAATTAAATTGGATCTTAAATAGTCAACCCAAGCCAGGTGTGGTGGCGCAGGCCTTTAATCCCAGCACTCGGGAGGCAGAGGCAGGCGGATCGTTGTGAGTTCCAGGCCAGCCTGGTCTACAAAGTGAGTCCAGGATGGCCAACGCTACACAGAGAAACCCTGTCTCGAAAAAACAAAACAAAAAAAAAAAACAACAACAACAACAAAAAAAATCAAACCATAGAAAGCATATTGAGAGCTGTGTTTACTAGTGTCTGTAATTGATGATACATGAAAATATCATGGAATCATAATATGCTGTGTATTTTAAAATGTGTTGATGATAAACTTCACATCTAAAGTGTCAGAAGTGGGTATATTATGAGCTATAAGCACATGTTTCATATTGAGTCAAAAGGAGAAAACATTCAGGAAATATGTTTATAAAAGGAAATTGATACCGTATGAGCATATACAGGGTGAGGAAGTCCTCCTCAGACACAGTCATAGGGGAGGGGAGGAAGGGGGAAATGGGAGGGACGGAGGAATGGGAAGATACAAGGGAGGGGATAACCATTGAGATGTAATATGAATAAATTAATAAAATTTTTAAAAAATCAAAAAAAAAAAAAAGAAAGAAAGAAGTTCATTGATGCTCATCATCATCTTTGAGGTAGGCTGGGTGTTGCCAGGAGTTAACCTGTCTTATTGTCAAAGAATCCTTAAAACAATAAAAATGTCTTTAATTAAAAAAAAAAGAAATTGAAAAGGATTAAGGAATGCTGTAGAGCTGTTAAAACCACATCTGACTTCATGTGAAGGAAATAGAAGGTTGTGGGGAAATATGCCACCTTTACAGAGTTGCTCTTACTATACCCACCACATTAAGACTTGGTGAAGAACAATTTGTAGAAAGGGTTACAAAAAAGCTACAAAGTAGTAATGGACCCACCCAAATGTTTATCACTCGCCATATATGACAAGGTATGAAACTACAGAACAATCCTTGGGGATATTCTTAAGTTATAATGTACAAGAATTTTTATCATATTTAAGCTTAATCCATGGTTGTTTATGGTGGGGAAGGAGGTTTCCTTCTGTCAGAGGTCTAGGGGAGGGAAATAGGGTGAAAAGGGGAGGAGGGTGGGAACAGGAAGATACAAGTGAGGAGATAGCAATTGGGATGTAATCTGATTAATTTAAAAGAAAAATGAAAAAATGGCAACAATTGAAAGTCACCATGAATGTTTGTTTTAACTGAAACTTTATGAAGAATATTCAATAGGAAAAACATGGTTAAGGTCTTACTTTAGATATAGAAGAAATAAATATTTAGTTCATTCCATATATTTCTATTTTAGTATTATTTAGGTATAATTCCTTTTTAAAGGAGTGTGAAAATATAATTTTTTCTGGCAACCTAAAATGACCTACTTTATAGAATATATGGTTTCACTGTTGAACTTCCTTTTTATAGAATTACTATTTATAATCATTGCCCTCAACTCTGGGGGGATTTAGTAGGATTAAAGACTTTTGATTCACTTTGTATTTGAAGATTTATTTTTTTCTCTACCTTTGCTCAGCTAGTGGAATCCATGATGAATTCTCATCTCCAAGGGGTAAGCTGTTTGTAGTAAAGCCTGATAGCTGTTGCCTTAGGTCTTCTTAGAAGTAGCATTGATTCCTTCCTTTTCCTGTGTTTTGTTTCTTGCAGAATGATAGAACCCATGTAGACACAATAAATTACCATGCTTAAGTACTGTTAAGCATGTAATGGCTTTAGTCTTATTTATGTAAATTATTTATGTAATAAATATTTTGGCTCATAGCAGAAAAATAAACAAGAGCACTTATCTTTCTATTTATTTTTGCATGAGGAGTGCTACAATGAAAAAGGTGAATGATAGAGGCACCCTGGTTTTAATCTGAGGATGTAGATTAGTTACAGTGTCTTTGATGGGTCGCATATTGGGACAAAGAATAGAATTTGAAAGATAGATATTTGGAAAGTAGGTACTTCGAATAATTATTTAATCTAAAG
Source organism: Acomys russatus (assembly GCF_903995435.1). NCBI lineage: Eukaryota > Metazoa > Chordata > Mammalia > Rodentia > Muridae > Acomys > Acomys russatus. The sequence goes on from NC_067169.1 coordinate 38,004,472, forward strand.
TGTTTTCTGACATTTGAGTAGCTCTATAGGAAACTCCTTGTATTTTACAAGTTATAGGATTCATTTAGGTTGCTGAGGCAAAAAGGTATAAAAGAAAAAGAAAATAAAATTCACAAATGGAAAATAAATGAAAATATAACCTTTATCCACATTATATTATAGTGTTCTGTTTCTTACAAAATGGTCTTCAGTTGTTATATTTGTATTTTATTCATGGAAAATACTTAAATTTTTTCCTTTTTCTACAAAGAAAATCAAAGAATGTTCTTATTCTACCATATGGAAAAGTGATTTTAGAGAGAATATTAATGTCTGCTGAATTCCACAGCAAAATACATTACTGTAAAAATTGTTTTTGAAATGGATGTTTGTTTGTCTTGACCAATGAATGTAATAAAGATCCGTGATTTTGCTCAGAAATACCCAACTGTATTCCAGTTGAGAAGGTACTTCTGTTTTTATGCGGTTTCTCCAAAGGATGTCATTAATAATCTTCTTGGGTGCTTACAAAGCATGTGTGTATCAGCAGAATTAGAGAATTGCCCAACTAGAGAACAGGTTTCACAATAGCCTGAGATGAATTTTGTTCATTAGAGGAGAAAATGGCTTCTCTTAAGACTAAATTGACATGGTTGCTAATTTCAGCATTAAAAGCTGTTACTTTGGTCAGATTTAATTTAGAATCTCGGAAAGTTCAAGTGAACCTTAAAGAGTTACTTTTACAAACACACTTATCAAAGGAATCTGAAAATCCTAAAAGTAGCCTGCTATTCTTCCTCTGAGTGCCACCAGGCCTCCCCATCCATATGAGCATATACAGGGGGAGGAGGTCCCCCTCAGTTACAGTCATAGTGGAGGGGAATAAGGGGAAAATGGGAGGGAAGGAGGAATGGGAGGATACAAGGGATGGAATAACCATTGAGATGTAACAAGAATAAATTAATAAAATATATTAAAAAAGAAAATCCTAAGAGTAAACAAAAGAAAAACAAACATCCTGTAATATACCTTCAAGTCAAAAGTAAACAATGATATTAACATTTGAGAGTGAACTAATGTGAAATCAAAGAAAGATAATCTGATGAAGTTACTTCTTATCCAAAACTTTTCAAGTATTACAAATAACTCTCACTAGTTATACAACTGCAACAAATACATTGTTCACTTCCACATCCATGGCCCCTATAATATCTGGGGTTTGAAAAGGCACGTACTATCATGAATGAAGAAGTAAATGAATGGATGAATGTATGCCTTTTTTACATTTTTTTTCCTTTAACAAATTTGAGGTGAGTACTTGACTTTATTTTTAGTTTCACAGTAACATTTTAAAAGTATGTGATTTATTAACTATAATCCTGCAGTTGAGAAGAGATCCTTCTAAAGCAACATGTCAACTTGCTGTGTCATAGGTCACCAACTTTTAGCATCCTAACCCTAGACTATATCTTATTTTATAAAATCTGTCTGCAACTACAGTTCTTATTTTAAATTTTTTCAGCACTGTCCAATAGCTGTCTTTGGCAATTTGTTCCATATTTCAAACACATTTTTATATAAAGAAACCATAAAAGTTAGAAACCTGAAAATTAGATTTTTCTTCCGAGCAATCACAACTTACAAATGTGGAAGACTTTTTAAATACTAGCCTCTCAGATTTTTCAATACACACAAAGAACAAGTGCTCTAAATAAATATACAATGTTTGAATAAGTTTTTCATGCTGTTTTAATATTACCAGAAGTCATTGAGATTACATCTGAAAGCTGATATCTGTACCTATTCATAAAGGAAATGCAAACTAATGATCCACATTTGCCCTTTCCAAAACCAAAATTCTTAGAAAATTATTTTGTGCCAAAGGGCATAAGAGATAAGTAAGATTGAGAAATGTTACTAGCTACAAAATTTCATCTCTTCCCTGTTATTAGAATCACATTTAAAGTCTGACAATTTCTAGTTTAGTCACTAAGAGACTGAAAATAAGAGATACACTGTGATCAAGGAAGCAGGTAGGCTAAGTACAGATCTTCACTTCTCCCTATTTTCCAAATCCAGTTTCCCAGTCTCATCCACAGCCCTGCCTCAGGCCATCTGCTGTAACCTCCTTTGCCCCCCATCCCATTCTCCTAGTGGATCACACAATATTTCTCACGTCTTATTCATTACTTTATCTCAGCCTCCAACTCCAACAGGCACTTTCATTGGGTCCACAGGCTACTCTGACAAGGGGAACAGGTAATTTAACTAAAGAGCTTCACATTTTGGAAGGAAAAAAAAAAGCAAAAATACCTTTATTTTTAGATGATAGGATAGGAAACATAAGTAGTGCATGAAATTCCGTCAGGAAATTCCTACAGCTAAGAAACACTTTCAGGAAAGTAGATGGACACAAAATTAACTCACAAGAATCTATAGCCCTCCTTTATACAAATGACAAATGGATTTAGAAAGACAAGAGAGAAACAACACCTTTCACCATAGCCTCAAATATCTTGGAGTAACTCTAACCAAGAAAGGGAAACTTTAGAACACCAAAGAAAGAAACTGAAGAAGAAACCAGAGGGAAAGATATTTCATGTTCATGAATCAGTAAAATTAATGTAGTAAAAACTACCTTCCTACCAAAAGCAATCTAAAGATTCAAGGCAATCCCCACAAAACATCCAAGAGATCTTCAATTCTTCACAGATGTTTAAAATTTAATTTTCATGTTCACACACATACACACAGAAACACACATGCATGGATAGCTAAAACTATCCTGAATTTTCTAGTGTCTTTGATGCAGGATAGTACTCTGGTTATAAACACCTATGTGCTAGTGTCTTAGTACTGCAGTGTCCTCTTCATCCTACCAAAGGAGAATTATAAAGATCAACCCAACTACAAACCCTCTGATCAACAATATTTTCCTATCTGCTAGATATGCTAGTGCAATAGTGTCACAAAGCTCGTGGAAGTAAAGAACCAATATCTGTTTTGATTTAAGGCCCCTCCATGACATAGAACTCATACTCAACATAGCTAGAGTGACCAAGAACCTTGGTCTAGATAGCATAAAGACCTATGATAAAATAAAAATAAAAATAAAAATGCACGTATAACATTTGTGAGAGTGGTTTTAAATTAATAGTAATTAACACCACCAAATAAAAGTAAAATGTAATTTTTAAAACCAGAACAAAGTAGACTGATAGTTTTTCACATATTTTGTTCTTATTATTAAGATCTTGGCCATTTAATATAGAAAGTAAGATGGCAAATAAAGGAGTTTGATATTTGAAGGCAAAAGGAAGTTCTAATAGATTAATAACATTGATACGTAACTTTTAAAATATGGACTTTATTATTTTGCATAATTCTACAAAAGACACTATTAAAACAAAATTATTTATATGAAGATTTGAGAGATGACTCAGTGTTTAAGAGTGCTTGTCCAATACATTCTCCACAGTTATGTGGAGAGTTGGGACTGATTCTGACATGAACTCTGGTGCCCCACATTTGACCACTTCTCCATAGTGGGGAGGCCTGGTGGCACTCAGAGAATGAATAGGAAGGCTACCAAGATGAGACTTGATAGATATGCTATGACCATATAGTGGGGGAGGAGGTCCACCTTGGTCATAAACCTAGGGGAGGGGAATAAGGTGAGAACAGGAGGGAGGGAGGAATTGGTAGATACAAGTGAGGGGAAAACAATTGAAATGTAATTTGAATAAATTAATTAAATAAAAAAGAGTGTCCAGCTTCTAGCATGCCATCTTCCAGGGGGTAAAAACAAAAGGCTTTCTGGTTGTGATTAAATCTGTAAATGGTGAGTTGTACATTCTTGTAAAGACTCTGTACAAAATAAGGCAGAGAGAGAGAGAGGAAGACACCTGACACTATGGCCTCCACGTGCATATAGATAGGTGACTGCATCTGCACACATGTGTGTATGTATACCACATACACCACATATACACCAAATATTTATATGAAAAAAGACTCCGGAGATTAGTGTTTAAGTGATGTTCTCCAAATATTGATAGTAATATGGGGAAGTAGAGAATTTATTACCAATGAGTATTACCAGCTCTTCTTTGTTTCATTAGGTCTGAAATGGATCAAAAAAGTTTGGTAATTATAATGGTCAGGCAACTTTAAGGAAACCTGCTGCATTCCATCTGTATCACCTTCACAATTTATATGTAATGAATTTAAGTTAATTACATATTAAATTATGTGTGAGATTGTTCTATTTCTAAAATATATACATTCACCTTAATATTGCAGCTTGGTGATATTATATATATTACTAAAAATTTAAAAGTACACTGTCATTAAGCCAAAATTACATTTCTTAGAAATTGATTGAGAGAAACCCAAACACATTGAAATGATGCCTTCTTAGTATTTAGGTAGCGAGACAAATCTCTAATTAAGATTTTCATTTGAAATCCTCTTGTACCTAAGAGTGAAACACATTCCACAGTCATTTTCTGAAAAGCCTTGAAAACAGAAGATTCATATCCAGTTACATCTTTTTTTATTTCTAAAAGTGTTTTGGCTGGTTGGAAAATAGCAATTTTTCTTTATGCTGTATAAAAGGAATGTACAATGCTGGAGAACTCCCAATGCAAGAAATATTTTCTTCTTTCAGGCAACACTGCAAGATTTGGAACAGAGACGCCCTCAGTTGGAAGAACTCATTACTGCTGCCCAGAACTTGAAAAACAAAACTGGCAATCAAGAAGCTAGAACAATCATTACTGATCGAAGTAAGTCTCTTAATAGGCTAGGGAAAGTTAAGGCCAGATGTGTGAAAATCTCAATAACAGCTCAAAGTATAAAAAAATGTAAAACACTTCAATATGATAACTATTTTACCTAAGAACATTTTCAGTATATAAAATCATTCAACAACTGAATATAATTGCAATGGATTGAAAATTTAAGATTTCCATGAAGTTGGGGCATTGCATGGTGAATGTGGTAAACATAGTGTGGAGGAATATTGCTTCTTAGTTATTGTCTATTTGAGCTGGTGCTCATGGAAATAGCAGTCTCTGTCTAATCTTATTGGTTGTTGGGCTAAGCCAAAACCTGTTTACTGAACCATCTTTAATGTCTGTCTGTGGTGCCTTCTGCAGTGGTTATCATTTATTAGGTTTCTTATAAGTATCAGTAATTTTTCACAAAGTTGCCTTATGCAATTTCATAGTATCTTTTTCGTATGTAAATAATTGGTTTCCAAGTTACTAAAATTTTTCAAATTTTCAAAACAAGGAACAGGCTTAGAATTTGCAAGTCTCTTTCTGACTGGACATACTGTTCCTTTTAGTAGTTTATCCCTTCTTTATTGTTTCTATTTTTAATGTGATCAATAGAATGAAATTATGTATGTGCTGTGATTATGTATATTTTCATTCATTTCTTAGAGACAACTCTTTCATTTGAAGTAGTGTTAATTTAAATAGCCTATTCACAGTTGTGAAACCTAAACTCCAATTGTGGTTCAAACAATGAATTTGTGTATAAACTAACATACTAGGTGAACAACGTTAACTATTGTGACTAGTAAGCTCCCACATCTTGCTGTCTTTCTGTAGTAGTTTACCTATTTTTTTACATCCCCCAAATTCCCTCTATGAAATCATATGAAACCCAATTTTCTTCCATATTTTTATATCCACAACATCTTAGGTGTTTAATGCACAGATACAGAATGAGTATTATTCATAGGAACTTTTCATGACACAAGCCTAAAAGCAGTATGCATTAATTTTTTAATCTGTTGATTGTGACATGTGACGTGAACCCATGACTGCAAAGATAATGGGAAAATAGTATCAGTACTGATCCCAGGAAGAAGGTGAACAGAATTGGAAAGAAAGCAATGACTCTGACTACTGATTTGGACAAAGAAGAGTAAACTTAGGTTTCATGATTCTAACTTATGTTTCATGATGTCATTTATATATCCAGCATGGCTAGAATATTGTAATGACCAACAATGAGTTGCTCAGATGATGTATCAGAGCTTTCCTTCCCTAAAATGGAAACTAACAGCTCTCTACCAGGTTGTAATATGCCATTTCAAAAAAGTAAATCTTAATGAATGACTCAGTAGGGTATTGAGTTTTAATTATATATGTAATTGAGTTGTTTCTTGCCTGAAAAAATATGAAAATTTGGTAAAGATATTTATACAAAAGTAACCAGACTTTTAGTAATTTGTTAATTTGTTAATGATAAATAGCTTCATTTCCCTAAGAGAAAAGTAGAAATAATACACTTTACAATATCTGTTCAAACTCAGATACAGATTTACTATTATCCCTATTATTTTTTCCTCTATTGTATTTATTTTTTTTTCAAGATATTGATTACAATTGAGTGACTGGAGGGCAAGTTTGTATTTCCTTGTTAATTTTCAGTGATTTGAATAATTCTGTTTTTCTAAGCTTTTGTCTTTTAGGAATGAAACCTTTATAAATAACTTCAGTAGAAGGGGAGCAATTCTAATTTAGATAGTCTGTTGAAACATGTCATGTGTTTATTAAAGCGTAAGCTGGAATCTGACCTCCAAACACTCATGCTCCAGCTAGGATAATTGTGACAAGATATGTTTATCTAAACAATGTTGTCTGTAGCCCTGCCATGTTCTAATTTATCCATCTTTTTAAAATCTGTGGAATAAGATGGAAATTCAGTACTCACAAAGTTACAGTACTCTTCAAAATGTAATTGTTTTTCATACAAATTTGATTTTAAAAGATAGGGTGGGAAATATCTACAAATTTGTATTTTCCCATTATAATGGTTTTGATATTCTTTTTTATGGCCCTATGTCTCCTAGTAACTCTTTTAAAATAATCATTTAAATAGAGAGAAACATTTAATAAATATGTGATACTATATTGAGTCATTTTACTACTTGATAAATCTCAGCTCAAAACTTGGAACAATGTGTGTGTGTGTGTGTGTGTGTCTGTGTGTGTGTGTTTGTGTGTCTCTGTGTGTGGGTCTGTGTGTGTGTGTTTCTTACATTGTATCATGAGCAAACTCAATGAATAGCTATTTTTCTCACTACTGTTAATGGACCTCAAATAATTAGGTCTACAATGTAGTTATATGTTTTATTATACAAAAGTTTACCTGATATCTGTTGTTTACAGGTAATCGTATTGGTCATACTCATTTTACTATGAGTACTAGAGTAAAATTCTTTCTATGTGAGTTCAAATGAGACATCATTAGGATTGCTGCTTTCTGGTTTTCAGATTGTTTATTTTTTCCAGTTCTTTCACTCCTGAATTTGTCAAACATTCCTGGTAACTTTCTTTTTCAAAAGGTCTGAGTCAAGGTACCAAAAGTACATAAGATAAGAGTGATTTGAAGTTGCTTCCCTAGAGATATCTGAATTATGCAAAACTCCTGTTTATTCCCATTAATATTGCAAAGCATAATACCATAATACCTTGGAGAGCAGAGCAGAGGATATGGAAAGAAAAAACTGCTTTATTTTCACATATATTTATTTTATTACACATGTATAAAACAAACTACATAGAGCAGGGATAACCAGGTAACAAACAGGAGTCATATAAATGTTACATTCATAGTGGTTTGACTATTTGTATTTGTCAAGCTTGAAGTAAACATCTTTTCTGTCTTGTTGGGTCTAAATTTCTGAATGAAATTCAATATCTATCCTATCTCAACTCGAATAACTTAACTCCCTTACCTTGATCTAAAAAGATCTTATCCCCTAACAAACTAAACTTGATTGTAAAATTAAACTATCTGGCCTTCAATGCCCTTCAGAGACTTGAGAAGGAATAAAACTTAAATTCCTGAGTGAACCATAAGTACAGGGTAGCAGCTTCCAAAATGAACAAAATGACTGAGACATTTTACTGCCTGAGTAGTCACTCAACACTCCTTTTAACATAGGAGCCTCATCTTTGGCCTTCTGGCCCAATATCTCTGACAGACTTATTAACAAGGCAGGAACTATTAAAATCTTTCTTACCCTGTCTTGGCAGAGTTTGACCATCGACTCTGCCTGCATCTAAGCTGCCCAATTTTAGGCAGAATTCTGTTCATGACAGGAATGAAGACATTTTGCTCAGTGGCTGGTTTGCCACATTTGAAGCCATCTCCATAAGGAGGCTCTTTGATGCTCATCATTTTCTTTGAGGTTGGCTGGGTGTTGTCTGGAGTTAACTTGTCTTGTTGTCAAAGAAACTTTAGGGTAATAAAAACATCTATAAATGCCATATTCTGTCTATCTCTGAGGCTTTTGAAAACCTAATTTAACTATTTTACCTCATATATTGATAGAGTCATATTTATCTGTAAGACTTAGAATATATATTCTTGTGCTAGAATCTGACAAGTATTTGATATGGCCAACTTTTGTATCAATACACTAAATCCTATACCAGTGACTCAGGAATAACCTTCATTATGAGTAATACTATGGCCTTGTGTTAAGGAGTAGGTTCAATCATCTAGCTTTTGTTCTATTCTCCCTCTGTGTCCCTATGTCTCCCTTTATTTCTTTTCAGCTCCTATTTTCTTACCTACGTATGAAAGATAAAGGAAAAGAGAGATGCCCCTGAGTTCCACCTAGTTTTTTCTCTGTAAAAGCCCAATAGTGACTTATGACCACCTCCCAGTGAAAATAAGCATTTGTAGACCAAGAGAGCAAACAGAAACCTACATGACCCTCCTTGGAGTGAATGCGACGTTGATCTTCTCTTAATGTTTCTTCAGGCTGACTTGGGGCAAATAATACCTTGAAATGGGTCCCCCAAATTTGGAGAAAATGGTTTAGTAAGCCAGAGATTGCATTTATAGTCCAGTTTCTAAATGTTGAGAGATTCCAGGCTTAATTGGAGATTGAAATGCTGGTCCAAATTGGATCAGAAGCTTTCTACAATGCTGTCCGGGAAGCTGTCCAAATCTGATGGGTAACAGCAACAGAGGCATCTGGGGCTGGAGCTAGGGTACAGGATGTCAGCATCCAGCATGCTGAGAGAATGAATCCTGTAGGTCTTATCCAGCATCCATGTCAGGTTCTTTTTTCTGTAAACATAATTTCTCACAAGAACTGTATACAGTTCTAACATTATAGTTGTATGAGGTGTGTGGGATGCACAGAACAATTAAAGCTAGATTTCTGCTCATTGTATGAGCCAACTTAAGGCATCTGCAAATCTTCCTTCATGCCGTACTAAGAGTAGCCTCTAGTAATAAGTCACAGAGACTCTGTGGCCAACATGGAGCCTCTCTATGCATTTACATTTGTATTTCTGACAATCTCAGAGCTATTTCCATGTAGTGGGATTAGGAATATAAATTACCTGTTTGTTCTGTAGTTTGAATTCTTTACATCCTAATTGTAACCCCCTCCCTCATCCCCTCCCGATTCCACTCCCTCCCTCATCAACTCCGGATCCCATCCCCTCGCTCATTCTCTTTCCCTACCTCCCCTAGTCCTTAGAAAGGGGAGCCCTCCTCCCCTAACATCTGACCTTAGTTTATCTAGTGTCCCCTGTACTACATATGACCTCTTCCTCTGTGGCCTGGTAGGGCCACCCTACACTCTCGGCACTTTGCTTTATTTTATTATTTTGGCTATTTCACAAATAATTCTGGCAAATGTGAGTCCTCTACATTTATTTTTGAAGGCCTTGCTTTTGTAGCTCCCCCTCCCCCATAATTCTCACGACTACCTTTCTGATGCTGTAAAACAAAAGCATATACAAGTTTTTTAGAGCAAACTGCCTGGATTGCCCTTTTAGTTTTGTGACCTTGGATAGAAAGAATAGTCTCTATAAACTTCTGACCTCAGTTTCCTTTTCTATAAAATAGAATTACTTATATCTGCCTTAAGATTTTTCAGAATTATGTGAGATTGCATGTGGAATGCTTAGGGCAGAACCCTGATAAGACCTCAGTGGGCATTAGCTAGTGCTATTTTAAATATAATTTGTTTGGGTTATTTGTATATTTAAAGAGTATTTAATGACATTTTAGTAGCTGTTTGTTTATCACACCACCAAAAAGAGCAGCAATTCAAAATACTTAACAGTGAAGGCTACTTGGAAGACAGAAAATAAGGTTTGTGGAAAAAATTTGAATGATTAAAGAAAATTTTATCTGAGTTTGTAAGGAAATCCATGGAAATTGTTTCATTTCACTATTCCCAATAAATGAAGAAATTGAGTACTATTATTCACATTTTAGAGATAGAAAATTAAGTTTGGGGAAAGATCAATTAATTTCTTGGGGCATAGGAAGATGATCCTTGAGCAACTAGAAATCAAACATATGTCTATATGATATTCAAGCAGTTGATAGGTAAAACTGCAAAAGATCATTATATATCAACTGGAGTTATATAAACACCTGTACGAGTTTGAAACCGTCAATATTATACCACAATGTGAGAGGAGCTTAGGAGACCCCAAAATACCTTGAGAAATTATCAGCACTAACTTGTGGCTGACGAAAAGGAGTCATTCTTTAGTGGTATAGTGATCGTAAGTTGCCCAGTCTCCAAGTAAATAAACCCTTATGCTCAGACAAGCAAACCTAATTATATTCTGTGAATCACAAAAGTCATGAAAGTAAGAAAAGGGCTTTTGGGGAATAAATAGGGTATTCAGTCTGAATAGAAATGGTATAACATAGTAGTGGGATAAATATGATTAAAAGTATATTATGTATTTTTATGAAAATTTTCAAGAATAAAAATAGCTTTCAAAAGGAAAGGCTGCTTAGTCAAAGAATATGAAGGATTATGTGTTTGAGAGATTTAAGTGTCAGTACTTAAGTTACAATAAGCTGAATATAATTTTTCTTGCTCCTGTTTATGTTTGTCCTATAAGTGTATGTTTAACAGAGAATTATCCTTTACATGTGTTGAAGATGTAGAGAGTAGTAGTGGGCCCTAATAATAGCATTAGCTATGTGACCAGGTCCGAGTAGATTCACTTCCCATAACCATGATTCTCCAGAGTTTTGACCTCATTGTCCCAGGAGACAACTTCCTCATCAGAACACCAACAGCTCATGCTCTAAGATCAACAATTAATAAATGAGACCTCATGAAACTGAAAACCTTCTGTAAAGCCAAAGACACTGGCAAGAGAACAAAATGACAGCCTTCAGACTGTGAAAAGATCTTCACCAACCCTACATCTGACAGAGGGATAATATCCAAAACATATAAAGAACTCAAAAAATTAATCATCATCAAACCAAAGAATCCAGTTTAAAAATGGGGTACAGTAAAAGGCAACAGATTTATACTATCAGAAGAAAAACCAGAGTATTATACACAATATTTTATTTGCTCTTTTATTAATTGTTGCACATTGTTTTTTAGTTTGGTTTGGTTTTTTATCAGCTTGAGCTATATAATACTGCTTCTTTTAAAAGACTTATTCAAATTACATCCCTATTTTTATGCCCTCACTTATATCTTCCTGGTCTCCTGCTCTCTCCCTCTTACCCCTATTCCCTTCTCTGATACCTCTGACAGAAGAGGGCCTCCACCCCCACCATATGACCACAGCCTATCATGTCTCCTCAGTATGGCCTGCTTCCCCTTCCTCTGAGTGTCACCAAGGGGAAGTGATCAAATTGAGGGCTCCAGAGCTCATGTCAGAGGCAGGCCCACAACATGGGGAATGACCTGTCTGTTGGCTAGATCTGAGCAGGGGTCTAGTTCCATCCATTTGTCCACAAATTTCAGAAATTCCTTGGTTTTTAATAGCTGAGTAGTATTTCATAGTGTAAATGTACCACAGTTTCTTTATCCATCCTTCTACTGAGGGACACTTAGGCTGTTTCCATGTTCTGGATATTATAAATAAGGCAGCTATGAACATAGTTGAGCATATGTCCTTGAACACATTGGCACAGGAGACAACTTCCTGAACAGAACACCAGCAGCCCAGGCCTTAAGGTCAGCAATTCATAAATGGGACCTCATGAGGCTGAGAAGTTTTTGTAAGGCAGGAGACACTGTCAGTAGAACAAAGCGACAACCTACAGACTGGCAAAAGATTTTCACCAACCCTACTTCTGGCAAAGGGCTAATATCCAAAATATATAAAGAACTCAAGAAATTAAACACCACAAAACCAAACAACCAAATTGAGAAATGGGGCGCAGAACTAAACAGAGAATTCTCAGCAGAGGAATAACAGAGGAATATCGAATGGCTGAGAAACACTTAAAGAAATGCTCAAGGTCTTTAGTCATCAGAGAAATGCAAATCAAAATGACTCTGAAATTCCATCTTACACCCATCAGAATGGCTAAGATAAAAAACTCAAGTAATACCACATGCTGGCGAGGATGTGGAGAAAGAGGAACACTTCTTCATTGCTGGTGGGAATGCAAACTGGTAAAACCACTTTGGAAATCTATCTGGTGCTTTTTCAGAAAACTGAGAATAGGGCTTCCTCAAGACCCAGCTATTCCACTCCTTGGCATATACCTAGTGTGGCTCTTTTTGGGGGGGTTGGTTTTTTGGGACAGGGGCTTCTCTGTGTAGCCTTGGCTGTCCTGGAACCACTTTGTAGACCAGGCTGGCCTCGACCTCACAGTGATCCACCTGACTCTGCCTCCCGAGTGCTGGGATTATAGGCGTGCACCACCACGCCCAGCTAAAAAGCTGATTTTAAAGCATTCTGGGAAAGTCTGCCAATTCAAAAAAGAGATTGTCAAAAGGTTTGCAGCAATTCAATTTTGAATACAGAGGGTACGAAATTGAGTGTTTCCATAGCATCAGACTCTTCCTTAGTAAATTTTAGATGGGAGGGGATACATAAAAGAGGAAACCATTTTCTGCAGATGTATAATTCTAAAGCTTGTTGTCTGATTGATTTAGAAGGTAATTTGTGCTTAACTGGTAGTTATTTTACATGTACTTGAATGTTATGCTATTCTGAGAAAACATTTAGAGACTATCAGAAACAAATTTTAAGAACCTTATAAAGACATAGAATGTCATGTTTAAAAAGCATTTCTTGATTTATAGCCAAATATGTTAATATCACTTAGTTAAATACCTTATCTTTAATTACTCTAATTCTTAATGAGTTGGTATTTTGATTTGTACAAATTAGGATGTAATTATAAATCAATTATATAGATATAACCAAATATAAAAGTAATTTATGTTATAAAGATTTTAAAGTTATCTTATTATTTTCCCTCAGTGTATATTACTTTATCATTATCAATTTTGTGATTTTCAAAAAGTTGATTATGAAAGTCCTTTCAGGAAGAGCCTCACTGATAATGTTGTGTCAGATAGTGTTATTGTTATAGATCTTGTGTCTAGTCCTTACATTTTCACTACCAGTAACCAGATTTTGGTATTTTACCTAAAGGTGCTTACTCCCTGGGTTTGACCCATTTAAACAAACTGAAAAGACAAAATACTGCCTCCAAAACCATTTGAGAGATGAAATAGAATGTTTGAACTCTTACAGTACAACATTATAGTTTTATGACATTAACGATAATTGTCTCATGGTGCCATCCCCCAAAACCAAATATATATTGCAATGCTTTATTCTTCCTATCAAATTTGACAAAACTAATGAATTGATGTTACAGAATGGCTCCTTAAGTTAGAGAAGCTAGATAAATTTAGCCATCTTTAAGATAAACCACATATGGTACCAAAAACAGAAGGGCACATATTTGTTTCCTTGTTTTCCTTTTGGATTCCACACAGCAGCCCACTCCTCTTCTATAACATAGACAAAATAGATACACAGTGAAGCACACAAATGTGCATGCACACACACACACACACACACACACACACACTCACACACATGAGAGGGGGATAACTGACTTATCTTTGCCATTCTCCTCTGTTGTGTCATAAAATAAAACCCAAGTACCTTAATGTAAACTAATGCTTTCAATATTTATATTAGCCACACTATTACTCATTACTATTTTGACTGACAGTGTGCATCATATCCACAGCCTTTATGAATAAGTGTCCCTACAAAGATTTCAAGCATTGTTGAAATTTCTGGAGCCTCCCACCACACCATAAAAAAAATTTGATAAAACAATAAAGTTTCGCCGGGCGTGGTGGCGCACGCCTTTAATCCCAGTACTCGGGAGGCAGAGGCAGGCGGATCACTCTGAGTTCGAGGCCAGCCTGATCTACAAAGTTAGTACAGGATGGCCAAGGCTACACAGAGAAACCCTGTCTTGGAAAAACCAAAATAAATAAATAAATAAATAAATAAATAAATAAAGTTTCAAAACTTTAAAAGATGTTCTCAATTGCTACATATTTTTGCACATAGCTAATACCATCCATCATCATTTTATTCTGAATTTTAATTTAAGAAGAAACAAATTTTTAAATTCCATTTCTGAAATGTTATGCTTATACCTGACAACTTGTACATATAAAGAGATACCTAGGATATATTATACATGAGTAAATTAATGGTAAATATGTAATAAAATATGTATCTTTAAATAGAATTGTATTGTTTAAAACTATAAAAAATGTATCTGCAAGTTGAAATATAGTTCATTGTTATTATAAGCACAGACTGTCTGGAAAGTTTTCTTTGAAAGCATCCTCAAAATAAAGCAAGCAAGAAATTGAGAACAGGAAAATATAAAATGTATAGTTTGAAAGAGGTAGAAATTGAATAAAATATTTGGTTACTACATACTTTAGTATCTAGCATTTATTTAAAATTATAATTAAATTACTGATTGTAAAATTGTTCATATAGAATTCTGTGTTAATATAATAAAATTATTAATTCAATACTTACAGTGGGCAATGCCCTGGGTTAGATCCCCAGCCAGGGCATCCCCATCACTGCCAAAGCAACAAAAGAAAAGGTTATTATTGCCATAGAATATTATAAAGCTCATTAGAAGTGAATTAAAATAGTATTTTTTAGCATTAGAAGTAGTTACAAATGCTAAGAGAAAAGTAGAATATAGACTTATTTATGTCTGTGATCTTAATTTTTTAAAAACCAAATCAATAGAACAATATATAAATTGGCAGTACATTATATTTAACACTTTTTTGTGAAATTTATGTGAACGTATTTTTCCTTAGTATCTATTTGTGTTTTACAGTGCTAAATAAACAAATGTGTAGATTTTATATTCAGAAAGTATTTTCAATATATTATAGTGTCTTAGAATTTCTCAAACATTTTTTTTCAGTTTTATTCCCTTGAAACTCATTTTTACTAGTTTAAAAATAAAAAACATACTCATACTATTTATATTTTTGTATAATAGTCCTTTGAGATACAGTAAGTAATTCTATACTTAATATATCTAAGAAATCTGTCATTCAAAAGTGTCTGCTCACTTTCTTTTTAGCATCATTACCCTTTGAGTATGTACATACTAAGTCAAAAGCCAGAGATTCAGATTTACTTGAATAAGTTTGGTGTAGGAGCAGAAGAAGCACTTTGTAAAATACTGCTTAGAAATTAGAAAAATGGCAAGTAAACATCCAAATTATTGTTTGAGTTTTTCAGACACTTGAAATGTAAGCATCCAGTTTAGGAATAATAACTAATGAAGAACTACTTACAAATATTAACAAATGAAGGATTTTCCATTTTGTGTCTCTCATTATGAAAGCACAAATTTGAGCACAAGTTATGACAACTTTCATGAATGTATTAATTTCCTTATCTTTCTTCAGACTCTTTCCTACCACATTGTTTATTTCTAGTTATATTTTTTCTTTTAGTCACTGTTTATGTTTCCAGGTTTTCTTTAATGTGGAATTAGGGAAGATTGCTGGATTAGCATTCTGTATTCATTTCTCTATTCTGGCCATTGAATTGTGAACTAAAATTCTACAAACGTGTTACTTTATAGATAATTTTCTCCAATCAGGCAATTAGAAAGAGGCACCTGAACTGTGGTACATTTACACTATGGAATACTACTCAGCTATTAAAAACAAAGAATTCCCAATATTTGTGGACAAATGGATTGAACTAGAAATGATCATAATGAGTGAGTTCACCCAGAAGCAGAAAGAGTCAAATGGTATATACTCACTTATATCTGCATACTAGCCCAAGGGGCATGTCCCACGAAAGTCTTCACCTACCAAGAAAGTGAGACAGAGGGGAAGACATCCTATTTGGACTCTAGGTGAGAGAAGCATGGGAGAATGGGGAAATAGAAAGGTCCAGAGGGTCTGAGAAACCTACAAGAATAACATTACGATGGACAGATCTGGGCCCAGGGGTCCTGCTCAAACTATGACAAATAGCCAAGGACAATACGTACAGTAAACTTTGAACCCCTGCCAAGATCTAGCCAATAGACAGAACACATTCTTCACAGTTGAGTGGAGAGTAGGGACTGATTTTCACACAAACTCTGATGCTCCATAATTGACCATGTCCCCTGCATGGGGAGGCCTGTTGGCACTCAGAGGAAGGATACCAGGCTACCAATAAGAGACTTGATACCCTTTGAGCATATACAGGGGGAGGAGGTCCCCCTCAGGAACAGTCATAGGGGAGGGGAGTAAGGGGAAAATGGGAGGGAAGGATGAATGGGAGGATACAAGGGATGGGATAAGAATTGAGATGTAATATGAATAAATTAATGAAATATATTTTTAAAAAAGAAAAAGAAAAAGTCACCTGATTATTCTATTGTAATTTGAAGCAGTATTTTTGTTTACTTTTGTTTTAACATTATATCATTTTCTCATTGCTGGTTAGTTTCATAAAATGAAAGTTTTTTAAGTTTGGAAAAAAAAATGGGATAAGTAAAATAACTAGTCAGCAGCCCAGTAGGCTATAAAGCAATTAGGATAGTGCTGCCCTGAATGGAGATTGTCAAGGACCTCTCACATTAGCTTTTTCAGCTTTTTTTAATGTTCAAATTGAACAAAATAATGAATAGACTATTTAAGAGGTTTTGGACTGAGGGGAGAAATTCTTTCATTAGATTCCAAATAACAGCTAGCTTATTAAGCATCAAGAGATGGAGATTTGGAAGACAAAAAAACTATAGCAATGAGATTAAAAGGTGAGTAACACCTTTGCTACTGGCAGCAACAGGTTCACATCTGATCTGTTTTATGGGAAATAACTGAACTAAGTTCTGCACACCTATCTCATGCCTACCATGAGAAACTTAATATTATGTGTACATACAGCAATACTTAAGGACAATTTTCTTACTCAACTATGCTCAAATTATAAATGAGTTGTCACATAAAGATAAGAGTTATCATATACTTTCTAATTCATGTAATACATATTTCTACATTTCAAGAATAGTATAATAGTTTCATTGAAATGAGTTTTATTCTACTAACATATTGATATGTTTATTATAAACAGGAATTTCATGCTGGTACTACTTATATCTAATAAGTATGTCTTTTCAAATGGACCATAAAAAATAGGAAAACTAGAGGATCAAGTGCAATCACAAAGAATGCTATTGAATTGGATAGTAGTAAAGGGAGAAAAAATGAGTGATTTTGATAGAAATGATAAGAAAGAAATGATTTTGGAGAAAAACAAATATTTGAAATTTCATGAACTTATTTCTTTTTATAATCATATTAAAGGTATAAATTTGAAGCCACTAGAACAAGTCGTCCAGGTTCTGACCTTGATGGCTAATGAGTGTGATCACTTCTAAAAACTTGTTGTTTTACCGTTGGGGTAAAATACCCTAAACACATTGTATCAACTGGTTATGTAGAGTTGTCACCTTATTCTCAATTGTTAATTGCTATGTGGTAGTGCCAAGTGCTGGCAGGATATATGGCATTGTCATTACTATAGCCCACAATACTTTGCTATATGTAAATGTTTGTCAATTCCTCACCTGCCCAAAAAGATGAATATCAGAAATTATCGTATTAAAATCAAGCTGCCTTGGGGGAAGTCATGTAGCCCTCAATCTGACCAAAAGAAAACACTAAGAGATGGGTAGGGCATAGCCCTACTGCTGATTATTTCAGAGTGAGTAAATTGTGGAATCTCTCCCCCATTATCCTAGTAGATTTTTTGTATGAGAAAGGAATGTGGCTTTTAAAAAATTATTTACTTATTCACCTTACAGCTCAATCTTAGCCCATTTCTTTGTCTCCTCTCCATCCCACCCTCCCTCCCTATTCCCCTTATGCCTCCACCCCTACTCCTCAGAAAATGGGATCCCCCCCCAAGCCATTCCTGTACATAAAGTGGCATCAGGACTGAATGCATCCTCTTCCCCTATGGTCTGGTGAGGCTGCCCCTCCAGAAAAAAAGGGATCTAAGAGCAGGCAACAGAATCCATGTCAGAGAAAGTCTCTGCTCCCCTCACTAGGGGATCCACATGAAGTCTTAGCTGCCCATCAGCTCCATCTGTGTAGGGGGTCTATGTCCAATTGTATTACTGATACTCTACTATGCTTACAGACAGAAGCTTACCATAGCCTTAATGGAAGTTTGGTTTCTTTGTAAACTCAATTATGTTATGTAAATATGTTGTTGTTTTAATTTGAAGTGTAGGATTTTAGTTTAGGCTTTAATACATCCATAGCTAATAATTTCCTCCTGTGGGATGTAGCCTTTGCCAGTTGGTAACTGCCTGCCTCATTCAGCATGGAGAGGGGCATGGTATAGAACTCTGAGGGAGATTAATAGGAGGACCTATGTGGCTGATAGGAGATTGGAGAGATCAGAGAAGGAAGGTGTGGTGGATTGGCTGAGAGCAACCGAGAAAAGTTTCAAAACAGTGGCTCAGAGGAGAATGCTTCCTGTGCTTGCTGTTAATGGAGATTGGTATTGCCCCAAAAGAACCCATTAACTCTAGCAGCCAGAAGTAAAAGGGTATGCCTCCCCTCTCCATACTAACCTTCTTTCTCATATCCAGGCTTAAGGGGTTGGTGGGAGGGAGGTAGAGACTTCAATACCCTAAATAAAACAGAGTTTAAAAGAACAAGCATCAACACATAGCTTTCCTCTGAGAGACTCCTCCCAGCAGTGGATCGAAACAGATACTGAGACTTACAGCCAGACATTGTGCAGAGCACAAGAAGTCTTGTGGAAGAGTACAGGGAAGAATAGAAGGACTCAGAATGCACAGGAGCTCTACAGAAGACCAACAGAGCCAACTAACCAGGTTCCAGAGGGGCTTGAGGAGGCTGAAACACCAACCAAGGACCATGAATGGACTGGACCTAGGAGTGAGACTTTTGACAAATAAAGAGCGGGCAGCTAGAGCCAAGACAGAGGGACAGAAGCAGAACAAGAGCAGGCCAGGAAAGTCGGGTGTGATCTAGATGGGTAGCTGAGAGAGTGACCAAGAAACAGGCTAACAGCCTTATACTGTACAGATGCCTCTTTGTCTTTATTATTAAACCCCAAACGGGACTTTCCAAAACACCAGCATGTATTTTGTAAATTAATTTAATTTTAAAGGAAAAACTCCCTTCCTATTGTCCAGACTTAATGTTCTACTAACCTTGCTCCCTCATAGCCTGCATAACATTGCACTTCCTTGTTACATATTCTTTCAAGGCCTTGAACACTCTAAGCATGCCTGTTATTTACATGACATCTCATCTTTGTGTCCATGCTCTCATTAGTCTTTGAAGTATTGGTGACCATGAAAGATATACACAAGTACACAAAAATATTGAACCTTTCTGGAATTTCTCATTTGAATTTTTACATTTGATCCTCTTTTCTTGAAACAAAAATGTCTTATACCAAATGTCTTTATTTCTTGAATTCCAGGGACAACAGCAACCTAATGTTCAACATGAAATTAGGTATTCATTTCCAACAGAAAAGTCATCTTATAATAGAGACAGAATAAGGTTTCCTATTTAGCCAAAAATAAATTAAAACCAAGCTTTTAAAATAGTCAGACAGGGAAATTCTTGTGTTTTTTTTTAATAAAATGTTTTTACATATACATTTATATCATTACACATATATACAAAAAACTACCCAAAGAAAGAAGAACCATGAAAGAATCAGGAATTATAAAAATGTTACATTCTTAGTGTTTTGTCTATTTGTATTTGGCAACCTTGAAGAAAACATCTTTTCTATCTTGGTACATCTAAAATTGTGAATGTAAATCAATAGCTATCATATCTGGTCATTATTAACTTAAAACATCTATCTGGACCTAAAAGCATCTTAACTCCTAAACAATTAAGCTTCATTGTTGAACTAAGTTACCAGGTCATCAACTCCATGAGAGACTTGAGAAGGAATAAACTTGATTACTTGAGTATGCCAGGAGTGCAGTTTAGTAGTTTTCCAAATGATAATATGACAGAGACAGTTTGCTACCTGAAAAGTCACCAAAAACTCTCTATAATGTTGGACCATCATCTTTAGCCTTCTGGCCCAATATATCTGATAGACATATTTGTGAGGCAGGAACTATTGAGGACTTGCTTACCCTGTCTTGGCAGAGCTTAACTACTGACTCTGCCTGCATCTAAGCTTGCCCATTTTTAGGCAGAATTCTGTCTGTGGTAAATGAAGACATTTTGCCCGGTGGCTTGTTTGGCACATTTGAAGCCATCTCCATAAGGAGGTTCTTTGATGCTCATCATCTTCTGTGAAGTAGGCTGGGTGTTACAAGGAGTTAACCTGTCTCACTGTCGGTGAATCTTTAAAATAATAAAAACATTTTAATGCCATTTTCTGTATATCTCTGAGGTTTTTGAAGACCTTACCTATTTTGCCTTATTTTTCTATAGAATCATATCTATCTGTTGCACCTAAGATGTATATTCTTGTGATGAAATAGACTAATAATTGTTATGACTATGATTTGATCAACTAAAAATTAATTTACTAACTTATTTATCCTAAACAGCCTGCAATAGCACCATCAAAGTATGGGAAGTAAATCTTATATTAAGAGGGAGTCTGTCAGCAATATTTTTCTGATATTGCACACACCTTGTATTCTAGAAGGGGAACCTTCCTTCCTTAAAAATAATGGTCAGTCAATCATTTACATGTCTGTCCTGCAAAAAAGTTGTCTGGTTTATTAGCCAAGGGTCATCTGGTAAGGAAGAACCTTAGGTGAAGAACTGCCTTCATCATATTGGTCTGTAGGCAAGTCTGTCTAATATTTTACTGATTAAGAGTTGATGAAAATATACCATGTGTGTCTTTGTTGGTCTGCGTTACCTCAGTCAGGATTACCTTTTCTAGTTCCATCCATTTGCCTGCAAATTACAAGATTTCCTTGAATTTAATAGCTGAATAGCATTCCATTGTGTAAATGCACCACAGTTTCTATATCCATTCTTCGCTTAAGGGATATCTAGGTTGTTTCCAGATTCTGACTATCACGAATAAAGCTGCTATGAACATAGTTGAGCAAGTGTTCTTGTTTTATCATGGAGCATATTTGAGATATATATCCAGTAGTAGTATAGCTGGGTCTTGAGGTAGAGCTATTCCCAATTTTCCAAGAATGTACAAGATTCATTTGCAAAGTGGTTGTAAACGTTTGAAGTGAATTTATGCCATATTGTTCAAGATAAGCATACTACAATGCACAGACCCAAGGAAGATAAGTAATAAGGAGGACCCAAGGGAGGACACTTAAATCTCACTCAGAAGGGGGGAAATCGA
Source organism: Acomys russatus (assembly GCF_903995435.1). Lineage (NCBI taxonomy): Eukaryota > Metazoa > Chordata > Mammalia > Rodentia > Muridae > Acomys > Acomys russatus. Next base: position 38,026,140 of record NC_067169.1, read on the forward strand.
ATTGACAGAGGTAGTTGTTGAAGAGAGGAAAAAAAGTAGGAGAGGAAACACAGAAAGATATGAGGGTAAGGAGTTGGGACAACAAAAGGCCTGTAGAGAAAAGAGAAACTGTAGGCAGGCAGATCTCTGTAGCAAGCTGGAGACCTTAGTCAGAGTAGGTTTCCAGGGTGCTATGAAAGGGACTCTAGAAGACACTCCTAGTATTGGTGGCTATAGATACTGAAGAGGACAACCTCTAACTAGACAAGACCTCTAGTAAGGGAGGGGAACAATAGCCGATCCACAAAATCTTTGACCCCAAACTCACCATCCCTACAAGATGTGCAGGGATAAAAATAGTGCAGATAGAGCAGAGACAGAGATAATGTGCAACCCAAGATGCACCTCATGGGAAACAACCCCTGACATTATAATGATACTCTGCTATGCTTACAGACAGGAGTCAAGCAGAGTTGTCCTCTGAGAGACTTAACCCAGCAGCATCTCCCAGCCAAATATTGGGTGATGCATAGTGGAAAATGGAGGGGAAGGAAAAAGGATCTGGAGGTGACCAACAAAGCCAACTAACAAGGGCCCAGAGAGGCCAGACAAGACTGAAGCTCCAACCAAGGACTTTTCATGGACTGGACTAGGCCCCTTACAAAGATGTATCTGAGGGCCAGCTCAAGATTCATGTAGATACCCTAGTAAGCGGAGTATGCTCTCTCTCTGACATGGACTCTCTTACCAGCTTTGGCGGGACTGCATTGCCAGGCCACAGGGGAAGAAGAAGCTCATTCCCCCAGTCTATTCCTCAGGAATGTCATGACTGATCTTCACTTTACGTGTCACTTCCTGTCATTCTCATTTCAATGAAAATAAAGACCCAAATCCTTACCATAACCAGAAAGTCTACAGGGAACTATGAAAATGCACTTTTAGCTTTGCTTTCTCGTCAGTGGTGCATTTAAATTGATTTTATACTGAAGACATAACAAAATAGACTCCAGTACAGGTGAATATGGAACTAAATTGCTTATTCAGAAAATATTTACTTAAGGAATAAGTATAGCTTATTATAGAACATTTATTACTTATTATTTTTCACATTCTAAATCAATCTCAAATATATGATAGGTATCAATGAAAAGTTGCTAATAAATTAATAGACAGTTGAACAAAGACATGAATAAACACACAACATACAAATGTAAAGAAAAATAATTGTCAGATGCTGCAATTGTTTTTCATGTCAAAGAACATAGAAAAAATTCTCTTTTTTGATACCAAGTTCTGTTTGTGATTTTTGCTTAGGTTAAAGTACATCTGTCTTTTATGTTTTAAAAAGAATTATTTGCTTTCTGCAATTTCAGAAATACAGTTATTCTATACCTCATATTAAAGAAAACGCAACAATGCTTTATATTTGTTGTCAGTTTGGAATTCACGAAGCATTTTTCACATATATTATGTCTTGTTACAGTTCTCTGTGTTTTCTTTACTATGGGAATTCTTCTTTGGAAGATTTTTCTTTTAAAATTATGAAAGTTAGACCATTCTTTTTGTATATTTGTTAGCTACAAGTTTTGTTTCACCACAGCATTCTCTTTCATGGGCCTTTCTTCTTTGGAAGTACAACTATCATTTACCTAAAGTTGATGGAAAGTATGGAGGCCATATACATATTTTTGTTTTCTATAAATTTAAATGTTTAATTTAGAGGCAGAAATGGTACTTTATAATTTGTACTAAAATTCAAAGTTCATTTACATAATTTGAATTATACAATTTTGTCACTTGTATTGGCATCATTAGAATTAACAAAGAATTATTTGTGTACCCTCTACATTTCGTTTATAATTGAGGATACTGTCTTTGTCTTAAATAACACAATTGTTTTTATATATACACTAAATGAACCACAGTTGATTGATCTTTACATGTAATGAAGTATTTTGTTTCTGTAGCTGAGAATATGAAGGTAAGAATTGTCCTATGTTTCCGTCAGTTTATTTTCCCTTAGTAAAGAAGCCCCATTTTCACAAATTATTTTAATTTATATTTTCTCAAAGCACTGAATACATATATTACATACATGGAACTTCTCTATGCATTTTATATGCTTGTGAGGAATTTTGTTCTTATAGTAACAACTTGTTGATGATTTATTAGTGTTATTTGTCCGTTCTACATATCTTTTATCTCCTCCTTTGTTCCATACTTATGATTTCTTCTAAGTACATAAATGCATTGGTCATCATCAGGGAGTAGATATGACAGATATCAAACAATTACTAAACAATGCAATCAGTTTATTCAGGGGTAAGGTAAGCAAAGAGAAAAAATGATTAAGAAACTCAAAAGGCAGAGCAGAAGCAAACTTGGTTTTAGTAAAAGACGATGGTCAGGAAGAACAAATGATTAATGGCAATAATGTTGGAGCAAATTGTCCCCTCCAGAAAATGTAGAGAAGCTTATAAATTAACAGAAAACAGACTCAAGTGAGATGTGTAGGTCACATAATATATGTGTCTATACTACTTGAAAATAAACTTTACATCAAACATCAGAAGCTAAAAAAATTAGAAAGTAAACAAACTCTACTTCTTCTAAGGTTTTATAAGCCAGTGTGTCAATTTCATTGTACCTAGAAAGCACAGGAAGTAGGAAATGAAAGGAATTTTAGACATGATGACAGACAGAATTAGATTTTTATCTCCAAAAGACTTCTTAGACCAAAGTAATGAAGAAGGATAAACAATACAAAAGGCTAGTATTAGATTAATAATTTGCATTTTTGGCTACATAGTAGAATCACTATGGGGAGCTTTCAAAAAATGGTATTGCCTTTATTCCACCCCAAACCAATTAATTCAGAACCTTTGGGACTAGGTCCCAGACACTGGTATTTTTAAAAGCACCCCGGGTGATTCGAATGTGTAGAGAAGCTTATGATCTAACAATTAGAGAAAGCAACAGGGGGCTTTTTAATTAAAACAGCCTAAGGAAGAGATAGTCAGATGATAAAGAGGTGAAAAGAGTAATTAAGGAGGTTGAAAGGTTGCATGACTTGGCATTTTCTTGTTTAAAAGAGGGGAGGTAAGTGGAATTGAGAAGGAATAAACTTTATTACCTGAGTATGTCGGGAGTGCAGGTTAGTAGCTTGTAGTTTTCAAATGAGAAGATGACAGAGACAGTTTTGTACCTGAATAGTCACCCAAAACTCTCTATAGTATTGGAGCATCTTCTTCAGCCTTCTGGCCCAATATATCTGACAGACATATCTGTGAGGCAGGAACTATTGAGGACTTGCTTACACTGTCTTGGCAGAGTTTGGCTGTCAATTATGCCTGTATTAAAGCTTGCCTTTTATTTAGGCAGAATTCTGTCTGCAGTAGAAATGCGGACCTTTTCCCCAGTGGCTTGTTTGCCACATTTGAAACCATCTACATAAGGAGGTTCTTTGATGCTCATCATCCTCTTCGACGTAGGCTGGGTGTTGCCAGGAATTAACCTGTCTCATTGTCAATGAATCTTTAAAGTAATAAAAACATTTTAAAATGCCATATTCTGCATGCCTCTGTGGTTTTTGGAGACCTTGTTTACCTATTTTGCCTTATCTTTCTATAGAGTCATATCTATCTGCTGGACCTAAGATGTATATTCTTGTGATAAAAGTAGACTAGCAATTGATATGACTATGATTTAATCCACTAACATTTAATTTGTATAACTTATTTCTCCTAAACAGCTTACTATAGCACTTTCAAAGCATTAGAAGTAAACCTTGTATTATAATTGAGTTATATGGGTACAATAACTCATGTTAGAGTAGAAATATATATATATATATATGTATATATATACATAATGTGTGTAAAGAATAATCTTACACTTGAATATAATACCACTGTATCTAGAATTAAACTTATTTTGCATCTATAAACAAAATTTTATACCAGTGAATTAAAAATACCTTGTGAGTGACAATTGAGGCATTAAGCTGAGGAGTAGATTCACTAATCTACTTTTTGTTCTATCTTCCCTATATATTTCTATATTCCCCCTTCTTTCTTTTCAACCCCTTTTTCCAAACAGGATGTCAACATCCAGTTTGCTGTGAACAATGTATCTTATCAGGTCTGATTCAATGTCAATGTCTGGATCTTTTGTTCTGAAAGCATATAATTTCTCACAAGCATTTTACCATCCTAAAATTATAAGTGAATAAAGTGTATGTGATGAACAGAACAATTAAGGCTGACTTTCTGTTCTTTGTATGAGCAGGAAAAGTAGACCTCTGTAAATATTCATTCATGCCATATGAAGAATGGCATCTAATAGTAATTCATAGGGGTTTTGTGGTCAACCAGAAACATTGTCTATACCTAGACATTCACATTTCAGTCAGTCTCAGAGCTAGTCCTGTATGGTGGGATTAGCAATGTAAGTCCCTGCTTGTTCTGCAGTTTAAATTGTTCATATATTGATTGTAGCCTCATTCCTCCTTTGTCCCCTCTCCCTCCCACCCTTAGTATTCAGACAGGGGAGCCCTCTTCCCCTAATATCTGACCTCAGCCTATCAAGTTTCATCTGTATTAGTTGCAACCTCTTCCTCTTTAGCCTGGCAAGGCCATCTTGCTAGGGGCGAAGTGATCTAAGTTCTGTGGCCAGAGTGCATGTCTGAAGTAGTTCCTGCTCTCCACACATGGGATCCACAAGGAGACTGTGATGCTACATCTGAGCAGTGGGTCTAGGTCCACATCATACATGGTCCTTGGTTGCTGTTTCTGACTGTGTTTTGTAGTATAGTTATCCTGTATTATGTGGCTAATGTCCGATTAGTCAGACATGTTCCATGTATTTTATTGCATTTATGTTTATTACTTAACTTAAATGAAGAATCTGTGGACTGTTTATAAGACAATGACAGTGAGCCCAGATAATTTTTTGGTATTATTTGCCTTTTTTTATTCATTAAAAATAAGTTTAAGTTGTTCAAATGAAAGTTCATTCATATTAAAACAAAAATATTTATATTTCAATGAATGTATAGACTTTGTGTAATGTTACAGTGAGGAATGGGTGTTGTTTTGTGCAATGCATGTTTTTGGTATGTCAATAAATCTGTGGTACTGAAATTGTAATGGGACTCCTTTAACTCTCTTGTAACTGACTCTTTCTATAGCTTTTTATGTTGTTACCATTTTATTTGCTGTACTTGATACCTAATTAGGCAGAGAACGGATAAATTATCCAACAATATGCTCTGTTTATATAACATCTAAGTAGATTATTTTCTGTGATTGCATGTGACCAACAATAATAAACTGAAATATTTTACAGGTATTATATTAGTCAGTTTTCTACCAGTACAATAAATTCTGGAGATAACTAAATTATTATAAAGTCAACCTTTCTCTTGGCAATTCAAGTCCATGATTAGGTAGGGTTTTCTGTTTTGTTTTGTTTTGCTTGTATTTTTGTGTCTTGTGGAGCACACAACATGAGCAGGAGGCACATGGAGACAAAACCTCTCATCATTTCACGGTAAAGAAAAACAAGACAGACCAATAAGGATTTATAATCCTCTTTTAGAACTCATCTTCAGTTCCCAAAGCCCTTCCCCTAGATCATGCCTGTTAAGGATTTCCAGACTCCCCTAGTGTTGTCAAGCTAGAGATGAAGCGTTTAACACATGGGCATTTGCGGGTACCTGTAAATCAAGTTTTGAAACCCAACTTCGGGCTTTCATGTAAACTAAAAGTCTCCTCATTTTAAAAACTATTTTCCATAATGAGAACTTTCATATGATTAGTAAGCCAAATAGTACAATAAACCCTCATTAAAAGACATAGTCATGGCCGGGCATGGTGGCACACGCCTTTAATCCCAGCACTCGGGAAGCACAGGCAGGAGGATTGCTGTGAGTTCGAGGCCAACCTGGTCTACAAAGTGAGTCCAGGATGGCCAAGGCTACACAGAGAAACCCTGTCTCGAAAAACCAAAAGAAAAAAAAAGACATACTCATTATCTTCTTGTTAGAGCTATTTAAGCCAGCGTTTGTTATTTTTTGTGTTTCTTTCTCTCTCCCACCATTTTCTACCCCTCTTCTTCTTCTCTTTAAATCTCCTAACACTAGATTTGAGAGAAAAATAGGATAGAGGAAAAAGAGTGCATCCTAACCAGTACACTTTTTCCTACTGGTTAAGGGTATCAAGTCCGTGGGGCAAGTTTGATTTTAGCAGTCAGGATACCTAATTTTTTCTCATTTCTTTGTGTATGACTAATTGACAAACTACAATCAGCAACAATCAATGGCATCCAACCATCATCCAGCCAACAACAGCAACGCTGTCTCTTAGGACCCTAGCATTTATACACCCTCTGAAAAGTTATCAGAATTCTACATACCAGCAGAAACTATCAGCAGCTCAAAAAAACACACACCATGCTAGAACAGGAAGGAAATCATAGTCCCCTGCTGTGAGGCAGGCTCATATTTCCATACCTGGGATTAAAATGAAAACATATTCCCATAGCATTTCTGTGGCTTTTTTAAAGAAACCAAAATTCCAAAAGGCTCACTACAGTGGTTTTTACCATACTTTTAAGGTTATCACTCAATATTTATTTGCTAATCTGTTGATTGAAAAATGAAGAGACCAGCCTAAAGTTCATTTTTAGCTCCACCCCATGTACATTGAGTATGATTTTGAGCAAAGTATTTTTCCATTGTATTCTTATAAATCCTGCTTAATATCTTTTAAATTTCCATTTTCTGCAAATGGTATATTTTCTTCAACATTGGAAAGCGGTGTTAGCAAATTCCAAAATTGCTTAAGTAGTATGTTGCTTTGTTTGCTATGGAAAAATGTTTTTATTAACAATCAAATACCTTGAAATGTTTCAAAAGGGGAAAAAACTGAAAGCTTTGCAGTGACTGAGAACCTACCATTTAGAATCAAGAACCTGTTTTGTCATGTAATCTCTTTAACTACACATAATCCTTATACATTTCAGATACATTCCAAAGTAATTCTGTAGTATCAGTTCATTTTTTAAAATATATTTTATTAATTTATTCATATTATATCTCAGTTGCTATCTTATCACTTGTATCCTCCCATTCTTCCTTCCCTTCCATTTTCCCCTTACTCCCCTCCCCTATGACTGTAACTGAGGGGGACCTCCTCCCCCTGTATATGCTCATAGGGTATCAAGTCTCTTCTTGGTAGCCTGCTATCCTTCCTCTGAGTGCCACCAGGTCTCCCCCTCCAGGGGACGTGGTCAAATATGAGGCACCAGAGTACATGTGAAAGTCAGACCCCACTCTCCACTCAACTGTGGAGAACATCCTGTCCATTGGCTAGATCTGGGTAGGGGTTTGAAGTTTACTTCAAGTATTGTCATTGTCTGGTGCCACAGTTTGAGCAGGATCCCTGGGCCCAGATCATTTTACCATTAAACACAATATATATTTCTTTTATCAAAAGCTCATTATTCAGTGACATTTCTTTTGTCTATGCCAACTTAGGTTTAGAATACATCTTTGTATTTCATTTGATGAGGTTTTATGAATAAAACATACATACCTATGTGGTGTGTGGCTCTATCAAGATACAAAGAGAAAATACCATAAATCCAGAAAAGGGTATTTTGTAAGGTTGGCTTGAGCTTACTTTATCTGACTTTCAGCATGACTGAGTTTGTGACCATAGGATTATCAAGATGAAACGTGACTAAATGACCATCTAGGGGAATAATACAGCTCTTGAGGTGCATTTTGCACATGAAATCATAGTGTTGGCTAAATTGTTCACAACATTCCATCCTCAATAGAAGCATCAAGTATTATGCATGTCACAACAGTGTATACCCCTAGCATATCATGGATGCGTGCTGAGAATTTGTTGTTTAGTCTTCCCCATTTAGCTTACATAACAAGGCCCTTTATGCTTGTGTCCATTACTTAGATTTACTATCACAATAACTATGTGTCTTGCTGGCTGTTAATTATTTTACTTTTGCAGTTGAGGATGCTGATGCTTGCCTAGTAAATTAACTTTTTTCTATTAAAATTTGCTATTTTATTACAAAACTAGGGCTAGAATACAGGACACTCTAAAAATCAAGGTTACTTTCTAAAGTTCAATATCACTAACTTCTAATTCAAAGGCTATAACATCAGTGCTGAAATTGCTATTCTTTGTTTATGTATGTTCAAAATAGCAATAATTTTTTAAAAAAATAATTCCTTCCAGGGAAAAACATAGGAATTTATTTCCATCAAGAATGTATATTAATAAGCAAACATAGCTCATTTAAAACCTTGAAGTGAAGAATTGGTTAGTATTTAATCAACTGACCTGTTTCTTTTTCTGCGAGACTGTGATTCTTTGCATGATTTCTGGGTTTCCCATTTGACAGTTCTGGAGACCGGTACATCGGACACATGCTGTGTCTCAGTCTGTCATCCTACATCATACATTTGGTTATTTACTTCCCTTCATTATCTAGCATCTATTTACTGTTTAAATCAGCTGAGAAGTTTTCTGCAATGGACTTCTATGAGAAAAAATGTGTATTTCTGAGTTGCTTTTCAATTACAAACATGCACAGATTGTCTGGGTTTATGTGCATATATTTTATTATTATTTCACTTTTGTATGTCAGTGGAATCTGGTGTAAATGTAAATCTAACAGTATGGGCTCTAGTGACCAAATGCATTGCTGTAAAACATCTTTGGTCACTCAATCTCCTGAGGAAATTATTGCAAGTGTGATAAAATTCTGTAATTTGAATTGCTGCCTATTATGCACAATTACTATGTCTGTATGCTTTCCAACTTCCACACTGAACCATTTCCAGGATAACAGCTTCACTTTGATGATCTTTAGATTTTATGCCTTCTTTCATCTCTTGAGAAAATGAAAATACCTGTAATGCTTCTCAAATTTTCCGCATGTGGTTGTTCAGGGTCGTCCCTGGTGATTACTGCCAGTTAATCAACTTCATTGCCCAGCTTTCTTTTCTTTTTCTTTTCTTTTTTTTTTTTTAACCCAATAGGCCTTTATGGTCTAGTTTGTTATGGCAAGTCTAATCTAGTTCACTCTCCAGTAAATACTCCTTATATATTCTCCTTTTGTGGTACTGAGGATCAGACTAAGAGCTCCCATATGATAAGCAAGCTTTTTATCACTAAGCAGAATCTGAAAGAAACTTAGCCCTAATCTATGGTTGTAACTTGCCAAACCAATCCATATAATACATAATGTACCACTTTTGACAAAGATAACCTTTAAATTATATACATATATGTGTGTTCATATATAGTATATTTTATATGTTAAATAATACCTTAATATATTTATTCAATTCCAATATATTATTAAAATTATACTGATCAAAAATACATAAATTGGTAAACAGTCACAAACTTAATATATTTGTGTAATTACTATATAACTCAAGAAACAGAGTAGTATCAGAGCCTAGTTAGACTCTTTCATATGTATTCCACTGACTACCAATTTAGTGGCAACTGATCTCCTAAGATCTAAAATCTTCTATTATTTTTTCAGAGTTTATATGTTACATTTAATCAAACAGCATTTTAGTATTGATTGTAACTGACTTTTCTACTCCTCAACATTATATCTTTTAGAGCTCTCTATATTGTTGAAAATAGTTGTTAATATCTCATGCCTCTATATACAAGATCAATGGATGGATGGTGGATGGATAGATAGATAGACAGATATAGAGAGACAGAGATATATATAACATAGGTATACATTAACTTACGAGGCCTGGAAAGTGAGAGTCTTTTGATAAATATAAATAAATATTAATTTCTCTTGACTGTTTATCTGGAAGTAGAGTTACAAGTCAAATAATATTTTTAATATACTTGAAGAATTGATTGCTTAATTCTCTAAAGTATTATGCCACGTCCTTTTGTAAAGGAAAATATTCCTCCATAATTTCTGCTTTTCAAAATGAATTATCATATCTTTACCTTATTTCACAGTGAATCCTACACCTTCAGTCTTCATAGAATTCATCTAATAGTACTTAGGTAAAAATAATACACTCTTTGTGATTATTACCTTCTACAGTTCAATATAGTTATAAATTTTAAAGTGCCTACAAAATATGATTAGGTTTCTTTGAAAATAAATTTAATCATTTTTAAAAATTTGTTTACATATATATTTATATTATTACACATATATACAATAGACTACCTATAGAAAGAAGAACCATGAAACAATCAGGAATTATATAAATGTTACATTCTTAGTGTTTTGGCTGTTTGTATTTGAATTTAAATTAATCCCCATCACATCTTGTTATTATCAACTTAAAACATATATTTAGACTTAAACACATCTTAACATCTAAACAAGTAAGTTTAATTGTAAAACTGAACTATTTGGTCATCAACCCCATCAGAGGTTTGAGGAGTAATAAAATTGATCACCTGAGTATAACAGGAGTGCAGGTTAGTAGCTTCCCAAATGAGAAGATGACAGAGACAGTTTTCTACCTGAACAGTCACCCAAAATTCTCTTATAATGTTGGAGCATTAACTTCAGCATTCTGGCCCAATATATCTGACAGGCATATTTGTGAGACAGGAACTGTTAAGGACTTGCTTACCCTGTCTTGGCAGAATTTGGCCATCAACTCTGCCTGCATCCAAGCTTGTCCTTTTTTAGGCAGCATTAGTTTTATATACAAATACTCCTCTTTTTTGTTTTAATTTTTCACTTCATATCCCCATCCTTCCTCTTCTTCCATCCTGCCCTCCCACCCTCATTCCCCTTTTGCCCCTCCCCTTCTCAGAAAAGGGGAGCTTACCTCCTCATACCAACCCACCTTGGCCCATCAAGTCACATCAGGACTAAGCACATCCTCTTCCACTGAGGCCAGACAAGGCAGCCTGGCTAGGGGAAAGTGATGCAAAATCAGGCAAATGAGTCTGTCAGAGACAGCTCCCTTCCCACTTTCTAGAGAACCTACATGAATACCAAACTGCCCATCAGCTGCATATGTACCGGAGGCATAGGTCTAGTCCATGTGTGCTCTTTGGTTGGTGGTTCAATCTCCATGAGCCCCCATGGGCCAAGGTTATTTTACTGTGTTGGTCTTCTTGTAGAATTCTTGTACCCTCCGGGTTCCTCTATCCTTCCTCCCACTCTTCTACAGGAATGCCCAAGCTCTGCCTAATGTTTGCCTCTTGGTCTCAGCATCTGTTTCTATCAGCTGTTGGGTGGAGCCTCTCAAAGGACAATTATGCTAGGCTCCTATCTGCAAACATAGCAAAGTATTATTAATATTGTCAGGGGTTTGCTCCACCCCCATAGGGTGGGTCTCAAGTTAAACTAGTCACTGGCTGACCATTTCCCTCAATCTCTGCTCCATCTTTATCACTGTACATCTTGGAGGTAGGATATATTTGGGCTTTGGAAGGTTATTGTGTAATATCTCTTTCATAGTGACATAAGTATCAAGTACATTTGTCCAAATACTCTTGTTAAATATGTATAAAGAAGATGAATTCTTGTCTTTTTTGTTCTCCTTTGCATGTGAAAGCCAGAGGACAGCCTCTGGAGTCAGTCCTCGGTTGCTTTTTATTATTATTTTTTTTTTTATTTTTTCCCTTAGATAAATATATTATATTGATATCACAACTGGTTACACAGTGTAGTTCCTTACAGGTTTTATCTTGACATGGATTTTTTTTCTATTTCAAACCCAAATATATGTGGCTAGGTTTATTTTATTTTATTTTATTATTTATTTATTTATTTATTTATTTATTTATTTATTTATTTATTTTTTAGACAAGGTCTCTCTTTAAATAGGCTAGCTACCCAATGAAATCTAGGAATTTTTTTGTCTCTGCTTCCCATTTAGACTCTGGGTTCAGAACTTCCAAACTTAGATCCTTACACTGACAAGTTGTGTGCTTAAGTCATAGAGCCAAGCCCTTTAGTGCCTTTCTAAGAGATAATTCTTGTTTTAGATTAGAGATTGTGAATAAAATTGCAGTTCTACATATAGCATGAATATTCTAGTTTACTTTCATGAGACTAATTTAATAGAAAGTCAAATTTGCAACCTAAGTAATGAAATCATTTTATTAATTATTCTACCTTTATACCAATAGCATCTTAAATATTTTTAAGGAGAAATAAAAATGTGAAATGAAGTTTGGATGCTAACTTTCAACTGCCTTTTTTGAGTAGTACTTACTGTTATTTTTTTTCTTTCATGCCAGTTGAAAGAATTCAGTTTCAGTGGGATGAAGTACAGGAGCACCTGCAGAACCGGAGACAGCAATTGAATGAAATGTTAAAGGATTCAACACAGTGGCTAGAAGCCAAGGAAGAAGCTGAACAGGTCATAGGACAGGCCAGAGCTAAGCTAGACTCATGGAAGGAGGGTCCTCACACGATGGATGCAGTCCAAAAGAAGATCACAGAAACCAAGGTTAGTGTCAAGCCTTTCTTTTTTAAAAGGAAAATTCTTGTTATAACAAAGGAAATCATGTCATAGATTAAAATTTAATGATTTTAATGAAAATCACAACATTTTGAGACTTAGTACAAATTAGAGGGAAACTGATGGCCCATTGCAATCTTAAAGTTCATTTTCATCTTGTAGTAGTATACACACAGTTTCTTAGGTTTTTTGTTGCTCTTGCTCCTGTTATTGTTGCTATTGTTGTTGACACAGGTCTTACATAACCTCTTCTTGCCTATACTCCTAATCATCCTCCTTACACCTCCTAAAAGCTGGAATTACAAGCATGTGCCTTGCAACCATGTTAAGTTTCTGCTGGAGATTGAGCTCAAGACTTTCTAATGCTAGGCAAACACTATCCATGAGGTGTTTTATACCACACCATTCTTTAAGAACACTTCAAAGATGGTATGCACACCACAATTCTGTGGTAGTATAATGTTAAATTAACATTTGCCATTAGTTTATTCCTATGAAAAGTAACAGTTATATTCCCTCTTACCTTATCTTCTAGGCTAATAGAAAAGGATAAAGAAGGTGTATTTATTTTGTCAAGAACAATGCATGATACTTTATATAAATTTTATCCTTTCAAATGTTGCATGTATATGTCATCTGAGATATTAAATGGTAAACAGTGAATACTGTTAAGAGATTTTTAACCAATCAAATAATGTGATTGGAAGGTGATTTGAAGTATAACTTAATCCAAAACTCTTTACTGTTATTTTTTTCTTAATTTGGCATAAAAAGTTTTCTTGTAATCAAGGATAAAAATCTGACATGAGATATGTCATCTAAGAAGAAAACCATATGTTTTTCTTGGATAATTTTTTTCATTTCTAAAATATCTCATATACAAAGCAGTCTGTTTATATTATGCTAAGTTACATAGAGAAATTGTGAAATACCAACAGCATAATACAATACAGATTAATAACAATTAATTTGTTGGTTATAGTCTGTAAGAAACTGATAAATCCTTTTTACACGTTCTGTCCAGAAGATCATATGTTCCAATTTTTCAAAAGTATTGTTTTAAACATATGGGTGCCCTAAAGCCACTGAGAATGTATTTGTTCAGTTCGTGGAACTTTATAGCAGGCTTGCAATTTCCTTTTCATTTTTCTTTTTCATTATAATTTATTCAGAATTGTTATCGCCTCACTTGTATCTTCCCGTTCCCACCCTCCCTCCCACTTTCATGCTATTCCTGTCCCTTAGACCTGTGACAGAAGGGGACCTCCTCCCCCACCATATGATCACAGGCTACTCTGAATGCCACCAGACCCCCACACCAAGGGGAAGTGGTCAAATAGAGGACAACAGAGTTCATGTCAGAGGCTGTCTCAGCTTTCCACACAACCGTGGAGAGTGAGCTGTCCATTGGGTTGATCTGAATACCAGGTGTAGATTTACTGCCTGCGTTGACCTTGGTTGATATGGCAGTTTGTGCAGAGCCCTTGATGGGCTTCTTATGTAGCTCCTACCATATCTCACTGCCCAGACCTTTTTCCCAGTTAATTTCAGGTAGACTAAGTGATATTAATAAACTTTTAGCCTATCTTTATCATAGCTACTTTGTTAGAGGATATAAACTGCTACAAAGATAAGATCTTCAGATAAACCAGAATTTTAGAAGGCTATATAGGATTTTTTTTCCAATGATTTTTCGAGGCAAGGTTTCTCGGTGTAGCCTTGGATGTCCTGGAATTGCTTTGTAGACCAGACTGACTTTGAACTCACAGAGATCCCCCTGCCTCTGCCTTCCTGAATGCTAGTATGACATGCATGCAACACCACACCCATCTGACATATAGGATTTTTAGAGTCATCATTACCTCTGTAATTACATCCTGGCACAGAAGCATAAGTAATTTCTAAATCATTTTCTTGATTCCTGGTTTAACTATTTGAAATGCAATCCATGTGGTTAATCTTGAATTTTTTTTTTATCCACAAGCTAGTTAGTGTACTGCGAATTTCACAGATCAAAGAAAAAAGGGTTAATGTATACAAAATTATCATAAAACAGGTTTGAGGCAGATGGGGAAAATGAAAATGAGAGTTAAATAGTGCCATGTTTGAGTCTAAAGGTTGACAAATGAAAAAATAACCTTACCCTGAGAAAATCCTAAGAGGTTGACAAGAATTATTATGGTGTAATAAGTAGCTGTTACAAAAGTACAAGGATTCATATAAGAGATTAGAAGAAAAGGAAATACGGAAAAAGAAAACAAAATAGCCTAATTATTCAAACAGATGTTTTAAAACATCTACCACAAGATTTTTTTAAATAGCTATGGGTGGCCTTCTAACTGCTTCAGAAAATTGACTCAGCCATTATCTATAGAAATCATAGGCGTTTTTGTCTATATTTAGAAATTTAATGATAGGCAAGGCTGTCACAGTAAACATATGATCATAAGGCAAATGATAAAGATGGCCAAACCATTAATGTTCCAACAGTCCTCCTCTCCTGGAAGGCATACACGAATACTAAAATAATTCTATTGTTAATACTTAAAGTTGAGTGTTGTGTGCTAAAAACTGTGGTATTCATTTTACATGCATTGTTTTATTTGGGTCTCTCAGTCATTCCTTATGAAAAACACTCTTATAGTTGTATGCAGAAAATTCAAGGCAAAGAAGGTTGAGTCACTTTTTTTATAGGAAGAGGAATGTAGGACAGGAATTTATAGCAATTATTCTTGTAGACAACTCACAGATTTTCTCTTCCAACCACTGTCTGTGTTGATAAAACAAATTGATAAAACATCATGATGCTCTGAAATAGACAACAATAATTATCAATTGACAAATAAGATTATATCATTGATAAGCCAACTGGCTGAAAAAGAAAGTAATTAAATAATGTAATATGGGAACATTTTCACAGTATTTTCTACTTTGAAAAACTGAAGATAATTTCAAATTACATTCATTTAGATGAAACTACTATTTTTAATTCTTTGCAAAGTTGGGAAACAAAAGAGAGATATTTTCATAGCTAAATGTGGTCTCACTCACTACTCAGTGATGTTGGCAGGCTTATCACTTACAATTATATTTTTTAGAAGGTTTGGAAATTGATGCAAGAAGACATTGGTTATTCTGACCTGTATCTCTCGCCTTATAAATATTGCTAAATTTGTTTGCCTCTGATTGCCAAGAGAAACTATTAGTTTTGCAAGGCCCATATCAGAGTTGGAGAGCTGTGGTTACAGGAGTCAGCCTCCATTACTGACCCATACCTGATGTGACCAACATACTCTTAGTATTAACAGTAGATGGTTTTGAATAATAACACAATTCTATGACTTTTATAATATTTTGCTTGTTTGATTTTGGAGACAGTTTTATCTGTGTTAACAGCTTTGCTTGTTCTAGAATTTGTTTTGCACACCAGGCTGACTTCAAAATCACAGAGTTCCTCCTTCCTTTACCTCTTGAGTCCTGAATTCTACTTATCTGGATTCCCACCAACCTGCATACATTAATGATTCTTAATTCCTAATCTCTTCTAACTCTTATCTATATATGTATTAATTGTTCATGTCTATATTTTTTAATTCTGAATTTTCAGTTTAGTGTTATTGCATGGTTTTCATCATTTAATAATTTTTGCTCATGAACATTTTTAATTATTCTTAGCATTTCACTAATTTCCATCTTTAAATCTTATCTCACTGGTTGACTATTTTGAAACTATCCACCTGTTGGTTAGGAAAATTAA
Organism: Acomys russatus; assembly: GCF_903995435.1. Classification (NCBI taxonomy): domain Eukaryota; kingdom Metazoa; phylum Chordata; class Mammalia; order Rodentia; family Muridae; genus Acomys; species Acomys russatus. Next base: position 38,042,390 of record NC_067169.1, read on the forward strand.
TGGGAAGCTATTGTAGAAAGAATACCATATTTGTATAGTAGGAACCACCTATGAGATGGCATCTGGGAAAGCCCATCTTAAAAACATGGTCAGAATAGAAGGAAACCAGCAGTAGGAGAACACTGGTTGGGCAGAAAAACAGACTACAGATGGTCTATTCTATGAATTGCTAATTAGCAGGTCATGAAAACTATCCACAGTCTATTTGTTCATTCTCGCTTTGCTGTACAAATGATTAATTTTCTGAAACAAAGATGTGCATTTGGAAATCAGATTATTTTATTAACCATATCTCTTCATTTCATCTTCTTAGATTGATATAAAAATGCTCTTTTATGAGAGACAGACGTTACAGGGAAAAAATACAACCATCTACACTAATTAAAATCCCTGCCAGTAAGCCATAACAGAATTCAGTGAGAGATGATGCCATTTAGCACTTTCAAAAGAAGCAAAAGTAGTATACCACTGGCACCTGAAACTGCCAGTGCTGATCATCTTAGGATTTATTTCATTTGGCACAATCTTGGTTGAGTTCACAGCCTGTTTACTAGGTTAAGATTGGTCCAAGCTTGGCAATGGGTTCTTTGGAAAAATTGTTTCTTGATCATTTTGAACTTTCTTTTCCACTGGCAAGGGAGGTTTGGCCAGGCTCATAGTTTTCATTTATTTTTCTCCTTTCAGCCTTTGAAAGAGAAATTTCGTTTTGTCTGCTCCGTGATTGCTTTTGTGTCAAATTCAGCATAAAAGCCTTTCAAATGTGACGGTATTAGCTGTTTTGTGCTTGGGTGAGCTAAGAGTACATAAATTCAATAGAGAGGTGAAATCTTGTTTGAGCCTTGAGGATTTGGCTATTTAATACTTGAAACTATTTGAAGTGAGAAATCTAATAATTTTCAAATTGTTAAATAAACATTTCCAAGGATAAAAAATCCTATATTTTAAATACATTTTTACTGGACCATAGATAACCTACACTATAATTGTAATTAATATTCCAACTTAAACCTGTTCTACAAAGTAGCCACACTAGCTATTTAAAAAATCACAAATTATTTTTGTAGGAAATAAATTAGAAGGACTTCTTTTATAAATATACCCTTTTTCAAAGGTACATTTTTATTATGTGTGGAAGGTAAACTACACATATGAGATAGTATCCTGTCTGTATTTTATATCCTGTCTGTATTATATATATGTACAGAGAAAGTAACTGAATTATTTTATATATGTTAAGCATATACATTTTGATGTATGTATGTGTGTATGTATGTGTGTAATTAGAGTTATATAAAGGTATTTCTGCTAATTGACTAAAACAACTTCTAATCTAATAATGAAAGACATTGAGATCTTCTTTTCAGAACCAACCATTTGATCATGCATTTTTAAAATTCTCATTTTTTTATCCATATATTGGTGCCACATGAATAAGAGGAATCAACACACTAATATTATTTTTCTCATTAAAGCACTAGGAAGGTACTGAACTTAAAACATATAAAATACACCTTATGTTACTGATACAAGATAGATAGTAACAGGGTACTTTCTCTTGGTACTCATACATATGTGTTATACAGAGTTACCATGTCTTGCAGTCCCTTATGGACACCAATCATTTCACACTTACACAACTAGAGCCAAGAATGATGGTTACAAAAGACTTGATGTATTCTGGTGGAGACCATGGCATTTCACTTAGAATGATTAAATCCTCAAATTCCATAACACAACATGCGATGTGATTAATAATAAATTATTATATTCCTCTGAATCATTTTAAAACCACATTTCAAATTCTCCAATACAAAAAAATGAACATTATATGAGATGATAGATTAGATTATTTACTTTAAACATATACATCACATTTTACCCTATAAACATATAACTTTTGTCAATTAAAATAAGCAAGGTTTAATGCTTTGCAAACAAAAAACCCAAGCTATTCCATGATGGTATTTAAAACTAAACCCAGTTTCCTGGTAAGTGAAGACTTTTATGAGACATGCCCCTTGGGTTAGTATGCAGATATAAGTGAGTATATACCATTTGAGTCTAGACCTGGTGGCACTCAGAGGAAGGATAGCAGGCTACCAATAAGAGACTTGATATCCTATGAGCATATAAAGGGGGAGGAGGTCCCCCTCAGTCACAGTCATAGGGGAAGGGAGTAGGTGGAAAATGGGAGGGAGGGAAGAATGGGAGGATACAAGGGATAGGATAACCATTGAGATGTAACAAGAATAAATTAATTTTAAAAAAGAACAGAAAAAGAGCACAACAAAACAAACAAACAAAATTGAGTCTACAATGATCTTTGAAACTACATCTGTGGATCATTCCCAGTGATTTTGAAGCCGAGCTCAGATACGTGAAATCCCAGGAAGATGAAGAGAAGGAAGGAAACAGGGAGGGAGGAAGGGAGGAAAGAAGGGAGGGAGGAAGGACAAGATGACAAAATTAAAGAACTTACTGAACAAGAAAAAAAAAAAATAAACCCAAGAACTAAAACCTCAAGGGCTAGAGAGATGGCTCAGGAATTACGATAACTTACAGTGCAATCATAAGCACTACAGTTTGGATCCCAGCATACATGTAACAAGTTGGGTGTCCAATAATTACCTATAAATTCACTTTAAAGGGATCAGAGACAGGACCACTGTCAAAGTCTGGCTTCCATCCTAGTTGAGAAAAAACAAGCCAGATTCAGGGAGAGACTATGTTTGAAATTCAAAGATACAGAGAGAGAGAGAGTCAAAAGAGGACATCTATCACTATCTTCATCAACTTTGGCCATGTACAAATTGTATACCCATCCACATGCTTATGTGTGTGCACACACACACAAAAAAAATCAAAGTTTACAATATTTCCAAAAATATAAAGGTACAAAATATATTTAGGTAATAAGAAAAGACACAAAATATATTTGATCAAAACTAAAACATTTTTACTTCAAATAATCCCAGTATGTTAAAAGACAATCCACAGGATGAGAGAAAATATTTTAAATGATATATGTAATGAGGACTTTATATAAGAACATATATAAACTCTAATAACTTAATAAGAAAAATGCAAATTACCTAATTACAGAGACAGTTTTAATAGAAAAATTATCCATAATAAACATCCTTAAACAAATGGTAATATGGTTATCATTACTGATGAGAAAATATAAATGAAAAACAATGAAATGAAACTTTATACACATTAGCTAAAATAAAGAAATCAGATGATGCTAAGCACTACAAAGTTGGAGAATAATTTGAATCCTTATATTTTTATGAGAATTTCAAATGACTAATATGTTCTGTTATGATAAAAGACACCTATAATCTCAGAAGTTGGGACAAAAGGCAGAAGAATTACTGTAAGTTCAAGTCTAGTATTGTCTACATAACAAGTTCCATGACAGCCATAGCTATGTAATGAGACATTTTCTCAAGAAAACACATAATAAATAAACATGTAAGTGAAATAAATATTGTCAAAACAATGAGAAACTATTCAGCAGTTTACAAAGATATTAATATTTACATTTTACACTTAAATATATACTCAAAAGAATAAAAAGAGACACAAAATTTGTACAGTCTATGGTAGTATTAATCATTATATTTAGTAAACATAATCACCAAATAAATACAAAACCTAAATGTCCTACATCCAAAAATGAAACATTACTAAATAGTAAAAATTTATTATGATGCTAATACTGTAGGATAGATAAACCTCAAAGTCAGTATACGAGTTACTAGGACCCAGCCAAAAATAACATTGTCTCTGTATGCTTATATGTAATACAAGTAATCACCGGGCATGAAGAAAATGGATAGTGGAAAGTTCCTATTATTAGTATGAGGCACAGAAGAGACTATTCCAGAACTGGACTGTAGGATTGGTTACACAACTGTGTGACTCAATGAAAAGCTAATAAACTATACAATTTAAATGAGTGTATAATATGTGGATTATGCATTGGTAAATCTGCTTTTAAAAGCATATTGGCACATCATGAAGACTGCAGATTTTTTCCTGATTTTTGAAGTGCAGATATGTGATATCATGACAAGAGATATTTGTAAATGAAATCTCCCACTGTAGGCTCATATGATTTAAAAAGTTGCATAAAAAGCCAAGTATGGTGGCACAAGAAAATGCTACCTTCTGGGTATTTCTGACATTCTTATTGAGGTAGTTTCTACAAGACCACTTACACACTCCTTCAACCAGAGTTCTCATAGAAGCCTAGGGTATCTGGATGTGATTTGTTAATTACAACACTGCCTAAGCCTTTTAATAAAGTCAGCAAATTAAAGTGAGAGTTCAAATAAAGACAATGCTTTCCAAAATGTCATAATGAAATTAAGGTAATGAAGTAGTTGGAGGCCTCTCCTCCCTTCCTTTTGTATAAAACTTATTCCAAAGAAGCTGGAAGAGAAATGGGGCCTGAAAGTAAAGAGGAGAAAAATAAATTGTATGCCATTAGTTTAATTATAAAAATTCATTACATGAAGCCATGTAAGACAGAAAATAATGGAACTCTAATGGGTTGGCCGATAACACATTTACTAGCCTGCTCTCAGCTTGTAGTCATTGTTGAAAGAACAAAAAGTAGCAGCACTGGTATGTAGCCTTCAAAGCTGGTGAAAAGATTAATCATTTCCAGTAAGCTGGAAAATGAGGGCCATTTTCTTAAATAGTATCCTGTACAGAATGTTACCTTGTGAAACAGAATTGTTTGGTAATGTCAAAGGTTTAATGGATGAGTCTTAGAGTTAATGATGAGAGGCTTTACATTCGAAATAGCTTCCTTGCACATATTTTAACATTTCTATTATAAATCCATAAAAGAATTTATAGGTCATTTTAATTCACACAAGAAAGAATAGAATTAACTTTCTATTCCCAGTAAAGATTTATAGAACATTAATTCATATTTATAGCTAAATTGCTTAGTGATTTCAAAGAGCCTAAACAAATATGTTCTGTTTCTGCTTCCTATGAACATTCTAGTTTTAGTTTACACAGTAATTTTCCAATGATGCTATAATTATTTTTTAAAAAGCCCATTCTTCAAACTTCAATTACAACAGATATTTATCTTAAATTTATTTATATGCAAATTATATGCAAATAAATTCCAACTTTCTGAATTGAACTCTTGAGTTTAGATATCTGCATTTTTGTGATTTTTTTTTCACAGACTATCATCTGAAAAAGTATCTTAACTGTAAAGACTTTTGTATTGTTAAGTGAACAATTCTGAAATTGTAGTAGGAAAGAAAATTTAACAAATGCTAAAAGTAGATATGTAGGGATGGTAAGTATGTTTGCAGACTGTTTAATCAGAGACATTGCTTGTATTTTATTCATTAGGTAAAGATTTTACACAGAGCAATACTAATCATATGTTGCTTACAGTTTGCAATGACATTTAGTTGGCTTACTCTTTCTACATCCCAACTGGCCTTCCAACCTACACATAATTGCAAAACACAAAAATTTAACTCAGTCACAACAATCAGAGACCCATTCATACACACACTCAAAAATCCCATTAAAAACAGTAAACTGAAAGCTATATTATATATGCAGAGGACCTGGTACAGACGCTTGCAGGCCCTGCACATGCTGCTTTATACTCTATGAGTTTCTGTGTTTGTTTTGATTTAGAGGGCCTTGTTTCTTCTTGGTGTCATCCATCCCCTCTGGCTCCTACATGCTTTCCTCCTTTTCTTCTGCAGAGTTCTCTGAGCCTAAAGGGAAGGAATTGATGGAGATCCCCTTTAGAATTGTGTGTTCCAAGGTCTCTCTTAGTGTAATATCTAGCTGGGATTTCCTGTATTTGTTCCAATCTATTGCAAGAGAAAGCCTCTCTGATGATGGATGAAATAGGTACTAATCTATGAGTATAGCAGAATATCATTATGAGTCATTTTATCACTATACTTTTTTAGGCCAGTATTATTTGGTTTTATCCCACGTCCCTGGCCTATCTAGCCTCAGATTCTTGATCAACAAAGCAGTGTAGGGTATGGATTCCATCTTATAGAGTGGACCTTAAGTCAAGCCAGTTATTGGTTGGTTACTCCCACAAGCTTTGTGTCAACATTGCTCTAGAATATCTTGGCTGTAGAACACCATTGTGGATAAAGTGTTTGTGACTGGATTGGTACTTACATTTCTCTTTCGGTAGTTTGTAGAGTACCTTCTTATACCAAAAAATGCTGGAACATAGTAGCACCAGCTCAACATATCCATGTTGGGTGTTGTCTTCAGCAATGGAGTGTTGTCAGTTTTTGGAATACAACCTATAGTCTTAGCAACAGGCTGCATTGTTTGGGGATTCTTGTGGGGCCTCTTTGGCCAACAACTTAATTAGATGTAACCCAATCCCAGTACTGTTGGATTCATTTGGTGACAAGATATTACAAGGTAGGATGCTGTCTCCCCCATTATTTGGTGATTTCATTTATATCACTTCACATATGTGTCCCTCAGTAGAAAAATGGATAAAGAAACTGTGGTACATTTACACTATGGAATACTACTCAGCTATTAAAAACAAGGAATTCCCGAAATTTGTGGATAAATGGATTGAGCTAGAAATGATCATAATGAGTGAGTTAACCCAGAAGCAGAAAGAATCAAATGGTATATACTCACTTATATCTGCATACTAGCCCAAGGGGCATGTCCCACAAAAGCCTTCACTTACCAGGGAACCGGGACAGAGGGGAGGACATCCTATTGGGACTCTAGATGAGAGAAGCATGGGAGAATAGCAAAGTAGAAGGATCCAGAGAGCCCTAGAAACCTACAAGAAGAACATTGTTATAGACAGGTTTGGGCCCAGGGGTCCTGCTCAAACTATGCCACCAGCCAAGGACAATACAGACCATAAACTTCAAACCCCTACCCAGGTCTAGCTAATGGGCAGGACATTCTCCACCGTTGAGTCAAGAGTGGGGACTGACTTTCACACGTACTCTGGTGCCTCATATTTGACCACATCCCCTTGATGGGGAGACCTGGTAGCACTCAGAGGAAGGATAGCTGGCTACCAAGAAGAGACTTGAGACCTTATGAGCACATAAAGCGGGAGGAAGTACCCCTCAGCCACAGTCATAGGGGAGGGGAGTAGGGGGAAAATGGGAGGGAGGGAAGAATGGGAGGATACAAGGGATGGAATAACAATTGAGATGTAACAAGAATAAATTAGTAAAAAAAATTAAAGAAAAAAAAAAAGAATAGGAGTCCAATCAAATGTATTGAATTATACCAAAATTACCAAGATTTCATTTTGTTTATATAAATATCATATTAACACAAAAACAAAACTGTTGGATAAAAGTGTTTCTTCCTTTCAAACATTTCTATAACAGCTCTTTCTTTTTTTAAATTTTTTATTAATTTATTATTGTTGCATCGCAATGGTTATCCCACCCCTTTTATCCTCCCATTTTTCTCTCCCTCCCATTTTCCCCTTATTCCCCTACCTTATGACTGTTCCTGAGGGGGATTACCTCCCCCTGTATATGCTCATAGGGTATCAAGTCTCTTCTTGGTAACCTGCTATCCTTCCTCTGAGTGCCACCATTTTTATGTTCATACTGATTTTTAAAAATTTCAGGTAAAAATTGTTTTGTTTTGCTATAAGACAACCATGTTTGTTTAGGCAATGAGGATTAAACATGAGCCTTGTACAAGCACTCTACCACTGAGTTACAGCCTCAGCCCAATCTTGCTCTCTTTACCATGATTATTGTGCACATGTGTTGGCTATTTCTTATTATTTCTGCCTTACCTTATGTTTTAATGCTGTGAAGACGCACCACGACCATGACAACACTTAAAAGGAAAATGTTTAATTTGGACTTGCATACAGTTTTAGAGTTTTAGTCTATTATCATCCTGGTGAGAAGCATGGCAGTGTGCAGGCAGTTATGGTGCTGGAGAAGAAGCTGAGGGTTCTGTATCTTGATCCAAAGGTATCAGGAGACTGTGTCATCCTGGAAAGAGCTTAAGCATATATGACCTCAACACTGACCTCCACAATAACACACTTCCTCCAACAAGGCCACACCTACTACACCAAGGCCACACCTCTGAATAGTGCTGCTTCTTGTGGGGCAAGCATACAAGCACATGAGTCTATGGGGGTCATACTACTCTTTGGATGAAAAATTTTAGTCTTACAATACATTTGTCTTTTTTGAATATATTCTTAGGATAAAGTATAAGCAGTATGGTTGTGGAGAGGAGTCACTTGGTATTTATTGCCAAACTGTCATAATATTATGTTTCTAAAAATAGAATGTAAGAAATGTACTAGTTTTCCTTGATATGGATTTTTTCTACTATTATAAAATTGTGCCTTCTTGATTGAATACAATTATATGACTTGTAGGTAAAGTTTTTCTATTTTATAAAAAAAATTTATTCTGATACTTTGTTAAGTTGCCTAGTCATATTTCTCTATTCATGCATCAATAGCTTAACCCACCACGTTGTATTAAATATAACTGTCTTAATATTTTAGTGCTATGTTAATGTGTAGATGCCACCGACATTTGGAAGTGCAGACCTGATATGCTTCCATATATACCTGACCTTGACTGACTTCTTTCCAGTAAGGATATGGCCAATTCAATAATAATCAATTGGGCAAAACAAAACAAACACATAATTTATTTGGTTTAGAAAGAGTTTTTGTCTTGACTTGTATTTGAATATTAAAGTACAGTATCCTTAAAGCATTATAATCTTTCAGAAACTGTGAAGTAAGAGCCCTCTTTTTGTTTAGCATTTTCTGTATGCAGAGTTTGTTAAATGCCAGCAGATGGCACTAATAACATAAACAACTCTAGTTAATGAAGATTTTGTTATATGTCACATGCCAAGCAATTATAAATGAGTTTCTTTTATGGGCTATTTTTGCTTGTGATAAAAAACAATTAGGCTTACCTTATTCCCAATTCAGTAGTACTAAATTGGAGTATCTGCAAGGAATTAATGCTCAAGATCCTGCATTTGAAATTTTGTCATGTTAACTTTTAACATTGTAGTTGACAGACCCACATGATAGCTTAACACGAATGTGTAGACATATTGTGACCTGAAGATTCAGTAGCCACTTATGAAATATTTAATTATACCCCATTTAGGGATTTCTGGATAAAAAGTGACATAATTTTCTTTCCTATGCATACCTATAGCAGTTGGCCAAAGACCTCCGCCAATGGCAGATAAAAGTAGATGTGGCAAATGATTTGGCATTGAAACTTCTTCGGGACTATTCTGCAGATGATACCAGAAAAGTGCACATGATAACAGAGAATATCAATGCTTCCTGGGGAAACATTCATAAAAGGTAAGAAATACTTTATTTCTCAAACTATTGTTAACTTCGATGAAGGAGCAGTGACCCTGGATGACCACACCATCTTGTTAATTACTATTGCCAATTCAATTCAAAAGCTTGGTTACTGTCCTGTGTTAATGAAGAGAAGCCTACAGTTTGGTGAAGTGAACGATTTGTCCCCAATCACAAAGACAATGATGGAGCCAAGCAATTAATCAAAAACAAAAATCAGGAAACAGACAGAGGGAGAACAGTGGAAGAGGCCAGGAACAAAATATCTCTTGAGATCATGTGTTGAGTGAGATACTTTCTTCACTTAGGCCGCAGTTTTTAATGTTTCCACTTACTTCCAATAATACCAACACATTTTGAATCAACGAGTAGTTGATTTATTGGTGAAATAAGAGCTTCTGTCATCTTATCAGCTCGTAATGACTGGGTGTAGCAGCTACCAATCAAGTCTTGCTATGCGAACACATAACAAAAATTAACAGCTCTTAGAGACACCACCTCTTCACACTAGGTCCCATTTCCTTATCGATTCTTTTAATTCCAGTGTGATTTTCTTACATTAGTACTCATTCCAGTTATTCATAAAATATGAATCATGTAACTAATTATTTTGTATTTGTCATATAAATTATTCTAAGGTCCACGAGGGCTGCAGTTGTCTTCTTTTTTGGCAAAACTCTTCATCCTAAAACAGATTATATAATCAAAAGTTGGTAAACATTTGCAGAATCATGATTCTTTCCACGTGAAGATTGACCTTGAGTTTGATTTTATAGATTAATTATTGTTGGGCTCTTATTTTTAATTGTGAAAGAGAACAAAGACCAAAAAATAGTATCTGTATAATGAGGAGCAGGAGTGCAGATGAATGTAAATCCCTGATGGTAATATGAGTTACTAGAAAAGTCAGTTAGGCAATTTTAATTTGGAAAAAAAAAGTTAGTATGGAGGAGAAAAAATATTTTAAACTAAGAGACCAAAATCTTAGGAGTAATGAGCTATTTATATGCAAACCTGAACTAGGTATGGAAAGTGAAAATTCTTGGGAAGCTTGATTTAAGCTGGTAGCCATAGAAATAGAGCATTGAATTTCAGAAAAAAAAGCTCAATCTAAAGTTGAATCACACTGAAACCTTACCAAAAGAAGCATAGTGAAGAAAGAACAAGTTTTAATGGGGAGCCGATATTTGGGGACATCAATGACCTACTTCCTATTTTCTCTCAGGACAATTCTAGAATCAGCCTTCTGCAAGTGCACATGTGTTAACTATTTTGTTAAGCCAGGTCATCGTAGGTTTGGATTCAGATAAAACCAATTGGTATTAGAAAGTTAACCATTAGACTTCAGCAGAAAGAACTGAGTCTCTCAAACAGAGAAGATTCTCAAACAGAAGTTTCTTTGGGAAAGGGCACTAAGATAGTGTTAATGTAGTGACTTTATAAACTATAAATGAAGAATGAGCTAAGAGGAAAGCTTGTTCATATACAAAATTAGGGCGTTGGAGACGGATCTATTCCATTTACACTCTGCATTTTGAGGGACCCCTCTTTTTATAATATGATATATGATGTCCTAGCTGTCTCAGGCCTTTCCTCACATTAGTTTTGGATTATTTAGGGAAATGGCTTTTGGTTTATATTTGTTTGCTTCATTCCTTAAATAAATAAATTACTTCCCCAATGAGTAAAATAAATTCCATGTTTTAAATCTCAACTTATTTTCTCAGCCCATGAACAATCTACAATTTACCAAGCTATTTTGGACATGTGCTTTAAGTATATTCCCTGTTTCTTTCTCTACTACTTATACTCTTCGTGATGTGTATCTGTGTATTTTCAGTCTGATGATGATTACCTATCAATATTTTCAGCTGAAGAAACTCCTGTTGGTTTTAGGCCTGTATATCCTACTGTTTCTTTTCGGTTCTAATTTCCCACAGGAACTTGAAATTGAATAGATCCAAAACTGAACTCATCTCTGTCCTTTGCCAAGCTTTTTTTGTCCAAATGGAACCAATTTCATTTCCTATGATTCCTAACCAATGAATGCTACACTTCATTCTGTTGTTCATTTTGGGAACCTGAGAGTCATGCTTGATTCCTCCCTCTGTAAATGTCATTGTTAAGCTTTAGTGAAGCTACCTGCTATCTAAATAGCCTTCAACCCTAGTCTCTTTTCTCTGTCTCTGCTCCTCCACAATTATGTCTTGTTAAATTATTAAAATTACCATATCATTCACATAAATTGATTTACTTCTAGCCCTTCTACTTTCTAACTCGTTCTCTATATAAACTCTTGGGTGATTTTTTTTCAGACTCTTAGAATTCATGTACCTCACATGCCTCACACTATTTTCAAGGCATTACTAATTTATTTGTTGCTATTTTTTCAGTACTGAGAATGGAATTCAAATTCATGCTCATGCTAGGCATGTGTTCTTCCCCTGAGCTACATGCCCAGCCCATATTTGTTGACTTTTAAACACAATCTATGCTCTGTTGTACGATTTAGCCTTGCCTTACAATTCTAGTCTAATTGCTCTGTGTGGCTCCTTCTCTACATGCTCTTACACAATTGACAGTGACCTATTTTCTTTTCCTTTTAGCTATGTTCCATTTTCTCTGATACCTGCTGGTGTGGTACTTGTTCTTTGCTCTTTGTGTGCTTACAATCTGCTCATTATCCACGTCTTAGTTTATGTTCTAATTGCTTCAGAAAGCCTTCTATTTCAACCATAACGACTCATGTTATTTTAGTGTTTATTTCACCATGCTGTGTTTAAGTATTTGAAGGTCTTTGCTTTCTATAAGAATCTTGACTCTTTATTGAATGTACATTAACTGCTGCCCACCATTATATTACCAAGAACTTGCTTAGTACTGAATAGCTACTCCTAAAACCTGCTCAGATTCAATAGGTAAACGGAAAAACACTGGTGATCCCACAAAGCCCAAAAAGTGAATTCCAAACACAGGGATACACAAATATCCCTCATTAAATTCATTGGATCTCAATACAAAACATAAAGATGGAAAGGGGACTCTTGGGGAGGAGAGATGATTGTAATAGGCATGAGGTAGATAAGTGATATTGGGGAGCTAAAGTAATCAGAACTGTTCCCTATTGATAGTCATTCAACAATGAAGCAAACTATATCTATTTAGATTGCTTTTCAATTTTAAATCACAGTACATCTATCAGAAATATATCAAACAGAGGTCTATTGGTCTCCCATAATGAGGTGATCAGAAATAGGTAGGTACTTAAATGGATTCAGTGGCTAGCAGTATCAACTCAGAAATTTGAATATTCTTCTTAGCATTTCCTCAGATATGCACATTTCAGCAGGAAGAAGAGAAAGAAGAGATAATGGCTGCTTCAAGGAGACAATATCTCTTTGAGAAACTTGAGGACTAGAGCTGTGCTATGTAATCATGTCCTATGGATGAGAGGTTGGGGTTCAGACAGGCAATAGAGCATGTCTGCCACATTGAGCATGGAGAGGTAAATTGGCAAGTTGCACTAGATAACATTGTTTCTTGAAGAATAATCATTCAAGTAATAGGTGATAGTATGGAGTTATAGTGACAAGGAACCATTTGGGCCTGATTTTTACTCTGGTCATTGTGACAGATTTTGTGATTCTCTCTGTTGATTCATAATCCTTCACATTAGAACCTTAAAGTGAAAATAAATACTGGGAGTTGGTTATAAGTTCTTATTGGTCTTATGTAGAGAGAAAACAAGGTTGGATTCAGGAATGTCTCTCCTTTCCTTTATCTTCCATTCTTAGGTTTAAAAATAGTGGCTGAAAAGAAAAAAGTGGGAATATAGAAATATATAGGGATGGTAGGACAAAGGTAGTTTAATGAATCTATGCTGAAACTTAATGCCTTAATTGTTATGCACAAAGTTATTTTTAATTCACTGGCATAGAATTTTGTAAAAAATGCAAAATAAGTTTAATTTTAGATAATTTAATAGAGCATTCAAATTTAAGATTATTCTTTAACACATTATATATATATATATATGTCTACTCTAATATGTGATATTTTACACATACAACTTAATTATAATACAAGGTTTACTTCCAACACTTTGAAGGTGCTATTGCAGGCTGTTTAGGATAGTAAGTTATACAAGTTGATTGTTAGTTGATCAAACCATGGTCATATCAATTACTAGTCTATTTTTATCACAAGAATATAAATCCTAGGTGTAACAAATATATATGATTCTATAGAAAGATAAGATAAAATAGATAAGGTCTTGGAAAACCTTGGAGATATACAGAATATGGCACTTAAAATGTTTTTATTATTTCTTTTTTTTTTTTCTGAGAACATTGCTAAATAGAGGAAAACTTTTATTTTCTTTCTTTTTTTTACATTTTTTATTGAAAAATAAAATCATTCATATTACATCTCAATTGCTATTCCATCCCGTGCATCCTCCCATTCCTCCCTCCCCTCTCGCTTTCACCCCATTTCCCTTCCCTATGACTGTGACTGATGGGGACCATTATTTCAAAGATACATTTACAATGAGACAGGTTAACTCCTAGCAACTCCCGCCTACCTCAAGGAAGATGCTGAGCATCAAAGAACCTCCTTATGGAAATGGCTTCAAATGTAGCAAACAAGTTGCTGGACAAAATTTCCTCATTTCTACCACAGATAGAATTCTGCCAAAAAAGAGGTAATGTTGGATGCAAGCAGAGGCGATGGCCAAACTCTGCTAAGACAGGGTAAGCAAGTCATCAATAGTGCCTGCCTCACAAATATGTCTGTCAGGTATATTGGGCCAGAAGGCTGAAGATGATGCTTCAAGGTTCTAGAGAGTTTTGGGTGACTGTTCAGGCAGCAAACTGTCTCTGTCATCTTCTCATTTGGAACGCTACTAACCTGCACTCCTGTTATACTCAGGTAATCAATTTTATTCCTTCTCAAGTCTCTGATGGGGTTGAAGACCACACAGTTTAGTTTTACAATTAAACTTAGTTGTTTAGGGGTTAAAATGGTTTTACATCTAGATAGATGTTTTAAGTTGATAGTGATGAGATATGATACATATTAATTTACGTTCAGAATTATAAACTCACCAACATAGAAAAGATGGTTTCTTCAAGGCTTCCAAATACAAATAGCCAAAACACTATTAATGTAACTTATATATATAATTCCTGTTTGTTTCATGGTTCTTCTAGTTCTAGGTAGTTTATTGTATATATTTGTAATAATACAAATGTATATGTAAAATATTTAATAATTTTAAGAGAACCCTAAAGTGTGTTTGCTCTGTGACTTTTGATCAGACTAAGTTGTAAAAACTTTGTCTATAATTTTCTATATTTTGTGATCTTACAGACCTTATTGTAAGTAAATAAAAACAAGAACACTCTTCATGTGTTTCTTATATTTTGGCATATTTTTCTAATAGCTTGCCCAGCTGAACATAGAAATAAAGTAAAATTATCATCTTCAATGTCTAGATTGTCCAGTAGAATGGGCACCAGTAATAGGTGTCTAGTCAAGTTTATTTCTTATTTAATACAACATGAGATACCATTTTTATCATTGTACATCTTCTAATGTGTAAGAGCCCTCTTTGTAATGGCTTTCCAATTGGGCAGTACAAAGTAAAACATCTCTATTACCACAGAAACCTCATTTACAGTTCACCTTAAGAGAGCTTTGCTTATATTTACCTAAGCAGTTTCAAGTATTTTTCTCATAATTATGTACTATCTTTCTTACAAATGAGCAAGTGCCACATTTCAGCAGTAAACAGTTACTTTACAATGTGTTTTGTAACAACTGCAATTGCTTGTTTCTTTCTTTTTATTTCATGCATTTTACTGATTTTCTAGTGTTAGGGTTTTAAATTCCAAAAGCTCTTACTATTGCAGGATGACATTTCCACTTTTGTTTATCATGTAACCTCATGTTTAACAGGCAAGATTGATAAAATAGATATTTGGGCTAGTGGAGAAAAATATGTCACATCTTTGAGAGAGTTGCTATGGAAAGCATTCAGATTGCATCATTTCTCACAATTTGGGTTAGAAACTACATTACTACTGAAAACTAATATAGTGACTACACTAAAACTGTCAATCACACAGATAAATTTA
The DNA here is from genome assembly GCF_903995435.1 of Acomys russatus. NCBI lineage: Eukaryota > Metazoa > Chordata > Mammalia > Rodentia > Muridae > Acomys > Acomys russatus. Next base: position 38,057,915 of record NC_067169.1, read on the forward strand.
TGCAAAATCTTTATGTATTTGGAAGCTGTTTTAAAGCAATAAAATCTTCAATTCAGTTTGAAATTGTGGAATGTTAAGTAAAATAAGTTCCTTGGAAGAACTTTATTTTAATAATACACCTTTGTAGATTTACTTTAAAGAAAGAAACACACACATAGGAGTAAACTAGTTTTTACTCCAGAACCTCAGGTTAGAACATAGATTGCCTATGTAGGGAAATATTTTATTTTTCTGATCATGTTCCATATGGAATCCATGGTAACACATAAAGCCAGAGATTTGAGCCCCTCTAGCTTTACTTCTTTGTCTTTAACTTCTAGGAACAGATATGCATTTGTGAATAAGATAATATTAGATGTTTCCAGATTTTGGCTATTATGAATAAAGCCACTTTTGAACATTAAAAAAATATTAGATGTGATATTTACAAATTACTGTGAGAGAACTGTAAGGATTAGAAGCAAGGACTGCCATCTTGCTGGTGCCTCTGATGGCACTGTCATGAGAATTCATTTCTTCAATTTTCTTATTTCTATTCCAGGACTCCTCCTTAATCTACCAATGCGCATTAAAGCTGAGTGGCTTATATGTATGTTATCAACATCATGAGGAAAATACTTAATACTAAGTATACGTTATATAGTCTCATTTCTTGGTACTAAGTGACAGCTTGAAAATTCCTACCCATGTGAAACTTATTTTCTGGAAACGAGATAATAGGAGACAGACATTAACAAGGTGTTTTTAGTTTAGTTTGGTTTGGGTTTTTTTTCCCATGAGGTTGTTTGTGTGATGTAAAAACATAAACATGAAATGAATTGAGATTGCATATATGAGTCCACATCAGAAAATAATTATTACCATTGAAATGTGGTGGTCAACGCCAGGGTAGTAATAATTATTGCATATCGCAAAATAGAAGATAAAAGAAAACAGAAAAGGCAGAGTAAGAAAGGCAAACCATTACTCTGCTCAAAATCTTTCAAAATTAAAGTTGAAGTCTTCATTTGCATTTCCCTGATGACTAAAGACATTTATCATTTCTTTATGTGCTTCTGGGCCATTTGAGATTCCTCTGTTCAGAATTCTCTGTTCAGCAATGTGCCCCATTTTTTCATTGTGTTATTTTGTTTGTTGATGTTTAATTTTTTGATTTGTTGATATATTTTTCATTTAGCCCCCTGTTAGATGTAGGGTTGGTAACTTGGGGTGGGTAAGTCAAGGAGCTCCTCTTTTCTGAGGAATAGGAAAGAAGGGTAAGGGAGGTTGGGTGGGGCTGGGTGGAGAGGAGGGAGGGAGCTTTGACCGGGGTGTAAAGTAAATTAATTAATTAATTAAAAGTTGTCTTTTGCCTAAAAGACCCAATATTGGATTAAATTCTATACATCTCCAGATTAATTGTCTATTATGCACCTGTTCTCTTGACCCTTTCCTGCCTCGCTGATCCCCTTTAGCTGCCAAATGTTAAGCATGCTCCAACCCTATAAGATTTTTTCCTAATATGGTCCTTCTGGACTACTTGCCTTGCAATTGTGCACGTGCTTCAAGTTTTCCGAGCCTTTATATTTTATTACAATATCATCCTTTCAGCCAAACTTTTTTGATGGCCACACTTAGTTTTTTCAAGTTTATTTTTATTTTTTATCATGATATTATAATTTTACAAATTTATGAGGCACAGTGAGTTTGGAAATGTATTTACATTGGGAAAATGGTCAAATTAGGCTAATTAGCATATCTTTATCCTTTAAACTTTCATTCTTCTTTATGATAGGTATATCCACCCATGATATTCCATTAGAATAGAGTAAAAATAAATACTGAAACCATTCAGAGACTTAGTGTGGCTTATGTGAGAATGATAAACATGAATATGAGAAGAACAACTAAATTTCTTTTTAGTTTGAGGTCAAAGACAGCAAGGTTTAATAGCAGATTATATTTAGATATGAGATAGAATCAATAAATATTCCATACATTTTAACCTCTCCAAATAGAAGATGAAGTACATATTTACTGTATTGGTAAGGTGGTACCCAAAAGCAACATGAATTATGAAGAGATGTGATAGGTTTTGTTAAAGCAGCTATGATGCATTCAATCAGAACTGTGCACTAGAAAGAAGGATATATATACAAAATCTTGTGGTTATATGAATCTGAGGAATGGCTCATAATAGTTGCTTAGGATGCAAAATTGAGACTTCTAACCATAAAAATACAGCTGCTTCTTCTTTTTCTTCTTCCTTTTCATATTGCTCAAATGGTATTTGTTCTGTTGTTGTTTTGTCCTTGTTGTGTTTTATTATTGTTGCTATTCTGTTAATTGAACTCTGGGACATGTATATTCTACACAGAGGTATGCCCATCTCTGTCTTCTTAATTTTGTCTCTTTTATGTACATATTTTTAATTTCCTTTTTATTGGTTTCAGCTACCCATAAGACACCTCAGTCTTTATATTCATCACATCTTTTCTCTTTATATCCAGAATTGTATTTTTAGTAACTATCATTTCCACCCACATATCCTATAGGCTTCTGAATGCCTAATGGAAATGCATTTTAGCCATAAAACACATTTCCCCTTATTTTCACTGTATTCACATGGCTAACATAATTGTCTCTGAAGCTAGAAATGTGAGAATTAAGTTCTACCATCCTTTAAAATTTACTAAATTATGTATAAAATTGGCTACCAAATTCAATTAATTTTATTTTTAAAATTACTGTAGGATTTAACCCCTTTCTTTATCCTCATTTTCAACCTCATGCCAAAATTCTCTTTAAAATTAATATTCTGGCTTCCTTTTGATCCCAATGATATTTTTCACCATTTTGAACCCTGATAAATAATATTTAACTAAATGTTATATTTTTAAAAGCACACTCACTTTTTCAAAAAGAAAACATATGATAAATACGTACAATCTAGCCTTGATTTCAAGTAATAAAAGCATTAGTTTTATAAATATTAGCTGTTTTGTATTTAAAGGGGTACAGACATGGGATCTTCAGAAAAGAATTTTGAATTATCTGTTCACTAATATGATTTGAAAGGGAATCTCATGCAAGAATTGGGGGATAGAAGGACCTGGAGGGGAGAGGAGCTCCACAAGGAGACCAATGGAGCCAACAGATCTGGGCCCCAGAGCTGGGGAGCTGCAGAGGCTGATGCAACAACCAAGTCCATGCATGGTGAGGACCTAGACCCCCTGCTCTGAAGTAGTCAATATGCATCACAGTCTCTTTGTGGGTTCTATAATATGGGGAATAGGGGCTACCTCTGACATGGACTCTGGTGCTCACTAATTGATCACTTCCCCCTGGCAGGGTGGTGTTCCCAGGCCACAGAGGAAGAGGATGCAGGCAGTGCAGATGAGACTTGATAGGCTGGCTTCAGATGATAGGGGAGGAGGGCTCCTCCTTTTTGAAGACTAGGGGAGAAAGGAAGGGAGATGAAGGAGGGAGGGTGACACCCAGAGGGTAGGAGGGAGGGCTACAATCTGGATTCAAAGTGAATTTATTAAAAGTAAAATATTCTAACTTTTGTAATTCACCTTCTGAAAATTACTGGAGACTGTTTTATGCTTATCAGCAGACCTTTAGACTCATTTTATAGTTGTACCTTGTGTTTACTCGTGATGTGTTCCATGTTTGCTTATGGAAAAAATGAAATGTGGGTGGATGTTAGGTACTGAGTGTCTTTGGATTGTCTCAGATTTCTAAATAATAACAATTTCTGCCTTTAAAGTTGTGTAAAAGAATGTAAGCTGTGTAAAAATTGAAGCTATGTAAAGAGATGATGCTAATATGCAACTAATTCTTTTGTTAGAGGCTGCCAATAATATAATAGTAATACATTTTATACATAAATATTATAATATAAAATAGCAAATGATTCTAAATTCATCAGTCCAACATTTCCAATTTAGAGTAGTCTATTTTTAATATCTTTCATGAAAAATACATTTTTGCAAAGTTAGTAATGAAATTCAGCATCATCAATAATAAATATTTATTTTTCCTCAGAGATTTGATATAATTTCAAAAAATATGTTTGTGCTCTGATTCTGCATAAAACTCAACTGTATTTGTCTGTTTAGTCATTTATTAAAGAACAGTTCACTTCAGCTTGGTCTTCAACTCAAAGCAGTCCTCTTGCTTCAGTCCCCAGAGTGAAATTCTGGACATGTGACAGCACAGTTGGCTTGAAATCAACTCTATTGTGTGGGAAAGTCATAGAGCACCACCTCTCCCTCCTCATGCATTTATCTTTATTGCACAGATATTATTGGTGCTCATCATATTTAACTCATAAAGGTTAAAACTTCAGATGATACTAAAGTCACCAATTCAACAGTCTTAATTCAGAGTGGTCTATTTTTACTCTCCTTCATATAAAATTAACGTTAGAGTACACCTTAATAAGTAAAATTAGAGACTCCTTTAGATATACTTCTTTAGGCACTACAAAGAAAATTATTTGGCCCTTCAGGGGAGAGTTTTATGCATATTACCAGACATTTTCATTAGTACACTGCTGAGACCTAACCTTCCCAACTGATAAGAGGTATAAAATTCTTATCAATAGTCAGTAGGATAATAGAGTATTTCGCATATGAAAACTCTTGTCCAGGGAGTGTGGTGATCTGTGAGAATATAAAGGTTAGGAGTAATGGCTTCCTGCTTCACTCTGTTTCATCGTCTCTAAAGTAATTAGAATGTTTCTAAGCTAGCAGGAATAGTATGCAAAGGAAGCCTATTGGAACCATGTCATGAGTGATTTACTGATGTAGAAAATTACATGGTGGTGCTGCCAAATAGCCATTTTCATTCTAACCTAGTCCTGTGGTTCTGAGCTGTGTTTTACAACTACATCAGATAAATATTTCCACATAAAATTTACTCATGGGCAAAAATATCTACAATTAAAACTTACATTTGTACCCTAATGAAAAACTAAAGACTACCACTAGATTTTTCTTTATTAAAAAAAGTGTTCTGCTGCCTAATATTAAATAAATTCTGGCTGTGGGCATGCATAACTTTAATCTCAGCACTGAGAAATCAAAGGCCGACAGAACTTTGTGACATTGAAGCTAGCCTAGTTTATATAGGAACCCCCAAATCAACCAGAGCTACATAATAAAACACTGTCTAAAAAACAAAAACAAAAAAATTAACAATAACAAAAATGGAAAATTCCTTTACTTGGTTTAATTAAAGCAACAATGACATTAACAGTGCTTATTATATTATTTTGAATCATGTTAATATTTTCCTTTTTTCTTGCATCTGCATCATTCACATACTTTACAAATATTCAATAAGATGTTATGATTAATTTTGGACAGTTGGCTATTTTGGTAAATGAATAGAATCATCATTTGTGTTTTTATTGGCATACTACATGTTAAGAATATTTGGCTTTATTAATTTGTAGCAGAGATTTTTATGTAAAGCAATTATATAGTGTATATTGAAAAGATATAGGATAGATAAATATTAATGGGATTTGTAAAATTTAGTCTTTCTACATTAATGTAAGTATGCACATACAGGCAAGTCAAGCAATTCTGACTGATATACAATAATAGATTTTTGGTAGCCCCACCTCCGTAATATGGAAAGCCGTGGTCATTTTAATTGCAGAAAAGAGCCTTTTTCAGGTTATTTGTTGTGTGTAGAAAGATCAGATACTTGATCCCAGGAGATTCTCAAACCCTTACCACTGCTAGCTACTTCTCACCCAGAGGACAACAAACCACATCTACAGTCCTACATACCATATCCTGTTTTTGTGATACTTCTGAACCAATGTCATTTAATAGTTTTGGTTTGCTTTTATTTGTTTTTTTATCTCTCTAGCTTCTCTGTGAATATCCTCTAGATTGTGTCATAACTTCTGTCTTTGGTATCACCTTTCACATTCACAGCAGACCTTTGTGAATAGTTAATTGCCTATTTTTAATATAATTTATTAACAATTTAAACACTTCAAAGTTTTTTCCATCTTTAATATCTCTAGCATACGTTACTAGGATAGATATGCATGGATACTATGTTTTTAAGAAGAAAATGGAGGTTGTGATTCCTTGAGGTACATGCTGTCTTGCTAAGTAGCCAGAAAAGAAGTAACAATATATTGAAGCCTCAGCCAGTGTTACAGGCTCCAGCCAATCTGTCATCAGAACACTCAAATAATCGCAAACTATTTAAATTAATTAGGAAATCAATTCTACATTCAAAGCAGTAATTATTGTGGCTTAAATACACTCCAATGTTCAAAATCACACTTAAATTCACCAGATCTCCAACTATGGTAGTCACTGCATTGTTCCGTTTCTATTAGTAGTATATGTTATAAAGAATTTAAAGTAACTAGGATGGATCATAGGCAAGCAGCTTCTGAGGTTATATCTTGCATTGCATAGGTATAGGGATCTTTTCCGTACAAACTCTGTACCTTTAACACTTGTTTCTTCCTCACTTCCTTCTATTTTTCACTATAGCCCTCGCTAAGAGTGGTAAGCCACCTGTATACCACAGTGGGTAATGATCTTGACTCAAAATTTCCTCTGTGAAACCTATTAATCCATTACTTTAAAATTATTTACTCCCACTCAATTTTTCATGACATGGGTATAATTCAAGCCAGATTAGTGACCAAAATATAATCTGAATGGCCTCTGGTTATTGACAGAGTATTTGTTGCCTGGGAAGCTGCAAAAACCAAAATTCCACATTCTGTGCTTCTCTCTACCTTTCTTTCTTATGAATTCCTACCATAATTGCTCATGAAGCTCTGTTTATGGCATGTGAAGGTTTTTCTAGCCCAAAGTTACAAACTCTTCCACATTCTTCATATAAATTATTTCCAAAGGTTAAAAAAATAAACAAAAAACAAAACAAAACAAAACAAAAACAAAAACACACCACATGATAGGATTATCACTGTGATGTCACCACTTCTTTTTGAAAACTAATCTATTCACATTGCATCCTAATTGTTACCCTTTCTCTTATCCTCCAGTTCCCACCCTCCCTCCCACCTCTGCCCCATTTCCCCTCCTATACCCCTGATGTGGGTGGAGGGCCCTTTTCCCCTATCTGTTCAGTCACAGTCGATCAGATTCCATCAGGGTAACCTGCATCCCCTTCTTCCCTGTGGCCCCAAGGCCACCCCAATAAATGGTGGCAATCAAATCGCAGGCACCAGAGTTCATGTCAGAGACAGTCCCCTCTCTCTCCCATCCCCATACACATGGAGCATGAACTGTCCATGTGAACAGGGGGTCTAGAAATTCTGCAGTATCTGTACGTAGGGGGCCTACACAAACTGATGCACCAACCAAGGATAATGCATGTCCCGACTTCTTTTTTTTCCTTTTTATTAATTTATTCTTGTTACATCTCAATGTTTATCCCATCCCTTGTATCCTCCCATTCCTCCCTCCCCCCCCCCATTTTCCAATTATTCCCCTCCCCTATGACTGTTCCTGAGGGGGATTACCTCCCTTTGTATATTCTCATAGGGTATCAAGTCTCTTCTTGGCAACCTGCTGTCCTTCCTCTGAGTGCCACCAGGTCTCCCCCTCCAGGGGACATGGTCAAATGCGAGGCACCAGAGTACTTGAGAAAGTCATATCCCACTCTCCACTCAACTGTGGAGAATGTTCTGACCATTGGCTAGATCTGGGTAGGGGTTTAAAGTTTACCGCCTGTATTGTCCTTGGCTGGTGCCATAGTTTGAGCGGGACCCCTGGGCCCAAATCTGCCTATCATAATGTTCTACTTGTAGGTTTCTAGGACCCTCTGGATCCTTCTACTTTGCTATTCTCCCATGCGTCTCTCATTTAGAGTCCCAATAGGATGCCTTCCCCTTTGTCCCAGTTTCCTAGTAAGTAATACCAATTTTCTGTATTGGTTAATTTTTTCTTTCTTGCAACAAAATGCCAGACACAAAAACTTAAGGAATGAAATATTTGTTTTGGTTTATCGTTTGAGAGGATAAACCAATCATTGGCAGCAGGAACCGGAAGCTAGATGGTCACATTGTATCCACAGTCAGAAAGCAGAGAGTAAAGAGAAAGTAAGACTGCATCAGTCAAGTAAATTTGAAGGTGTAATCTCATTGACCCATGTCCTACAGGAAGGCTCCAAAATCTTCTGAAACAACACTGTCAACCAGGGAGCAAGTGTTCAAGCACAGGACTTGTGAAGTCATTTCACATTCAAACCACAATTCATATATAGCATGAAATCAGTGCCTAGGTTTTCTATTAAAATGGAAATTCTTAAATGACATTTTTTGGACTAGTTATTTACTAGCATTGACAGATAACAAGTTCCAACACAACCCTGTGACTTCAAACACTTTTCTCCTTTCATTGTTATTTAATATATAGGAATATGATCTCAGCTTTGCCCTCACCAATAGCTTATCAGTGGCTTAATGGAACCTGTAGATATCATTCTCATCCAATTTGCCAATGACACAGAGCAGGAAAAAAAAGAAAATAAAGCAGACAAGAATACCAGAAGCGAAAATGTTTTAATCAAATTGAATTAATTAATAGACTGCTAAAAGATACACTATAAATGTAATACATAAATTTGGATTCAGAAGGGAATGAATCCTGAATATACTAGACTGTGCTACCTGGACAAAGACTTTGAGAGTGAGCATTCTATGAGAAGTTTGGTGAGAAGTTTTTATTCAGGTGATACCTATATAAGGATATAAGAGAAGCAATATTGAGCAGAGAATGAAACCAGTCTGCTCTGAGCTCTCAGTGGATTCTCAAATGAGTCATTTAAAAGAACCATTCAAAAACATCCTGAACAGGGCCTTTGTATACTAATAGCAGCCAGTACTGGATCAACCTATAAGAAAGAGAAGGAGGAAAGTGAAGATTCCATGATGGAGGCTGCTATGACTTGTTTGCAGTCAATATTGTCATGCACCATTACACTGCAAGAGCATTAGTACTTCCGCTAGAGTCACAAAAAGTGTGGCCATTGAACAAACAGAAGTGGCATCTACGGTGACATTGCTGTAAAGTTAATTTCGTGGATCTTACCTGATCCCATTAAATCTGATCTTGGGCCACGGAATCTGAAAGCCTTTTAAGAAATGATCTGGTCTCCAAGTCGTTTCCATTCAAATTAAAGCTTGAGAACAACTATACAATGGCAAACAAACCATTCAGAATGTAGAAACATCAGGAGTTTTCACGGCTATAATGTTTGTCCTATTTATATGTCAATCTGGCCTCTCCTTTTACCCTGTAAGTACAACCACATGCCCCTCCCCACACACAAAATGCACTGTATTATATACAGCCATAGAAAAAGAAAGCTACGGGATGACTAGGCTTGGAAAATTCACATATACAATCTAATCTCATGAAATAATATTTTAACAGAGACATTGATTTAATGATAAAGCTTTCTAAACTGAAACAAACCAACTTCAAAACACTGTAGAAATATTAAATAATATATTGGATAGTATATGATAAAATTGTTCTAATTATCAGCTGGTCACAGACTTTAGCATCCTAGTTCACCTCATATGTGCTTTATCTACAATAGTTTTCTTATTTCAGTGAGACTCTATCAGGATTATTTTCATGGAATCTTAATGAACAGGAACTTAAAAATGGTTCTATTTTAAAAAAATACATCAATGTCAACAAAATATATCTGGCAGAAGGAATCAGACTATGAATTGTGGTGTTTGCATTACTAATCAATAAAGTATCTATGTTTGTGGATTTGTACAGAAAAAGGGAAGAATGCATATATATCTCTTCTGTAATTTGGCCATGGAAATAATATGTGATTCTATAGCATATAGCCAAGTAGTATATACATGGGGGATATATTGAATGAGCATTGGTAAGCTAGAAGTAGAGTATTGACCAAAATCCTGTATGAGAATCCTGTTTCTAAATGTTATATCAATGTACCTTGAGCTCAACTTTTCATTTCATCAAAGCCCCGTGTATTTGTTATACCAACCAAAGTAATAGATGTTACAGTTTGACTAAGACATCTTTTCTATTATTATTTAGGGACATTTATTGCCACTTTACAGTCTGTTAAAATTTTATGAACTTTAGTGAGAAAAAACATAGGATCAGAAAGCAGAAAGAGACAGAGGATCTCTCTTTTTGTAATTTTTAATTTAATTTAATTTTATATTTTTGAGACTTTTATTGTTTCTTTTTTAATGTATACATTTATATTATTACATATGAATAAAATAAACTACATACAGCAGGAAGAACCAAAAGGCAACCAGGAATTATGGATTAAGATGTTTTTATATATAGATAGATGTTTTAATTTAATAGAAATAAGATATGGTAGATACTGATCTTCATTCAGAAATTTAGACCCAACAAGATAGGAAAGATATTTACTTCAAGTTTGCCACACACAAATAGCCAAATCACAATGAGTGCAACATTCATATAATATCTCATTGTCTTGTGGATCTCTATTTTTTTAAGACTTTCTACAGGATGACAAAGAGGAAAAAATTTAGAAGATTGTGAAAGAAATAGGAGATACTTTTAAAAAATATATTACACTTAGCCACATATAATCGCTAATAAGTTTTTTCCCCTGAAACAAACTCCATTAACCTTCCTTGATACTCTATTCTCATCAACATTTTAATAGCATGAACCTAATTCATAGGTATGTGTTTTTTTCACTGCATAAAACATGTAATTCACACCCTGCTAATGATAACTTTTAGCATAATTATTAGGTTGCTTCTGGTGACATAAAAACTTATCCTGGCAGGTAGGCAATTTTAGAACCTCAGCCAAATAGTTGGTATGTGTGATTAAGCCTTCTCATGTAGAGTGATCTTGGCCAACCAATTTCACTTGGCATTTATTTCTGACAGAGAGACCTGTTTTCCTTTTAGAAGAGGCCAAAGCTCTTTAATAAAGCAGTTTTAAGAACCAGCAGAATTGTGCAGTCTCCTTGACATGCCACTGATATGGTACTAATTTTTTCACTGTGATTCCTTTACTAGTGGGATAGATCAGGGTTTTTCTCTGTAGCGTATCCATACTTGTCAAATTCCTAGCAGGTAAAAAGATATTTTTATAGTTTACTAACTGGCACTTCAAATGAACACAATGTTTTAAAGTATTAAATACAAAATCTATGTCACTGCTTTCAATATAAAAAAAAAATGTTTGTAAATTTGGAAAGAATCTCCTTAGTCAGCTTCTTAATATACTGACAAATTTCTTGAGACCAGCTGCTTGAAAGGATGACAAATGTGATCTTGGCTCACTTGACCCCATTATTTTTGGGCCTATGATGGACACCAAATAATATAGCAAAATAGAACATGGTAGGTGAAAGTTGACCTTATCCATAAAACATGTGGACTTACAGGATAAATTTTATACTTCAGAGAAATATCTCTAAATTTCTCCATCTGTTACCTACTTCCTAATATTGCCACCACAAACCAATAGCTCATTATGGTTTGAATTAAGCAATGACATAAGAGATTTATGAGATTAGAATCCTCAAAACCAGGTCACAATAGATTCATCTCTTAACCTTTCTACATCTAAAAACAAGCCATCAAACAGATAAGCCATTGATGGTATATTCAGATGCAAATCATAACAGAATTACAAGCAGAGAATGTGTCTTTCCCAAGCTCCAACAGCATCGCCGTGCTTCAACACAAATTCTTATGTTTGCTGTTGATCTTCTTTTTCCCTTTATGCTTTACCTAACCACGTACTTTTATGAACTTGATTTTTATAACTGTGTGCATGTTTTCAACTAAGATGTTCTATTACTTTTAGCTGTTTTAAATAATTATGTAAACTCATTTCTATCTTTACCAGTATTATATTAGTGTGACTGAATTAAAAAGATATCTTGGCCACTATTTCTGGAAAAGCAGGTTTCATTCTACCTTCATTGTCTCCATACCAAAGTTTGTCAAAGTGCCCCTTTTTAAACATGCTGCCTAGATGAGCTTTATAGTTCTACCTTTGAAAGTATAGATTAGATTCAAACTGTGACATATTTATATGTAGGTTCAGTAAAAAACCTTTAAAATGTTATGTCCATTTGGAATGAGCTAGTGAAGTTACTACACAGTGAAATTATGTAAAATGAAAATACTCATATTGTAATATACATGGGGCTAGCTTCTAATTCATTTCAATACAATGAAATATTATTTTGCCAATTATTGAAATAGGCACTGGGAAATTAAAACAAACTATTAATGAGTAGATGTTTGTTAATCCATAATCTTATCTCTGTTCCCTAATAAAAGATATGATCCTGCTATAAACTTTAATGTAGTCTAACCATGATGACAATTTAGTAAGAAAATTATAAAAGTTTGTACAATATTCACTATGTTTGTGAGGTCAGCATTTTATTCACTCTTTATAAAATTTTGGTGCATTCCTGTTTCTAGGATTGGGCAAAATTAAACAGGAGAATTACATGACAGTGCCTTGGTAGACTGCTTAGTAAGATCCAAGACAGTCTAAGTTTTACAAGAAGAGTCTGTCTGAAAAATATTTCAAGACACATACATATTTATATATGCTTAAGATATGATCAAGTGGGTAAATTATGATGTTCACATTTTCTTGTGAGAAGCATTTGACTTTTTAAAATAATATGCAAGTGAGTATATAGCCTACATTACTATTTATATAGCATTTCTACTTCCAAATATTCAAAGTGATTACTGGCAAACTAGCAATTTAAGTTGTTTTGGGAATCTTGTCTTATAATAGTATAAGCATTGTAAAGAAGAAACATTAAAAAGGAAAAATATGTTACTAACAAATCCATTGTTCATGTCAGGAAGTAATGTGAATGTAACCTGCCAGGTGATATGGAGCAATAAACTCTGTCCACGTTTTCTGTTTCTGCAGTAGGATGTAGAAGAGTTGAAATCTAGAAAGTTATTTTGGGGAGCCAGTGATAGCCAAAGTAATCACCTGTAACACTTTTTAAAATTAAATTCAACATTTTGATTTATACCAAGAGGTGAACAGATAGATCTAATGAGAAGCACCATCATTCTGAATGGCATTCATCTTTCTCAAATACGCTACTTCATCCTGTGTAAATTAAGTGTTCAGGTGATCATCAAGGATATTTCTAAGTAAATTGTATTACATTTACCTTGCCAACTGGCCTTTTACATTGCCCTGCTTTCAGAGTGATATAGTATTTCCTATTTTGTGTGTATATTCAAAAAAAAACCACAGAGCTGCATAAGGAAAATGGAGTATTCACCTAAGAAGAAATATAAAATAATTTTATGTGGCAAGCAAATCTTGTTCATAAATATGCTTTTATGATCATTAATAGAGATGTGGCCAAATTATTTAACAGCCAATTTGTATGGGTTTCACAAGTGTTGTTTCATAATCAGTATATATGTATCAAGATAAACTGAAACAAATAAGGTCATTAGTTAGTAAGGGTCTTAGTTAAATGACAACATGTAAACAATATTTGTCAATTCGAAAAAAATATATTGATGGAAGAATAAACAAACAGTTTTAAAGCTTTATTTATTCAATTTAAAATGAATTCTAGACATACAAAAGAATTCCAATTCACATTCCTTATTTTTCAACTATGCTAGAACATGAAAAAACAGGTAAGAAGTATGGGGGAAGGTTAATTTTTCATAAATTTCATTTTTATTCTTTTGTCCTACTTTCCTGAATAGCTATTAACTTCATGATAATTATAGTGATGCACTATATACTCTTATCTAAAATGAAGACGAATACTTGTTTTCTAGATAGTTGTTTTTAAAAACTATTTTTTCCAGGGTCAAATAAAAATTCTCAAGGACTTAATTGCAATGACAACATAAAATGTCAACTTTGCTTTCTTAAGGAAAACATGTGCAGGAATGTAACTTAATTATTCAGATTATTGACTAATCCTAATAAAGCATCAACTGATTCATTTGATAGCCCAAACATTATATTTTTATTAAAGCATACCACAAAGAATTAGGATGGAATTCAGAGGATATTGCATGTGATAGGAAAACAATTAAGTATCTTGATAGGCTTGCCTACTTCTTGAAAAATGACAGTAACTGCATCAAGAATCAGACTTTTTAAAAATCCATTCTAAATCACAAAGAAATAAAACTGTAGTGTAGAAAAGATAAGTATTTCATTCACTTCTCTCAGAATATTTGTGAAATAAGCATATGCAAAAACATAGTATTTTGCAGAAAATAGCCTGTCCAAATAATTTATCTCCCATATCTATGGAGAAACAAGACAATTTTGTGCAGCTAAGAAATGTTTTTTCAGGTATACCTTCACTCATGTTATTTACTGCTTAGTGCTTAGCCATGCTTTGGAGCATCTATCGCCAATGTTGCCTCCCTTGGTATTCATTTTTGTATCCACCTCATCTCCATGGTGCTTCACCATTATTGTTGGCATTTGCTTCCTCTGGGCTTTTCTGCGTTGTCAAGTCTTATATACATATTGCTTCCAGTATATGTTCTCCATTATTAGTGGCTAACACATGCCCTATTATCAATTATCCCCAGGCTTGTCATAAATCTTCCAACAATGTGGGCTTCAGTGTTCTCCTAAAATTAAAAAGCCTCTCAAATTTGCATTGTTATTCACTGAGAAGTTGGCATATAATGACATGAGGACAATGTTACTTAGAAAACTTTGTTGGGGCTGGCGAGATGGCTCAGAGGCTAAGAGTACTGACTGCTCTTCCAGAGGTCCTGAGTTCAATTCCCAACACCCACATGATGACTCACAACCATCTATAAGAAGATCTGGTGCCCTCTCCTGGCCTGCAGGTGTACATGCAGACAGAACATTGTACACATAATGATAAATAAATCTTAAAAGAAAGAAAGAAAGAAAGGAAGAAAGAAAGAAAGAAAGAAAGAAAGAAAGAAAGAAAGAAAAGAAAAATTTGTCCATTCCCAAACAAGAAGATGTGAATGATTTGGATCTATATAGCACTGGAAATAAGGAAATAAGATGCACAAAAATGACCTTGATTATTTACTCTTTTACATATCGAAAATTTTTAGGAATATTTCATCTGGGTGCTTATTGTAGTATATTGGAAATTCATTGCTAGGACCTTAATATTATTTAGTTTATAATTTCAAATTATGTATGTCTATATATAAACTATACATTATTTTAATCTACCCAAATATAGCTACTCATTTTAAAATGTTCCTTTGAATAATATTCACAATTTCCATTTATCTCTCCCTTTTAGTCCAAGTTCTACTTATCTTAAACATTATGATATTTTCAGCAATAATTATAAGTGAAAAATAAAAAATAAAACTTTTTTCAGTCCTGTCCAAAGAGGTTTAACCAGTTTGGGTGAGCTTAAAATAGTTATTGTAAAAGTTAGAAAGTTCATTTGCTCCTTCCATCATGTTCATTCCTTTTTCACCACGGGAAAATTGTAAATGTAAACTCTAGAAGATGAGCTGGGCTGCAATTTTCAGCTAATTGGGGGAAGCAGCCCTGAGCTGAGCACTGTCAGGCTGATTTGAGTCTTAAGATATGATGATGATTATTGTGTCAAGTGTAATCAAGACTGTAGGCTCTGAACTGACTAAAAGGCTGGCTGTTTTTAATTCAGGTTCGTATATGAAGTAGACCTCTCATTCACCGATAGTCACAGCTGGCTGTAAAAGGGAGCAATTTTTAAAATGCTATTTCATTCTCTATGGAGCTGTAAGGATCAGAGATTGGGTTCACAGAAGGCAAATGTCCTCATTCCTTCTTTTTAAATTCTATTTATTTTCTGTTCGATAGCCTTCATCTTAAAGTTTTCTGGTGGTTATCTGTCAGTGGCCTGCAAACTTTTTAAACCCAGTGCCATTCCTATGTCTCCTTTCAAATAAAAAGTACTTTGGAGCACCTAGTTTGCTATGCTGAATTTTAGTTTCAGCATATGTGAAAAGAGAGTTTTTAAAGAGAAAATGTGTAATTTGTAAGACAATAACATGTATTTTAGTATACAGTTAAGTATGCAATTTTTATTACATTGAAGCAGAAGATAACTTTTCAGATGATATTACAAATGTAATGTTAACAAGCAGAAAGAGACAGTGGTATGATGTCCTGTCTCAAAACATTTGAATAGCATTGCCTATCAGTAGTGTAACTTTCAAAACTGGTGGACAACTTGTGACAGACTTTGTTCAAGATTTATTTTATTTTTAATTCTGTGTGTGTGTGTGTGTGTATGTAGATATGAGCAAGTGAGTAGAGATAATCATAGATCTCAGAAGAATGAATCTACGATCTACCTGATACGAGTTCTGGGAACTACAAGAGCAGTATGTGCTGCTCTTAACTGCTGAAATATCTATTCTCACAAATCTTATTTTCAAATTCTATAATTTTAACACCATATACTAAAATGTTCTTTATAGCAGTTGGTGATGTTCCTGAGAATTTGCACTATGTGTTAGCACAATGAGAAAAAAAATGTATGCGTAAAATTGAATTATGTTCCATGGTTAAGAATTAATTAAGATGATTACTACATATATGAAGTTCTAGTGAGTCATTTCAATGGGCTCTGAGATTTAAACTCATTATTTTCAGTTATTTAGGAAGTTCCCCATAGGAAGTCTGTCTCTGCTGAATCCCAGAATATCTATTCAGTTACTGATACAGTCGAAGTTCTTGCCTTAATTTCCAGAATTCCTCCAATTTTGTGATCTGTGACATTTGCTTTATTCTACAGGTGGAAACTGATATTGGAATTCATGAAGTAAAAATATTCTCTTAAAACATGAAATATTTCTTATTGATATAGTGTCTACTTTTACTAAATTCGATGAAATGAACAAACCTTTAGCAACTGCTGGTATGTGTAGCAAGTCTTTTAAAATTCTGTCATCCTCACCTCCCTTGGTGGGGAGGCCTGGTGGCACTCAAAGAAAGTATAAGCAGACTACCAAGATGAGACTTCATAGCCTATGACCATATAGTGGGGGTCGAGGTCACCCTCGGTCATAGACCTAAGGGAGGGGAATAGGGTGAAAGCAGGAGGGAAGGAGGAATGGGAGGATACAAGTGATGGGATAACAATTGAGTTGTAATCTGAATAAATTAATAAAATTTTTTAAAAAAGTAAAAACATTCTGTCATCCATGCCCCTCTGTCTATTGCCACAACCTTTATTGAATCATATGGTCTGTAGGAAATAATAATGTAAAATTCCTCCCATTGTTATATGTTTCTTTTTTATATTATCTTGAAAAATGCCATGGTGTTGTATATATAAAACATAGGAAATATTAATATTGCCTAAAGTTATTCCAAATACTAAATGGTACTTAAGTGGAAGAAATAGATAAATATGAACTAATTTCTTATAAACCAGTGTCCAGGTAATTTAGCTTTAAAAAAAGGATACATGTATATACAGAGATAAGTGGCAACTAATTATCTACATCATTTAGATGAAAAATGGTGTATTCTAAAAAAAATTTAGACCTGTAGATCAACAAAATGCAGATTGTTCACATAACCTCCTTTGAGCCCTTTTAGAGGGCTTCAATCCATTTCTAGGATTATGATAGAGAAGTACTAGCTAGATACATGGCAAGTGGGATTGGTTCTAAACTGTTTCATAAGGATAGACACTGGATCTCAGTGAACAGATCAGTGCCATGTGGTAAAAGTAGTAGCTCTGGTGCTATGTAGCAAGGCTTTGTGCACATCACATCCATGACATACTGGATTATTTTGAGAGTCACAGAGAAGATTCCCTTCCAGTTTATGGATACTACAAGATGGAGAAGGCAGAGATATGTTGGGTAAAAGAAAGCAAATGACAATCTACGCAGGGTGGTTTATAAGTTGTTGTCTCTGAACTAGGATCCTACTTGGAAGAATTCTGAAAATTTGCCAAAATGAGAAGCTAATTTGGATAACGGTTGTGCTTTTTGTGTGTGTGCACTTTCTTTTTCAACATTTAGGTAAAAATAACAAAAATTCAGCAGTTGACAACTAAATACAATGTGTTGCTCAGTAAATCTGTCTACCATATCACTTTTATTGCTAGAGGAAAAAGAACAAGCAGACAGAAGAAAGCCTCTTCTCATGTGTAAAAGTGTCCATTATAACTATAACTCTCTCTTAGAGTTATTTTTCTCTAGCAAAAGCAATATCTATAAATTATTACTTTTGTAACTTTTGTGAAAGAAATGTATAACTTTTATCCCCTCCCCAAATATCCTAAACAATTACATGTACTAAATGCACCCACATCAAGAAATGATTTTATGATTTTTAAAAACTAGAGCCATTGGCCTCAGTTTTAGAAATTGTGTCTACTCTATAGTAGGTTTATTGATTTTAACTGAATGTATTGTATGTATAATAAATGCGAAGAATGGTGCAAATCCTTGCCCTTATGAAATTTGCAGTAAGTTAACATTAAATATTTTTTAAATACTATAGTAAGCAGTGACTGTATCAGAGAATCCTTGATGCCAGGTACAGCACCTCCTTTGGTCTTGAAATTCTAATTGCAAAAATTCCTCAATTTATAACACGTTTTACAAGTCATAATTAGTATTTTAAAGGCCAACAATGAATTTCTCAGAATCTTGATATTTTTAGGTAATGTTTTCTCCCCAGGAATTAAAAGTAAAAATTCAACACACTTTTAATCTTTATTTTGATAGGTTTTAATTAGCTCATGCTATTTGTAATTTTATATCTTTTCATCTAAATCATGTTTTAGCCATTGTAGTAGGTTTGACATTAGAAGGACCATTCTTTTTAAATCTACCAAGACTAGGTCACTTTGTGAAATTAATTCTTTTCCCTATCATTCATATTAAAATGTATTTATTTTAATTTAAAATTCATAGAAGTAAAATGTAAGAAATGATTGATTTTCATGTTAGATTTTTCCTACATAAAGTATTTCCCCAAGTACACATTTATTATAAAAATACCTCAACTTTATAGCCTAGAATTTTCTATTAATAAGAAGTAAATTGGGGCCTGGAGAGATGGCTCAGAGGTTAAGGGCACTGACTGCTCTTCCAGAAGTCCTGAGTTCAATTCCCAGCAACCACAAGGTGGCTCACAACCATCTATAGTGAGATATGATGCCCTCTTCTGGCCTGAAGGTGTACATGCAGGCAGAGCACTGTATACATGATAATAATAAATGATAAATCTTTTTTTAAAAAGGAGTAAATTATTTTATTACTGCCTATAATGACATGTTTTTAATACAAAGAAACACAAGTCAAATCAAATGAATACTATGAAAATATCATCTTTTACTGTTATCTCCTAATTTTTATTTTCAGGAGCATTTCAGTGGTTTCAGGGAAAGTACATAAGTATGTGTGCATAATAATATAATTTGCAATTTTTAAATTTCAAGGCATTCAAAGTGGGAGAAGAATGAAGGAGATACAGTATATGTTTTTATATTCTTTACATTATTGATAATGTCTAAACAGTATTTCTACATAAAGGTAAATTCCAGGTGATTTTTAAAAATAAAATATTGGTATGTTTAAAGAAAGTGTGCTATGCCTCCAGCTGTAGATTAGCTTTGGAGTACTAATGCAGTTCTCATGCAAGTATGTTGCTACTTCACATGCTACAAAGTCATTGGTGTTCGCAGGAGTAATGGGAGAATTCCAATGACTTTTCTGAGAACTAATCAGCTACACTTTGGGAACATTTAAGTCGTGGCTTCCGATTAACTCTGGAGAGTTTGAGTAATTTAGTACCAGACCTCAGGAAAACAGAAATGAAAGCCTTGTTAACTTATGTCTATGAAGAGCAAAGCAGCAAAATTGTGTTGAAATGAAATTTTTTGTTTTGTTTTGAAGCATAGCCCAGCTAGATGTTTTCTGCTATAATGAGGGTAAAACAATATCTTTGCAGGTATTTTTTTACAATGTGTTATAACAACTCAGCTTATCGTAAAGTAACAAAAGAGTTAAATCCATGCCTGTGATGTGAGGGTCAGGAGTCAGTGGCATAGCCTTCCTGTTTCTTCTACTCCAACAAGTATATCTGTCTTTATAGTTAGAAAAATATACTTTAAGGCACAAGATGGATTATAGCCCTAGGTATTCTTTTTAACAGCAAAATGATATCAGCTTCTGTTTGCACTGTTTGTCAAAAGTTTCTTATTTTTATGAAAATTAGTTCAGTTGGGCAAACATTTTTGAGTATTTATGATAGCATTCTTGGTCAAAACTAAGCTAACTGGTTTTTGTGTGTTTTAATAGGAAAAGGTGAGAATTTTATGATGGATTCATCACTTGTTGAGCAAATAGAGTTAGAATTTCATTAATGCATTCCAGTATGGTACATTTGAGCTATAGTACAGAATGCAGATAACATAATAGATTGCCCCATAAATGGTTATAGCTCTAAGCACATTCTAAGTGTATTTAAATTCTTTGTGTTTGTATTTTGTTTTGTTTTTGTTTTTCAAGACAGGGTTTCTCTGTGTAACAGCTCTGACTGTCCTGGACTCTCTCTTTGTACACCAGGCTGGCGTTGAACTCACAGAGATCCACCTGCCTCTGCCTCCTGAGTGATGGGATTAAAGGTGTGTGCCACCATGCCCGGTGTGTAATTAAATTCTTACCTATCTGCTTCCTCTACCAGAATGGAGAATGTTTAGTTATTTAGGGATTAAGATATTTTTAGGTCTAGATACGTGTTTTAAGTTGATAATAATGAGATATGATAGATATTGATTTACATTCAGAATTTTAGACACACCAAGATAGGAAAGATATTTTCTTCAAAGCTGCCAAATACAAATCGCCAAAGTGTTATGAATGTGACATTTATATAATTCCTGGTTGTTTCATGATTCTTCTTGCTCTAGGCAGTTTATTGTATATATGTGTAGTAATATAAATGTGCATGTAAAATAAAAACATTTTAAAAATGAAAAAATACATTCATTTTTAAGAAGATAAAAAAGTGGTGTCATCTAAATAATGCATAGTGAATTCTGTGTTATTATCATCAAACATAGATCCTGGCACATAACAGTTATATAATAGACTCATGTGTGAATTGAGCAATGAAATATTTACATGTGGAAATAAGAATGAGGCTCAGATTAAAGATTGTACATTTATTAGACAAAGTAACTGGGAAGGAAAAAACTGTCAACTAAATTAAGCAAAGCAAAGTAGGCAAAAAGCAGGCATGGTAATTTACAATCAAAATCATAAGAGTTTGGAGAAAAGGCAGGAAGATTGTATTTCAATGAAAGTCTCTGATACATAGGTGGGTTTAAAGCCAGCATGGGCTATGAGATCCTACCTCAATAAGAAAATTAAGAAAAAGATAAGTGGGCTTTAAAAAAACAAATTTTTTCAAGAAGAGAAAAAAGGTGGCTCTCTGTGAGTTTAAGACAAGCCTAGTTTTCATAAAGAGGTCCAGGTCAGGTAGGCATACACAGTAAGACCTTGTCTCAAAAAATATTTTTAAAAATTAAATAAATTAGAGAGAGAGAGACAGAGAGAAACAAGGAAAAAGCTTGAAAATTCATTAAATATTGAGTTTTAACATTGAAATATAACTTATTAATTGGTATGATAATAGGAACTTTGATATTTACATAAAATTTCAACTTCAGCTTAATATATGTGTTAATATATAACACATATATTACGTATAACACCAACTACAGCTTGGTGCTCCCCTAGAACCAAGAAGTCTGTGTCAGGAAGATTGCCTTGAATTTGAGCAAAGCTGTTAACTCCAGAGCATTCAGTTCAGGGTGAAACTTTGTCTCATTCAACTACAACAAGAAAAAAGAACTTCAAATTAGCATAGATGTGCGTATATACAAATATCTGTCATAATTAAATTCACCCCATTTATGCTCTCTTATTCCTGCCTCTGAAGCCCGCCTTATTCCCAGCTTTCATGTCTTCCTTTAATTAAAATTGCTTGCACTAACATGGGGAGGGGTTTATTTACTAGATTATGGACAAATTCTCAGTGGCCACACTATTGAAGAAGGCACCATTCCGTCTTTTAGTATCCATTAACTAACTGCCAGTTGCTCCTTGGGAGGGGATTTAGCTTCATGAGCACCTCCCCTATTTATGATAAAATCTTGTCACTCCCTCCCCCTTTACTCTATTTCATTCAGTTATACATACTTTTAATGTAGAAATAAAATTTATTGAGGAAAATTTTCCATCCATATTTCCAATGTATATTAAATTCTTCAGCTTTACCTTGGAAAATAATAAATCTCCATTTTCCTTGGGTTTTATATATTAAGATTTATTCCACATGAAAACTGTATTTCAGATTCACAGAAAATGTAGAGGCTCAGAGATTGATCCAGAGGGGTGTGTGTGTGTGTGTGTGTGTGTGTGTGTGTGTGTCTGTGTGTGTGTGTCTGTAAAATGACAGATGGGCAACTTATTGCCTTATTGATAACCATATACAATCATACATGATATATATTTGTTTTTTTTCAAGACATGTTTTCTCTGCGTAGCCTTGGCTGTCCTTGACTCACTTTGTAGACCAGGCTAGCCTTGAACTCACGTTGATCTGCCTGCCTCTGCCTCTCAAGTGCTAGGATTAAAGGCATGTGCCACCACACCCAACTAACCAGATATATTTTTAATGGCAGTGATAGGCCATACTTTCTGAGATTTGTCACCTTTTCAAGAAGTTGTAATTGGTTAAGGACCTTCTTGTGCTGATCTTAGTTCACACTGTTTCATAGCTCCAAAATTTTGCCCCTTCAAATATTCTTTATTAGTTGATATTTCAGAACCCCATTATCTCCTTTGGAGATCACAATCTGTACAAGGAGATATGCAGTTCTCTACATAAATACCTTGGCATGACATTTCAGGTCACTCAGTTTTGCAGAAAGCAGATTCTAAGAAAGCAATTAATGTCCAGGTTTCTACTGCAAAGTGTGCTCAGGATCACCACTTGTGATGGAAACAAAGGAAAGTAAATAACATGAGGCAAAGTAGAAGTTGGGCTGTATGAGTGGGTTCTAACAATTGGCCACACCCCACCCCAAATGAGGAACCAGGGTAGCCCTTGGGATTGTTCTGAGTTGAGTGCAGTAGAGGCATATATTTCTGGTATCAGATATGTGGCAGTACATTGCTTGTGCCAGGTGTAAGGAGAAAGGGAGCAACTTCAGAGCTGAAAGCTCTTATAACTGTCCAATTCTCAAATAATGCTGACAGCAGAGAACCTTCAGCCAGCAGTGCTCAGAGAAACCTGCACAAGAAGTCTATCAGTCTCAATCAGGGATCTGAGCAGTGCACACTAGCATCTACTTACACAGTAGTTCTCAAACCTTTGTTCCCAGTAGAAGTGATTTTTGAACTTTAGCGTGTGTTCAAAATGCCTGGAAGGCTTGCTGAAACACAGCTGGTTGGACTCCACCCAGGGAGTTCCTCTTTCTGTACGTCTAGCTCGAGGCCCAAGAATTTGCATTTCTTATAAGTTCTCAGATGCTGCTGCTGGGACTGCTGGTCTATGAACCATATTTTGAAACCACTGTTCCATAGCACCCTTATTTATGCATTAAGAGAGCAAATCTCAGGAATAGAAAGTAGCCCTCTAGAAATCATCCTGCATTTCTTAACTTGGAAGAGTGATACTTTAGCTTTGGTATATATAGGTGTTTAATATAATAGATTACAATTTAAAAGGCTTTTTACAATTTCTCATATCGATTTATTACATTTATAATCTAGTGAAATTGTCTTTAGGGCCCGTAGGCTTGCATATTCTAAATAGAGAAACTTCAAAACAATCCATATTTACATTCTTCTTTCCTTAGCCAATCTTTTATCTCTTTATGAGTCTCATTATTTTTTATATTTTTATTTATCACATAAGCTCTCTGAAACCATATGGTTGTGGAAAATGAAAAACTAGGAGACACATTTAGCGCTAACTTGAATGCACAAATATGGAAATTAAGTACCTTTGACTTATTTCTTGGGTAGACTTGACACAATTAAAACTTAGGAGTTTAATACACATGCCTTCAACCCAGGAGTGAGTCTGTAGTCATTAAAACCCCACACGAGCAGGAAACAAGAGTTGCATCTGTGATCCAGAGGTTTGGAAAACAGCTCAGTTGGAGAGATTTTTCTGCTGTTGCTTTCACTGAATTCCTTTTAAAGTATTTCTGAATAAGAAAATATTCAGGCTGATGTTGTCAATATTTCAGACCACAAGGGTATCCTTGAAGAAAATGGTGCCTTACTGTCCTGAAAAAGTTTCTCTGCTTCCCTAAGGGCCTAATTTACAAAGCAGAAAAGTGCTGGTAGGATTTGGCTGAAAACCACATTGTCTGGATAGAGCCCTTTCATCTGACTTTCTACATGCTGCTTTGAAAGTTATTTACTAGTTGCTTTCTGTGGAAGTAGAAGGTGAGTGGTGTTTCTAGTTTAAGGACAGAGGAGCTAAAATGGATGGAGCGCCCCTCAGCATGAAGATGACACTGAGAATAAAATGCACACTATCTAATCTCCTAAACTTCAGTCGGCCCTGGGAGACTTTCATAATATTCTTTTATTGTGTCTGAAATTGGACTATATTCAAAAATAAGTCAGTGTCTAACCCAGCATTTATCTTCTAGAATGGGACCACTTATTTCTATCGTGAGTCTTTGGATGAAGTTAGAATAAAAATCTTAGTATAAACTGCACGAAACTGCCTCTTTTAAAAGTCAGTGCCATCGATTGTCAGCACTTACTCAGGAGCTTCCCAGTATATTACATGCCCAACGTTCATATTCAGATGCTTAGAGCAGTAACAATGGCATTGAAGTTTGAAATTCTAATAAACAACCAGCAATTTGGATATTTCTGTTTTGATTGACATTTTACCTCCAAACTAGGGAAATCAGCACAGCTCTGCAGCTGTTCCAGATTTAACTACTTTGCCTAACCAGAACCCCATGGTACCTTTTACCTATACAGTATTAACATTTATTTAGGAGTTGATAAATAGCTTAGTGCAATAGTCATATTTTCCCAATAGTGATATCCTCATAAAACTACTCTCTCCTCCACCAGTTAATGCAGACAGAAGATTTTTATCCAGTATGAGCGCTGAGACTGTACTGTGAAAGACTGTGTGCTCAGCAAAAACCTCACCCATGATGAATAAAAGCTCTTCTGGGGGCTTTGCTGCCGCCAGCTCTGCAGGAGTTGTTTATTGCCTGCTTTGCACATCCCATGATAAAGTTGCTGCTAAAATAAATTGCAGTTTTGCATAATTATTGACAATCACATCTTAACAAGCAGTGTGTATCATATTCGAGTGTTCAATTTTTTGAAATCCATTTTTAGCTTATGTTTAATCCCAGAAAGTGTTTGTGTAGTCACAGAAGGCAAATAAGGCATTTAAATAGAGTACTAATTTTCTCATTGCAGACAAAATTTACCTGAATCTTTTTAGATGGAACAGTTACTACTTAAGGCAATTTTGTTTCCTGAACTATTATTATGCAGGTCTTTGCTCAGGGCAGTTGTGTGTATATCCACATTATATGCAATATGTGTGCTTGTGTGTGTATGTGTCTGTGTGTATGCATGTGGGCATACACTATATACATACATACATACGTACGTACATACACACACACATACATACATACATACATACATATATTGGAAAGGATGATTTAAATTTTTCTCATAAGGGACTTCTGTAATTTCCACTTTAAAAACTGGAAAATTTAGTAATTGAGGTATAGGCAGAAGGAACTAAAACTTTTATTAAGAATTATAAGTAGTCATAATACGTGAGGTTGATGCTCATCATAGCAATAGCTACTGAAGAAGGAAAAATAAAAAATCAGAGAAATTAGTAACAAGCTACGTCATACAACTGGCAAAGATATTGGGGGTTGAACCATTATCTGATTTGTAAGTTTTTACTTTTTCAGCTTGGCACATTCTTTTGGATAATGTCTTTGCTCTAGGACACCAAGTAATGGAGTATGAACTTAACAAAATACTTTTAACAAGCTGGGATTTGGCAAGATAATAGTTTGCACAATTGTTTCTGTGGAATGTTATTTGTCTTATTTTTACTCTTTTTCTCCTTTTGCCTTTACATCCACACCTCCACTTGCCCCTTCAGTATTCAAATCCCAACAATCCATTTGTATTTTTCTGTCTTGTTATTTTACTTATTTAATTCTTGGTTTTGCTTCAGGGTTTTATCAAAGATAGGCATGTCAAGGACATTTAATGTATTGCCTATGAGGATTAACTTCAACACAAACTCAAAGTTGAAAAAAAAAGACTGTTTTAGAATGTTTATGAGCAAAATTTGTAAGGAACAAAATTTGTAAGGAACAAATTTTGTAGTCTCTCTCCCACTCTCTCTCCTTACTCTCCACTCTCTCCCCTCTCTCCCCTCTCTCCCCTTTCTCTGATATGTGTGTGTGTGTGTGTGTGTGTGTGTCTATGTGTGCATATGCATTTCTATAGAATCTTTAATTATTCATTTTTTGAGGGAGTGCCCAGGCATTGACCCAAGGACCTTGAGTTTAGTAGGCCAACACTCCACCATAGAGTCACATCCACAACCCATTGTTCTTTATTTTTAATAGTTCCACTTGCATGATTTCCTCCAAGAGGAAGTTGTTAGATTAAGTAAAAGCAAATCTTTTTTATTATATTTCTTTTTTTACCTATACATTTATATTGTTCCACATAAACACAAAACAATCAGAAAACATATATATGTTACATTCATAGTGATTTGTTATTTGTATTTAGCAAACCTGAAGAAAACATCTCTCCTATCTTGTTGAGTCTAAAATTCTGAATGAAAATCAATATCATATCTCATCTCTATCAACTTAAACATCTATGTAGACCTAAAAACATCTTAACCCCTAAACAACTAAGCTTCATTGTAAAACTAAACTATCTGGTCTTCAACCCCATCAGAAACTTGAGAAGGAATAAAGTTGATTACCTGAATATTTGGAGAGTTTAGATTATCAGCTTTCCAAATGAAAAAAATGGCAGAGACAGTTTGCTACCAGAATAGTCACCCAAAATTCTCTATAACATTGAATCATCATCATCAGTCTTCTGACCAAATATATCTGACAGACATATTTGTGAGGCAAGAACTGCTGAAGACCTGCTTACCTTGTCTTCTCAGAGTTTGGCCATCAACTCTGCTTTCATCCATGATTGCCCTGTTTTAGGCAGAATTCTGTCTGTGGCAGAAACGAGAACATATTGCCCAGTGTCTAGTTTGCCACTTTTGAAGCCATCTCCATAAGGAGGTCTTTTGATGCTCATCATCTTCTTGAGGTAGCTGGGTGTTGCCAGGAGTTAACCTGTCTTGTTGTCAAAGATTCTTTAAAATAATAAAAACATCTTTAAATGCCATATTCTGTAGGTTTCTGAGATTTTTGGAGATCTTATCTAACTATTTTACCTTATATATCTATAGAACATATCTATCATTTAAACCTAAGATTTATATCCTTACGATAAAAATAGACTAGTAATTGACATGACCATAATTTGATCCACTAACAATTACCTTGTATTGCTTAATTATCCTAAACAGCCTGTAAATCTTAAACAAGAGAGTAGAATTCTGGCTGTTGGTTAAATGGAGTGTTTCATCAACACACCATCTTTGCTCATTTTATAGAGTTCATTGCACATACCATCCTGATATTTGTGAATTCCATCTGCCTGTTTCTCCCTTTGCAGAGTGAATGATCGAGAGGTTAATTTGGAAGAAACTCATAGATTACTGCACCAGTTCCCTCTGGACCTGGAGAAGTTTCTTTCCTGGATTACAGAAGCTGAAACAACAGCCAATGTCCTACAGGATGCTTCCCGTAAAGAGAAGCTCCTAGAAGACTCCAAGGGTGTCAGAGAACTGATGAAACAATGGCAAGTAAGTTGAGTGTTTCTGTGTTAGCCCTCTAGTGAATCCAACCAAAGCATTCCAAGTATTTGTACTTGATATGGACAAACTGGGAACAAAAAATAAAGTTGTTTTATTCAGCCTGATATAGCTTAGCACTTGGACAAGAAGAAAAGAGGCAGAACAGTAAAAAAGATTCATTTGTGATTCCATTAAATACCATAAGCTTCTAAAAAGTACATATGTTTTTGACTGGAGGTTTTGTCAAGCAGGAACTTCATTCAGACAGAGTAGGAAGTTCAGGGTTGGTTTATTAAATTAAAATAGTTGCCATTTTTTGCTGTTTATTTAATGTCTTACAGGGAAAGCATCTGTAGGAATTGTCTGTTTTATTTAGTGTTGCTAACTAAATCAGTTTCCCTTCATTACTTTCAAATACATTCTGAAATGTTAATCTGACATTTTGTAGTTTTCTTCCTAACATGATCTGTGAAAATAAGAATGAGATTGCTAAATTTGTTATAGTTAGTGGTTGTACAATTTTCAGAGAATTACTTTCCCCGGAAACAAAAATTATTAATTCCGTGTGCATGAACAGCAAAAAGGAAAGCTTAGAGTAATGTTGCTTAAATGCAATCTTGGCAAGAATAATTTTCTGTAATTCACAGAGGTTTCAAAGATTTATTCTTAACAACTGATTGAATTTTCCTGAACTAATATGCACCACCACTATATATCCTTTCTTTTGTGGCTTTTTGTTATTGTTGTTTTACATGCATATACAAATGAGCATTGCTAGCATCTAGGATATAGTTTAACACAATAATTTGAAGAATTTCTAGACTAAGGAAATACTTTTCATATTGTTCTCATCTACCTATGTCTTACTTTGATGTGACAATTGGTTAGTTTGTTGCATTGGTGCAAACAATTGGTAACAATAATGATTTATTACATCTTGAATTCATCATTCTTTTTTATCTTCCTTTCTGGCTACACTTGCCTATCCACAATTATGCTAGTTTGATTTGACCGTATAGAGGTAATTTGTATAGAATAGTTTATCTTTATCTCTTTAGAGATCTTCCACAGTTTGTAATATAATATATATCCATGAAAATCCATATTTTCTCTCAGCTGAATCTTATATGAATGATTAAACAGGGATTATAGTGCTGTAGCTCATTTGGCTTATGCTGTTCCATACATAAAAATATTCACTTTATAAATGGTTACAAAGCCATTGGAGAATTGTAACTGGTAAATGGGTTCACATTTTCCCTGCACCTATGACTGATATATAGTACAGCTTTAATCAAATGGCTTTTAAAAAAACTATGCTGAAAATAAAAACTAATCAGATTACCTAGATACTTTACTGTCAGATATTTAATAAATTTCCTCGCAAAATAATATAAGTAAGGTTGAGCTCAAAGATATTCACAATCATCTATATAACTTGTATTTATATATGCAATATTTATATGTAGGTTATAATCTTTAAAAACTATACAATTCTGCATCTTGTGGTAACATTATTCCCAATTTTCCTAGAAAGTGCCATATTGGTTTCTAGAGTGATTGTACAAGTTTGCATTCCCACCAACAATGGAGGAGTGTTCACTTTTCTCCACATCCTTGCCAACATGTTCTGTCACTTGAATTTTTATCTTAGCCATTCTGGTAGATATAAAATAGAATCTCTGAGTTGTGTTGATTTGCATTTCCCTGATAACTAAGGATCTTGAATATTTAAGTGTTTCTTGGCTATCCCATATTCCTCTGTTGAGAATTCTCTGTTTAGCTCTGTACCCCACTTTTTAAAAAAATATTTCTCAGTGCTATTTTTAAATGTTAGTGTAGTCATTTTTATTAAATGTTTCTTTTATTTTTTATATATCCATTTATATTGTTACACATATATACAATAAACTACCTATAATAAGAAGAACCATGACACAATCAGGAATTATATAAGTGTTATATTCTTAGTGTTTTGGCTATTTGTATTTGGCAGCCTTGAATAAACCATCCTTCCTATCTTTGTGTGTCTACAATTCTGAGTATAAATCAGTATCTATCGTATTTCATCATTATCAACTTAAAACCTCTATCTAGACCTAAAAACATCTTAACACCTAAACAGCTAAGCCTAATTGTAAAACTAAACTATCTGGTCTTCAACCTCATCAGAAACTTGAGAAGGAGTAAAATTGATTACCTGAGTATACAAGTAGTAGCTTCCCAAGTGAGAAGATGATACAGACAGTTTGCTACCAGAATAGTCACCCAAAATTCTCTATAACATTGGATCATCTTCACCCTTCTGGCCTAATATATCTGACAGATATATTTGAGAGGCAGGAACTGTTGAGGACCTGATTACCATGTCTTGGCAGAATTTGGCAGTGACTCTGCCTTCATCCAAGCTTGCCCTTTTTTAGGCAGAATTCTTTCTGTGGTAGAACCAAGGACATTTTGCCCAAAGGCTCGTTTGCCACATTTAAAGCCATCTCCATAATTAGGTTCTCATCATCCTCTTCGAGGTAGGCTGGGTATTGCCAGGAGTTAACCTGTCTTATTGTCAGTGAATCTTTAAAATTAAAAACAAACAAACAAACATTTTAAATGTCATAATCTGTATGTCTCTGAGGTTTTTGGTTTGGTGGCTTAATTTCTTGAGTTACATATGTATTTTGGATATTTGCCCTTTGTTGTATGTAGGATTGGTGAAGATCTTTTCCCAGTCTGTAGGTTGTCCATTTGTTCTGTTGACAGTGTCCTTTGCCTTACAGAAGCTTCTCAGCCTCCTGAGGTGCCATTTATTCATTGTTGATTTTAGAGCCTGAGTTGTTAGTGTTCTGTTCAGGCAGTTGTCTCCTGTGCCAATGTGTTCCAGGCTCTTCCCCACTTTTTCTTCTAACCGATTTAGTGTGGCTGGTTTTATCTTGAGATCTTTGATCCACTTGGATCTGTGTTATATTCAGGCTGATAAATATGAATCTATTTGCATTTTCTACATGCAGACATGCAGTTAGACCAGCACCATTTGTTGAAGATGCTGTTTTCCATTGTGTGATTTTGGCTTCTTTGTCAAAAATCAAGTGTCCATAGGTGTGTAGGTTTATTTCTGGGGTTTGATGTGATTCCATTGATCAACCAGCCCATTTCTATGCCAGTGCCATGCTGTTTTTATTATTGTTGCTCTACAGAACAGCTTGAGGACAGGGATAGATTCCTCTGGATGATCTTTTGTTGTATAGGATTGTCTTCTTTTTTTCCATATTGAGTTGAGACTAGATCTTTCAAGGTCTGTGAAGACTTGTGTAGGTATTCTGATAGAGACTGCATTTATTCTGTAGATTGCTTTTGGTAAGCTGGCCATTTTTACTATGTTGATCCTCCTGATCCAGGAGCATGGGCGATCTTTCTGTGCTCTGATATCTTCTTCAATTCCTTTCTTCAAAGACTTGAAGTTTTTTCATATGTCTTTTAAAAATTGGATATGTTTGTTTTTAAGTATGAATAGGGAATAAGGAATTTTGTGGCTTGATTTTTTACCTTTTTTCAAAAACAATTGGAAATTATTCTGAAAAAAAAAAACAGTGTTAGCTTTCTTATATCACTTAAAATGCTTTTATGTTCTTCTCAAATCTGTATATATGTATTTCTCACTTGCTTAATTAAACCAAAGTATGATTATCATTTAAAGTCCAATGATGAATGCTTCTGCATTTTTAAGCTGTAGCACTGGTTACATGAAACAATCAAAGGGTCAGAGGTAGAATATGATGATTTTAAAATAAGGAGAGGCTTCTTATAAATTCTTAGTGTTGTTGTTGATGATGATGATGTTGACTGCTGTTGTTAATAAACAGGGTCTTTACTTGGCAGCCAGTTCATTATTTGTATGGGTCGGGGTAACAAGGGCAGACACATGTATGAGAGTCAGAGGAGGACCTTTTGGGCTGTCCCATGCCTACCCATCTTACTTGTGCCAGGATCTCTTTTCTGCAGTGGGCTCTAGCTGGCCTGGGAGCTTCTGGAGATTATCCTGTTTCTACCTTCTATTTCCAGCAGGCATCTTGGTTTTACATCAAATGTATACATGAGGTCTCAGACTCTGAACTAAGACTGTGAAGTTTACAGGCAAGTGCTTTTACCCTGTGCTCTGCTTGGTTTTCAATCAGTATTTCTCCAGCCTCAGACTCCCTGGATGTTAGAATTATCAGTGTATGTTGTTAGAACTATACTGAACTGTATTAATTATTAAAAGAAAAAAGGAGGAGGGGACGCAAATGCTTAGTCAAAGTAATAGCTCTCCCACCAGATCTTGAGTCTTCTCTCTATTCCAAAAATGAGTGAGATTTGTTTTCTATGAAGACTACTGCGTTGTTAAAAATTGTCAATCCTTTAAAATTATTTTTCTGAAGTTGCCAATTGTTCTATGTATAGACTATGACTCTTATTTTTCCTTGCTATATTGACTATTGCTGTTGGTTATTATCTACTTCAAAATCTATTTGATTCTCTCAGAAGTGATCATAATTTATGGGACCTAAGAACACTGAATATATTATAAACTTCATTATTAAAATTAGTGACTAAATTTCACCTTGAAACTCATTAAAATTCTAGGTGTATTAGTAAAAAGTGATATTTACTTTCTTAACTGAAATTATGCTTGTCCATACACTATGATGAAGACACCTTTATTTATTTATCCATTCATTCATTCACTCATTCACTTCATATCCCAGTGGCAGCCCCATCTTTCCTCACCTCCCAAGTTTACCCACCCTCCTTCCACATCACCCTACATTTTACACTCCTCAGAAAAGGGACACACACACACACACACACACACACACCAACTCATCAAGTTGCACCAGGTATGAGCATGCCCTCCTGCCCTGTGGCCTGGCACAGCAGTCCTGCCAGGAGGAAGTAATTCAAAATCCTGCAAGACAGTCCATGCCAGACAGAATCCCCACTCCCCTGAATAGAGGACCTACATGAAGCCCAAGTTACTCAGAGACCACAACCCTGCAGGGACCTAGGTCCAGTCCATACAAGGTTCTTGGTTGGTGCCTCAGTCATAGCAGGCCCTCTGGGCCCTGGGAAGACCCTTTGCTTTCTTTTCTTTTCTTTTCTTTTTATTATACTTTATTCATATTGCATCCAAATTGTTAACCCCTAGCATGTATCTTCTCTTTCCTACCCTTCCTCCCTCTTCTGCACTATCTCCCTCCCCTGGACTTCTGATGGGGTTGGGGCCCTCTTCCCTCACCATCTGAATACAGCCTATCAGGTCACATTCATATAGCCTTTGTCCTACTTCCAAGGGGAAGTGGACAAATTATGGGCACCAGAGTTCATGTCAGAGGCTGTTACCTTTCACCCATACCCATGCAGAATGAGCTACATCTGAACAGGGGGTCTAGGTTCTCTGCATGCATTGTCCTTGGCTGTTGCATCAGTTCATGCCAGCCACTCTGGGTCCAGATCCATTAGCCTTGGTAGTCCTCTTATGGGGTTCCTGAAACCTATGTGTCCTTCCATCCACCCACTCTTCCATACCATTCTCAGCACTCTGCCCAGAGTCCAGAAGGGAGTCCCAGCATCTGTCACAATCTCCCCCACCCCAACACACACACCCTATGTGGAGTATCTCAGAGGACATCTATGTCGGTTAATATCCACTTATAAGGGAGTATACAACATGCCTGTCTTTCTGGGCCTGGGTTACCTCACTCAGGATGATCTTTTATAGTTCTATTTATTTGCCTTCAAATTTCAAAATCTGCAGTAGTATTCCATAATGTAAGTGTACCACAGTTTCTTTATACATTCTTCGGTTGAGGTACAATTAGGTTGTTTCCAGATTCTGGCTATTATGAACAAAGCTGCTATGAACATTGTTGAGCAAATGTCCTTGTTGTATGATGGAGCATCTTTTGTGTATGTTCCCAGAAGTGGTACAGCTGGGTCTTGAGGTAGAATTATTCCCAATTTTCTGAGAAAGCACCAGATTGATTTCCAAAGTGGTTGTACAAGTTTGCACTCCCACTAGCAATGGAGGAGTGTTCCCCCTTTCTCTGCCTCCTCTCCAACATGTTCTGTCACTTGAATTTTGATCTTAGCCATTCTGGTAGGTGTAAGATAGAATCTCAGAGTCATGTTGATTTGCATTTCCCTGATGACTAAGGATGTTGAGCATTTCTTTAAGTGTTTCCTGGCCATTCAATGTTCCTATGTTGATAATTCTGTTTAGTTCTGTACCACAATTTTAATTGGATAGTTTGGTTTGGTGATGTTTAATTTCTTGAGCTCTTTATATATTTTATATATTAGTCCTTTGTCAGATGTAGGGTTGGTGAAGATC
The DNA here is from genome assembly GCF_903995435.1 of Acomys russatus. Lineage (NCBI taxonomy): Eukaryota > Metazoa > Chordata > Mammalia > Rodentia > Muridae > Acomys > Acomys russatus. The sequence goes on from NC_067169.1 coordinate 38,092,283, forward strand.
TTCTCTCAGTCTGTAGGCTGTCACTTTGTTCTTTGACAGTATCCTATGCTTTACAGATTATTTTCTGTTTCATGAGTTCCCATTTACTAATTGTTGATCTTAGAGCCTGAGCTATTAGCATTCTGTTCAGGAAGTTGTCCCCTGTTCCAATGACTTCTGGGCTCTTCATCATATTTTCTCCTAACAGATTTAGTGTGTCTGATTTCATATTGAGGTCTTTAATCCACTTTGACATGAGTTTTATGCAGGGTAATAAATATAGATTTATTTACATTTTTCTACATATGGACCTCCAGTTAGACCAGCACAACTTTTTGAAGAGGTTATCTTTTTTCCACTGTATGGATTTGGCTTCTTTGTCAAAAGTCAAATGACCATAGGTGTATGGGTTTATTTCTGGGTCTTGGATTCGATTTCATTCATTAACCAGCCTATATCTATGCCAGTATCATGCCACTTTTTATACTATTGCTGTATAGTACAGCTTGAGATCTGGGATGGAAGTATTTCCAGAAAATCTTTTATTAAATAGAATTCTCTTGGCTATTTGTTTTGTTGTTGTTGTTGTTTTTCCACATGAAGCTGATAACTGATCTCTCGAAGGCAGTAAAGAATTGTGTAGGTAAAAGATGCCTTTCTTATAGTTACTTTTGACAGTCAAGGTGGAATATTTAAGCCATCTGATTTTATAAAACATCATATAGATCCTGAGCAGAAAAAGTATGAGAATGTTTAAATTGCAATTTTATTTAAAAAATAAAGAACATATTTTATAATTGAATCAGATTCTTTTTCTTTCTAAACATAGTCTCTTTGGGTTTAAGAGATTTGATAAAAATGAGAATGGTTCAGACTTCTAACAACAACAACAAACCTAAAAATTTAATGAATTTGTAGCTTTGCAAATGTTCCACACATTTTGTAAATCTTAGTGACTCTTTAAGTAAACCTTCAATCTCATTGTAGCACTAGCCTGTAAAGAATCTGCCTGGCGCCTTAGTTTAAGGCACCAGCCAAGGACAATACAGGAGGTAAACTTTAAACCCCTTCCCAGATCTAGCCAATGGTCAGAATATTCTCCACAGTTGAGTGGAGAATGTGATACGACTTTCTCACGTACTTTGGTGCCTCACATTTGACCATGTCCCCTGGAGGGGGAGACCTGGTGGCACTCAGAGGAAGGACAGCAGGTTACCAAGAAGAGACTTGATACCCTATGAGCATATACAGGGGGACGTAATCCCCCTCAGGAACAGCCATAGGGGAGGGGAATAATGGGAAAAGGGGGGGGGGGAGGAATGGGAGGATACAAGGGATGGGGTAAACATTGAGATGTAACAAGAATAAATTAATAAAAAAAAAGAAAAGAAAAGAAAAAGAATCTGCCTGGCTATGCTTATGCTATTAGGATGCAGTCTAAGAACTATCATGTCGCCCCCCCCCCCAATCTCTCTGTCCTCCCCTCCTCAACCCTCCAAATTCTCTCTGTTTTTGTTAATTTTTTTGTTGTGTAGTGTTTTCTCTTAGATTATTTGTGAACTACTGAGTTTAACCAGGGTTGTCTGCATGAGCATAAGTGTTAGATTATTTACTAGAGTAAAGCAATTTACCAGTAGCTATGCCACCAGAGAAAATGACTCTCCCTTCCACAGCAACCATTGACTGTATTCCTCTGGGAAGAGTGAGGCACCATGAGTTCCTCTAGCATCCAGCATGGAATGTTAATAAGCCTAATCCTCTGAAAATGTTGTGCCGGAATCCATAGGTGCTAAACATTCTTGAGGACAGACTGAAACTTCTGTAAGTCTCAGAGAGAATTCAAAAGGAAGTCCTGAAAAAGTGTAGTTTAGAAAACTAAGTTAATGGGAACAAATATCCTGGTGTTTCACCTGAAGGAAAAAAGGAAAACTAAATATGGGAAATAATGTTGTATGTACAATGATTTGTGAAACAGATCCATTAATTTAATGTTATTTGAGTTTCAAGATATCATTATAAAGGTTGGACTATTCTTGCTCATATGGAAACATGTTAGTTGAAAGTATTAGAATCTTCAGAATCAACTTGTCTAAATATTGCTATATGATTGGGAAACAACATGAAATGCAAAAAGTACTACATTGAAAAAAATTTCAAATTTAACTGTTAGATTCTATAATGTTATAACTACAAATAAAAAGAAAACCTCTATCAATAAGAAGACACTGTGCACACTGAAAAGCAAATTTTGATAGCTTCTAATAAACATTGTCTTTTATTCTTCACAGAGATTTTGTGATAAACCTAAAAGGTAATAAATATAAAGGCACTTTGAAAGAGCCTTATTCAAGTGAAAGGTCCTTGTTAATATTATTAATTACCATTAGGTAAAAGTCAAGCTGAAGCTATAAGTTTAAAATTGCACTCTATATAGCCAATGAATCAATGTTACATTAATTAATAATAACTATACTTTTCACATTTTATAATCATCCAAGTAATTTTACTTTCATTTTGTAATTTGACTCTCTAAATACATGATGTTGCACTATGACTATTTCCATTTTTAATTAAGGAGAATAAGATTGTAGAAAATGTGTAATTTATCTATGGTTCCCTCCTGAGTATTTAACCAATTTGTGTTTCACTGTTCCACATTAGGAGAAAGCTTATGTAAACCTCAAAGGATAGCCGGATAAGTGTTTTTATAGGGTTTAAGATAGTCTATTTTGTCCATCTATTAGAATAGATAATGATAACTAATGAGCTTTGAGTACTTATTATCACCAGGCAATGTGCTATATATGTGTTAATTTTATGAATATTATTGTAATCTTATTTTCATGAGAAGTTAAAATTTTGGAGGGTTGGGCAACTGCAAACTATTCATGGAAGAATGAGTATTTGAAATTCTGTTTGACTTCTGACATTCTGAGGATCCTGCCATCCTTTCATATTACTCTGACATGGCTCAGGAATTCAAACCGAAGCCCTAAATAACAAAAAGTAAAATTTCAAATCACTCATCTCATTAGAATATTTCAGTTCATAAAAGCATTTGACTCTGTAGACATACTTATTTTTACATTTTTTAAAATAGTTTCTGCATCAGTTTCTCAGTTGAAATGTTGTTTTATGAAATCAGATAATGCTCAGATGCAAACATTCTTGTAAGGCCTCCTTTGGCCAGAATGGTGTGTGTTTGTTTTGTTACCCTTGACCACTGAAATTTTTCCCTCCTTTTGACTTAGTGAGCTGACAGAATGTAGTAAATCTCTCCCCATCTGCTCAGTTACACAGTTCTTATGTGTTGTTTTCCTGGAGATCAATTCCAGGTATTCCCTAGAATTTCTTTCATCTCATTCTCTCCTCTTGGTAGTCAATCGATACACCCTAAATTTCCATTTCTTTTATGTTTCCCTCTAAACAGTCTGCTCATCTCCATTACACCAATGATTCAAGTATTTTCTTTCTCTTTGCAAGATTCATCCTACATATCTTATTGAATGTGGGACTTTCTTAGCTCACATATCTCATACAAAGGACAAACTCAGTATGATGCAGTTATGCCATGTCTTTTATCTTCTATTTTGCTATTTAATACTATATCCTCCCCTCAGGGTGATTTCAGATCATGTATTTATTTATATATCTTATCTCATGTCAGTTTTAAGTTTACTTTTATAAACTCTGGATTTTGCCTACACAATGGCTTATAAAGTACACTTCACTTACGACCACAGAGATTTGTGTTACTATCTTCTCTGATACATTTCTGTCAACTACTTGTACCAATCCAACCTGCATATTTAAACTTCTAAAACAAAATTTAGATGGTAACTAGTCAAGCAACTGTTCCAATTCAACCTGAAGTTTAAAAACATAAATGATAACTAGAATGTAAATTTTTATGCAAGAAGAAATTTAACTGGAATTAAATTACGTTTATACTCCTATTGTCAAGACACTACTTTTGTGTGATTTGTGTCTTAATAAATATTTATTAGTAAATTAAAGAAGTATGACTCTCATTGGCAAAGCTTTTATGTCTTCTAAAGGCACTTTTTAAATAGTCTTTTATACTCCTTCAACTTCTTATCAAGCATTGGCAACAAGGGTGAATTTCTAAGCGTATTCCTTATTTTGTCTTTCCATACATCCTCAGTTTCTACAAAATGAACATCAAGCAAGATTATAGTTGTACTTTTTAATAATTAAATTCCTGCTTTGAGAGTTTTATACTTGTATGTAATGTATTCTGATTATGCCCAGCCATGACCCTCTCTTATCTCCTCCCCCCACCACTTTCTTACAAATCCCTCTCCCACATTCATGTGGGAAATTGAAAAGGGTTGCTGTTTTGTTCATTTGTTTTGACACACTAAGCTTAAATAAGCATACCCACCTATGTGATCATGAGCGTGAAAAGAACAATTAGGACTTGGTGTGCTCACCAGCAGGTGCACAACTGAAAACGATGACTCCTCCTCACACCCCAGGAATTTTTCAGTAGCTAATATTTTAACAAGGAAGAGTTAGGATGCATATGCTCCACCTCTATCCATGATTGGCTATTGACAGTGCCTGCTTCTGCAGGTCTAGTGTAGGCAACCACAGCAGCTCTGAGAACTGGGTCAGAACCGGTTCATTCTTCTAAGATTTCCTTTCTGCATCTAAGCCTACGCAAATACTACCTACTTGTCAAGAAAAAGTCATATTGACATGAATATTTTTCCCTCCGCTGAAAGTCATACATCTCTGTCTTAATTCCTATAGGAATTTCTCTGCATAGTAAATAATGTTTTTTGTTTGTTTTTAAATTTCTTTTGGAAAAGTTAGTATTTAGTACTATGAACTTTGAAATATGGCTGTGTGGATTTAAATAATGTTGATCATAAACTCCTTTCTTAATTGCTTTTGGATTGCATCACTATAAATAAAAAGTAACCACAGCTATACTTAATGTATTTTATGAAACTGATATGAAATCATATATATGAAGGTCATAAAACAATATATGACATATACTAAGTAACCAATAAATACAATTAGCATGTCATTACATTTATTCTTGTATTCATATGTACAGGTAATGTTAAACTTTATGTAAATATTTATTGATAAGTTTTCATACTATTCATTGTGTTATAAGCCTTTTGAGGGATAATTCTCATTTGTGTGAGAATGTACATAAATGTACATAAACAAACAACTGCTTAAAGTATTGGCATCCGTGAATGCTGAGACTTCATTTAAAAAGAAAAAGTATTTGTTTTTTGTTTGTTTGTTTTGTTTGTTTTGTTTTTGTTTTTGTTTTAGAGAGGGTTTTGAAAAAGTATTTGTTAGTCTTTAGTTTATTTTAGTTTACATGGCAATATTGACTCAAAAAGCTCTTTAAAATCTCCAGATGAAAACAACCTTAACAACCTATTTTTGAGAATAAACATACCAAATTAAAAATATAAAAATGATATTTTGTTTTGCATAGTGACCTCCTTGGGGAAGAAAACTGACTTGTTATCTTTTTCTCTTTCAATTAGACACAAAGATTCCTTGAAACCTACTTTGACAAAAATAGCTTATTTTTCCCATCTGAGCAACAGGGGAAATGGCATCAATGTCTTAAAGAAATATTAATGAAAATCTTTGCTTTGGTTTGGTTTTGTCTTACTTTATTTTGTTTTGTTCGTTTTGACTTTTAAAATGTTTTTTGAGAGACAGGGAAGGAAATTGAAGTTGTGTGGCTGGGGAGGTGAGCAGGATCTCAAAGGAGTTGGGGAAGTAAAAGAATGTGATCAAAGTATATTATATGTAAAAAAATAATTTTAATGAAAAATTAAATAAAATAACTGTTTTAAAATTATGCCAATAGAAACCACTGAAGAAAATCAGTGGGCTCAAAAACTCACTTTCTCTGGATCTGGCCCAGGCACACAGTTTTTCTCCAAAGAAATATAAGAAAGATCAAGGAAAATTAGAGTACAGAAAAAATTCAAGTAATTCCCTGTCACAGTCTCATCTTTTCTTTTATCCTGGAAGAATTTTTACCCTTGACTGTCTTTAGGAGCATATTTAACATGATAAAAATGATATTCCAGTATATGATCAATGTTAGGTCTTCCATTAACTGTTGAATTTGCAAAGACTAATCAGTAATGAATTTTAAAACTATATTTTAAATTTCCATCTTAATATTTATCTTCCTCCTTTGTTAATTCTGATAATAAATCATTTTAGCTATAAAATATTGCTCACATTAAAAATAATTTAGTTTGTCAGTATGCGATTTTCATTCAACATGAGATCCATTTGCAATTTATGTGGTTTTCTAAGTTACATTAAAAAGAAATGTCAGAAAGTTTACTTATTTATTTTTTTACTGATCTTTGTGAGTTTCACATCATATACCCCAACCCCACTCGTCTTGCTGTCACCTCATATCTGTCCTTTGCCCTTGCAACATCTCATATGATGAGAAAGTTGACCTTTTAACAGTATCAAATTTTAAAGAAAAGTTCTTGAACAAAGGTCTGTGCATAAATTATGCAATCTCCATAAAGTTAAAAGAAATCGTGCCTGCTATGAAAGAGTGATACGTTAATATGAGAGGCATAAACCATTCCTTATTGGAGATCCTATTAGTATAGGTGGAAAAAATCCCATTAATTGATAGTGAAAAGGCAGCAAATTATTTCTATTTGCTTCACCATCTGTGGTTGTCCTTAAGGAGTCTGTTAGCATGTTGCCTTTTCAGTGTTACAACTTACAACACCCTGTATCATTACAAATATCATCTTTGCTTTCTCTAAAGATTTCAGCTTTTCCTGTATAATGATTTTCCACTTCTCACCTCTCTTAAGTATATGTAATTCTCTAGGACTTTCAGAAATAATTATTCTCTGCAGAATGCAACATTTCATTGGCTCCTGTGGGTCAACCATTTTTCATGCCAATACTTTGCTCCCACTTCAACATTTCAATACTGGATTCAATTAAAGGCTGTGACCCCAGGAGAATAAGACTTGGATATTTATGAGATACTTGATAAGACAATCTCTCATTTTTTCAACTTAACACTGTGCTTGAAAATGGAAATGAATTCTGATAACATTTTTACAAAACATGGGGAAAAGCCAGTGCTCTGTGGAAAGGGGATATGTTATTATTGGAATACAACACTTGATTAGGAAATTGCAAATGTATGTGTCTTCTGTGACACAAAAGAGAAGTATATATTCTTACAATGCATATATCTAGTAGAAGAATATGCTTATTGACAGAATTCTTGAATGTGTCCTTTCAGGTGACCTATTATTGACAAGTGAAGTTTCCTGCAACAGACTAAAGAGAATCAATAAGTTTTGTTGTTGTTGTTTTTGTTTTAGAGAAAGCATTTAGGTTTTTTATTTAAATAAAATGTAACATTCATATCTTCTCTTTTCCCATAGAACTAAAAAATAATAAAACTGCTAAAAATCAGAATAAAATATCAGACACAGGAAGTCATGAATGTTAGTGCAAGCTTGAAACTATTTAAAAGGTTGTGATACATAGACCCAGAGTGGCAGCCAGCTATTTAATGAGACACACTGTCAGTTTTCTGTGAAGTGTCTCCTTTAAGTTCATATAGTTAAAAACACTTTACTAGATGGTGCTAAAACCCCAGGGTTTGGCTCTCACTAAGCCTCTTTTTTACTGACACTTCTTAAATGTTCCATAAACTTCGAGAATTAATAGTTTGCAAAACAAAAATCCACATAAAAAGGAACTGAAAATCATGGGAATTGGCAGAAGAGGGCAAGGCAGACCTAGCTAAGAATAAAGAGAATGTAATGAAAATAAGTACAGTATCCCTTCAATTACCCAGACGAGGAGATACACCTATAAGCCTTATGACCACCATCAAACAAGCTATTCTGATTAGTTTTTGCTGTATGATCCAGTTACTTGTTTTGCTTACCAATCTATAATATGAGCAAAGACGATTATGTCTTGCATGCATGTTCTTTAAATAACCTGGTGTAGGTCAGCTTTCATTGAAGGAATCAATTTTAAGAGGGCTCATTCACATGCTTTGCATACACTAATTAATAGCTCATTTGAATACTTCTCAATAATCTGAGCACATGGTAGCAATAAGATCTTACTTTTTCTCTTTAATCTATCTCCTTCCACTCTCGTCCTTTTCTCTTTGCATATACTCTTTGATGTTTTCTCTATCTTTTTCATTTCAATTGACTTTCATCTATATAAAAATGAATATCACTTCTACCTGACTCCAGGTTGTATCGATCTTGTTCACCTAAATGCTCATTCTTAAATTTTTCATTCATTTACCTGCAATCCATTGAAGTTGAATGAATGACAAAAACTAATTTTTTAAACAATAATAACACTGTCTTGAATAAGAATAAAAAAGAATTCAACAAATCTTTTTAACAATCCAACAGTTCAGTTGAAAAACAGTGAAGTAGTTGCGCTGTGGTGGCGCATGCCTTTAATCCCAGGAGTCAGAGCCAGGAGGATCGCCGTGAGTTCGAGGCCAGCCTGGTCTACAAAGTGAGTCCAGGACAGCCAAGGCTACACAAAGAAACCCTTTCTTGGAAAAAAAGAAAAACAGCCAAGAAATATTAGTGAATTTTAGGAACATTATGCCTATTATATCAAATATAAAAAAAAATAAACTGTGTAGTTTCACTTACGGCAGTCCCTAGACTAGCCAAATTCATATTGCTAGAAAATTAAAGGATGACTTCCAGTGGTATGTGGAACAGAGAATAGGACTTTTTTATTTATTGGATACCTGAGTTTCAGTGTGAGATAATGGACATTTTCTAAAAGTGGATAGTGATGATGTTTGTAAAACACAGGGAATGTGCCTTATACAATTGGAATGTACATTTAGAAACTGCTGAAGTACCAGATCTTTTTATGCATATTTAAAGACAGTACAATATAGGAAGAAATGAGTTAACAGACATCTGTTTGGAAGATTTCTAATTGACATAAATTTATCAGAGAATTTAAGCATTTTATATTGTTACTTCTAGCTTCTGTGACTGGAAGAATTCAGTATTTTTGGAGATCTCACTTTATCTTGTAGAAAATGGTGGACCTAAATTTGGCAGAGACCTTTAGTAAGATGGCAAAAAGATGGAAATGCTGGTCATTGATTTGTCTTTACCATTATTTGCATTTTATATTTTTATTTATAATTTTCAGAATTTTATAAACAATTTTTTCCTCACATATCACATATTTACTTCATTACTATAAAAATGAGCATAGCATGAAATTACATCTCTCTGTGTACCTTCAAGTTGGTAAATTAGTTAGAGGTAGCCATGCAAAAGATTCTTCTCTTTGATTATTTGTAGCATGCACCAAACTCATTTTTCTTTAATGTTTAAGACTTTATCATTATTTACTACACATGCATAATTACCCCTTTTTCTTGCATATGTATATGGAGTATATTGTATGCTTTTACACATATATGTACATAGCTACACATAGACATATATTTAAGGTGTAACCAAATGAAAATTCTATTGTAAGGACAGAATATCCAAGAAAGAGAGAGTGACAGACAGACAGACAGTCTGACAGACAGACAGACAAAGACAGAAAGACAGAGAGACAAAGATGGGTGGTGGTAGTGGAGAAAGTCGCAGCGGTAGACAACAAAAATATGGCTCCAATTTTTCATGTTTCCTACCCATTCTTGTTGTTGGAGAGCTCACTCTTAATAAACTAGCCCCAAAAAAAAATCTGTCTAGGCGTTAGGTAGTTCTACCCACTTATATCTGAAAACAAGTGAATTAGATGATTGGTTGTGTCCATTTAGCTCTGAAGTTTTAGAAATTTAGATTCTCACAGAACAGATTGTGAGAAGTAAATAAATGAAGAAAAATAACAGCCTTTCTACTTATATTGAAGTATTTTTCATTTGCTGTCTCTATCTCCAAAATATATCCAATCAGGAATAGTATTGTTTATTCCTCCCACTGTTTGGGGAGAAACATGAAGGAAAGCTAAGCCAGATGGTATCTAGAAGATTTACATTGTCATTTTCATTCCTTTCCATTTGCATATTATATAAAACTGCCCATGCTTCCATATGAGACATGATCATTAATTTAATGTTGTGATCTAATGGCTCATGACATTAAAATTTAAAATTAGTCTATCATGGCCAAACTATGTATTCTAAAGGAAAATTTCTTTTGTAGATTGAATCCTACAATTTAAACAAACAATGTTATTGGCTAATTCTTCATAATTATGTTTTGGCCTTGATTTAGATAGTCTCTCATAACAATACATTTTGTTAAACAAGATCCAGCTTATAGTAAATTTCTCAAAATTACAGTTTAGAAAGGAAAAATAAATTTATTTTTATTTGGGTTATATGAGTGATGTGTGTGTTTATAGTAATAAAATCATTTGGTTAGCGACAATTTGTAAAATTGGACCTGGGCTGTTGGTGTTCTGTTCAGGAAGTTGTCTCCTGTGCCAATAACCGGAAGGAAAATCATGGCATATTTGCTATCTACATTTAACTCATGGTGAGTGGATTATCAATAACGTTTTAACTAAATTTGTGTCCTGAAAACATGTACCTATTACAAATTGTTCATTATTGTTCCATGTATAAGATCAGGTAATGAATTGGTCATCCTTGGGTTATTCAAAGATTTATTGTGAAGCAGGTTTGAGTTTGTCATTTTACTTACTTGAATTTTATTGCATAAACTTTTTCTAACATAAAATATTGCATGTTCTTAATGTGACTAAAACACAAAAAATATCTGACATTATGGCGAGACAAACACGTAGAGATGGTGGGAGAAATCAAAGAGACAATGAAAGAAAAAAAATCACATACTGTCTTATCATATAGAGTCAGATAAACAAAGATAGAGAGGAATAATTTGGCTTTCTTGAATAAAAGACAAAGAAAGAGGGTAGAAAATTCTGCTACTTTACCAAATGTGATTCTGAAAAATCGAACACAAGTTATGGCAACATTTCAGCTCACAAAAAGTTAGACAATTCACCTATCCTATAAGAACTTTGAAGTGACTTTTGAGAGTATAAAATTCAAATCCAATAATACATGCACCTGTGCTCAAATAATATTGATAATATTGCACCTGAAAAGAAAATGAGTGCTTCAATAGAGAGGCAGGTTTGAGCATCAATCTCAGATGTTTTCAAGTGTATCCTCTGTCTGTCTGTCTGTCTGTCTATCTGTCTGTCTCTCTCTCTCTCTCTCTCTCTCTCTCTCTCTCTCTCTCTCTCTCTCTCTCTGCTACTTACAAAATAGAAATCTACCAAAACTTGTCAAAAATTAAGAGAATGCACAAAAATTAGTAATTCTAAGAAGAGATATATAGGAGAGAAAGAGAAAGACAATAGTGAAAAAGGTGGGAAGAGGAAAGAGGAGTGGGAAGTAATTACACAGTATATAATACTGAAAAGTTTCTTTGCTACAGACTACCTCATCAGAAGTCATAAATTCTTGTGATGTGATATTTTTGTTTATTATATGACATTAGAAAATAAGTGTATCCAATAACATTAAGTACAATGTTATATTCTAATTCCCATATAACATAATTATATGGTTTAAACAGTAATGTTAAATTTGGATAACATAAAGCTTTTGAATCAACAGGTATTCTCAGGTCCCTCTACTTGAAATAACTTAGCCCATCTGTAACTAAAGGATTAATTCCTTATAAAGGTGTGTAGGGTGGGGAGGGTTACAGATCCTTTCTTAAATTTAATAGCAGGTTAATCACGAAAACATTAAAAATACAAAACAATCACCAAACATGGGTAAATACTGTGGCAAAAATGTACAAGTACAGACATATCATTTTCTGTTTTGTAGTATGTCATCTGCTTTAGAGAAACTGCTACATAGCTGTGAAAGTTTCAGAGAATAACTTCATTTCTTCCCTCATTTATACAATCACAATTTTAACACTGTTTCATCATCAGTATACTGAAGTTTTCAAACCCTGGCCTTTGCTTTGATCGTGTGTTTTGCTTTAGCAAACGACAAACAAGTAAGAAGGGACAGAACTTCCTGTTCTAGAATGGGCTTCTGGCATACGTATGAGAATAATATGCTCACTGAGGCTGAACTGAGGAAGAAAATGAGAGATTTTTTCCATTATATGGATTTGGCCTCTTTGTAAAAATCAAGTGTCCGTAGATGTGTGAGTTATTTCTGTGTCTTTGATTCAATTCTATTGATCAACCAGTCTATTTCTATGCCAGTACCATGCCATTTTTATTAATGTTTCTCTATAGTGTAGAAAAAAAATAGCATCTTCAACAAATGGTGCTAATCTAACTGGATGTCCACATATAGAAAGTGCAAATAGGTCCATATTTATCACTCTGCACAAAACTCAATCTAAGTGGATTAAAGACCTCAACATAAACCAGACACACTAATTCTATTAGAAGAAAAAATGGGGAGGAGCCTGGAACTTATTGGCACAGGAGACAACTTCCTGCACACAACACCCATAGCTCAGACCCTAAGATCTACAATCAATAAATGGGACCTCATGAAACTGAAAAACTTCTATAAGGCAATGGACACTGTCAACAGAACAGAATGACAACCTACAGACTGGGGAAAGATATTCACCAACTCTTGATCCAACAAAGGGCTAATATTCAAAATATATAAAATATTCAAGAAATTAAGCACCACCAAACCAAAGTACCTAACTTAAACAGCTAATTCTCAACCTAGAAACATTGAGTGGCTGAGAAACACCTAAATAAATGCTCAGTGTCCTTAGTATTACGGAAATACAAATCAGAATGACTCTGATATTCCATCTTACAACTACCAGAAGGAGTAAGATCAAAAATTCAAGTGACAGCACATGCTAGAGAGGAGATGGAGAAAGGGGAACATTGCTGGTGGGAGTGCAAACTTGTACAACCACTTTGGAAATCAATCTTGTGCTTTCTCAGGAAAGTAGAAATAGTTCTACCTCATGACCCAGCTATAATACTCCTGGGCATATACCCAAAAAAGATGTTCCACCATACAACAAGGACATTTGCTCAACTATGTTCATAGCAGCCTTATTCATAAGTCATAATCTGGAAAAAAACTAGTTGTTCCTCAAACGAAGAATGAGTAAAGAACTGTGGTGCATTTACATAATGGAACAATACTCAGTTATTAAAAACAAGAAAATCTTGGAATTTTTAGGCAAATGGATGGAACTGGAAATTATCATCCTGAGTGAGATAACCCGGCCTCAAAAAGACAGGCATGGTATATACTCATAAATGGATATTAGTCCAACATAGCTGTCCTATGAGTATCTCCACTCAGCGGGAGATTGAGACCGATGCCTGGAATCGCTGCTGGACTCTGAGCAGAGCTCTGAGAGTGGTATGGAAGAATGGGGGGGATGGAATGACCCAGAGTATTCAGAAACCCCACAAAGAGACCATCACAGCCAGGGGATCTGCAAAAACTGTTGCACCAACCAAGGACAATGCATGCAGTAAACCAAGACCCCCTGTTCCAATCTAGCCAATACACAGCTCATTCTCCATGGCTGTGTGGGGAGTGGGGACTGCTGCCCACATGATCTCTGGTGCCCCTTATTTGATCACTCTTCCTTGGTGGGGAGGCCAGGTGGACACACAGAGGACAGGGAAGCAGGCTATCCAGATGAGACCTGACAGGCAGTGGTCATATGGTGAGGGGGAGGTCTCCTTCTGTCAGAGGTGTCGGGGGGGGGGGAATATGGCAGAAGAGGTAGGGAAGGTGGGAATAGAAAGATACAAGGGAGGGGATAACAATGGAGATGGAATCTGAATAAATTATAATAGTTAAAATAAAAATATGTTTATCTTTGCTTTAATAATACTTTCCCATTTTAGACCCACCAAACTGTTCCAGTTTTTCAGATGTTTTTATTGATTTCTATTTTATTTTATAGTTCATTTATGCACCCTTAAGTTATACAGATCTAATGTACTCAAAACGTATTTAAAAATTAGGTCTGAATTAAAGAGAGCTCTCAATTTTTCCATTAAAAAATAAGAGATATGTAGAGCAAAGCTACAGTAGATGTGCACATTTTGAAAAATTTCTGATGCCTTCAGCTTCATTCCATATTATGCTGACAAAAGTAACTTGAAGCAGAAAGTAATTTACCAACTGTCTTTGTCTTAAAAATCTAAATTAAGCTTAGCTGTTTCTGAATTAAGATATTTTTAGGTCTAAGTAGATGTTTTAAGTTAATAAAGATGAGATATGATAGATATTGATTCACATTCAGAATTTTAGACTCACTAAGATAGGAAATATGTTTTCTTTAAGGTTACCAAATGCAAATAGCCAAAACACTATCAATGTAACATTTGTATAATTTCTCATTGTTTGTGGTTCTTCTTGCTGTATGTAGTTTAGTATATATGTGTGTAATAATATAAATGAATATATAAAAAATAAATAATATTTCTTAAATATCTAAAGCTCATATTTTATTTTAGTGGTTCATGATCATATATACATTTTAAAATAAGATGTTCCTTTAGTGACATTACTTTCTGTTTGTGTGCTTAAATGAATGTTATTTTCTGTTAAAACATTTGAAGCACATTACTAACGACTAAACTTGAACTGATATACACATTTCTGGACTAAGTGTTAGGGAAAAAATCCCAGCTATCCATTCCTTACATCATGGCACTTGATGAAAATGTGCTCCATTTCAATGCTTCCTAGGTTGCCAGGAGCATCTGATTGGTACTTGGTTTTTGTGAGAGATATAAAGTAGTGAATCCCAACACATGGCTTAACCTTCATGATGCTATGGCATCATGTTAATTGCCCTTGTATTTTATCTTCATAGAGATTCCTTTTCAAAATGCAGCATAATATTAGAAATGATATTTTAAAATTGGCACAAATTGGTTGTAACTAATTTTGACACAATAATTAAAATTAAATGCATAGATCCAGCTAGTTAAATAGTTATAAGCTAATACTGTGAAAATACAAATATTGTGAACATATTTTTAAGACAATACATTTCACATGTCTTTTTTCAGTTTTTAATTATTTTCATTAAAAGTAATTAATTTACTTTACATTCCAATAAGAGATTCTCCTTCCTTCTTTCCTCCAAGTCCTTCCCTCTCCTTCTCTTCCTCCTATGACCCCTCCCTTTTCCATAGAGAAGGGGAGGCTTCCCACAGTATCAACCCTCCTTGGCATATCAAAATGTAATAAGACTGGGTGCATCCTCATCTGTTGAAGCTAGACCTCTCCAGGTAGGAGAAAAGGATCCAAAGACAAGCAACAGAGTCAGAAACATGCCCTGCTCCTGCTGTTAGAGGTCTCACATGAGGACCAAGCTGTAATTTTGTTACATATGTATGGGCGACCTAGGTCCATCCCATGCATGTTACTTGGTTGGTGGTTGAGTCTCTGTGAGCCCCTGTGGGACCAGGTTAGTTGATTCTGTAGGTTTTCTTGTGGTGTCCTTCACTTCTCTGTCTCTTTCAATTCTTCCTCCCTCTCTTCCACGAGGTTCCCCAAGCTCTTCCTAGTGTTTGGCTGTGGTTCTCTTCATCTGTTTTCATCACCTGCTGGATGAAGCTAGCCTTCTGTCTGCAACTGTAGCAAAATACTGTTAATAATGTCAGGGGTAGGATCCCTCTCATGTCATGGGATTCAAGTTGGGCCAGAGAATTTGAATAATTAGATTATTCAGAACTTTATCCTCTTTGATTTGTGAATATAACTTACACTGTCTATGTAAAAATAGATGGTGGTTGCAGACAACCAAACAATGAAGTAGATTTGCCTTGAGAACAAAATTCTTATCATATATTTACAGTTTTAAAAGGAGAATTTCAGTAATTCTCTAAATTTAAGGAAACAACACAAGAGAATAGCACTGATTTGTTCTATCACTTTGGCCAAATCAAATTTGAGGCTTCCAAAAGACATTACCTCATTAATTCAGACACATTTGAAGCAGTTCTTGTTAATATTGCCTTAAAGTTAATTAATGACATAAATGGTTACCAGCTGAATTAAGTACAGGTATATTTTTTTGCTAATTGCAGGAGAAGATAGAAAGCATTTTACAATATCACAGTATGATTGAACAATATATCTCAAAAGATTGATCATCTCACTACTTGTTGATTTCAGCAGAGAAGCTTTTTCCAATATCTGTTTTAGCTGTAGTCCTGACATTTTTTTTCTAATTTTCTTAGTTTTTGAGTTCTTAAATGAGTGCTGCATTTGCATCATTGCTATTGCTCTCTCTTCCCTTCCAACCCTCCTATCCCTAATCTACTCCCTCAAGTATTGCTGACCAGTTCTGTATTTTGTCATATACAACAGAGAGAGAGAGAGAGAGAGAGAGAGAGAGAGAGAGAGAGAGAGAGAGAGAGAGAGAGAGAGAGAGAGAGAGAGAGAGAGAGAGAAAGAGAGAGAGAGAGAGAGAGAGAGAGAGAGAGAGAGAGAGAGAGAGACAGAGACAGAGAGACAGAGACAGAGAGACAGACGAGAGAGACAGAGAGACAGAGACAGAGACAGACAGAGACAGACACAGAGACACAGAGAGGCAGAGAGGCAGACAGAGAGAGTGAGGAGAGAGTCCATTTAGTGTTGTTCATAGGTACATGTGTTTAAGGATGACCACTTGGATTTGGATAAAAATTGTATTGACTATCAGAGGAGTAATCCCTGGAGAAAACTAATTGTCATTGATTTTCTGTAGCTTCTTATCTAGTGGTGAGGCCTTGTGAAATTTTTCCTATTCTTGTTGGCATGTTGACTGTGTTGTCAGTATGCCCTCTTGTTTAGGTGATCATATTGCTGAGATTTCATGTGTGAAGTCCTATGCCTTTAATAAAAACGCTATCTTATAGGAAGTGTCCTGGTCTTCAGGCTTTTACAATCTTTCCATGCCTCCTTCCATGATGTTCCCAGAGTTTTAGATATAAGTGTTGTGGTCTAGATGCATCAGTTCAGCTGAGCACCTTGCAGTCCACTGTTCTCTGTATTTTGACTAGGTGCACTCTGTAATGGTCCTCATTTCTTGAGAAAATAGGCTTCTTTGCTGAGGAGTGAGCTCTGTACTTTTTTTCCTTTACTGTTTTTATTTTTGTGCTTATAATATAATTACAACATTTCTTTCTCTCCATTCTTTGTTCCAAGCCCTGCCAAATAACTCTCTGTGCTCTCATTCAAATTCACGGTGGTTTCTTTTTAAGTGTTATTGTGTATGTATATACATATATCCCTAATGTTATAATCACTGAGTGGCATGGTTTTCTGAATATAAGTATGTGGAACATAGTTATAAATTATACTGACTTAAGAAAATGGCATTAGTAGGCTCTCTTTTAGGTTCCATGGCCTAACCAGCCATAGTAAGTTAGTTAGATTTACAGTAACAGGCATAAATTCCCTCAGACTGAGTGGGCTGTAAGTCCTATTATATGGCTGCTGGTTACATCCAAGATAATAGTGACCACTACTGTAGCCTTGCCAATCTCTTGTCATAATGTTCTGTTATAGTTTGTAAGCTTTACAACTAAGTAGGACTGTCGGTCTTCTCCTTTGGCAGTTTGAATAGCACCTTCAAATACTATGAAAGCTAGTCTTCATGGAAGAGGCTTCCAGGCCATTTCCTGCTTAATTTTTCCATGTGCTGAAGTTTATGGTGTTTACAACAATAGGGTCTTACTTTCAAGTTCTGAAGGCAACCAAGAATGATAGCAACAGCCTATACTGTTTGGTAAGTTTCTTGGATCCCCACTGGCCAACTGCTTGAAGGAAAACTTCCCCATGCCTAGCACTAGAGTTATTTTGTTAGTCTATGAAATAATTCTACTTAAAATATTTTGCAATTAAATGTATAAAATAATGTCTTGGGAGAACTCTAACTGAGATTGAGGAGGGAATACAATACTAAGAGAGGACATAAAGAAAATATAAATAACAATAAAGATAAACAAAAAAATCTGGCATTTTTGTACTGTTGTAGTCAAAGTTACTATTGTGTCTTCCGTATAGATATGTTTTTATGTACTATATGGTCTAAAAAGTAAATACACTTTAATCTTCTAGAGAAGGTACTTGAAAGAACAAATGGAAGCTTCATGTGAATTTGAATATACTACATTATTCATTTAGGTTATCTAGATTAATTGCATAATGTTTGAAAGGAAAAGGATCACATGATAAGTCCTGGGTCTCCACTGTCCCATGTCATGAGTTTTATTCCTATAGAAGAGAAACAGAGAGTGGGAAGAGAATGAAATCTGCCAATACTGTAAATATATAAATAATAAAAGTGACATTGAGACTGATTCTGAATCATCCCTATAAAATGACTTGGATCCTGAAAATGCAGCTAATGGGAGGTGTATGCAATCTGTTGATCACAATTCATGTAGGAATGCTCTCTTCCAGAGATTGGTATAATAGAATTTTCAAAATCTTTTTCTCTACATGAAAATGGAAAACCACATACCTAAGAGACTGTAATTTATAAGAAAAAACATTTTTCCTACCTTAATAAAAGAACAGTTCCCATTTTTCTATGGGAAACACTTAGGCTGTTTCCCTCAGTAGAAGAATGGATAAAGAAATTGTAGTACATTTACACTATGGAATGCTACTCAGCTATTAAAAGTTAGGAATTTCCAAAATTTATGGACAAATGGATTAAACTAGAAATGATCATTATGAGTGAGTTAACCGAGAAGAAGAAAGAGTCACATGGTGTATACTCACTTATATCTGGACACTAGCACAAGGGGCATGTCCCATGAAAGTCTTCAGTTACCAGGAAAGTGGGACAAAGGGGAGGACATCCTATTGGGACTCTAGGTGAGAGAAGTATGGGAGAATGGGGAAATAGAAGGACCAGGAGGGTCCTAGAAACCTATAAGAAGAACATTGTGCTGGGAGGATCTGAGCTTATATAAACCTATTTTTTTCTGAGAACATTAAGAAGCATAAATTACGTAATCATTAGCTATTTAGCAAAAAGAGATGGAAGCTCTAAGTTTTAGTGCAGAGATCCTGTGGGGGCAGGAAAATATTTACCATGGGTTAAATAAGATATATATATACCATATTTTTCAAAATAAAATAAATTATGGTAAGATTTTATATACATAAATGAAGTCCTTTCGGGTAACTAGTTAACAAGTAATTATTTTGTGTTGCAATTTTTCTTGTTTTTCAGAATCTCAACAGGAAAAATAAGCTTATTAGTATTCATCATTTATGAAATTATTGATATTCCATAAATACTGTAATTTACATGTTCTTTGATATAAATTAAGTGGCGTACTTTGCTTTTACCCCTTTCATATGATTTAGAACTTTGCTGAAGTTCTTGTTCATGAAATCACTCTGAACATCCACACTGTACTTTTTCATATAACTTAGTAAAATGTTTAATCTCTTTTCCTTGCTGTTTTGGTATTTCTTATAGAAGCCTATGTTTACTTAGAATGTGAGACTAAGTGAGTCTAGCTACAGAATCAAATTATAGTCAGACAACCTACAAGCTGCTGTGCTGTCTTAAAAAGTCCACACTTATACATTGACAACTGGAACCCTTTGATAAGAACATCCCAAACACTTCTTTTTGTGTGGGCTGCCTCCATTTGGACTTCTCATTTCTGAACATTTCTTGGATACCCTCCAATACTAGTATCATTGTTGATCTTTGCCACTTAAGTAACCTTAACTTCAATTTATACCCAGTTTACTAAGGCAATTATAAACAACAGTCGTAATCTCACATAAACTATTTCCTTAGAAACAACATGCTGGGAAACCACTAAAATGCAACTTATATTAATAGCTATGTATTAGTAGCACCTGTTATCTACCTGAGATTGACAAGACTCATATTTCATGATGCCCAGAAAGTCTTGATCTCTCAGATTATTTTTTCTCCCTGATATGATCTTTTAAATTGTATTTTTACAAGTATTAAAAGCTCTGAGTAGTAAAGCATTCACTTTGTTAAACATAGAGAGATAAATGGAATCATTCCCTTTATGTTCTAATGTTTGAGTAATAACTACAATTCATATACTTATTTGATACTTCAAAGGAAAATTGGCTCGGCAGAAGTATTGTCATCAGATCTATACAGAATGTGCATCTTCCATTCTTTTGAGATGACTTATTGGGTAAAAGGAGAGTATTTTTAAAAACTTAGATGTGCTATTCTCTTGAGTCTTGGAACAGCAGTATCTATGGATTATAGACTCCAAGGGGTGAAAACACAATCTTGCAATCATTGAATGCAATATTCAGATAAGAAAAATGAAGTCATGGAAGTACACATTAAAATATCCTAATTGTGTAACCTCCAATATAAGAAAAATAATTGCTAGATTTCGATGTTTCATATTACAAAATCACTTCATTGCTTCCTCACTTGGTCTTCCATATGTTTCCCAGATTTTCCAGCTTAGGAAAACTGTCATTCATATTCAGACTACCTAAAACACACAGGAAGCATTTGATTAAGCCATGAATTTGGAATTCTGCCAGCAAAACCTTATCTCCTAACTTCTCAAAATAGCTCTCAGTTGGTGGGAATGAAATAAAAACTTCAACCCTGTAGCAATAAGCATAAGAAGGACGCTTTAGACCTTACTAAAAACAAGAGAGGACCCATTTCACTACCACTTTTTAGAGATAGAAGTGCCAGAAATGCCGAGGGCTTCCTAATCTTTCTTCTTTTATTCTATACAGACAACTCCTTCTGTGTCTGAGCAAGGTTTATTTGAGGATCCAACTTTGTTTTAAATGTGAACTTAGTATTTTGGAAATAGTCCAAAAAACACAAGTGATTTTGGTTATTAGCATATCATAGCAGGCAGTTTTCAAAGATTATATGTTCAAGTTTGCTTGAAAGTGTAGAACTATCACCTAATGAATTAAATTTGAACATTTTTGCTTCTTTATTTATAACCTTTGCCCCAAGTCAATTATTGAGATGTGACCCTGATATGTAGCATAAATATGAACTTTGTTATGAGAATCCGTTCTTCAACTTGATTAGTGTAAATTATGTAGAATTTTCTGTGTTGTATTGCCTCAGAAACACATTTAAATTTCTATTATGTATCTGTTGATTTGTATACATAATAAATGATAAAAAACTAATTTTAGAGCTGCAATAGAAATACATTTTTTGGGTTTTGGGGGGGTACATCTTGGTAGTGTTTAGCCAGTCTTAGCTCAGTGTTCTGACTGTACCAAATGCATGCATGCAAATTCTGCTTGAGTCTACAACACAGATGTAGGTAGCATCATGCACGCAGGGATAGTAGCTATTCAGCATGTGATCTTCTTGTGGCAAACAAAGAAATACATTCATACTTTCTGCTTTTGTCATATTTGTTTATATAGTGTAGATAATTCTTGCCAAACCCAAATCCATTGCTCGTGAAGAAATACTTTCCCCCTGTATCAAGCCAGAGCAGGCATGTAAATTTGTAGTATTTTCAGGAGGGTGAAGTAATCAATGCCAGATATTTAATCTACTTAGTACTCTATTGGAGATAATTTCAGTGAACTATTTAAAATAGGATGCTAACTAATAAATGTAGCTATTGTAAAGACCACTCTGAATATGATTGCATTGTCTACCCTAAACTTTTAAGTTACATTGTATCCTAGAAGCAACCTTCAAAATAAAATGAATGGTTTCCTCTTAAGAGACTCAGCATATGAAATATGCAACATCTAATGATGTAGGTAATAAGACAATCCATTTTATTCAATTTAGGAATGCAAATGTTTATGCATTAATTTTCAATTAAGAGTTCTAAATTTATTATCTGCTTGGCAGCCCTTCCATGCAACAATCACTCCATGTGACTAATTATGTTGACTTTTGACCTAAATTTGCAAGAAACACACAAACCATAAGATCTTTGTATTAGCACTTTTTACAACCTGTTGTGTCATGTGATTGAAAAACTGAAAATCCTCCATTCGTTTTTGACTGACACAAGTGTATAATGAAAATGATTTCAAGTTGGACAAGTATAAAAGGCCACAAAAGTACTTGAGAAGAAAGCTGTAGAAAAAGAGCCAAGAAAACACTGACACAGATTGTGACACAGATTGTGAAAGCACATTACATTATGGGTCATGGGTGTGAAGGTCAAGGAGTGAAGTCTCCCTCAATGAAGAACTATTAACTGCTTTTCAGGCCATTGTTGTAAAAGGATTCCACCAGAAATGAAACAAGAAGTACTGAAGTTAAAAGGTGTATGGGTAAACTGACCTAAGTCAAAATAAGCTAGTTCTATGAAGCAGTGTAGTGCATTTCCTTATAAGCGAGTCTAGAGTATTAAATTGGGTCCTATCCATTGACAGATAATTTGAAGAATTTTTTAAAAATCATCACATCAAGTAGTTTCATACTATGTTGTTTTAATGCTTTGTAAAAAGTATTGCCCATCCCCATACTAAGAAAGTTGATATTGCAGATTAATTACTGTATAGACTATGTTTTAGCTCAGGTGACACTTCTGATGTATATAAAGAGAAACTATTGGCTTAATTTATTTAAATTCAATTGAAAAATACTATGATGTCATTTATTCATTTTTGTAAATTACATAATTTTTGTCTTGGTACAATTTTTTTCCATAAAAACATAAATTCTTGTGGGTAACAACCTGGATGCTCCCACAATGTGAAGAAACCAAGAACATTTTAAACAGTAGCTCAATCCAAATCAGAAAGAAGGGGTGCAAGGCTGTCTTTATTCCTGTAATTCAGAAAATGTACTTCCTGTCCCTTTACAGGAGTAGCCTCTTATTAAATGATTCCATCAGGATCATTTAGGGTGAACTTGAATAGACACTTTTGTATTATTGAGGCATATCTGAGGTCAGTTATATAAATACTGGTTCAATTTAATAACCCATTATCACTTATAAATACTGACAATATATTGAAATTGCATAGCATAATCATTACATAGTTGACATAATGTAAGCATGTCCATCCTATAGTCTGGCTAAACCATGTTACCTGCTTGCTGTCAAAACACCTGCACAAATCCAGTCTGAAATTTCCTTAGATAGGCTTTTAAAATAATCAATTCAATATCTCCATATATAGGCCAAGATAAGCATATCATTTGGTGTATTGGAAGTTGTAAACACAACATTGTGTAGATAAGAGAAAATTAATCCCCAAATATGTTTAACCAAAAAGCTAAGTCAGTCCACGGACATCCAAGAATGGAGAGATGTACGTTGTGAACTGTCCTCCACCTATACCTTCATTAACCACCATTGAATAATCCTTCTCTAGGCTTAGATCAGCAATAAATCTTTTACCAACAATCACTAAATGCCAAGAGAAATTCTCCCAGAGAAATCTGCCATCTCTATTTCTTAGGATCACTGAAATACCATATTAAGGGAGACTTTGTAAAGAAACACTATGGTTAACATCAAAGATAATTTTGGCTGTCATTTCTATTCAGACAACATTCTGAACATCATGTTGCCATCAGGCCAGGTGACCTAAACTTTGAGGCAGTGTCAAGCAGAGGGGAACCCTGGAAATCAGTGGAGTCAGGAGCCTAAAACTAGAGATTTTTTCAGTTGTCTTTTTAATTATATATTCTCAATAATTAAAGAAAAATAATGTTTCCTTAAAAATCAAAATACTTTCTTCTAAAATAATTCCTTTTATTACCTTCTTTAGAAATATCCAGCCCTTCAACATATTTATTGCATATCTCATACACAACACAAAGCCAGGTTCTATGACTCTAAAGAAAGAGAATGAACTTGTAATTCTTCAGATCTCCAATTGAACAACCTAAAGTTAAACCAATTTGGGAAGAACATTATGCCCTTGAGACTCTATGTGTCTTGATTAGAAAATAGTAAACATTTTCAGCAACTAAACAGATTAAAGAAAATTCAAGAATGCCTCTCACCAGTAAATTTGGATTAGTCTGGCAAATTTAAGACCTTAAATGGAACTTTTTAATAATTAAAAGGAGAAAATGATAATTGCACTATTTCTACAATCTATGTTTACCACTAATACTTCCTAATCACTTTCTAAGTATATTTAGTGTGCAAGGTTTTATAACTTAAGAAAACCTTTGCAAACATCTAGTGAATTTCTTCTTTCAGAGAGCTCTTTAATTTTATATTTTGGTAACACATTGAAAGCCTACATGAATTGCAGCAGTAAAATCAGATTTTTTTTCTTGAACATTTGGTTTTACCATCTCTTCATTTTAAACTTTATAAGTGTTCATTATTTAAAAAGCTGAGGTGAAAGTTAAATTTATTTTATAATGATTAACTTGTCCCTCGACAGTAAGGGTTTTCTTAGATTTCAACTATTGGTAGATACTTCTTAACTACATTTCTCACCATGTAAACTATTATTTTTGATCAAGACCTTTTAGTTTTTATGAAGCAACTCGCTTAGTACCAATGCTGTGCAGTGGCCATTTCCATATTCTACTGTATTATTTTGTTTTATTCTGTTGTTGTTAATTAAGATCATTAACCACTTTGTTAGCATTATTTCCTGTCCAACTAAGTAGGTATGTGATCACTATTCAGCAAGGCATTGTGTTTTTCAAAGGAAACAATTGAAATCTACTGAGTTGTTTTTCCGTAGGAGTTTAACCTAAATGGACACACACAAACATTTCAGTAGCTTATTGTCTCTACATCCATTTTAATAATTTATTTTATGTAACAACTACTTTTTATGCTTAATTGCCTATGAAAATACAGACCTGTTTCCTCTTAGACAATTCCATTCCTTCACTTATTAGTCTCCCTTGATTACTACCAGGAATGTTTAAAAATGAACAGCTTTTCAATACAATAAGAAAAGAACCACTCCTAAACATAGCTCACCATATCTTAGACCAGGCCCATATCCTTCTGATATATATTCATAAATCAGTATTTATGACAGTATCACTTACCTGGAATAAAAATGAAGTTATGGAGATATTGTTAGTGACACTTGTATGAATGTTCTTAAAATATACTCATTATTTATCTCATCTTAACCTTTACGTATTCTGTTCTCCTTCAAGACATATCTCCAATTCCTTTTCCATAAAATAATCTGCATTAATACAGCCACTATTGGTCTCTTTCTCTCCCTCTTCATTCTGCAGAGTTTGAATTAGAAAAACCACAAAGTAGACAACCAACAGTCTATTAATTAAAATCTCTGGGATTGGAATGACCCAGATGGTTCAGGAACCCCACAAGGAGACCATCAAGATCTCTTCCCAGGGGATCCTACAAAAATGATTGTACCAACCAAGGACAATGCAGGCAGCAAACTAGAACCCCTGTTCAGATCTAGATAATGGATAGCTCATTCTCCACAGTTGTGTGGAGAGTGGGGATTGCCTCTGACATGAACTCTGGTGCCCCCAATTTGATCACTTCACCTTGGTGTGGAAGCCAGGGAGGCACACAGAGGAAAGGGAAGCAGACTATCTGGATGAGGCCTGATAGACTGTGGTCATATGGTAGGGAAGGAAGTCCTTTTCTGTCAGAGGTCTAGAGGAGGGGATTAGGGCAAATGTGGGAGGGGGGTAAGAATGGGAAGACACAAGTGAGCTAATAATAATTGGTATGGTATGTAATCTGAATAAATTAACACACACACAGACACACACACACACACACAAGAATGCTTCACAAAGAACATATTTCTATTTTGGCTACACATAGTCTTAGAATATATTACAAAAAGGAACAAAGTAATACATGTTAAAACCTTTTTTACCTAACTTGGATTTACTTGAATATTAAATATTAACTGATATTTCTTTCAGTGTACACCCCTGTAAAATAAATAAATAAATAAATAAATAAATAAATAAATAAATAAACACACAAGTAAAAGAATCTTGGCCAGGAGGGTTGGCACACACCCAGCACTCAGGTGGTAAATGAGGCATGATATTCATGAGTTCAAGGCCAGGTTGGTCTATGTAGTGACTATCAGGACAGCTAGGGCTGTGTGGAGAGACCTTGTCAGAGACAGACAGAGAGAGAGAGAGAGAGAGAGAGAGAGAGAGAGAGAGAGAGAGAGAGAGAGAGAGAGAATTGCTATTTTTAGAATAGTATAAGCTCCTCTAGGACATCTGCTCAGTTCTCCAAGTTGACTATCCAGGTCATACAATATATGTACGTAGAATTTTCTGATTTAGATATAAACTAAAAATTAACATATGCTATTACTATGACTCATTAATTATTAATAACATTAAACAAGTCCTTCTGAACATTTTCCAATTTTCAGTACCATGTTCAGCATTTTTTTCACAGCACACAATTATTTCTTTCAAGCAATTTCTTTGTTTTAAATATATTTTATTAGTTTATTCATATTACATCTCAATGGTTATCCCATCCCTTGTATCTTCCCATTCTTCCCCTCCTCCCATTTTCCCTTTACTCCTCTCCCCTATGACTGTGACTGAGGGGGACCTCCTCCTGCTGTATATGCTCATAGGGTATCAACTTCAAGCAATTTCTTGAATGGATAATCTACAGATAATACTTATGAAAAACATTCTACTCTTCTGTGGCTCATATCTAGAGTCTTCCATATGTAAAGTGAATGCTCTAATACTGATCTATACCCATAACACCTGGTTGTTCGTTTTATTGGCTTTTGCATCTATTTTCTCCAAGGAACAATGCTGGGGTTAAGAACATTATCCATGTTAGTCTCTAAGTTCTGTGACACTGTTTATCACATAAGAACTGCCTACATGTCTTGTGGATTGTCCCACATCTAGAGAATCTGATCCTATATTCCAGAGAATACTGAAATGAAATTGCCAGTCTGGTGAACATACTTTGATGAGTCAGTCTATAGGGTGTTTTATGTAAGGAAATGTGCTGTATGGAAGAGCATGTGCTTGTTTCTTGGCAAAATAGAAAACACTTCAAGTTGTAGTACTTTGAAATTCATAAGAAATTGTGCTGCCCTCTAACGTTTGGATGGCAAATATTTGATGCTGTGTATAGCATGACGTATGGACTATGCTTTACTGTACATAATGTAACATTTAGCTGTTCATAGCTGCTCAGTGTCCTCAGCATTCCCAGAAGTGCTCCAAGAACTTTCTCTCTGGGAAACATGGCTGTCTCTTTGATTCTGTTACATTCTGTTATGAAGAAACTGAAGTTCAGAGGGGTTACGTCTCTGGACAAAGATTCCATAGCCTGAACATTCTAAATTGTTATTCAGGTTTCCGCATCTGGATGAAATTTTCTTCAGATAAATTGTAGTGTCCTCTATCAAATGTGAATGGCCATAATATACTGAGTAGAATACTTCATTCCAATAGTATAATTAAGTTACATTAACCTGTAGACTTCTCTGTGGAAGCCATAGAGTAGCTTACTAAATATACCACATTTATGGTCATTGCTTCTTAGGGATTTTAACTATGTATATTTTTGTTCAGTGTTACATATTTTCCACTTCATCAGTATTGCATTATGTTAGTTGTAAATACAGAATAATTGAGAACAACCTGACAAACTGAGCTAAGCCAAAAAAAGAAAAATGAAAATATTCTTGTAATGTGAGCTTTTTTTTTCAGTTCTTGAAACTTAGAGAATATCTGTCTTTATTAACTTTTGCTTTCTCCCAATGGTTTCTCTCATTTTATTATAGCTTGTAGCATTGTAAATTAATTTCACATGAAAGGAAAAAATGTTGCTTTTGATATTTTTCTCATTAAATTATGGAGAAATATTATAATAAATAAAAGAAAGGAGTGCCTCTGGTACCAGCTTCTCTTTGCTCAATTACTGTGGTACCAAATGTAAATTACTACAGAGTTAACTCAAAGGCAATATTATTGTCATTACATTATGAAGTACATGAATTGCTATCTCTAAATGAAATATATGGAACAGATACTTTGAAAGTGAATTTTTCTTACGCATCATTTAAATTCAAGATGAGCTCAAAATTTGAGGTTGTCTTTTTATTTTAGCTTTTTCCTCCTAATTATTGGCTCAGAATTACATTAAGACACGGTAAATAAATTCTGTTCAATTATTTTATTCAGAAAAATATTTAGGTAGAAGTACCTCTGAAAATTTGGAAGGAATATACTACTAGTTATCAGAAAGCACTACTCAATATTATCTCTATGGTTATGCCCTCTTTGAAGATTTTCAATTGAAAACAGCTGCTACAAAGGAACTGAGAAATTGTGTGTAGTATTTTTAGAATGGAACCAAAAATGGAGAAGGCATTCATTTATTTCCTTCTCCTTTCTTGTCCCCCTCAGAAAGAGAGAGTTACAATATATGTATTATGTACTAAAAAAAATTGCTCAAAATTGGGAAAAAGGCCATTTGAAGCCCCTCAACTACATAGACTTTCTTCCACATGGACTTCCAGTGGAGGAGTAAGGACACCAACCCACCCACAAAACCTTTGACTCTAAATTTGCCCTGCCTACAAGATGTTCAGGAACAAAGATGGAGCAAAGACTAGGGAAACGGCCAACCAAAGATTTGCCCTCCCTGAGACCTATCCCATGAGATAGAGCCAATCCCTGACACTATTAATATTATTCTACTATGATTATAAACAGGAACATATCATAACTCCTCCAAAAGGCTTCCCCCAGAAGCTGATGGAAACAGATGCAGAGACCCACAGTCAAACATGAGACAGAGGTAGGGAAGTCCTATAGAAAAGATGGGGGAAGTGATTGAGGGAGTCAGAGGGGTCAAGGACTCCACAAGAAAACCTACAGTGTTGACTAACCTGGGCCTGTGGAGGCTCACAGAGATGGAAACACCAACCAAAGAGCATACAAGGACTGGTCCTAAGCCCCTTGTACATATGTAGCAGACTGGCAGCTTGATCTTCATGTGGATCAAGGGCCGGGATTCTCTCTGACTCTCATGTTTCCATTTTTATCCTGCTCACCTAACCAGACTGCCTTGTATGGCCTCAGTGAGAGAAGATGCACCTAGTTCCTTAGCAACTCAAGTTGCCAGGATGGATTGGTACCCATGGCGGACCTCCCCCTTCTCTGAAGAGAAGAGAGGAAAAGAATGGGTGAGGAGAGGTTTGCAGTAGAGACTGGGAATAGAGAAGGGGGGCTGCAATCAGAATGTAAAGTGAACAGATAAATTTTTAAAAAGCAAAAAAAAAAAAAAAATCAGCACATTAGTGTTTACACAATGTTTAGAACAAATAATATTCTAAATAAATTTGTCTCTACCAGTAAGTAAATTATTAAAGAACATGGTAGCTTGGTGGTAAGATACTTGCCTAACGGATATGGCTCTGGGTTTTGTAGCCAATGCCACAAAAATAAAGGCTTAGAATACTTTTTGTTGTTAAACATTTAAAATATTTACTTATTTATTATAATTTATTCACATTGCTTCCCTATTTTTATCCTCTGGCTCTTATCTCTTATCTTCCAGTTCCCACCTTCCTTCCCTCTTCTGCTCTAATGCTTTATCTTAGACCTCTGATTGAAAGGGAGGTCTCCTACCAAACCATCCGCATCCCCTTCCTCTGGGTGCCCACAAGACTGACCCACCAAGGGGAAGTGAACAAATCTCAAACACCAGAGTTCATGTCAGAGACAATCCCCTCTCTCATCCTCCCCACATACATGGAGAATGAGCCTTCCATGGGCTGCATCTGAACACAGGGCCTAATTACTCTGCATGCATTGTCCTTGGTTGATGCATCAGTTTGTGGAGGCCACTTGGGTCCAGATCCCTTAGCTTTGGTGGTTTCACTGTTGAGCTCCTGAATCCTCAGGGTCCTGGGTCCTTTCATCCCCACCCCATCCCCCCATACCACTCTCAGCACACTGCCCAGAGTCTGGCTGCCAATGCCAGATCTTGATCCCCCTCAGGGTGGAGTTTCTCAGAAGACTTCTCTGTTGTACTAATATCTTTCTGAGTCTGGGTTACCTCACTCAGGATGATCTTTTCTAGTTCCATCCATTTGCCTACAATTTTCAAGATTTGTTTTTTTAAGATTTATTTATTTATTATTATGAATACAATGCTCTACTTGCATGAACACCTGCATGGCAGAGAAGTGCACCAGATCACATCACAAATGGCTGTGAGCCACCATGTGGTTGTTAGGAAGTGAACTCAGGTCCACTGGAAAAACAATAAGTGTCTCAACCTCTGAGTTTAATTAGCCTTTTTTGCATGATAATATTTTAGTTATCCAGTATTTTTATTTATCATAAAACACTTTTAAACAGCATTTATACATTCAAACTTTATGATAGGTTATACGACTATGTTTAGATATTTCTACCATTCACTCGTAATAGTTAATAATAATGTTAATTATTTAGAGAAAAGTGTTTTATCTTACTCATTTTTAGCCATGATTTTAACTATAATTATATAAAAAAGCTTTAATAATCAATATATTTATTTACATATTTGGTTTGGGGAAGTATATACATAAAATGCAGATTTAATTGTTACACAAGACAAAAGGTAAATTTTTAAAATTTCTTATTAATTTATTCTTGTTACATCTCAATGGTTATCCCATCCCTTGTATCCTCCCATTCTTCCCTCCCTCCCATTTTCCCCTTATTCCCCTCCCCTATGACTATTCCTGAACGGGATTTCCTCCCCCTGTATACGTTCATTGGGTATCAAGTCTCTTCTTGGTAACCTGCTATCCTTCCTCTGAGTGCCATCAGGTCTCTCCCTCCAGGGGACATGGTCAAATATGAGGCACCAGAGTTCGTGTGCAAGTCATACCCCACTCTCCACTCAACTGTGGAGAATGTTCTGTCCATTGGCTAGATCTGGGTAGGGGTTTAAAGTTTACCGCCTGTATTGTCCTTGGCTGGTGCTTTAGTTTGAGCAGGACCCCTGGGCCCAAATCTGCCTATCATAATGTTCTACTTATAGGTTTCTAGGACCCTCTGGTTCCTTCTACTTTGCTATTCTCCTATGCTTCTCTCATCTAGAGTTCCAATAGGATGTCCTCCCCTCTGTCCCAGTTTCCTGGTAAGTGAAGGCTTTCGTGTGACATGCCCCTTGGGCTAGTGCCCAATTTTAAGTGAGTATGTACCATGTGAATCTTTCTGCTTTTGAGTTAACTCATTCATTATGATCATTTCTAGTCCCATCCATTTGTCCACAAATTTCAGGAGTTCCTTGTTTTTAATTGCTGAATAGTATTCCATAGTGTAAATGTACCAGTTTCTTTATCCATTCTTCAACTGAGGGATACTCAGTTCCAAGTTCTGTTTGTTATGAATAAGGCTACTATGAACATGATTGAGTATATGTCCTTGTTGTGTGGAGGAGCATTTTCTGGGTATATTCCAAAGAGTGGAATAGCTGGGTCTTGGGGGAGCCCTATTCTCGGTTTTCTGAGAAAGTGCCAGATAGATTGCCAAAGTGGTTGTACAAGTTTGCATTCCCACCAGCATGAAGAAGTGTTTCTCTTTCAATTACTGGTTCACCTAGTGTGGTTCTCATTGAAATTTAATAGAAATGTAGATTATCAAATTTCACCCGTAACTAACTGATTGTGTACTTCTCCACATCGTCAGTGACAAAAACCAATGGAACAAAAATATGAACCTGCTTTTTCCTGTTAGCTAATGGATTTCAGGCTTGCTTCACAAGTAGCAGTATGAACATTAATCAGAAAAAGAGTTGATAATGCCAATTATTAGACCTAACCAGAGCCCTAAATAGACTCTTCAATGTGTACTTTAAAATGGTTTCAAGCCATTCTTAGGCTTGAGCGAGCTTGTGCTAGCACACTGTATTTATACTTAAAACAGCGTATCTGGAACACAATGAAGTCAAAAGTGTAAACAAAACTAAGTTTTCTACAAATCAAGGCAGTTACAATTGGAACATTAAATGTCTGTTAACACATGGACTTGAGGGGATACATTTACAAAAGAGTATAAACTAGTGACTGGAATGAGTTCAGACAATTCAGAGTAATTTATTCTGTTTTTAAAAGCATATGTTATTTGAAAATTATGTATATGTTAAATGTGAGAATCTCTTCCTTATTCTAGTTTGAGAAACAATTTATTTTGACAAAAATGAGCATATGCATTTATATAATGAAGAATGATCCTATAACGATAACACAATGCATTCAGAAAACTATTTTTCAATAGAAGGAATGTTTCTTATGTGGAAACTTTGTTCCCCAAATACCTTTCCCCAGTTACTTCCATTAATATTAATGGCAAGTGTTTTGGGGAATTTTATGAAGAGTCCAGTATGGATCAGAAAAGACCTAATAAGGCAATCATCATATAGTAATCAAGTATCATGAAATGTTGAATAAAGAGAGCACAAGTTAATCATTCCTCAAAGCCATAATGACATACATATATCTAAAAGAGATGAGCATCAGGGAAAAAGACACAGAGAGAAATTACTATGAACATGTACACTTTAAGGAATATGATCTTTTATCGTTGTGAGTAATAATACTATTTAGAAGCTACACTCTAGGTTGTGAGTCTGCCTTCAAACATAGTTTATGATTACTAAAGCAGTGTTCGTACATATCTACTTTTTATTAAAAATTGATTGCATCTTAGTTTATTAGATACTTCATTTCTTTTCACATGAAATGATATTAATAACTAACCATAAGTTCAAATCAACTCTCAACATATATAAACAAAATCAGTACCTCTTATTATCTCATTCCACCACAATCCTGATATCTCCCTGCCATACTAGAATTCCAATTCCTATCAAATTAGTAAAGTGAAGAGCCAGGGAAAAAGGACCAGAACTGAGGAGGAAAGCAATGAGGAGTGTTATGGATAAGTTTTTGTCATTCTCATTTGAAAGTGTAAAAGCACTTTTCATGAGTGAAATATTCATAATATTCCACTGATATTTAGAAGTAAAACTGTGTTTCTCCTCACTCTTACTTAATGATTTTGTGTAGGTTGACTCATATTGTTCCATATTACTTATGGACCCACGAAAAGATAAGAAAACTATTTAAGCTACCAAAATCCCCTATATAATAAAGGCCTAAAGAGTTAATTTGGTATAATTTTTGCAATATCTTCTTGAAAGAAATGTATCAGCAGACTTACTGCTATGACATTTTTTGTAAAGCTGAGATTGGCTTTGGGTATTGCTGAGTTGGGAGAACAAAACTGGGAAAAGGAAGAAATTGAACCTTAACTGTTCATTGGATGAAAAATGACTCGGAGTAACTAGGGACTTATTAGCCTGTTTTAGCCTGGCAAGTCCTTCATCCATGAAATGGAGACATACAGATGTCTTACAAGAATTCTATTTCCTCAAACTGAAGACAGGGATTTTTCAGGGTTCATGGGTTCCTCGTCAGACAGGATGTGTGCGATTCCTCACACATGCTATTTCTGTTGGAGTATCTGCATTCTTCTACTTCTACATTGTCTTGTTGACGGATTGGTAGTTTTTTGTTTAGACTTTTCAACTAAAAGTAGCATAATCTGTAAAGACTTCTATTGACGGGCTGGAGATGACTTTCTTGACAGTTATAGAAGTTGGGATGCTGTTATGACAATTGGAGAGGTCTGGGGAAGGGTCCTGGCTGTTGGGGCTCCTCAGGCAGGAGCCTGGCCACCTTCCTTCCTTGAGGGTTTACAAAGTAAGTTCACAACAGGGAAGCCTTTCCCTGAAGCTTAAGTCACAGGAACAGCCAATACCTGTTTGTTACATTGTTCATGAAGGAAATGTGTAGCATAAAATTTAAAGCCACCTACACATTATGTCTCCACACTTTTATTTAATGAGAACACATTCCACCTTACCTCATCACTTCACATCTAATAATTTTGCTTTATTCTTCAAAATAATATCAATATTCAGGAAAACATCCTGGTATATTGCAAATCTCATAATAAATCATAAAAAGGCTATAGTCCACTCCAAAAATACCCTTTAAGTATGTGGTCCAAAGTTTAAAAATCAGTAATCACATTTAAATAGTAGCAATGATACCAAATATATAAGATACATTTTTTACTATTTAGTATTAATGTTGTCTAATCTCAGTATAACATATTGCAACTTTACAGCAAATATCTGTGTTGCCGTCATGTTTTTGCCAGTATACTGGCTAGTTTTATGTCAGTTTGACACAAGCTAGAGTCATCTGAGAGGTGGAAATCCCAATCGAGAAAATGCCACCATACAATTGGCTCTATGAGCAAGTCATGATGAACAAGCCAGTAAGCAGCACTCCGCCAAGGTCTCTGCATCAGCTCTTGCTTCCAGGTTCCTCTCCTGTTTGTATTCATGCTATGAATTCCGTAAGAGGTACAATATGATGTGGAACTGGAAGTTGAAAGAAACTTTTTCCTTCCCAGGTAGCTTTTGTTTACAATGTTTTATAATAGCAGAAGAAGCTTTAACTAATACAGCCATGAAAATTTACTCATTTTTATAACATAGTTGTGTATACACCCATCTCATTGAGTTTACTATTTAATATTCTAACAACTTCATCCTCAAATAATAAGTTATATTTTGAAATAGTAATATGGGCAGTTAATATGGTAATATAAGTGAGAAAAACAAACATGTTCTTATTAAAACAATATAAGGTATTTTACTTTGTAATTCAGACCATTGAAGTAGCCATTAAAATAATACCAGTGAATATAAAGCTTGATTTATTAAAACTCATTGCATCTGGTGAGATGCAGTCCATAAGGAAGAATTAATACAAGAATGGTCAGAATTTACCAATTTAAAAAAGCATATGCCCCTTTGTTTTCTATTCTCATAGAATGTCTTATCAGGACTGCTACACTTGCCTTTAAAGCATTTAATTTTGACCTATATTTTGTTAATGCACCATGGACTAAGCTAAGGTATGATGTGCTAAGTAGGTCTAAGAATTTTAAATTTGAATTCTTCCATTTCTTTTTATATTAACTTTGTATAAACTCATATTGATAAATCTGCTTCCATTTTATGGAAAGTTTTCATATGGCAAGTTAGAGTTTGTATAAAAATGAATGAACTTTTAAGTACCACCCTTACAAGTCAATCAACATGCCATGTGCCATTTAAATTAGCACAGTATGACTTTATTACTGCAATAATATTGCTAAAATAATGGAAAAGGCAACATTTTCTACATAAAATATAGTGTTCGTGAAGCTTTTAGTACACTGAAACGACCACATTGTTCAGAGACAGAATTAGGCGCATACATTTGAGAAAGACTCGGCTCACATTGTGATTCATCCTTCAACAACATTCTTAAGGGTTTACAATGCATAAAGCATAACATTAGTGTATGGCAGAGCTTCTCAAACCTAGGTGATCCTTGAAGAAAACTTAGTGAGTAGAGAAAGGAGAAATCCAATGTAGCAGAAAGAAATCATGTTAGCTAGTTATCCCCCTTTCTTAGGAAAGCTTGCCCTTTATTCCAAGGAGAGTGAAACATTTAAATTAACATGAATATATGTGAGTTGACTTTCAGAGCACGAGAAAGAGAGAGATGGGTTGACAGACATGGAGAGAGAAAGAGAGAGAGAGAGAGAGAGAGAGAGAGAGAGAGAGAGAGAGAGAGAGACAGACAGACAGACAGACAGACAGACAGAGACCGAGAGACAGAAAGAGAGTTTGTTGTTATTAAACTGTCTCTTCATGTTCAATATGCTGAAATAGGAGAAGATGGGTTCTATGGTTATTTTTATAAAACTATTTATTTCTCTTAGTTTCTCTCTTACTTTGGAATCACACAAATAATTGAGACTCTATTATATTATTTAAACAATCTTCACAGTACAGTAACTGAGCAGTTATTAATCAATTTTTAACCCTTTAAACTAATTTGGCTTCCTTTCAGCTTACATCTAAGAGATACTTGCACCTCTTAGCTTTCCCTGTTCCAGCTCTCTCTTCTGATCTTTCTTGGACCTCTCCTGTGAATGAATCCCCTTATTCCCACTCTAACTCCTTCTTCTCTAGCTGGCAGGAAGTCCAGCCCTATTCTCTCCATTGCTCAATGATTGGCTGTAAGCTGGTTTATTGGAATATCATGGACAATTGGGGAGAAGAGTTTATACAACATTGAGCTATGAGATTCTCCGAACAAGGATTGCAACCAGATATGGGGGATACAGAAATCAGCCTTTGAATTACACAATAATCTTACGCCTAAAGTGGATTTTTTGTTTTAATTCTTTATCAGGAAATATCTTTTAGTATCAATGTTGACTTACTTTTATATGCCCTACACATTTTGAAACAGTTTTTCTGTATTGCAGATTAACCTCAAAGACAATTACTGAACCACTCCAAAATGTAGTATTTTAAAAGAAAAATACTATGGC
This sequence comes from Acomys russatus, assembly GCF_903995435.1. Classification (NCBI taxonomy): domain Eukaryota; kingdom Metazoa; phylum Chordata; class Mammalia; order Rodentia; family Muridae; genus Acomys; species Acomys russatus. The sequence continues at coordinate 38,128,717 of NC_067169.1, forward strand.
TTCCTGGATTGTGGGTTGATGTTCTGTATTAGGGAGTTCACCTCTGTGGCTGTATTTATATATGTAAAGTATGGATGGCTAAGGGCTCATGTGTTCCAGATTACATATGTTGTCACTGCTCTGCTGCTTCTGCCTTACATATCCCTCCAGCACAGCAGTTCAAGAATGTACAAACACACATGAAAGACTGGACATGGAAACACAAACATCTTTTAAGCTTTTCGTGCAATAAAGCCTTCTAGCTTCTAGCTAAGATAAATTTTACTTTTTGTTGAGATAACTCAAATAATGGCCCCCAAAAATATATTAATACCCACTACCTGTGACTATGTGATGTTTCATGATATTTGAGGATTAAGATATTAGATTATATTAGTTGGGTAATGCTGAAATGGAAAGATTACTTTGCATTATCCAAATGGTCCTATATGAACATATTGTCAAGGACATATAAAAATAAAAAAATGAAAACAGGAGAATAGGAGTCAGAGACAAAGAAAATATGAAGATGCTATGCTATTCTTTTAGTTTGAAGAAAGTTGCTATTAGCTGAACAATGTGGATGGATTTTAGTAGCTAGGAAATCAGGCTGAAAGTTCCCTGAAACTTGCCAGAAGGAACAGAGCCCTGCCAACACTTTAATTTCAATCATTTAAAGGCATGTTTAACTTTTGACTCCCAAAACTGTAGATAATCGGACTGAGTTATCTCAAACAGTGAATTTGTAAAAATTTGTTACACATGGAATAGAAATCTTAGATGCCCTCCATTGTTTGATCTTTTCATCATTTCCAAGCTTATCATTTAACGGATTCTTTTCCTCAAATCAGCTCATCTTTGCTTTTCCTTTCAAACTGGTCCTAATAATTGCTACAAAATTTTAGTTTGATATTTTAGTTTTCTCTCCCCCAATACACCTGAAAATAAATGAATATTAATAAGCTATTTGTGTTACAACAGAGATCAACTCTACGACATTAGTATTAAGCCAGCTGAATTTAGAGAAAGAAAAAATCATGTAAAGATGAATATCTCCTAAGGGCAGTATTTAGGCAATGTATACAATTATGGCAGACAAAGGTACAGGAGAAAGCTGAATAGGTCAGCGTAACTCCAACATCAGCAAAAGTTGCTTATTTTCGATTGTCCTATTGTTGAATCATCCTTTTCAGTAGCTGACATGTGCACCCGGATTCACACCTGTCTTCTGCTTTAAGACATATTTATCATACTCTTTCTTGAAAATGTCTTCTGAACCCAGCTCTTGAGAGAAGATACATTTATTCCTTTGTGGAAAAAAAAGAACAAATGTCTTCACAGTCCTCCTCCATCTTTTAAAGTACAATGAACAAATAAGGTGACACATAGATAACATGTCAAAATTTTCCTCACTCTTTGCTTAACTGTCCAGAATTAAAAATCAAGGCATCAAGTACATGTATATCTTAACGTTTGTGTCTTGGAAAGCCTTGTTTCAGAACATTTATCAACTATGAGAAAAGTATACTTTTGTCATAGTAATTGTTCTAGTCATAATTTATAGCATGCCGCATAGTGTCAATAATTACTGATTTAAGTGAAGTTAAATAAATAGCAAGTAAATTTTCTTAGATCACATACTGCAATATTCTTCATTCTTCCCCATTGCCATCACTCAGCAACAGTAACATGGGCTGATACCTCATCTCTAGACCAAGGTGATCTTGGTTTCTTACATGTTCTGGTAATACATTTCAAATATTATTTGTTATCTGATGGGATTTCTAACTAAAATTGTGTGCCTTGTGGACTTGTCAGTCTGTGTGTGTTAGTAATAAGCATCAAAAACCCAGCTGTTTTGAAAACCACAGCACTGCTCATTTCTCTTCCTTGCCTACCTTCCCTGATGCTCTGGTAGGTTTTGTTATGTGGACACTGTTAAACCCTTTGCAATTTCTCATACATCTGTTCTCTAGTAGCTGTTACAAGTAAGTGGAGGCAAGATGGCACTGGACTGTAGTAGAAAGAACATAAAACTAAGAGTTAGAGGCCCTGGGTTCCAATAAAAACTCTGTTTTGGGATTTGGGGTAGACCACCTAATTTCTCTTAGCATCAATCTCCGTGACTGTGAAATAAGATTAATGATACCTGTCTTGCCAATACTTCAAGGTTGTTTGAGGTTCACAGGCATTTTCCACCCCATATAGCCTATAAATCTCTAGTGCCTATAGACAGCTTAGAGTGTTCTACAGTAAATTTAATATTTCCAAGATTTTAAAACTCAATGACCAGTACTAATCCAATCAAACATAATATATTAAGTGCCAATTCATGTGAGAATCTCTTTGGGTATTAATGCTAATAGAAGTTGGTGTAGATTACCTAAAATAGAAAGAACCTGTACTATTATTATATAGTCAATTTGTTTTTATCAACATCATTTATTTCAGTACAAATGCAATTGAGGGCTCAAAGTTAGACAAATGTCTTTGAATTTTATTACCTTGCAAATAACTTTATTGGGGATCCTTTTAAATATTAGTTGTAATGTTCATACCTTAAACTTAATCATAAATATTATTTGTAATGTTCATACCTTAAACTTAATCTATCACATAAGATGGAAAAGCCATGTAGTTGGGATACTCATTGACATACTGAAATTAAATAAATGCTTTTCAAAGTTAATTTCAATTTTGCTTTGTTTTACAAATGGAGGGGTATTGTTTACAGGTAGATGTAAAATATACTTGATTGACCAAAAATAAGAATAACTTTTGTAAGCCTCTTCCTTAACCATTATTCTCTTCCAAGCCATGTATGAACTCTTTGTCTCTTTCTCTAGATTGATAATCCTTTATCTTTTGAAATTTTTAGCCAAAATTAACTGTTATGGTTTTTTAAAAAAGACTGTGCAAATCAGTATTGTCCAATGCTAACACTTTGAAATGTGATATTGTAATTACTTACCAAGTGAACATTAATCACTACTAGATTAGAATAGAATTACCTGTTATATTCACATTAATAGCAAATGAGCTTTACCTGATTGATGTTGTTGTAATGAATACAAAAGAAATTAATAGTGATTTGGAACTCAGAGAAAGAGGCATAGTCATTAAGGGCATGCCATTAAAAGACAAGTAATACTTGACAATAAGCTAGTGTTAATTAAAGTAAAATTACAATGAACTATTGAATTACTTATATCAACAGTATATTATACTGTTGGAATTAATGTGACTGAAGTATATCTTATAAAATTTAATAATATCTAACCATTTAAAATATTTAGGAAGCAAGTGCTTGTTTATGCTTCCTGAATAGCGATGGCAGCTACTTAGCTTATTAGCACAGGAACAGTGATGAACAATAATAAGTATTATATATAGTATAAAAATTCATATAATTTTCTCTGAAGATAATACATTTTGCTTTTTCCACATTTACTTATTTACAATAGGATATTCTAGTGGACCTCTAAACTGTTGCTATAATGTTAAGTAATATCTTTAAAAAATAAAGCAAAACAAGCAAAAAGAAACTGATTTTTTTCACAGCTAATCTACCTGAGGTTAAAGGCAACCCTAGTCAGAAATGAACATTAGAAGCATATAAACAGAAGTGAAGTTGCCATACATTGTTCTTAAGGACTAATTGAGCATTCAGGATGCTTTGGGTCTTCAAGAAATGCAGTTTTTTGAAATTTTATGAGATATATTCTATATTATAATGCAGAAAAGTTTGCATTATTTGTGTTACCTATGCATCATTCGTATAATTTTGCTTATGGAACATTGTTCAGGACAATTGAGAATCACATTAAATTAGCTATAACATTTATGTCTAACAGAGTTAACATTTTTAAAGATTATAATTAAAGTTTATCTTCAAAATACTGCACATAAATATTTGTGAAAAACAAGGGAAATCTTCATTTAAATAGAGTAGTATTTCACCAATGTCATTCTCCTAGCTTTGGTAATATGCTATGCTAAAGGTGTCCTCATTTGGAGAAACTAGGGGATGGGTGCAAAAAAATACTCTATTATGATATTTCCTGTTACTGTTAAAATACTCCAAAGTAAAATGTTATTTAAGGAAAGAATCTAGTTTTTTCTGTAACCAATAGCTAGTTACACCAATTTGAAAGATTATGTAGAGGTATGTGTAATTCTTACATGTATTTCTGACTTAGAGTTAATTAAAAATTCTTGAACTATTCTAGTAAATAAATGCGTGCCAAAATATGTTATGAAGCATACATAAATGTAAAATTAAATGATAGCTGCTGAATATTTCTTAGAATATTATGAGTCTATAATTATAAAATAAGCACAGATAACCAGTTATATATTTATAACTGAAATTTAAAAGTACATGATTGAGATTTGAACAATCTCATATTAAGTTTTGCACATATTTTCATACAAGATAGGTATTTTTAATCTTGATTTTAGTATTTCATGTTACTACAATCTCAAATGAAAACTGAAAAGTCTACTCAAAATCCATTCATAAAGGAAGCACCACAGTGAGTGAAGACTTCAGAGCTGGGATCTAAAAATAAACTCAGCGGTTATGCCAGTATGATTTAATATTTCAAGTGACAATTATCATTTTTAGTTTATTAATTTTACATTTAAATTACTCAGTTACACCTGTTGTATTTCAAGTGGTAAGGATTTCCTTTTCAACCATTTCAGTAATTCACAAATAATGTGTATTGCATTCAATAACAGTAAAATAATTCAGCACACATATTATTTCTATAGGACCAAATTTATGTCAGAAAAACTTTAAATCTGTCTAAGACTTTCTCTTTATCTAGATTTGTTTTTCAAGACAAAGGTAAAAATAACAAAATGAATGGAGCTTATTGTAAAATTATGTATGTCATTGGCTAAGTCCACCTTGCTATCATCAAGAAGTTACTAGAGTGCCATAATATATATACAATATTAAACATTTTATTTGTCCTCAGAAATATTATATTCTAATATGTAAAGCCTACAACTTTAGATTATTATCATGTGTCTTCCCATTACTTTTTATTTATTTTGTTGATGGTACTAGGGTCAAATCTACTACCTCAACTACATTCCCTAACCCACATATCATCTATTATGATGTTAAGTATATACTTTGCAATTGTTTTGGAGCTGTGAAATATTCTGCACCTTATTTTAATAGGTCATTTACACAGAGAAGGTGGTGTGTGCAAAGGATTAGGAGAAACACACCTTTCTTAATGAAATCACACTTTCCTTTCTTCTCTAGCAAATGAGATGAAGTTAGTATTATTTTTAATATGGCCAAGTAGGATGTAAAATTTGTTAACAACTAAAAACTGGAGAAAAAATTAACTAAGGGATCACAACTGGACATGCTACTTTATAAGTAAAGAGGAGAAGGGGTATATAATTGGTTAATTCCCAGGTGAGTGACTGTTCTTTAGGCATAAATTTCTACTTATGCCCCTCAATAACTGGACTCTGTTGGATGAATAAAATATCTTATCAGAACATTAAGATATGTTCTGATTGACTACGGAATTCAGATTCTCATTTCTATCTACATTTATATACTTCTATATTAGACTATTAGAACCATTCTGCAACTTTAAATATACAGTTTCTGAGCACACTCAGCACAATTTTCAAGTTATGTTGTCATCTTCAGACTCTCACATGCCTCGGGATATTGTTCTCAATTGAGGCAAGGACTAGAGGTTGATACTGTGAAGGTGATGGAGACAAATCCTATAAAACACCACTGCATCTAGTATAGAATGAAGCCTTTGTAGTTAGAAGCTTCATTTCTACTATCATTATCATTACTTGTTATAATGACTTCTGCCTGTTGAAGGGATTGTTTCCCCATCTCTTATCTCAGTGCCCAAATGCATTAAAGTGTCCTTTATCTCTTACTTTTGATGTTGCATTAGAAATACTAATAGTAATGTGTCTCATTTGTGTATGGTCCTTTATAATAACAGGTTTTAAAATACCCTTATTATAATATCTTATTAAATATCAAAAGGAGGTTTAGAAATCCAGAATTCAAAAGACTGTCAGTCAGAAAAGTAAATGTTTCTCAACAAATTCTTTTAAATCTTTTTTTCTGGTACCATTGATAGAATCTAGGTCTTTGTGAATGCTGATTAAATGTTCTACAACTTAGCTGTCTCCAGCCCTGAAAATCTCTTAATGTAACTCACTCAGGTCTTCTCATGTCTCATATACTTAACAGTGTAGCTCTTAGTGAACAAAATAATAAACCAGGTAGTAATTTGTATGTGCATACTCACTTACTTGGGAAAGACCTAGGAATGTAGAAGTTGAAATAACATAAATCTTGATTTGGAAATGAGTATACACAGTACAATTGTCAATAGGTACATACACAGACTATTAAAACATTAAATAAGATGTTATCAGTGTTCATTTTTTGATCTACAAAATTACTAGATTTTTTTTATGTCTCATGTAACTTAAAGTTAAAATTTTTACCAAACTATTTTGAAGTAAATAACAGTGACAAAAATAAATTTTTATGGATTATACCTGGGAAATTCAAGGTCATAAAACTTCTAATGTGTATATAAGGCATATCTTATTTGCAATTCTCCACTGACTAAATTTTTATGACCACAAATTGTCATCTCTACCATTTGTTATAAATCAAATTTATTATTAGTTAATTTTTGTTTCTATGAATTGATTATAGGAATTGTTTGTTAAATTAGTGGGTCTTGAAGCATCACGAAAAAGGAAAGTGGGAAATTTTTACATGCAAGAAAAAGATTGTGGACAAAACAAGAAGAGTTAAGGGGTGACAAATTTGGGGACTGTTCAATGAATGATTTACTTAGCATAGCTTGAAAAACTGAAGATCAAGTACTAATAACCTAAGAAGTTGCTTTGAGTGAGCTACACCAAATACTATAAAATTAATGGTGGGGGATTATTATATAAAGGACAAAATTAAAGGTATTAGTCCAAACGCAGCTCAGAATGTTTTCCAGAACTCCTTAAACCTTTCTGTGGAATCATCTCCTCTACTCAGTCAGAAGACCACAAGTTCACTCTCTAGAGAATTTATACTAGAAAACCTCAATATCTGGGGAAATTAAGAAGACATAGTTAGAAGAAATAATTCAAGCTTTAAAATGAAAATGATGTGAGAAAGCATACAAGTCGTATGATCAGTCACAACCACAGGTTGTTCCCTCTTTCATCTAGGAGTAGTCACAGAAAATATGTGACTCCAAGCCATGGAATAGATCAGTTTTTTTCTCCATAGATAATGAGGGGGTCGTAAAATACAAACTGTACTAGTACTTCTATATGAGAGTCTGCACTCTGCACATAGAACAAGATCCACCTCTTCTGAAGCTCTATCACTAGAAATTACAATTACCTTTTAGTGCCAAAGAAATCTTGAATATGAATAGGAAATAAAAAATTATCAGTTATTTGAGAGAATTAAATAAAAATAAAAATACATAAGAAGGGACATAGAATATCTAGACCTCCATGATTAGCATCTATACAAATACAAGAGATTACATTGAATACTTGAGCCAAATTCTATTTTAATAAAAAGTAAGAGACACAGAAAAAGAATAAGTTCTGGAAGATAAAAATGTCATTGGTAAGATGTGATTTTAAATTGGAGGCTAAATCTTCAAGAAACCTGATAAAACAAAGAAATGAACAATAAGAAAGAAAAAGATAATAAAATCAAGGAATCATTCTATTAAGTTCAATATATGAATAAAGTAGTTAAGAGAGAATATAGAAAAGAATTTATCAAAAATATACAGCATTTCCTACAAAGGAAGACATGAGTCTCAAGATTGCAAATTCCAATTAAGTTACCAGCATAATATATAGGGCTCACATCAAGGCATATTCTGTAGCATTTCAGAAGTCTAATGAAATTCTAAAATCTTCCAAAGAGAGGAAGATATTCAAATTAAGTTGAATATATGTAGGTAGACAGATAGAATGGGAGAAAGAAGGAGATAAATGGGCAGCTGTTGAGAAGCACAGTGGTAAAGGAGATGAGCGGTTTGACACATGATAGATAGATAGATAGATAGATAGATAGATAGATAGATAGATAGATAGATAACCTGGACCTGAATAATGAGATATCCAACTGCAATAGATACATCTTCACACAACTCCTGCCCTTAAGGCTGAAGGAACATCATGGAAGAGGGGACAGAAATAGTAAGAGCCAGAGGACCAAAACTTCTAACGTAACATAGTGTTTTGTATATGTGACAAGGAAGCTATATTTACAAGATGTCAGTAACATAGAAGTAATGGTAAGAGTTTGTTTATCTTGTTGATTTTCTGAAAGAACCGGCTCTTGGTTTCATTGATTCTTTTAATTTTTCTCATTGTTTCTAATTAATTGATTTCAACACTGAGCTTGATGATTTCCAGCTGTCTACGCCTCATGGATGTGTTTGGTTTTTTTCCCCCTGGGGCTTCCAGATGTGTCCTTAAGTTGCCTATATGGGATATTTCCAATCTCTTTATGAAGTCACTTTGTGCTATGAACTTTCCTCTTAACACTGTTTTCATTGTGTCCCGTAAATTTGGGTATGTTGTACCTTCTTTTTCATTTAATTTTAGGAAGTGCCTAACTCGCTTTGTAACACAGATAATTGAGTAGAGAGTTGTTCAGTTTTCGTGTGTGTGTAAGCTTTTTTGTTATTTCTATTGTTGAGGTCCATGAAAGGGTACAAGGTATTATTTCAATCTCCTCGTATGTGTTGAGGCTTGGTTTGTGACTTACTATATGGTCAATTTTGAAAAAGATTCTGTGAGATGCTGAGAAAAAGGTATAATCTTTTGTGTATGGGTGAAAAGTTCTGTAGATATCTGTTAGGTCTATTTGCTTCATGACATCTGTTATGAGTTGAGATGTAATTCACACACTTTCAAACTTTCATGTATAGTACCATTTTTTTTTTTATGTACTCTTACTTGGAAATAGGGCGATTAAAATGTAATCTCACTTCTAGTTTCCACAACAGATAAAATACATTTGTACTGGGCTAGCTCTAGTTTGTAGTACTTCATTATGGAACTTCTAGAAAGCTAACATAAACATTATGTATAGATATAAAAATGTCCCCGATAGAGAGTAGAGAAACAAAAGTATCATTCAGAAGAAATTTTATATATGTATATATATACATATATATAACACACATACACCTTGTACTTATTTGCTTAAATATCATTAACAAATCACTGATGATACTGAAATAGTGATTACTATAGAGAAAATACCAATTAATATGTGACCAGAAACTGGAGCCAGTCCCATAAAGAAATTTTTCTAAATGTGATCCAGGAATCTCAAACCATTAGCTCTGCACTACTGTAAGTCAATAATACAGAGCCTCAGCCCTGTGTTCTGTGACCAGACTTTTTGATAGGGACTGAGTTTTATCAACCAGCTCTGCACTTGTTTGCACAGCACAGATTGCATTGCTGAAAATTATGTGCGCTGTGGCCCATGCTACCCACCCTGAAGTGTACATTAGCCAATATTAACTGCCCTCCTGCATATAGCATGATTATATGCCAGAAAACTGCATATAAAGAAACATAATATAACTATAAAAGAGTTTCTCTAAAATGGAGACTCACACCCCAATTGCCCTAGCTACAGGCAGTATTCTAATTACTGTCTAGCACATTGCCCTCTTGTGCTCAATAAACTATTTTTTCTATTGTGGTCTAAAGTGTGAATTCTTTGTCTGTCAATCCTTTAGTGGCTGGCTACCTAGTCTACCACAATTACTAGTGGAAAAGGGATTTGAGTGAATAGTTCAGAGAGGTATCAGAATAAATGTTTTTTAAATATATTTTTGTAACTCTTGGTTTTTAAACATAGAAACAATCACCTGTCCTGAAACAAGTAAAATCAAAAACAATAAAATAAGAACCTAGATGTTACCACTTTCATAAAAACTCCATGATGCTATATAATTCGAAGATTTTGTTTTATACTTTTCATGTAAAAATATATACCAGAGTAAATATAGCAGCACAATATTTGTATACACAGATGCATTCTGTTTACTCAGACAGAAGCTTCACAGGGTATTAGTGTGTGTTCAATATTATTTGAAGTAATATGGAAGTTAAAGAAATGCAAGACATACATTCTGTATTATAAAACATCATAACTGAGTAAAAGGCAGAGAAAGAACCTTTAGTGCTCACATGAAATCATTTAAGATTTTCATACCTCAGTACCTTCAACAGTAAAACATCAAATGACATAAAATGTAAATTGGAGAGTTAAAATTGGTGAATTAATTTACATTTGTGTGCCTTTAGTGGATCACACTAGAAACCTTTGCTTTAAATATAAATTTACAAGCACTTATGAGAAGTAATCCAGAGCAACTCAGTGTTTTCCCAAGGGTAAAGTCATAAAAGACAACACAACAAAGAAATTAAAAAAGTCCTGATTCAATACTATAACTAGGATACTAACATTGACAAAATCATGCTAGAGAACAGTTCCAACACCATAGTGATTTTTCCTTTCTTGTCTTTTAGTGTTACACACACACACACACACACACACACACACACACACACACTCACACACATACACCTCTTTCTATTCCTCTTGTATCAGTTACTTTTTATGTCATGTTGGCAGCAGAAGATTGGCTGATCACATTATGTTTGTAAGCAGGAAGCAGAAGATGTATAAAACATGGGGATTGGTTGTGAAAACTCAATATTCATCCTTAGTGAGCCACTTCTTTAATTGACAAGCCTTCTATCAAAGGTTTTACAACCTTTCCCCAACCAGCTGGTAACCAAGTGTTCAATCAACTAAGCCAATGGGGACACTTTATACTCAAACTACAGTACCCCTGTAATAGCTTCACAATAATCACTCTTAAGTTTCCCAATCTTTAATTCCGACATTTCAAGAATGCTATATACATGCAATCACACACCATGTAACCTTTCATATGATCCGAATTTACTCAGCAAAATTCCCTGGTGATTTATTCAAGCTGTTGCATGTATCAATAATTCATTACTTTTTCTTTCTTTGCTATGTAGTATAAATGCTACATGCAAGCACCTTCACTTTTATAACTATTCAATATCATATGCCTTCTTCTAGTTTTGTATTATAGTGAATAATGCTCATAGGAACAGTTCTTGGGAGATTTAGGACAAATCTGCAAACATGAAACTGTTGGATTTTGTGATGGGTACACATTTACTTTAAATGGGAAACTAGCAAAATTTTTACAAGACCACCTTTATCACTACATTCCCTTAACAACAAAGGATGGATATATTTTCTCTAAATCCATTCTAGAATTTTGTACTTCCATTTTTGCCATTTTGATGGATGTATAAGGATATCTTTTGATTTGTATTTCCTTAGTAAGAATATTTTAAAATATCTTTCCTTGTACTTATTTAACATTTGTATATTCTCCTTGGTGAACTCTGCCTAATTTCTAACTGCACTCTTTACCATTGAGATATTGAGAGTTTTATTTTTTTGTACACCAGTTATATTTAAGTTATATGGTTTTAGTGTGTGTGTGTGTGTGTATGTGTGTGTGTGTGTTCTGTAGGTTATAGTTTTGCCACACTCAAAAGGATTTTTGTAGTTGGAATACATATTTTTACTTTTACAGACTTATAAATTCTAATCCTAAAACCTGAATATTTTTCTCACTTTTACCTAATATTTTTTTAAAATTAATCATTTTATATTTTCACCCAATTTGTTAATCTGTTCTGACCTGAATTTATTTAGTAATGTATGACATTTAAGCTATATTATTTTGATTTTGTTTCATTTTGTCAACATGCCAGACTTTGACAAATATCAGTTTCAGAGTCTCAGACCGTAGTTTAGTGGAAAAGCACAATAGCATACACTAAGGCTCTGCATTACATCTCCTTACCACTTACTGGGTGTAAGTATAGGTTTCTTTCTTGATTATCTGTTATTCTCCACTCTGCTATACTCCTCCACTAATGCTGCATTGTCTTGATTTCTGTGACTAAGTTGTAAGACTTAATCTTAGGTACATTGAGCCTTCTCTGTTTAGTCTGAGTTTTCAAGACTGCTTTATTTATTCTATGACTGGTAGTTTTTCCACATATGGTTTTATATAACTCTTTTTTTTTCTCTTTTTTTTATTAATTTATTCTTGTTACATCTCAATGTTTATCCCATCCCTTGTATTCTCCCATTCCTCCCCCCCCCATTTTCCCATTATTCCCCTCCCCTATGACTGTTCCTGAGGGGCATTACGTCCCCCTATATATTCTCATAGGGTATCAAGTCTCTTCTTATGTCAAGAAAACATAGCTAAGCTTTTCATTGGAAATATATTAAACCAATGAATCAATTTCAAGAGGTTTAAGTAAAAGAAAAGAGAGGACATAAGACAAAACAACAAAAACTGAATAATAACTTGGGAGATTTATGCTTTTACTTATTCATGATTACCATAAATATAAATGCTCTAAATATACCAACCAGAAGATAGATTTCAAAATGAAAAAGACTCTAACAATATGCAACTTAAACAAAATTTATTTCAAATTTAATCTATTTAGGTTAAAATAAAAAACACCAAAAAACTTTCATAACATAAAAATTAATAAAAGAAAAGCAGAAGAAAACCAATTTAGATGTAATCTGAATAAATTAATTAAATAATAAAAATTTTAAAAAGGAAAGCAGAAGCAATGATATTTGTGTAAGCTAAAGTAGGGCTTAAAGAAAATTACTAGCCACAAAGACATTACATACAAATAAGGTGCAGATTCAACAGGAAATAATAATAATTATAAATATGCATGCATATAATTTCAGAGCTTTAAAAAACATGAAGAAGAAACAGCGAGAAAGAAATAGACAAATTGATATTAGCATTTGAGCAATATTTGTTGTCTGCCACATAGTTTGTACTGATGACAAAGACTTATAATCATTGTACATTTACTTGACCATATAAATAAAGATACAACACTATTAAAAGATTTTATTTACCTGTTGCCACTTTCCCACTAATTGTTCTTTTCTACTTTAAACTTAAGTTTTAGACCTCAGAATGACTGAATTTTGTCATCACATATTTTTGTTTTCTAGTCAAATCTATGGCACTCCCATTTTTTCCTGTTTATGGCCCTTTAATAGAAGACTATTCTGATGTATTCTAGAATGCTTCCTAAGATTTGGATGAAGTAGTCTCTTTATTAGATAGTAGTTATAGGTTTAGGAGAAGAAAACCAGTGAGGCAAAGTCTTTCTCATCACATCATGTCAGACAGGACTTGATAACAGAACCAGTATTCCTGGTATCACCTACTTCAGGAAGTGCCTGCCAAGTATCCTCTCAATTGTAAAGACACTCATTTTATCTTTATATGGTCTATTCCTAGAAAAAAGAGTCACCAAAGCCATGTCATTTTCCTGGAGGGGGAGAATATTAAACTAGAATCTCCAGAAGGATATTATTTGAAAATATTATATAAAAAATATTTGTTCCTCAAATATACTTTCTCAGGGAACAAAGAAAACATATAAAAATAGCTGTAGAATAAAATAGTTAATGTAATTTTTCTCCTTCTAAATTCATAAATGTTTCCCTTTTCTTTTAATGCCATAATGATATTATTATAGTTTATCTTATGTTTTCACTAATTTATTTATTTAGAATGAAGATTCCCTTCAGTGAGTTCCTGCATTCCAGACTAATCAGTTTTTGCACATATTTCTTTGGATACAAATTGCACCAGCATATTGGGAAGTGAAATAAACTGACAGAATATGTGTCACTTTGAATCACTGAATATCCTACAGAGAATATCAAGTTACTTAAGCTTCAAAGAAATATGTGACAATAGATAACCTATTTTAGATTTGGATTTTAATATTCTTACAGCCCATATATACACTATAATTACATCACTTCCTTTACCCTTTCCACACCTCAAACCTCCTATGTCACTTGATTCATTTCCTTTCAAACTGATTGACTTTTTTCTTTTATTATTTTACACACACACACACACACACACAGAGAGAGAGAGAGAGAGAGAGAGAGAGAGAGAGAGAGAGAGAGAGAGAGAGAGAGAGAAACAGCTGATGTGTCCATTTTTGTTGCTTATATGTATATAATTTCAGAACTCTCCTCTGTTATATATTGATTAACCAATAAGCATCTCATTTCTGAGAGATACTAATTCCCTCTATCTCGACAGACTCCAGTTATCTTGTAGTTCTTGGTCTCGAATGTGGCCCCTTTTGTGATTTTCCTCCTGTCTGCACTAGAATGCCTCATTATATGGTTGTTGTTTAGGCAGCCATTTCTAGAAGACATGGCAAGCTATGTTTTCTCTATTTTCCTTTCTTTAATCTGAAATTTCCCAACTAATTTTAAACTCAATTATAATGTTAAAGAAAATGTCACGCCATGTGTTATCCTTTATAAGAAAAATCAATATTTTAATAGAATTCTTCAGTAAATTGCCTTCAATACAATTGTTAAAAACTAGCTCCTCCCTCATCAGATTCTAGTCTTTTTTGTAAATTCTCTGACCAAAAAAAAGGTTAAATTACAAAAGATTTAAATGTATTTTTACAATGAATACAAAATGTATACGTTATAATGTTCCATGCTACGGACAGAAATTTATCTTAGAAAAATGTTAATTGTGTGAGCCCTAGTGCCAGACTTTAGCATGAAATTAATCCTCTATTACAATGGTATCACATACTATTATAGTAAGTTACTATTATGATTCTGTCTCCCCTACAAAACTAAGAGCTCTGACATTGAAGTCTATATCTTATTCACACTTATTTCCTCTGGATCCCACATTCACACTAGCCACTAGCCATATATCAAGTGTTCAATAGATGCATGCCTCAGTACTGGATAGCAAAGATATAAAATACCTTTATCATCACAAAGAATTCACAACATGTGGCTGATTTACAGCAAACTTTTTTCATCTTGGCACTACTGGCATACTAGATAGAATCATCCCTTGTTAGATGGCCTTTCCTGAGCATTGTAGAATGTTGAGACCATGAACTTTATTCATTTGATGCCAGAAGTAGAACCTTCATCAGCACTATGAAAATTAAAAAATGTTTTGGCATATATACAATGTACTTTGTGAACAAGATCATCCTAGATTAAGAACGGCTGTTTTGTGAATATAGTGTCTAGCTCAATTGCCATCAGAAAGGCTTCATCCAACAACTTATGGGAGCAGATGCAGAGACTCACTGCCAAACATTAGGAGGAGGTTAGGGATTCCTGTGGAAGACAGGGAGGAAGGGTTGTAGGACCCAGAGGGACCAAAGACCCCACAAGAACACAACCCACCGAATCAACTAACCAAGGCTTATATGGGCTTACAGAGACTTAAATGACAGCCACAAAGCCTACATGGGTTTGAGCTCAGTCCTCTCCTCTTAAGTAGCCTCTCCTTCCTGTCTGTTCTCATAAGAGTTGGATTTACCCTATATCTGACTCATTCTGTCAAGTCTTTCTCTGATTCATCACTTTGTTTGCCACTCCATTAGACCTTCTTTTTTAGGATTAAAGGTGTATACTAAGGGCATGTCTGTATTCCAGCCAGAGAGACTAAGATATGTGGCATGTCTGCATTCTGGCAGTATCACACAGACCTAGACATTCTTTGGATGTAATTCCTTGCCAGAGCAGCCATTTTTCTCCTATTCTGTTGTTTCATCCAGCCTTGATATGAGGGTTTGTGCCTAGTCTCATTGTATCTTGTTATAATATGTTTGATTCATATCACTAAGAAGGCTCCTCTTTTCTGAAGGGAAATGGAAGAGCAGTGGATCTGGAAAAGAAGGAAAGTAGAGAGGAACTGGAAGGAATTGAAGAAATAGACGCTGTGGTTGGGATATATATATTCTGAAAGAAGAAGAAATAAATAATAAAAGAACTGATGTTTTAGAAAAAAAGATCCCTTTGTTCTTTTTGCATGGACCGTTTATATGTACTCCTATGTGTGCATGTATATGCACATGCACATGTGTGTATATGTAAGTAAGAAGTCTATATTACATAGCTCCTTTTACCCTTCTCTATCTTATTATTTGAGATATAATCTTTCAGTGAAATTAGAACTTGTGGATATTGAAAAAATATCTAAGTCAATAAATAAGTCCCTTTGTTTCTATTTTCACTTCACCAGTGCTGGGATTACAGGCATGTGTATATCATAGAACTCATCTTTTTACATGAATAATGGGAATCATACTTCTGCAAAAAGCACTGACTGAGCCTTCTCCCTAGCTCTCAAAAATGCTTCTTGAACTAAAAACATGGAAATCCTTAGGTTGTTTAAGGCTCTGCTATAAGATTATGATTGTTCAAAATAATTTTCTTTGAAAAGGTATTCTATTTACAACCTACATATTTTATTATCTTATGTTTAATAAGATAAAACCATATTAGAAATGTACACAGCTATGGGAAGCTGTTTCTCCAGTTTCGCTTAACTAATACATTTTTGATTCATCAAATGAAAATTCTTGACTATAAGGAAAAACCAACAGATTTGTTGCATAGGTGTGTGTCTTCACAAAAAACAAAATATTCTGACTACCTCTGTGCACCCCAGTCTAGATTTTAACTGAGGAAGTACATATTACTTTTTAATGACATTGGAAACAAACTTGTTTTTCTTGTGAAAGTGGTAAGCTAGAAATTCTCTAGAAGAAAATCTCCAGTGAAAGTAGTTCTTGACCAATGATCATGAGGACCTTGTGTGTGTGTGTATGTGTGTGTGTGTGTGTGTGTGTGTGTCCCAAATCCTTTACCTATTCAGAAGAGAACTTTCAAATATGTATTTTCAATTCATTTAGGACATTCCCAGAGGCAGTTGACTTAGCAATATTTCATTTATATGATATATTTAATTTATTACAATTTATTTGGATTACATCCCAGTTGTTATCCCTTCACTTGTATCTCCCCATTCCGCCTCCCCCTCTTCCACCTTATTCCCCTCCCCTAGACCTCTGACAGAAGGGGACCTCCTCCCCCACGATGTAAGCACAGCCTATCAGGTCTCATCCAGAAAGCCTACTTCCCTTCCTCTGTGTTCCACCTGGCCTCCACACCAACGGGAAGTGATCAAACTGGGGAACCAGAGCTCATGTCAGAGGCCGTCCCTGTTACTCCCACAACCGTAGTAAATGAGATTGGTATGGAAGAATGGGGGGATGGAAGGACTCAAACTGTTCAGGAGCCCCAGAAGGAGACCATCAAGGCTGGAAGATCTACACAGGTGGGGCCCTACACAAACTGTTAAACCAACCAAGGACAATGCAAACAGTAAACCTAGACCCCCTGTTCAGATCTAGCCAATGGACAGCTCATTCTCCATGGTTGAGAGGCGAGCAGGGACTGCCTCTGAGATTATCTCTCATGTCCCCAATATGATCATTTTCCCTTGATGGGGAGACCTGGTGGTACACGGAGAAAGGGAATAAGGCTGTCTGGATAAGACCTGATATGCTGTGAGCATATGGTAGGTGAGGAGGTCCCCTTCTGTCAGAGGTCTAGGGGAGGGGAATAGAGTGGAAGATGGGTGAGGATGGGAACAGGAAGATACAAGATAGAAGATAACAATTGGCATGTAGTCTGAGTAAATTATAATAAATTAATTTTAAATGGTAATTTCTAGTACAAAGGGCATCCTTTATTATTGGAAAATAAGTCTATTACCATGACATTTGAGGTAAGAAATATTTTAGCTACTCAAATTAAAACTTTACATGTCTTTTTCTCAGTCACTATATCTCTGAAAGTGAAAATTCTACAGAAACAAAATTGGCAGGATGAAAGTCTAAAGTTTGTATGTAATGTGATTAGTGCAGCATTGTTCACAGTGTAAAAAGTGTATATAAATCAAACATCTATCTTTGCAATTTTTTGAATAAATCATGGAATTTTGAGAGCTTTCCAGAATGTGTTATTATTCAATCTATTTCACGACAGTCACGGCTGTTACACAGAGAAATCCTGTCTCAGAATATATATATGATTCTATTTTAACAAGCACAATTTAATTGATAAATTTTAATAATTCAATGTTCAAAATAGAAAGACTAAATTAATCCTACGATGTTATTTAAATTTAGGGGAGAAAGCAACAGATATATACACATTATTTTGTATTTATAATTTGGAACCTTAAAGGAAAGGTGGTAAAAGAAATGCAGACAAAATAAAAAATTCATAAAATTGTGTAAAAAGTGGGAAAGTTAAATATATTACTGCAAATATATAACTGTTAAATATACACATAGGCAAGGGTGATAAATTAACATGGATATTATAATTATATTCATTTTGCTATGTAATAGGTGGTTTGAAGAGAATATAGGCTTCTAATATTCTCGTTTTAATAGTTTGATTTATTGCGGGAGGGATGGCAAGGGAAGGAAGTCCTAACAAATCCTATTCTTGCAATGGGGACGCTAAGTGCCTGGTAGTTTTTTGTTACAATTAGAGTAATGTACAGATCTGCACATCATGATATACTTAATTAGTACCCAACAGAACTGATTTTTCCTTTATTTTGAGAACAAATATCATAGCTGTTACATGCTAGTGATGCACTTGAGTGTAGCCGTACTCTGTTTCAGGGAGACGGATGTAGTGCTATGGTGTATGTGAATGGAGATTAAATGAGTTCTTATGCACAGTCAGAATCACAGGCAAGTCAACTTGTTCTAGAAACATATTCTTTCCTCCACCCTGGTCCTCTCCTGTCCCAGACCAGCTATGCTTATTTAGTTTTCAACCTACAGAGATAGAGTACATCAGCGCTGAGTTCCATCTGTCACTGAAGTGAAGTGGAAGTCTGTGACATTGTGGCAGTTGTAATTTGAATTTCTTGAAGATGGAATTCTTGCCTTTGTCCAGTATTAAGTTCCTAAATTTATATCAGCCAATATTTGTTAAGGAAGAACTTTGACCATTTACTTAAAAGTTTTCTATAGTTAGCATCCCAATTGTTAAGCAATATAGTATACAGCTCAGCAGGCCCTTTGCAAATTCACAATAGGGCTGTGTTTCAGAACTGGGCAAAGAGATGCCTTAGGACAATAGTGTGCTTTTAAATCATCTTCCTGCCTTAGGTGCTAACTGGCTCTCTAAGCTTTGCAAAGCCATGAAAAAATAAGTACTTTGTGCTTAATATACAAGCAATATAGATACCAGAATATACTCAGTAAAAAGGTCCTTTTGTTTTTGTCCTGTATATTGTTTGGAGTCCTAGACTAAAAAAATGTAACATCCATAATCTGCTGTTAATACAACCATTAAGAAGCTGTGAAACATTGAGGTAAATCACATTGTCTGGCTCCTCATAATCATTTTTAAAATGATCTTCTAGGCCCCTATAGCCCTAGATTTCATAATACATACTTGAATCAGTTTGATTCAGTTCTTCTTATCATGAGCATATACAATTATACCAACTATTTTCTATAATTTGGGTTAAATATTTGCATAAAATCTTTTGGTAAGATTTCATGCTGAGTATGTCATATTTGCACTAAATAGCATCGGACTCCACCTAGTCAACAATCAAGCTTACATAGCTCAAAAGCATCCTACTTTACTTTGCTTTTCCATAGAGATCTATAGACATACTTGTAAAGAAATAAAGAAATTCTAGAATAAGCAAGTAGAAAGGAAATTTAGTTTAAATGACAGAAGTCTTTATGTAACAACAATAATAATGTGTGTAGAGGAATGCTGTCATATAGCAATGCAAATTCTATTCAGTTGCATATTAACCTAAAGAAAAATTATATTCTCTATTATATATATATATAATATGCTTATATATATTATATATATAATAGCCACTCTTCAGTGGTTAATGCCAATGTAATATTACCTTTTTAGATGATTCCGAAAACTGTTATCCACCAGTATATCTTCACATTATTATAAGCAAAATTAATCAAGGGAATGAATCAAACAGTATGCCTCTCTGTTCCCAGTTTTGGATTACTTTTATTAGGAAGCGTCTAAATTATCCTTCAAAGAAGAGAAGTAGGTGTAAAAATAAGAACGTTGTATAAACTCTACATATCTTATTCCACTGGTATCTCTTTCTAATCTGTTCTTAGATCTGATTTTTAGACCTATGCTAAATTTATGGATGTTCAAAATGAACCTCAGATCCATTTTTGTGCTAAATGTAAAAAATGTCTTCTCCCTTCTTTACTTCTTTCATTGCTCTGTCCTTTAATAACTAAAATACCAAGTTGTTAATAAAATTGGAGCAAACATTTCAGCATGGTTTTATTTGATCAGTTAGATCATTCATTCAGTATTAATTGAGAACTCTACAAATTTTGAACAATATAATGACAGATATATTTCAGGATAAAAGTTTTAAAAACCCTTGTCTTCAAATAATGTACAGTAGGGAGATAAATAAACAAACCAGTCATAGTGTAGCATGTTCCATATCAAAACAGATGTTTGTGCCAAAGTCTCCATGTGAACTGAAGGTAGATGTTTCCTAGTGCTTCCCAGAGAGCCAGGTGGTCAATTAAAACATGATGCTTGAGCTAGAGGATGCGGGGGCAGTCTGCCTCCACCTTAAAATTGCCTGTAAATAGGGGTGTTTCATAGACCAGTCCATCCCATGACCCACAAACCACATATGTCCAATTATAACTATGAACACAATCCAACACAAAATTGTAATATTACTTAAAATATTGTAAGATCTTTTGTGATTATTTTTATTACCTGATTTCTCAGTTCTCAAATGTGAACCTTGTAGATGCCAATGTTGTGTTGCAATGTCAAAAGACTGGGCATGCCTGGCATGTTAACCACCATTTGGCTTGTTCCTGAGGACACATCTAATTTTTGTGTTAAGTGGCTTTCTGGGCCTCGATGGCTTTCTTTCTGGCATCTTTGTCCATAGTTTAATTATACTCCTGGAAACATTGTCATCCAAAGCTTCTCTACTATGAACTAACTCTTAATTTCTAACCTACCCTCCATATTTTTGAAGCCTCGATAGCTTTTGATTTATGCATTATTTATATACTACTTAGTGTTTAATAATTTAACATTCTCCATATTTATATTTGGACTATAAACCTTTGAGAATATATTTTTCATACTTGTAGGACCCTAAAG
The DNA here is from genome assembly GCF_903995435.1 of Acomys russatus. Classification (NCBI taxonomy): domain Eukaryota; kingdom Metazoa; phylum Chordata; class Mammalia; order Rodentia; family Muridae; genus Acomys; species Acomys russatus. The sequence goes on from NC_067169.1 coordinate 38,149,955, forward strand.
AACTCAGCAGAATGCCTTGAAATAAATGAGCAGAAAATAAATCCCAGCAAATGTTAAGTTAAATAGCTCCAAATTGTGTGATTGATTCTACAGAGTCATTCAGTGATAACATAATGCTGAAATAAACACCAATGTTTGATCCTGTTTCAGGACATTATTTATTTAAGTACTCACTTTCTAAACCAATTAGTTAAATACTTCAGTGATACATTAGATCTAAATTTATTTTTGCATTTTAATGTCAACAAATAATTCATTGAATTCTTAAAAAATATTCTTAGGTATTTGAGTTTAAGGAAAACTATTATTAGGGTTGAGGTGATAGCTCAGTAGGGTCAATTAAAGCACTTGTGAAAGCATTAGTACATGAATTCAGGTTCCCATATCAACATCAAAAGCTAGACAGTGAATAGGTCTGTAAGCAGAACACTGACAAAACATAAACAGGCTAGTGCTAATTAGACAATAAGTGAAGGTTGCTGGCTAAATAAATTAGGCAGAAAGGGATAGAGGGAGACACCTGTCATTGACCTCTGGCTTCCAAAACGCATACACACATGATCAAATACACCAACAAGTCCACATACATATAGCACATTCATACAGAGAAATAGAACTGACATCAGATTATGGTGTCTATATTCTAATTCATCAATTCTCTAAGAATATGTATTTTGTATGGCAGAACTTTTTAAAAATTAAGATATAATCAACATTTTCCCTTCACTTTCTTTCATCTAAGCCCTCCCACATACACCACCCAATTCTTTGCTCTCTTACAAGCATGGCCTCTTATTTTTTAGTTTTTGTTACATGTATATATGTGTGCACACATAAGTATATTTAGTGTTACTTGTTGAGCTCAGAATTGACCATTTGTTATTGGATTACTAATTAGGGGATTCATTCCTAAGAAGAACTGTAGTATACTGACTTTCACTGTCAGCATTCCTTAGTTGTCTGTAGTGCTTTGTCTATGGGTGAGGATCTGTGAAATTTCTGAACTTCCTTCCATGCTAGTATGTAAATTGATGTTGTACTTCTTCAAGTCTTGTTCATACAGCCATATTGTTGAGGTATTTAATGGTATATGTTTATGGGGTTTTTATTTTTTAACCAACTTAGTTCTTTTTTATTATGTTTCTTTTTAACATATACATTTATATTATTACACATTAGTAAAATAAACTACATACAGCAAGAAGAAGCACAAGACATTCAGGAATTATATAAATGTTACATTCATAGTGATTTGGGTTTTTCTTAATTATTTTCTTCAGGTGGCCTCATAAATCATTTCAGAAATCAGTCCACTTCAGAATGTTTTTCCTATTTTCTTTTGTGTCATTTATTTCACTAAATGTTCCAAATGCTTTTGAAAATTGAATGAGGGCTATAGATATGGATGAACAGTTTTGTATATATACTGTTCCTGCAAAGGACCTGAATTCTGTTCTCAATACCCAAAACAAGGTGCAGCCAACCCCCTGTAACTTCAACTCCAGTAGTATCTGACACCTCTGATCCTCATAAGCATCTGTACTCACAAGTACACATACCCACACAAAGGCATGTACATTCACATAACTCAAAATAATAAAAATATACCTTAAAATGAAGTGAATAATTTTATCTACTCTGAAATAATAGATTTTTTTAGTGTCATCTCTCTTTTCTAGCATGCAAGGTGTGACCTTGATACAATGATGGCAATAAGTTCACTTCCAAGTCACATTTATTATAAGACATAGGACAGAAAGGCTTTAGGCCAAATTACTTGAAACACTCACACTTTAAAAATCACATAATAAGAACAAAGGTATGTGTGTGCTCAGTTATCACATTTAAGACAGTATATAAGCATGCACTGTTGGTCATACTACATAAGTCCTAGAATGCACAATGTTCTATGATTTGATTCTCTATGCCTTACAAAAACCTTCTCTGCTTAGGGGCATTTGCAAGAACAATAGGTGACTTTCAAACAAGGAAATGTGCAGTGAGCAGTGTCTGTACCAATGGCACATGGGTATTTTATCAAAGACCAGAGAAAAGTATACATGGCCACAGTTGTAGCCTATCAAAATAGCTCTTAAAATAGCCATGCCGTTCTCAATCATCAGACTTATCATGCTAGAATAAATGTAACTTACGGATGGCTGAATAAAGAACTCGTGAAGAGGAAATGCTCCCACAAATTTATTTTTGTCTCAGTATTTAGTGCTTCTTGTATATTTAGTGGTGTGTGTGTGTGTGTGTGTGTGTGTGTGTGTGTGTGTGTGTATGGATTCATGTATATTTAGTATATTATGAATATTTACTATCCAGGTGCCTTATGAATATTTGGCCCTTCTATCCCTCTCTGTGTGTGTTTAGTGCACATATGCTTTACTTGGTAACTACTTATCCTTATCACATTCACAGAGCCAATTATGTGCATCTCTTTCCTCTGAATTTTGCATTGGTGATATCAAGTTACTAGTTATAAATCATCATGGTAAGCTCATTTACACCACAGAAATTAGCAAATGGTGCAATCAATGTCTCCGTAGGAATCAGAGCCAATTATTTGACATTTACTAGCATTCCTCTATTTTCATAATCTTTCATGCTCTCCATATGACCTCTCAAGACTTATCATTCTTTGCTGAACTTGACCATCAAAGCGTCTTTGTTTCTTGTTCTTTCCCTCCAAACAAAGATTCCCTCTCTTAGGAAATGTCTGTGTTTTCTATGCCACCTTTACTTAACCAGTTCATAATCCCCTTTCAGTCAACAGTTCATATGCATATTCTGGAACTTTCAAAACTTAGAGTCCTGCATCTTTAATGGGTGACTTTAGCACAGTCCTCTTTTGCCACATGGTGCTTAATTTGTATTCCTCACAATATTTTAAGGTTTTCGAGGTCTTTTTGGAATATATATAGCTGCACAGAGTAAGTATTTAATTCAAACCCCTATGAATAAGCAGTGTAATAAGTGAATATTCCATAACAAGGTTCTTTTAGTATCACAGTAATATATTTTATATATGGCCTTGAAATCATAAAGGAACACAGAGCTACTGACTGCCCTGGCTTTTTTAAGACATTTGGCCTAGTGGAAGAATAAAATATCTATCAGTGTTTGAGTACATAGTATTCTCATTACTAGTGATAGCTACTACAGATTATATATTAGATTTGGCAGTACACTTCTCTAAGGCCATTTCTAGGAGTTTGAAAATGGGAAGATTATTGATGGTAAGGCTGAATGCAACCTTGGCTATGGAGAAAGACTCTATTTAAAATTAATGTAAATCATAACCTGATTCATATCATATCAACCTTACATAGAAGGCTGAAAGGAAAAGAATCCTGGCATGGTTTGTGCACACCTGTAATCCCAAGACTTGTGAGGTTGAGGCAGGAGGATTATAATTGAAGACCAGAGCTATATAATGAGATAGAGACAGATGGGGCAGCATGTAAGGAGATCTTGTTTCCAAAATAAAATAAAGTAATGAAATACAAAAAGAAGGGGTCTAGAGAGATAGCTCAGTGGTTAAGAGCACAGATTGCTCTTCAGAAGACTCTGTTTACATTCCTGTCACCCACATGGCAGCTCACAACTGTCTGTAACTCCAGTTCCAGGGATATCTGACACCCTCACACAGACATACATGTAAGGCAAAACATCAATATACATAAAATTTAAAAATATTAAATTTAAAAATAAATACCCAGTGAATAATAATTATATACATATTTACATTTAATTTAAATATACAAAATGCTTAGATTGATGGGACATGTAAGGAAATTACTCTAGTGACAATTAAAATCATTCATAAAGCATATTATGTTGGTTTGTAGGGGAACTCACATGTCAAGATTTTTTATTTTATTCACTTCACATCCTGATCGTGGCCCCCTCTATCATATCCTCCCAGTTCCACCCTCCCTCCCTCTTCACCCCATCCCTCTCCTATAGTCCTCAGAGAGGGGGGCCCTCCTTCTCTACCAAGTGGCCCCAGTCCATCAAATCTCATCAGGACTGCCTGAATCCTCTTCCTCTGTGGCCTGTGGCCTCATAAGTCACCCTGCCAGGAGGAAGTGATCAAAGAGCCGGCAACAGAGCCATGGCAAAGACAGCCTGTGCTCCTCTTACTAGGGGATTCATATGGAGACTGAGCTGCCTATTGGCTACATCTGAGCAGGGGGCCTAAGTTCTCTCTGTGTACGGTCCTTGTTTGGCGCATCAGTTTCCACAGGCCCCCCCCTTGGGTCCAGATTTGTTGAATCTGTTGGTTTTCTTGTGGGGCACTTGTTCCCTCCATGTCCTTCTATCCCCCACTCTTCCATAAGACTCCCTGTGCTCTGGCCAAAGGTTGTTTGTGAGACTCAGCTTCTGTTTTGATCTCCTGATGGTTGGAATCTTTCAGACAACATGCAGATATATCTCAACCAAAGAATGGATAAAGAAACTGTGGTACACCAGCCAAGGACAATATGTGCAGCAAACTTTGAACCCCTCCAGATCTAGCCAATGGACAGGACATTCTCAACCATTGAGTGGAGAGTGGGGACTGACTTTCACATGAACTCTGGTGCCCCATGTTTGACCACTACCCCATGGTGGGGAGGCCTGGTGGCACTCAAAGGAAGGATAGCAAGCTACCAAGAAGAGACTTGAAACCCTATGAGCATATACAGGGGGAAGAGGTCCCCCTCAGTCACAGTCATAGGGGATGGGAGTAGGGTGAAAGCAGGAGGGAGGGTGGAATGGGAGGATACAAGGGATGGGATAACAATTTAGATGTAATATGAATAAATTAATAAAATATTTTTAAAAAAGAAACTGTGGTACATCTACACAATGGAAGTTTATTCAGCTATTAAAGACAAAGATATCATGAAATTCGCAGGCAAATGGATGGAGCTGAAAAAGGACCATCCTGAGTGAGGTAACCCAGACCCAGAAGGACGTGCGTGGTATATACTCATTTATAAGTGGATATTAGACATATAATACAGGATAACCACAGTACAAACCACAGACCTAAGGAAGCTAACAAGAAGAACCCTAGGGAGGTTGCCTAATTCTCATTCAGAATGGCAAATGGAATAGACACTGAAAGTGGTTAAGGAGCAGGAACAGGAAGGGAAGTCTACCATACAGATCAGGATTTTCATTCATTCATTCATTCAATCTTCTTTCATACAATACATCCCAAGTGCAGCCCTCATCCTTCACTTCTCTCAGTTCCCTCCCTCACCACCCACTTCTCCTTTATTCCATTCAGAAAATAGCAAGCCTACTAGCAGTATTGGTAAAAAATAATATATCAAATTGCAAACACAGCAAAATAAAATGTAGTAAGACTAGACACAAACCCTCACTCATATTTAAGGCTTATCCATAAGGCAACCAGGTAAAAGGAAAGGGGTCCCAAGAACAAGAAAGAGTCAGAGATACCCCCACTCCCAGTGTCAGGAGTCCCACAAACACCTCAAGCTAAGCAACCTTAGCATGTATGTAAAGGACCTAATGCAGACTCATGCAGGCTCAGTAACTCTGGCTTCAGTCTCCGTGGGCCCCTATGAGTCCTGCTTAGTTGATTCTGTGGGCCATGTTTTCCTGGTGTCCTTGACACCTCTGGATCCTACAATCTCTCCTCACTTCTTTTGTTGGGCTCTCAGAGTTCTACCTAACATTTGGCTATAGGTATCCTACACCCATTCCCATCAGCTTCTGAAGGAAGCCTCTGATGATGATTGGCTAGGGACTGATGTATGAGTATAGCAGAACATCATTAGGAATTATTTCATTGACTTTTTTGTCAGTTGTGCTTGGTTCTACTTTAGCTCTTTGAGCTATCCAATTGCTAGTTCCTAGCAATAAGGGCAGTGTCAGATATGGACTTCCTCTCATGTCTTGGGCCTCCTATTAGACAGATGTCATAATTTTTAAACCATAGTGATTCCATGGCAGCTAAATTAAAGATAAACTTTTCTGACTCTCAGAATTGTTCTCACCTAGGTGATAATTAAGAAGGGACTTAACAACCAACATATTCACATTTTACTTAGACAAATACATTGTTTTACAAGTAGTCTTTGAACAGTACATGTTAGCAAAGCTCCACAGAAGCAAATCTGCTCCCACACATTCTGATCCCGTTTTGACACCACATAACTGTTGGCGAGGACAATTTCAACAATGAAGAAGTGGGAGAAATGACTACATTTTATGTAAATATATATTCATTTAAAAATGAAAAGGGCATATGTAATGATATTATTCAAGATTTAAAACAAAGGTCAACATTTAAAATAAGATTCCTTTATAATCATCTTTCTCATGAGTAGAAACATTTCTTTTCTTTGCAACTATTAAACCTATGGTTGAGAAAACATTATTCTGCAAGCTGCATGATTTGTACTGACTGACTGAAATGTAATATGAATAAATTAATAAAATATTTTTTAAAAGATTTGTACTGACAAAGAGTAATGAATGTGCTCTAAGGATATTTGAATAATTCTTTGTCTTTTTTAAAAACAATGACTGAAGAATGTCATATAATATATGAATGAGTTTGTTTCTATGAATGCTATTAACACACTTAAATATCTAAATATACTTGTGTGTATATATATGTATGTATGTATGTGTATATAAAACAAGGAGGCCACTCAAAATGGCCTGTGAAATTCAGTCTTTTGACAATTGTTATCTAGTCTAGCTCTATCTCTTCTATTCTTTTTTATTTTTTAAATTTGTTACAGGGTATTGATGTATGGATATAACATATGTGGACTTCAGTTGGCTATGTAGCTCAGGAAGAGCTTGCAATCACAGAGGAAGGGGAAGCAAGCTATTCACATGAGACCTGATAGACTGTGGTCAGACAGTGGGAAAAGAGGGCCCAACCTGTCAAAGGTCTAGGGGAGGAGAATAGAGCAGAAAAGGGAGGAAGGGTGGGAACAAGAAGATACAAGTGAGGGGATAATGATCATGATATAATGTGAATAAATTATAATAAAATAAATTTAAATTTAAAAAGAAAGGAAAAAAGAAAAGAAGAATATCTTTTCACTTTCAACTCACACATTGTAGTTCTTAATTCACCATTTTCCTGCAAATGTAAGTAAATGTAGTTCATCTTGTTAAGAAAACACTCTTATTTTTATTTGACAGCCTTGAAGAAAACATCTTTCCTATCTTGGTGCATCTAAATACAAATAGCCAAAACATTAAGAATGTAACACTTATATAACTCCTGATTGTGTCATGGTTCTTCTCGATATAGGTAGTTTATTATATATATGTGTGTGTAATAATATAAATGTATATGTGAAAAAAGAAAGAGAAAAAGAAAACAATCTTATATTTGAGAGCTGCTATTTTGGCTGAAAGAAATTGAAATGGTTTTTAATGTATGTCTAGAATTTAACACAAAGCACACCTTTTCAATCTAAATGAGCTTCTTATGATTTTCCAGCAGTTGGTGATTTTTTCAATGTTCAAACCTGAAATTTGAATGTAATTAATATACTACGAATTACAGGATCTTTGAAAAATAGTGAAATCCTCTATACCCCACAATTTTTCATTTTGCTGTCATTGTGAGTCCCTGATTTTGCAGTCTGTGAATGCAGACTTCATTAACATCTAATACCAGATATCTTAACCACAACTCTTATCCTTAAAGGTAGTAATTAGACATGTGGGCCTATTTGGAAGTGTCAGGTAGTGAATAGGTGCAATCCTGAACCATTAGAAAAAGATTAAACGGGAAAAAAATCTTTGCTTTTCCTCTCACTGCAGTAATTTTAAGACATGCCTTACATTCTCATAGGGCTTCCATGAGAACTGAATCCCCATTGCCTACATCAGTAATATGCTCAAGGAAACAGTCTTAATTGTTCTTTCTCCCTTCAGTTCCCTGATCCTACAGTGTTTCCTACTGACACATTGTAAATGGGCTACTTGTGCTCAAGCCTCCACTTCAACTACAAGCCCAATTGAGACACCACGATGGAATAGATATTGCTGTCTTTGCAGTAAGAGTAATAACAGTTACACATTAAAGACATTAAACAATGTATGCTTACGTAGGCTGTGTTATAGTAGACTAGGCTACATTTAAATGATTTACTGGCCAAGACACACAATCCAAAATGAAAATAGTTAAAGTTAGACATAGTTAGGATAAACATATGTAAAATTGTGCAAAATGTTTATCAAAGTGGTTTAATATCCGATTACATAATTACCAAGTAAAGGGGAAATTCTATCTTTAAATTTTATCTTTAACTTCAACTGGTGGCAAAGGAAACCATGAAGAAAACCCTTTGTGTTGATGAACTGAAAGCCTAGTCTGACAAACTTCTGTGTTTATTGTTCTCTTTCTGACCATTATATTCTCAACAAATAGACTTACTTGTCATTTTACCCCACCCTTCTCCAGCACAGGGCTCCTATTCTTTGAAAAAGTAACTAATTCAAAAAAGCATATGAAAAGAGAGGGTATATTTGAAAAGCCCGAAATGCAAAGTGCCCTAAGTGGAGCCTATTTCCACTGTGGCTTCTATGGCTACCCCTGCCATGGGGTAGTCAATGGCATGGTATGATACACAATTTGAATTGTCAATTGACTCTATCTCTAGATATCGCTTGATGTTCAGATGTCACCCTGAAGAGTGCCAAATGTTATTTATCACCTTCCTTGAGTTATAGCTTGGATGATTTAAGACAATGACTGGTGAGCTTTAAGTGGGCTATATTGTTTATTTTCACATTCTGAACAGTTCAGAGGTTTCCAAAATGATCTCAAGCTTAATGTAACTACTCTATGTTTTTGTTGGAGGAATTGTGTTGCCATACTGGTTTCTTTTTTCAAAGGTAATAGCATCAATGGCTCACAAAGATCCAAACTCATAAATTTTGAAGCTAAATTTTAGAACTTAGGCTGTGATAAATCTCAATTTCATAGAAATAAATGCACAAATGTGTTTTCTTGTTGCAGTTTTCATTTATATTTTTGTTTATAAAAGAATCATTCATTTTAGTATAAATAGGAATTAGGAGTAATGTATCTTTTCTGCAAAAATATAAGATGTTCAGAGAAATATTAAGCATTGGTGCTCCACTCTATGAAAGCAGACACAGTCGGAATATATCAAGTACAAGAAATTTTTATCTTATTTGATTTTTATATTTTTTGTGGTTTTATAAAAGATTGGTCTGGGAGTAGAGAATTTCATTTGGGAAACATAGTACATATATACTTCTTTCAGTAGCAGAGTGAAAACACTGATTCCAAAGGTTCATTTGAAAAAGCCTACAGAGTTTGTGTATCCTGGGAATATCTTTATATTCTTATATATTGCACTCAGGATTTCTAGTGAAAGGAAAAAGTAAGTTTATATAGACCTTGGTTGCTTTGTTACAGCCTAAAATCCATTCCTCCTAGGTAGTTGTTCTCTATCCTGATTTTGTAAAACTTCACATATTTAATTTGCTATAAATATTTTTGGGAAAGATAGGAAATCATTTACCTCAACTTAAAATGTAAAAGAATGAAATATCCATTTTTATGGGGCTGGAGAAATGGCCCAGAGGTTAAGAGCACTGATTGTTCTTCCAAAGGTCATGAGTTCAATTCCAAGCAACCACATGGTGGCTCCCAACCATCTATAACAAGATCTGGGGCAGAATGCTGTATACATAATGAAATATCAGTTTTTAAGAGGAAAAGATAATGAGGGGTCAAAGATGCTTCATTTAATTGCTCTCTGTTTGATTTTTCACAAATGTAATTTCCAATAGGATTCTAATTTCATCCAATATTGATAATATGTACCCCTGTTATATACATTGGTTTTCGTTACACAAAAGTTAGCTAAAATAATATTTAATTAGTACTATTCTTTAGTACATTTGTATCGGATCTTTAAAATTCAATTGATGTCCCTGTGTGAAATAACAGACACATTTTTTAAGCACATTTTATTTGCTTGTCTTTATGTGTATATGATTCTTTCCTTTTCAAAGTGTTTTCTTTTCCTTTTTTCTATTTTAAATTTTTTAATTAATTTATTCATATTACACCTCGATTGTTAGCCCTTCCCCTGTTTCCTCCCATTCTTCGCTCCCTCCCACTTCTCCCCTTCTCCCCTCCCCTATGTCTGTGATTGAGGGAGACCTCCTCGCCCTATATATGCTCTTAGAATATCAAGTCTCTTCTTGGTAATTAGCTATCCTTCCTCTGAGTGCCACCAGATCTCCCTATCCAGGGGACATGGTCAGAAAAGGGGCAGCAGAGTTCGTGTGACAGTCAGATCTCACTATCCACTCAACGGTGGAGAATATCCTGTTCATCAGCTAGGTCTTGGTAGGGGTTCGAAGCACACTGCCTATATTCTCCTTGGCTGGTGCCTTAGTTTGAGGAGGACCCCAGGATCCAGTTCTGCCTGTCATGAAGTTCTTCTTGTAGGTTTCCAGGACACTGTGGGTCCTACTATCTCCCCATTTTCCCATGCTACTCTCGCCTAAAGTCTCCATAGGATGTCCTCTCCTCTGACCCACTTTCTTAGTAAGTAAAGTTTTTCATGATACGTATCCCTTGGACTAGTGTTTTGATATAAGGGAGTATATACCGTTTGTCTCTTTTTGCTTCTGGGTGAACTCACTCATTATGATAATTTCTAGATCAATCCATTTGTCCACAAATTTCGAGAATTCCTTGTTTTTAATAGCTGAGTAGTATTCCATAGTGTAAATGTACCACAGTTTCTTAGTCCATTCTTCTACTGAGGGACACTTAGGTTGTTTCCATGTTCTGGCTATTATGTATGAAGCAGCTATGAACATGGTTGAGCATATGTCCCTGTTGTGTGGTAGGGCATTTTCTGGGTATATTCCAAGGAGTGGGATGGCTGGGTCTTGAGGAAGCCCTATTCCCATTTTTCTGAGAAAGCACCAGATAGATTTCCAAAGTGGTTGTACTAGTTTGCATTCCCACCAGCAATGAAGGAGTGTTCCTCTCTCTCCACATCCCCGCCAACATGTGGTGTCATTTGAGTTTTTGATCTTAGCCATTTTGATAGGTGTAAGATAGAATCTCAGTGTCGTTTTGATATGCATTTCTCTGATGGCTAACGAGGATGAGTATTTCCTTAAGTGTTTCTCGGCCGTTTAATATTCCTCTGTTGAAAATTCTCTGTTAAGGTCCAAGCCCCATTTCGCAATTGGGTCGTTTGATTTTGCGCTGTTTAATTTCTTGAGTTCTTTATATATTTTGGATATTAAACCTTTGTCAGATGAAGGGTTGGTGAAGATCTTTTTCCCAGTCTGTAGGCTGTCGCTTTGATCTCTTGACAGTGTCTCCTGCCTTACAGAAGCTTCTCAGCCTGATGAGAACCCATTTATTAATTGTTGACATTAAGGCCTGGGCTGTTGGTGTACTGTTCAGGAAGTTGTTTCCTGTGCCTATGTGTCCCAAGCTCTTCCCCACTTTTTTTTCTAACTGAATTAATGTCTCTGATTTTAAGTTGAGGTCTTTAATCCACTTGGACTTGAGTTTTGTGCATGGTGACAAATAAAGGTCTAATTGCATTTTTCTACATGTAGACATCCAGTTAGACCATCACCATTTGTTGAAGATGCTATCATTTTTCCATTGAATAGATTTGGCTTCTTTGTCAAAAATCAAGTAACCAAATGTGTGTGGATTCATCTCTGGGTCTTCAATTCGATTCCATTGATCCACCAGTCTATTGCTTTGCCAGTACCATGCTGTTTTAATTACTGTTGCTCTGTAGTACAGCTTGAGATCAGGTATGGAGATTCCTCTGGAGGATTTTTGTTGTATAGGATTGTTTTTGCGCTTCTGGGTTTTTTATTTCTCCATATGAATTTGAGAATTGATCTTTCAATATCTTCAAAATATTTTGTAGGTATTTTGATAGGGATTATGTTGAATCTGTAAATTGCTTTTGGTAAGATGGCCATTTGTACTATGTTGATTCTCCCGATCCACGAACAAGGTAAATCCCTCCATCTTCTGATGTCACCTTCAATCTCTTTCTTCAGAGGTTTGAAGTTTTTTTTGAATAAGTCCTTCACTTGCTTGGTTAGAGTTACTCCTAGATATTTTATATTGTTTGTGGCTATCATGAAGGGAGTAGTTTTCCTAATTTCTTCCTCTGCCTGTTTGTCCTTTGTATACAGGAAAGCTACTGACTTTTTTGAGTTTATTTTGTATCCTGCCAATTTGCTGAAGGTGTTTATCAGCTGTAGGAGTTCTCTGGTGGAATTTTGGGGGTCACTTATATACACTATCATATCATCTGCAAATAGGGATAATTTGACTTCTTCCTTTTCCATTTGGATCCCCTCGATCTCCTTTTGATGTCTTATTGCTCGGCTAGAACTTCAAGAACTATATTGAAGAGATATGGGGACAGATGGCAGCCTTGTCTGGTTCCCGATTTTAGAGGGATTTCCTTGAGTATCTCTCCATTTAATTTAATGTTGGCTGTTGGCTTGCTGTATATAGCCTTTATTATGTTTAGATAAGTGCCTTGTATTCCTGATCTCTCCAGAACTTTAAACATGAATGGGTGTTGGATTTTGTCAAATGCTTTTTCTGCATCTAAAGAGATGATCATGTGGTTTTTCTCGTTCAGTTTGTTTATATGATGGATTATATTGATGGATTTCCGTATGTTAAACCATCCCTTCATGCCTGGAATGAATCCTACCTGGTCATGGTGAATGATGTCTTTGATATGCTGTTGTATTCGCTTTGCGAGTATTTTGTTGAGTATTTTCGCATCAATGTTCATAAGAGAAATTGGTCTGAAATTCTCTTTTTTTCTTTGGTCTTTGTGAGGTTTAGGTATCAATGTGACTGTGGCCTCATAGAAGGAATTTGGTAATATTCTGTCCATTTCTATCTTTCGGACTAGCTTGAATAGTATCGGTATTAGCTCCTCTTTGAAGGACTGGTAGAATTCTGCGCTGAAACCATCTGGCCCTGGGCTTTTTTTGGTTGGGAGACTATCAATGGATGCTTCTATTTCTATAGGCGAAATAGGGCTATTTAATTTGTTTATCTGGTCTTGGTTCAATTTTGGCAAATGGAATCAGTTGAGAAATTTGTCCATTTCCCTTGAAGTTTTGAATTTTGTGGCATAAATGCCTTTAAAGTAGGTTCTTACGATTCTTTGTATTTCTTCGGTGTCTGTTGTTATGTCTCCCTTTTCATTTCTGATTTTGTTAATTTAGATAGTGTTTCTCTGTCTTTTAGTTAGATTGGCTAACGGTTTGTCTATCTTGTTAATTTTCTCAAAGAACCAGCTCTTGGTTTTGTTGATTCTTTGGATTGTTCTCTTTGTTTCAAATTTATTGATTTCAGCCCTGAGTTTGATTATTTCTAGGCATCTACTCCTCTTGGGTGTCTCTGCTTCTTTTTTTTTCTACAGCTTCCAGATGTGTTGTTAATTTGTTTATGTGGGATGATTCCATTTACTTTTTAAAGGTACTTAATGCTATGAATTTTCCTCTTAGCACTGCTTTCAATGTGTCCGACAAATTTGGGTATGTTGGTCCATCATTTTCATTGAATTTCAGGAAGTCTTTTATTTCTTCCCTTATTTCTTCCATGACCCATGTGTCATTAAGTAGGAAGTTGTTTAGTTTCCACGTGTTAGAATTCTTTTTGTTATTTCTGTTGCTGTTGAAGTCCAGCCTTAGACCATGGTGATCTGATAAGATACAAGGTATTATTTCAATCTTCTTGTATCTTTTGAGGTTTGCTTCATGACCAACTATGTGATCAATTTTAGAGAATGTTCCGTGGGGTGCTGAGAAAAAGGTATACTCCTTAGTGTTTGGGTGGAAATTTCTGTAGATATCTGTTAGATCTATTTGCTTCATGACAGTGGTTAATGAGGTTATTTCCCGGCTTAGTTTTTGAATCAAAGACCTATCCTTGAGTGAAAGTGGGGTGTTGAAATCTCCCACTATTAATGTGTAGGTATCGATGAGTGGGGCAAGCTTTGTTAATAAGTCTTTTACAAATGTGGGAGCGCTTGTATTCGGAGCATAGATGTTCAAAATCGTGATGTCTTCTTGGTTGGCTTTACCTTTGACGAGCACGAAGTGTCCATCCTCATCTCTTTTGATTAATTTTGGTTGAAAGTCTATTTTATTAGATATTAGAATAGCTACCCCAGCTTGTTTCATGTGACCATTTGCTTGGAATATTTTTCCCCAACCTTTTACTCTGAGGCAACGTCTGTCCTTGTGGTTGAGGTGTGTTTCTTGAATGCAGAAGAATGTTGGGTCATGTTTATGCATCCACTCCATTAGTCTGTGTCTTTTTATTGGAGAATTGAGACCATTGACGTTAAGAGATATTAATGACCAGTGATTGGTAAGTCCCTTCATTTTTGGTATTTGTAACAGTCAAGATTTTGTGAGGTTGTGATTTTGCAATGGTATAGTTACCTATTTCCTATGTAGTTATGGTTGTAGTTTGACCAGTTGGGGTGGAGTTTTCCTTCTAGTAACTTCTGTAAAGCCGGATTTGTGGCTAGGTACTGTTTGAATTTGTTTTTGTCATGGAATATCTTGTCTTCTCCGTCAATGGTTATTGATAATTTTGCTGGATATAGTAGTCTTGCCTGGTATCTGTGTTCTCTCAGGGTTTGAAGGACCTCTGTCCAGGCCCTTCTGGCTTTCATGGTCTCTGCTGAGAAGTCAGGAGTAATTCTGATATGTTTCCCTTCATATGTTACTCGGCCTTTTTCTCTTGCCGCTTTCAATATTTTTTCCTTGTTCTGTATATTTTGTGTTGTTATTATTATGTGGTGGGAAGATTTTCTTTTCAGGTCTATTCTATTTGGTGTTCTGTAGGCCTCTTGTATGCTCGTATGCATCTCCTTCTTCAAATTGGGGAAATTTTTTCCATTATTCGATTAAAGATATGTTCTGGGCTGTGGAGTCGGCTATCTTTCTCTTTCCTCTATCCCAATTATTCTCAAGTTTCATCTTTTCATGTTGTCTTTTAATTCTTGTATGGTCTGTGTCAGGAGTTTTTCAGATTTAGCATTTCCTTGAATGGTTGATTCCAGTTCTGCGATTGTATCTTCAAGTCCCTATATTCGTTCTTCCATTTCTTGCAATCTGTTAGATAAGGCCACTTCTGAGATGCTTGCTTTCTTCTTTGATGCCTCTTGATCACGTTTTTCTTCTGTGTGCTCCTGCATCATAGCTTCCATTTTTATCTTCATGTCTTGGACTGTTTTAATGATTTCCTTCATCTGGTTATTTATATTTTCTAAAATTCTTCAAGTGCCTCTTCATATGACTCTTTTAACTCTTCAGCCCTCTTGTTTGCCTCCTCCTGCATTTGTTTACAGATTTTATTTGTTTCTTCCATTATCATCTTCTTTACTAAGGACTTGAGGTCATTTTCTTGCCTATCCATTGCTGTTAGGTTCTCTAGGTTGTTTTCATTGGGAATGTTGGGATCCGGAGATGCCAAACTGTTTTGGTTTTTGATAGCATTCTTTCACTGTCCTCTTGTCATTTTGATGGCTCTGATCTTGGAAGGTATTTTGTAGTGACCTTCGCTGGTTGAGAGTGGTTAATTGGTGACTGATTATAGGTCAGGTGCTCTTGCCTGTGGGGATCAGGGAGTATTTCCGTGAAAAGGTAGGTGATCCGGTTTCACTGCTGGTGATTTTCCTCTGCACCGTGGGTTCCAGGCTGAGCCAGCCAAAGTAGATATCTGTTTGGACTTTACTGCTGTAATTCAGATCAGCAGTTTGGGGATCTAGAATAAGGTCCGCACACAAACGTTCTGGTTGAGTAGGTTGATCCCAGCTGCCTGTCCTTCCTGTGGCTTTGTAGTCAAGACCCCAGGTAAATCAGATCTTCTGGGGGTGTAGCTGTCTTTTAGCTCTCTCTCTATACCCTGTAGCAGTGCCCAACCTCTCCCAGAACTATATGCCTGGAGGGACCAAGGTGGCTCTTGGTCAGCAACTAGACACTGCAAGCAAGACCCTCTTTTCATCTCCAGATAAAGTGAGAGTGCCTGCCTTGCTCAGGCCAGAATCCCCAGCTGGGATCTCTCATTCAGGGAGCAGGGAGCGCAGGGCCAGCCCAGATGGGCTCTCTCGTTCGGGTAGCAGGGAGCGCAGGGCCAGTGCTTTGCAGCTGGGAGGCTAGGAACACTAGGGTTGCAGAGCTCTGGCGGTCGCCCGCGTAACCAGATCTTCCCGCCGGGCTATGATGGTCCACTCATTCTCTAGGTCAGCAATTAGACACTGCAAACATGACCCACCCATGTCTCGTCTCTCAATAAAGTGAGAGTGCCTGCCTTGCTCGGGCCATGATCCCCAGCTGGGCTCTCTCATTCAGGGAGTGGGGAGCGCAGGGCCAGTGCCTTGCAGCTGGGTAGGAACAATAGGGTTGCAGAGCTCTGACGGACGCCTGCGGAACCAGGTCTTCCCGCAGGGCTAAGAAGTTCAGCTATCGGTCTAGGCAAGACCCATGTCTCCCAATAGGTCTGTGGAAGCAGTTCAAGCTGATTTCTCATTGCCACTGTTTGCGGGCTTAGTCCGCTGTGATTGGTGTTAGGTTGGGCCCCAGATGGCCAGTGAGCTGCAGCCCCACTTTAGCTGTCTCTGTTGGGTCCCGCCGCCTGTGTTTCTACTCGGCCTAGGCGGGTGACCTCCGCAGTTTGGGGTGGTATGGAAGGAGGAATCCTAGGGCAGATTCACCCTCTTCACTGAGACTCCTCTGGTTAGGGACTCTGGAAAGTCCCCTCCCCAAACAGCGAGTCTGTGCTTTATATACAGGCAGCAGTTTGCATGTGGATTCCGTTTCAGAGTTTGGGGAGTCCGTTTAGCACCTCTGGGATGTTGCTTGACCCAGAGGGGTAGGCTCCCTGTTTGGTCTGCAGCCTTTGGGGCCCCACTCACCTACAGTTCTCAAAGTCCAGCAATCTGTTCCTCCACTTATATCTCTGGTCTCCTCGGAGTAGATCAGGTACGTGGCTTAATGGTCAGTGCCATCTTGGAATCCCCCGTAAACATTCTTCCAGTATCTGTTCCATGGGACAGGTCCTTAGGTGTCTCTCTGGCCCACGTGCTGGTCCGGCCTCTTTGCTCTCCCTCTATTTTAAATTTATTTATTCCATTTTCATCATTAGCTCAGCCCCCTCCCTCATCTCCTCCAGTTCACAACCTACCACCCTTTCCCCCCTTACTCCATGAGACCCAACAAGGCAGCCACCGCAGTCTCCATATCCCCTGCTTCTAGGAGTCTCAGCTAGAGTTACCCCCATATCCTTCCAGGAGCATACCTTATCTTGGATCTCCAGCTTGTCCGAGAGATGACCGTCCACCAGTTTCCTTTCATTATCCTACCTCCACTCTTGCCCCACCTGATCACCAACCCCATTTAATCTCCCACCCAGTTCTCTTCATCCACTTCAGGTGTCTATTTTATTTCCCCTTCTGAGGGAGATTCAAGAATCCTCCTTGGGCCCTTCTCGTTGCTTAGTTTCTTTGGGTTTGTGGATTGTACCACTATATGGTCAATATCCACTTATAAGTAAGTACATACCATGAGTGTTTTTCTAGATCTGGGTTACCACACTCAGGATGATCTTTTCTGGTTCTATCCATTTGCCTCCAAATTGAAGGATTTATTTGTTTTTAATAGTTTTTTTGTTTAGAACTATGTATCCTATTCCTTCCATGTAAACATTGAATTTGTATAATAAATATTGTAGAATAAACATGAACACATGTAGTTTAAAAAGTTTTGAAATTAGGCTTAGTTGTTTAGGGGTAAGATGTTTTCAGGTCTAGATAGATGTTTTAAGTTGATAATGATGAAATATGATAGATACTGATTTACATTCAGAAATTTAGATTCACCAAGATAGGAAAGATGTTTTCTTCAAGAATGGCAAGTACAAATAGCCAAAACACTAAGAATATAACATTTATATAATTCCTCATTGTGTCATGGTTCTTGATTTGCTGTAGGTAGTTTACTTTACATGTGTGTAATAATATAAATGTATATGTAAATATTAAAAAAATTTAATAAAAATGAAAAAAATATTATTTCATTTCTTAGCCATTAAAAGGCTGAAATAACATGAAAACAATGTGAAGAGCATGTAAGAATTCTCATAATTCACCATAAGACAGAGGTATGAACTCCTGAATGATATAAATGTGGCAGAGACTAATATCTCTACAGTTGTTCAACCATTGGTTTTTCCCTTGATATCTCTCTCTCTCTCTCTCTCTCTCTCTCTCTCTCTCTCTCTCTCTCTCTCTCTCTCTCTCTCTCTCTCTCTCTCTCTCACACACACACACACACACACACACACACACACACATTTATGTTTATAATTATACTATAAATAATGTAACCATTCACTATTTTGGGGGTTGGAATTTGAGCAGTAATAAGAGCTGTGAACCTAAGGGACATTAAATAGGAATATTCCAGGGAAGAGAGCAGTGAGAAAGTGAAGTAGGGCCACACTGATCAAGATTATGTGTGTCCAAATAGTTTTTTTTTCAGTCTGTTAACTCACTTATCTATTTGGTTATTGCTCAAGTCCTTCTGTTGGGCATGGTGGTGCAGCCTGTAATCCCAGTTATTAGGAGGCAGAGACAAAAGGAATGATTTATTATGACTAGAAATCTGAGTTATGGCTCTTGATGTTTAACAATGGAAAGGGCAAATGAATATGGTCATTTTTCAATATTTGTTCATTCCAACAACATGTCTTATAATGCATTATATAGTGTTACTATATTATAAACACAGAACAGGTGTTAAGGACGAATATGAAAAAGACCAGATAAGTGCCTGCAAATATACCCTAATTTTATGGATTGGGAACTATTTCATGCCCTACTAAAACACCATTGGCTCTAGCAACAGTCATGACTGATGGCCAAACTCTGCCAAGACAGGCTAAGCAAGTCCTCAATAGTTCCTGCCTCACAAATATGTCTGTCAGATATATTGGTCCAGAAGGCTGAAGAAGATGCTCCAAAATAATAGAGAGTTTTGGATGTCTATTCAATTCAGGTAGAAAACTGTCTCTGTCATCTTCTCAACTGGAAAGCTACTACCCTGCACTCCTGGCATACTGAGGTAAACAGGTGTATTCCTTCTCAAGTCTCTGATGGAGTTGAAAACCAGGGTGCTTAGTTTTACAACAAAGCTTAGCTGTTTAGGGGTTAAAATGTTTTTAAGTCTAGATCATTGTTTTAAGTTGATAATGACAAGATGTGATGGAGATTGATTTACATTCAGAATTTTAGATGCACCAAGATAGGAAAGATGTTTTCTTCAAGGCAGTCAAATACAAATAGCCAAAACACCAAGAATTTAACATTTAAATAATTCCTGGTTGTGTCATGGTTCTTCTTGCTATAGGTAGTTTACTTTACATATGTGTAATACTATAAATATATATGTAAAAAATAAAGAGTCATGATGACTGCAGTATCTAATTAGTAAAGACAGAAGTCTAGAAAAGGGATTTATTTTTTTGGTAATTCTCAAAGGAAGTGGGTAGCTGTCCAAGAAACAATTGTCAAGGTAAAATAATAAACTTGAGTGTAATAACGAAGATATTAATATTTAAAGGATCACCCTATCACTGAGACCCTTGTACAACCAAATTTATTGTTGCTTCATTCATAATAGTCATAAATTGGAAAAAACCTAGGTGGTACATTTACATAGTAGAATATTACTCAGCCATTAACAAAATGAAATAATGAAGTTCAATTTGATGGAAAAAATCCTGAGTGAAGTAACTAACCCAGACCCAGAAAATAAATATGGTATATATTTGCTTATATATGGATATTAGCTGTTAAGCCACTAATAGCCATGATAGAATCCACTGATCCATGGAACTTAGAAATAGAGTAAGAAACTCAGGGTGAGAGTATATGTCTTACTAGGAATGAGAAATAGAATAGATAGTTATGAATGGAAGATGAAG
This sequence comes from Acomys russatus, assembly GCF_903995435.1. Classification (NCBI taxonomy): domain Eukaryota; kingdom Metazoa; phylum Chordata; class Mammalia; order Rodentia; family Muridae; genus Acomys; species Acomys russatus. The sequence goes on from NC_067169.1 coordinate 38,170,005, forward strand.
TGAGGAGGGGAAGACAAGAAGTTACAATATAGGGAATATGGGGACAGACAGATAAAATTAAGGGCCACTTGAGGGATGGTATGGAAACCTAATACAATAGAAGCTTCATATTTATATAAAGATAATTTAAATTAAATATCCAAATAATAGGGAAATGAAGATACAAGTCTATATGTCTTGCCACCAAATGTAGCTTCTGCCCCTGGAACTGGGTTATGTCTAATTGAGTCGTTGGGCAAAGGAATCCCCAAACAACCCATGTTATTTCCAAAACAATAAGTTGCTTTCCACAACATGAAATCAAGGCCCCATTGATGAAACAGCACCTCCACACCCCATTGGACATGGAGTAGTCAAGCTGATGCTTACATGGAGCCTTCCTCCTCTATGTGCTAGAATCTTTGGTACAGGAAAGTACTCAGCACATTACTAAAGGAGAAAGGCCAAAGATGTACTGACTAAAAGATATACTAGGACAATGGTAGCACAAAGCTTATTGGAGTAACCAACTACAAATGATCTGACATAAGGCCCACTCAAAGATACAGAGCTCATACCCAACACTGTTTGGTTGACCAAGAACCTAAGACTAAATAGCCCAGGGACCTAGAATAAAGCCTGTAGGACTTTTCAAACTATGGCTGAGGAAATTAGGAGCAGTGAATTCTGGAGGATTCTTTGAAACAATAAATGACCATTTTTACATCCACTATAATATTTTCCATGTTTTCTTCGGAAAATTTAATTTTTAAGACCAGGGAAAGAATAGATACTGCAGAATGCATGGGGTGGGATTTTTTTTCTACAACATATTTTCAAAATCATCACAAGGAAAATGTATCACTTCTGTGAAGAGATGGCATAAGGAAAATGATTCAAGAAAAGAAGTATGATTTAGATGGAAATAAGTATTAGGAAGAGGTCCTAGAAGACAAATTGAATTTGAGTAATCATGAGGCATATAGAGTTCACTCCTGTTTTGAGAATGTCAGATTTCACATCCTCTTCAATTTTTTCTATGATATAACAACATGAGTACTTGGTGAACTGCCTGGCTGGGAAGGATTTATTTATTTATTTATTTATTCTCTCATATGATTCATTCCTATGATAGTTTCTCCACTTTCCCCTCCTCCCCGTTGCCTCCCCCACTTACTCTCTCCCTCAGATCCACTGCTCCTTTGTTTCCCTTCAGAAAAGAGCAGACTTCCCAGGGATATCAACTCAACACAGCATAAGGTGATTCAATAAACCCTCATATCAAGGCTGGACAAGACAAACTAGTAGGAAGAAAAGGGTCCTAGAAACTGACCAAAGAGTCAGAGACACTTCCACTTCCCCTGTTAGGAGATCCCACAAACATCCCAAGCTAAACAACCACAGCATGTATGCAGAGGACCTGGCAAAGACCCATGCAGTCAATTTGTAATTGTCACTTCCATCTCTATGAGCCTCTATTAGTTGATTCTGTGGGCCAGGACTCCCAACTTATACAGCTGTTTTCTAAAATTCAATTCTTATTGTCTCCAGCAGGCTGATAAATCAATCATGCCATGGTTAGAGGATCTGTAATAAATGTGATTGACAACTTTTCAGTAATTTATTTTTCTTGGTACTTAAAATGTAAACTTTGTCAAGTGTCATTTTGTAGGTCAATGAAACAGTATAAAAGGAGTTCTGTTTTATGATTTTTTTTGAGTTTTTAAAAATATATTTTATTAATTTATTCATATTACATCTCAATGGTTATCACCTCCCTTGTATCCTTCCATTCCTCCCTCCCTCCCATTTTCCCCTTACTCCCCTCCCCTATGACTGTGACTGAGGGAGACCTCCTCCCCCTGTATATGCTCATAGAGTATCAAGTCTCTTCTTGGTAGCCTGCTATCCTTCCTCTGAGTGCCACCAGGCCTCCCCATGCAGGAGACGAGGTCAAATATGGGGCAGCAGAGTTCATGTGAAAGTCAGACCCCACTCTTTACTCAACTGTGGAGAATGTCCTGTCCATTGGCTGGATTTGGGCAGGGGTTCGAAGTTTACTGCACATATTGTCCTTGGCTGGTGCCATAGTTTGAGCAGGACTCCTGGGCCCAGATCTGCCTATCATAATGTTCTTCTTGTAAGTTTCTAGGACCCTCTGGATCCTTCTATTTCCTCATTCTCCCATTCTTTTCTCACCTATAGTCCCAATAGGATGTCCTCCCCTCTGTCCCAGTTTCCTGGTAAGTGAAGGCTTTCGTGGGACATTTAAAAAAATACTCAAATTTCCTCTACTTTTCAGAATGGAAACTTCTTAGGGCAATGTTCATCTGGAAGGGCTACATTCAGGTTATTTCTCTATTTCTGAAACCCTCATTCAAATAGAGGTGGACATGTGAACAGCAGTGTCTCTTGGAAAATCAAGAGTGTCTCCTTTAGCAGTGCCTGATGTTAGAGGATGTCAGCTGCCTTTAGAAATTATGAGAGAAACTCATAGGTGTGCCTTTTGATTAGTTACAAATCTCTTTCTGTTAATAAAAGTGAATTCTGGGGCACCCATAACCCGTTCTTTTGTATTTCATTCAAATCTCTGTGGAAAAGATGTTTTTGAGTTTCCTAGTGAATAAAATAATGAGTCCTGGTTAGCAGGTATGTGTAAAATGAATTGCAAAGTACGGGACAAAGCCCCAGTGAATATCTTTTATGCACAGAAGAGTAATTTCAGGTTTGTATGTTTTATAACCAGTATACATTGAGTATAAGAATTTAATACTCAATGGGAATTTGTCCTTTCTCTTTGTAAACTTATTTTTAGATGTCAATGTGTAGATATGTATTACCTAAGCTTTCAATCTTCCTCCAGCTTTATTTTGGGATATGTAGTTTAGATATAGGAAGGCTGCCAGACTCCTTTTCACAAAATGATCTCTTTGTCCTGCTTCTAAGTGATAATAGAAGGAGTTAAGCTTGTCTAATTCCCTTGTCAAATTTCTTCTGTTGAAACATGCATCTTTCCTTGATGCCTAGCTTCTCTACTAAAGTTAAAAATCCACAAAGACAGGAACAACTTCTGTACCATTCACTGATGCATTTTTAGTACATAAAACTAATACTATAGTATTAAAAGATGTTTAATCAATTCCTATTTTTATCCATTTCCACTAAGACCAGTATTTGATTATATTTTACCACTTGTAGTGAAGCCCTACATGGATCATAATGATTTTTAAATATATAAATTTTATAAATTAGTATGTTGTACCACTTATATTTTCTTGTCTGTTGAAAAAATAAACAAAAAACAGTTCTCACTTCAAAGGGAATAAACATATATTCTAAATCAAATTTAGTGACTATGGCTTAAAACATAGATTCATGCTTTTTCAAGTAACATGGGTCAAAGTAGAAGTGGTTACATGAACTTTCATATTCACACAAGAAAGGAAAGTTATAAATCAAGACATGTTCCAAATACTTTGGCTGAGACATCAAGTAGACAGGTAATAGACAAGCAGGAGAAAATGTTACAGATTTTAGATGATACTTGGTGACATATTTAGCTTTTGAGTCTATTGAAAACATTTCATATGATCGTAATATAATTGTACACCAGACATAGAACTCTATTATTGAGACTAAAGATAACCTAGATAATTCAGCTTTCCATCTGTAATATCCCTACTCTCTACAATTGTAAAATGCTAGAAGCTCTAATCAATCAGTCAAGTTTCTTTTTGTATCTTTAATATAGTTGTAGATTCTTTTCCAGAAACATCAGTTCATACCTGTATTTCTTAGCCTGACAGTGATTCCAATGACTTTTAAGGTTGTCCTTTTATGCACTAGCTCAAGAGGCATGTCCCAGGAAAGTCTTCACTTACCAGGACATTAGTATACTTGTGAGGACATACTGTTGAGACCCTAGGTGAGAGAAGCATGGGAGAATGGGAAAATAGAAGGATTCAGAGAGTCCTAGAAACCTACAAGAACATCATGATGGGCAGATCTGGGCCTAGGGGTTATGCTCAAACTACTGTACCAACCAAGGACAATACATGTAGCAAACATTGAACCCTTACTCAGGTCTAGCCAATAGACAGAGCATTCTCCACAGTTGAGTGGAGAGTGAGGACTGACTCGGACAAGAATTCTGGTGCCCCAAATTTGGCCACTTGCCCATGGTGAGGAGGACTGGTGGCACTCAGAGAAAGAATAAACAGGATACCAAGATGAGATCTGATACCCTATGATCATACACAGGGGGAGGAGGTGCCCCTCAGTCACAGACATAGGAGAGGGTTATAGGGTGAAAGCAGGAGGGAGGGAGGAATGGGAGGATACAAAGGATGGGATAACAATTGAGATGTAAACTGAATAAATTAATTAAATAAAAAACAAAATTTAAAAAACATTGTCCATTTATGTAGTGAACTTGTCACTGCATTTATGTGATAGTCTAATGATAGTCAAGACTGCTTCCTATGATCATTCTATATTCTCATATGGCATGCCTAGATTTGTTTATGCTTGTGATCCAAGAAAGTAATTAACTTTGAAACTAGTTTAATATTTGAACAGTCATAAATTATATCTCTGCAAGGGTTCTGGAGACCAGGTGTAAAGTAGAGGTGTAAGAAGCATAGGAACCAGGGCAGAAAACTGAGATCTGTGCCATGGGAAATCTTAACTTTCTGTTCTGGATGGTCAAAGGCAGAACTAGATCAAGGAAGGAGATTATGTGGCTAACTTTCAGTTGTTTCTTTCATTTGCCAACAGAAGCCAGAGCTAGTGCATAAGCACAGCATCTGAATGCTTCTCGTGAAAATGCTTTGCATAGTTACCATAAGAGATCAGTGAAACTTAGCACACAGGCAAAGTCTTGTTAAAATTGCCAATCTACATGATCTTCAAGATATTCAAATAAGTGTATTAAGATGGCTAACAAGAAACAAAATAGCTATCCCTCACAATCAAGAGATAACCAGATATTTGGCGGGAGGCGTTAATGTGTAACATTCTTCTATATTCCTCAGACTTCATGAGTAAATATACATACTACGGAGCATAACGTTCATTGTGTATTTTTTCAATGTACTGACTTCACATCCACCACACATACCTCTATCAATTCTTCAACTTCAAATTTGTTTAATTTAATACATGATATCTAGAAGACTTAATATATATAAAGAAGCCTCTACAAAGGAAATACTTCATATTCACATTTTCCTTAAAATAGCATCACCTAAATCTCAATTTCATTATTTAAATCAAAATATGTGCTGATAATATACAAACATTAGTTTAAAATACTATGGTAGGAAAATCTTTAGATGCAAGCATACATTTCTTTATTTACTTCACAAATGCTTACATTTCAAGTGCTGTTTTGACACCACAGAAATACCATTAAGCAAGCAATATACCTTTGATACCCATCATTTTATCTTTAATTTGTAGAAGAGAAGGGGGACTAAACAAACTCTTATATCATGGTGAAATCTATACTATGGTAGTGCAGTTGGAGTCCATTCATAGAGTCTAACCACGGTGAGTTAATTGAGGCTTCCTCGAGCGAGGCTTAACTATACTGAGCCAAATGAAATTGGAAACTTGGGAAAAGATTCACAATCAAGGCTTGTGAGAACGTTCGTATCACTTCTGGGAGCTAAAGGACACTGGCCACACTGGTGATATGCAGATAGCTTCTTAATAATATACTTAGACATCTCTTTCTTTAGGTTCTGCATATTTGTCCAAATAGAGAACAAATGTTTATTTTATGAATGGATTCTGTAGTAAATATATTTAGATGTTTTTTTCTTTATTCTTAGTGCTGAGGTATAACAGGTATTCATTTTGGCTCCCATAAGTAATCTTGGGTTGTTTTCTGGCATGTCCATAGGTTACTTGTAAATACTCTTCCATTTTATATAAGGAGCTTGAAAAATCTATTAGTCTTGATATCCACATGAAGTTCTATGCCTAATCACATTGTCAATGCAACATTGACATTGTTGGATGGATGGTGAGGATAATGGAGACAGTTGTGATGGTAAAGAGCAAAAGGAAGGAGAGTGTTGTCAGTGATTTAACAGATGGGTATATCAGGTCTATTAGGACTAGTTATGGTAAGTGACTTCAAAATAAGAGTTAAATTACATATCTAATTTACAAAGTTGTTCACAGGATCAAACAATTTGCATAAAACTTTACATAATAAATGGAATGTTTGTGAGAATATGGGAGTTGAATGAGTAGCATTGAGTATAATTTTGTTTATGTTTAATTATACTTGACTATGAAGCATGAGCTTTTGATAAATTAATAATTGATAAATTACCACATAGCCACAAATCTGGGTATGAGAGTGTTATGGTTAGAATTACTTAATTGATTTTTATCAATATATAAATTCAAATATAGCATACATTTGACATTGCTTTGGATTAAAATATTTAAATAGAGAAGATCCTGCTTAAATTAGTCCAGAAAAGCTGTAATAATTCAGGGAAAAGAAAAATAAGGCTATGATATGAATTGAAAATTAGTAACGCATTAGTTAGGAGACAAATGAGGTTCGTGTGATGACACAGAATCTAAAAAAGAAAAGCCTTCAAAAAAGTATGAGATTCAGAGTGGACAAATGGTTTAGAGATGAGATAAGAAACATTCCATCAGTTTAGAAACAAGGGAAACATTGATAACTTTAGTGTGAATCATTTTAGTGTTAATTTTGGAGAACCCAATAATCACTGGTGGTCTGTGGGAATAAATGTGGCATTACCCTGACATATATTTGGAAATTCAGACCATAAAGAAGCAAGTACCAAGCAATTATTTCAAGATTTAAGACTATGATGGAAAGAGAGAAAGATCTTACTAAGAGAAGATGGGTATAGGATCAAAAGAGCATATGCATTGGAATATCAATGGGAAAAAATGAAAAAGTGAAGGGATGAGGTAGAGAGAAGAGGGAAGGGAATGAGGGAGGGTGAGATGGAGAGAGAGAGAGACTGAAAATGCCAGATAACTGAAATATATTGATTTTATAGATACTCGAAAAAACATGAAGGTAAAACTTAGGAATTAATCTAGATTGGAATAAAGATCCACCTATTATAGTAGCCAGAGAGGAGGGATGACAGCTGCTGGTAGTTTAATTAGCTTTGTGAAAGGAACATATATAATTCTACTGAACTCAAGGTTTTCACTGAAGTGGAAGCTCCAGGTAAATGCATATGGATGAGGAATGTGTTGGAGATTTGAGGAAAGTGACAACTGAAAATATCTATTCTGAGGTATTGGAAAAATGTTGAATACAGAATCAATGTACAGAGGGTTGTAGTGATGCACATTGGTAAGATATACTGAAGAGGCAGAGACAGGATCATGAGTTTGAGGTCAACCTGGGCTACAGAATCTGGGCATAGTTATTAGTCTATTCCAATTTATTTGCAGTACTTAGTGCATTTCATTGTTTAACAGCTGGGGACAAGTGTCCCAGCAAGATTTCCTTTATGTGTTTCTCATTTGCTACTCATCACTTTTTTTTCAGAACTGTGTGAGGTTCTATTTTTTGGAGAGTGGGATATGACTTTCTCACATACTCTGGTGCCTCACATTTGACCATGTCCCCTGGAGGGGGAGACCTGGTGGCACTCAGAGGAAGGACAGCAGGTTACCGAGAAGAGACTTGATACCCTATGAGCATATACAGGGGGAGGAAGTCCCCCTCAGGAACAGTCATAGGGGAAGGGAATAAGAGGAAAATGGGAGGGAGGGAAGAATGGGAAGATACAAGGGATGGGATAACCATTGAGATATAGCAAGAATAAATTAATAAAAAACAAACAAACAAACAAAAAGCAAAAACAAAAGTGACTACACTGTGTTTTCACCATTTCTAGTCCTCACTTTCGCCCATTGAACTCCTCACATGTTCAACCATCACATCTCAAATTCATTACCTATTTTCCTATAATATTATTTCTTGTGAGGTTTTAGTTTGAGTTTGGTTTTAGTTTAGTTTTGTTTTTAAAGAAAAAAAGAACATAAAGTAAAGTATATAGGAAGCAGGGAGGATCTAAGAGAAATTGCAAGGGGAAAGAATATTATCAAAATTCATTGTACAAAATTATCAAAGAATGAATAAAAATATATAAAGAGCCAATAAACTGATAACCTTGGTATATAACTAGAAACTTGATTATTGGTTTCTCATGGCAACCATTCATGTAGTTATATTTTAGTCTAATTAGTATTGTCCACATATACATGTGTTTAGAGCTAATAACTTAGAACTGCATAATCAATCAAGAGTCTTCTCCCTGGAGAAATCTAATTCTCATTACCTCTGTAGCCATTGGCTGGTTGTAGCTCTTCATCTAGGAATGAGGCTTCCCCATCCACATTGGCATATCACTAGTGTGATCATTGTACACATTTTAGCAGACCACCAGCAGATTGTTGGAATTTCATGAAAGCAGCATCTCTCACATCATGAAGACCTTATTTTTTAAATTTTAATATTTTATTAATTTATTCATATTACATCTAAATTGTTAGCCCGTCCCTTATATCCTCCCAGTCCTCCCTCCCACCCGTTTTCCCCCTACTCCCCTCCCCTATGTTGATGAACTTATTTTAATCACATGTATACCAAATGCCATGAAATCTGCAGATAAGATATACATCATAGTAAATATTGCTGTTGGTATGTTGTCTCGTTTGCTATTATTTGTCTCAGGCTAGAAAACTACTTTGCCTTAAATGAATGAAGTATAGCAGAGAAGCATATTTTTTTATTATTTTATCAATTTAAACCCAACCAGTTAGTACAAACAAATATTATATGACAAGAAAAGTCTACATTAAGGCTTTTAACTTCCATTATAGATTTTCTACCTAATCAAAAGAATCTGATAATTACCCAGTCTCCTCTGAATTGTTTACTTTTCTGTGGAAACTGTTTTACTCTTTTGCTGATTTCCCGCTGTTAAATTAAGAAACATTTTCTCAGAAGATTTATTCATCATACACCAAAATCTCTGATGTGTTAGAGTTGCCAGACTTCCAAAGAGATTTCCTCACAGAGTGTCTAACATAGTACATAAACTGGATCTGTGTCTTTCGTGTTCATTGCTATGTAGCTCTGCATCAGGAATAGTGCTGGTAACCCACTGAGTATCCAGAATCATTCATCTCCAATGGATTGAGGAAAGAACATTGGCAATGATAGAAATAGCGAGGAGACCTGCTGTAGCTGAAAGAAAGGAGCCCCAGAGTGAAAATGGGCTGCCATGAGGAAGCAGTACTCTTTTATCTAGTTATATATTAAGACCACCAGTTGCTTGGTTCTTCTCTTAATCACCTTTAATGTTATTTCCAGAGTAATCAATACTTTGGTGTACCTAATCATCCCCTCTATGATTATCACAAACAGAGGCAGCTGCATGGCTGCCGCCAAGCTGGAAACTGGAGTCAAGAAATGAGGGAGAAGTGACCCCTTTTCTCCACATCCTCGCCAGCATGTGCTGTCACTTGAGTTTTTGATCTTAGCCTTTCTGATGGGTGTCAGATGGAATCTCAGAGTTGTTTTGATTTGCATTTCTCTGATGACTAAGGAGGTTGAGCATTTCTTTAAGTGTTTCTCAGCCATCTGATAGTCCTCTGTTGAGAATTCTCTGTTTAATTCTGAGCCCCATTTCTTAATTGGGTTATTTGGTTTGGTAATGTTTAATTTCTTGAGCTCTTATATATATATATATTGAATATTAGTCCTTTGTCAGATGTAGGGTTGGTGAAGATATTTTCCCAGTCTGTAGGTTGTTGCTTTGTTCTCTTGATAGTGTCTTCTGCCTTACAAAAGCTTCTCAGCCTCATGAGGTCCCATTTATTCATTGTTGACCTTAAGGCCTGGGCTTTTGGTGTTCAGTTCAGGAAGTTGTCTCCTATGTCAATGAATACCAGGCTCTTCCCCACTTTTTCTTCTAACACATTTAGTATCTCTGGATGTAGAAAAAGGGGAACACTCCTTCATTGCTGGTGGGAATGCAAATTTGTACAACCACTTTGGAAATCAATCTGGCACTTTCTCAGAAAATTGACAATAGGACTACTTCAAGAGCTAGCAATTACACTCCTTGGAATATACCCAAAAGATTCTCTATCACACAACAAGGGCATATGATCAACCATGTTCATAACAGCCTTATTTGTAATAGCCAGAACCTGGAGACAACATAAATGTCCCTCAGTCAAAGAATGGATAAAGAAACGGTGGTACATTTACACTATGGAATACTACTCAGCTATTAAAAACAAGGAAATCCTGAAATTTGCAGGCAAATGAATGGAACTAGAAATGATCATACTGAGTGAGTTAACCCATACCCAGGAAGACTCACATGGTATATACTCATTTATAATTGTACACTAGCCCACGAGAGATGTCCCATAAAAGTCTTCACTTACCAGGAGATTGGGATAGATTTGGAAACTCCCTACTGGCACTCTAGGTGAGAGAAGTATGGGCGAATGGGAAAATAGAAGGATCTAGATGGTCATAGAAACCTACAAGAAGAACATCATGACAGGCTGATCAGGACCCAGGGGGTGTCTGCTCAAACTACTGCACCAAGGACAATACATGCAGTAAGCATTGAACTGTTGTTCAGATCTAGCTAATGGACAGGACATTCTCCACAGTTCTGTGGAAAGTGGGGACTGACTCTGACATGAACTTTGGCACCCCCTATTTAACCACTTCCCCTTGGTGGGAAAGCCTGGTGGCACTCAGGGAAAGGGTAAGCAGGCTACCAGGATGAGACCTGATTGGCTGTGATCATAGGGTGAGAGAGGAGGCCCCCTTCTGTCACAGACCTAGGGGAGGGGAATAGGGTGAAAGAGGGAAGGAGCGGAGAATGAGAAAGATACAAGAGAGGGGATAACAATTGAGATGTAATATGAATAAATCAATTAAATAAAAATAAATAAATATGAAAAAAAAAATGAAGCAGAGTTCTTGCCCTCAGGAACTTCTAGACTAGCAGCTGATTGCCATCCAACTGCCTTTCCCATGCTTCTCTTCAAAGGGAAAAAGACAACAGGTATAATCTGCCACTGAAGCTCTCTGACTAAGGATTTTAGATTCAATCCAACACTCAGTCCACTACTTGGAAGTCTAAAATCCAGAATATTATCTCTCTGTCTCTGACTTGCTCCTCCTCCTCCTTCTCTCTCTCTCTCTCTCTCTCTCTCTCTCTCTCTCTCTCTCTCTCTCTCTCTCTCTCTCTCTCTCTCTCCCTCTCTCTCTCTCCGCTCTCCTCTCTCTCTCTCTCTCTCTCTCTCTCTCTCTCTCTCTCTCTCTCTCTCTCTCTCTTTCCCTTCTCTCTTCATTTCCCCACTCTCTTTAATTACAGATGGAAATTTTGGGACAGTTTCTTTGTTCTTCAGGAACCCCACAAAAGCATTTAAATTTTTTTTATAATAAATGCTCAGAGAAGTGTACCTCAATAGTAGAGTGCTAGCCTGGGCAAAGCCACCCTTGGTTCCATTTCCAGTATCACATAGAAAGAAATTACTACATTAAATGTCCAGTGTACAAAACATGTAGAATGAATTGTTTCTTCCTTAAGGAAATATGAAGTAAATTTCAGGAAACTGAAAGATTCCTATTTTGTACTGATGACAAATGCATCAACTGTGATATTTTCATTTGCTAAGGGTAATGCAATAGACTGGATACAATAGAAGTTGTAACAACATTCGCTTACATTCTCTTGCTAAATAATTCTTTATTTAATGGAGCTATTCTAAGATCTTTCTCTTGACACTTATCACTGCTCACACGGTGTTTGCCTTGAAGGACATTTTATTATTGGCCCTCCTTTTCTTTTTCCTCCTTAGAAAACAGAACCCAGGGTGTTTACTCCCCATGGTGCAAGGGCACCTGGGTACACAAACAGTGGTGTGATCTTCTGGCTTTCTCTGTTTTTCATTCCCTGAATGCAAGAAACAGATGCAGTGATAAATTAACTGTGTTCAGTGAACCCCAGGCAGGAAAGGCATGATGTGTTTTGCAGTCCTTTTGTTACTTAGAAGGAATGAATGGGAAGAAAGGCTGCTTCAGCTGCTACTGAGACAACATAAAGATTCAGTCAGGATTTTTCCCACTATATTGGTAGTTGCTGGTTCATACATCCAGATTTACCTAGGACTCTCCTCATACATGCATATTGGTCTTTTGCATCTAAAGCAGTTAGGCCATTGAAGTTTCTAAAATACTAACTGTAACAAGAATCAATAACAATGGGAAATCGAGAGAAGGAACCAAGGAAACTGCTTCCAGAGGCATCCTGGAAGACTTACCATGGAATGACAGCCAGCAATAGAGGCTCAGCTGTCTCAGTGAGTGCAAGCAAACAGTCATTCTGAGCCTAATGTTGCTCTCTTCTCAGCCCCTTTCTCTCTGGTGGTGAGTGGGAAGTAGGGGCTGTAAAGTGATTAAATAACTTAATGGTAAAAAAGAAATCAAGATAAGATATTTGGCTTAAAAAAAAGATTGTTACAGTAAAATCAGCTTTCCCTGAATTGTTTGCTCTAAGAGCAAATTGAAGCTAGTGACTCACCTTCAACAAGTGAAGTGAACTTTATAGATCACATCATGAGCTTCTTTTGGCTTGAAACAGATCTCTAAATTACTTTTACTTTAGAGGTACAACTGGTTAATTTTCTCTCTGATAGTATACATGATTTTTTTTCTGTCTTCTTACATCTGCTTCTCAAAAAGTGTTTCATACTAAAAAGGTAAAATAACTCTTTACTAGAAGTTTTTCAGCATCAGCAAATTAAGGATCTTCAAATCCTTTTAATTACTACTTGATTTCAAACATTTAATAATATTTTAAAATATGAAAGTTTTTGTTCCTCTCAACATCACAAGAAACAAATTTGATTCCAAACATTGTTATACCAAGGAAAAGATTTCATTTACGTAGAAAAAGTAAGAGCCTCATTTTCAATGCTTTATATAATTCATAAAATACATAGCATGATGTTTCTATATAAATACCATTATGCCTATGAAAGGAAACAGAAATCCACATGCCATTTAACATTTCCAACTCCTCTTGTAAACACTTTAATTATTAAACTATGATCTAAATTCTTATCTTTTATAAGATTTTATTTGCCCTGTGTGTTGTTGAGATGTGTCATTGCCTTTTCATGCTGTATACCTAGCTACCGATATTTAAAATGACCACCAAATGAAAATAGTAGTTAACTTCATATGATCACAATGACAAAGAGTCCAGGTAGGCAAAACATTTGGGGGCTTGCTACAGTCTAGAGTTAAAATAGTGTATCAATTTTGTAGTGAAGTATAGACTTAGTTACTTTTGGGCTTTAAAGAACTGAATGCCCAAGGAATATTTTCTTACATTCTCAGATACCGTGCAGTCTTCCCAAAGCAGGCATTCATCCATTCAGAGAGCTTTAACTTGTAGTTTCCACTTTCTTAGCAATCACACTTAAAACCTTATGAATAGGTCCTAGGATTTACAGAGATAGGCTTCTCAGGACAAGCAGATCCTTTCAGCTTTCAGCTGTCAGTGTGTGAACACTTACTTGTGTGCTCAAGGAGTTTCTTATAGTTACAAACGTCTAAGAGACGAAAGAAAGAAAGATGGTCCAGTCTAATGCAGATTCTTCAACTCCCCTCTATAGAGAAGCTATTTCATCTTCTTGTATTTTTTTCCTAATCAAGCTGTTAACATGAAACAGATGAAATTGGGGTCATGCCATAGGCTAGCTGAGTGAGGGCTCTTCAGCATGGATGTATGGCCAAAACAACTTTTTTGCCACATTAAATCTGCCATTTAATTACATTTTTAATCACATCTGAGGCATTTAAAAATTATTATGGAAATTGCTGTAAATATGCCCAGATGAAACCTCATACAAGTTTGCTGAGAAAATTGAACACAGTGAAGGTAAAACATAATCATCAGACAATTTTTGTGGCTTTACACAATGTAAGTTATGCAATAACAAAAAAAATTCATTGACTCAGAGATGCACTAGAGCAGTGGTTCTCAACCTTCCTAATGCTGTGGCCCTTTAATACAGTTCTTCATGTTGTGGGTACCAACAGCCATAAAATTATTTTTGTCACTACTTTATAGCTGTAATCTTGCTACTCTTATGAATATTAATGTAAATATCTGATATGCAACCCCCAAAGGGGTCATGACCCATAGGTTGAGAGCAGCTGCTCTAGATTGACTTGGCGCTCTTTTGCCTGAAGCTCTATCTCTTCTTTGCTGGGGGAAAAATCTGGTTTCCACATTAGCAAACCTTTTTCTTCTGTAGCCTCAATGTCATCACTTGAATGTAAACTTGCCAAAATTAATAATACAATACTGGACTCATGTTTCTGACTCTATGCATGCATGTAGAGCAATACTAATGTCTTTTAAATGAAAGATTGGTTTGTCATGAAATAAAGAACACCCTTGGATTCTTTCAGAGTCATTTAAAAATAATCTCTACTGCTGGGCTATAAGAGGCATGTAAGGAGGATTCTTAGAGTAAAAGTAAAATATTCTCTTCTCTGCTATGATGATTGACTCACCTCTTTGTGGAGCACAGCTGGTTTCAAATTTCCCTTTAAGCACATTCTTAATTATCTCTTACTTTGATCTTGAAATCTTTCATAGGGCCATCAGATAGAGAACAAGCAAGGAAACTAGCTGCACTATCCTTGAGGTTCAAGGCTCTCTTTCCTTTTATAGACAGACCCCTGGTGAACATATCCTTTCTCTCTGTAGTTACCTGCACCCCATTCCTTCTTTATTTATTTCTCATGAAATTAGCATTACAAAATGAAAAATAGCCAGGTTATTTGAACATGGTTAGTGTCAGCAATTTCTCTGTAACATCCATGAACTGTCATTTAAGATGCTCTTTCCTTCAAATCTGGTTATTTGGTACTTAGCATCACTATAGTTCCAAAAAATACAAAAAAGCAAAAGCACACTTTCGTCACATTTCCCAAGACGAAACTATTCCTTGGAGCATTTCATTAAGGTGGTACTTGAGGATTGTGTTGATTTATTAATATCTTAGATTTCTAGAAAGTGGAAGTGATGGTAGGCTTTACTGGACTACTGTGCTACTGCTTCCTAGTGCTTCAAGTGATTGTATGAGATCTCTTCAATTTCTTTATGAAAGCATTTAGTCCTATGAACTTTCCTCTTAGCACTGTTTTTATTGTGTCCCATAAGTTTGTGTATGTGGTACCTTCATTTTCATTGAATTTTAGGAAGTCCCTAATTGCTTGCTTTATTTCTTCCCTCACCCAGTTGTCACTGAGTAGAGAGTTGTTCAGTTTTCATATGTGTGTAGGTTTTTTATTATTTCGGTTGTTGTTGAAGTACAGCTTTAACACATCATGGTCTGATAGGATACAAGGTATTATTTCATTCCTCTTGTATCTGTTGAGGCTTGCTTTGTGACTTACCACATGGTCTATTTTAAAGAAATTTCCATGAGGTTCTGAGAAGAAGAACTTTTTTGGGTAAAAAGTTCTATAGATATCTGTTAGGTCAATTTGGGTCATAGCATCTGTTAGTGTCATTATTTCTCAGTTTCTGTTACATTGACCTATCATTTGGTGAAAATGGGCCATTGAAGTTTCTCATTATTAATGTGTATGGACTGATGTGTGATTTAAATTTTATTAATGTTTCTTTTACAAATGTGGGTTTGCAAGGTATCTTTTCAGGCCCTTCTGGCTTTCATGATCTCTGTTGAAAAGTTGGGTGTGATTCTGATAGGTTTGCCATTGTATCTCACCTGGCTTTTCTCCCTTGCCATTTTTAATATTTTTTATTTTATCTGTACATTTAGTGTTTTGATTACTATTTATTGGGAGGGTATTCTTTTCTGGACTACTCTATTTCGTGTTCTCTATGTCTCTTGTGTATCTCTTTCTTTCAATTGGTGAAATTTTCTTCTATGATTTCGTTGAAAATATTTCCTGGTCCTTGGAGCCAGGAATCTTCTCTTCCTTCAATTCTTATTATTTTAGATTTCGTCTTTTCATGGTATTCTTGATTTCTTGGACATTTTTTCAATAATTTTTTAGATTTGAATTTTCTTTGATGATTGCTCAAATTTTCCATTGTATCTTCTACACCTCAGTTTCTTTGCTCCATCTCTTGTATTCAGTTGACAAAGATTATTTCTGTAGTTCTTGTTTTCATTTCTAAGTTATCTCGTTCCAAGATTTCCTCAGTTTGTCTTATTTTTATTGTTTCCATTTTCATCTTTGGATCTTGAACTATTTTATTGATTTCCTTCATCAGATTGTTTGCATTTTCTTGAATTTCTTCCAGTGATTTATTTATTTTCTCTCTATTTGCCTCTTTCATGACTTCTCTAAGGGCCTCAGTCTGTTTTACTGTGTCTTTTTTTATTTCTTTATGGATTTTCTTCATTTACTCCAGTATCATCTTCATAATGATAGATCTTAGGTCATTTTCTTGTATTTTAGTTGTGTTAGAGTGTCCAGAGCCGATTCCTTTGGGATAACTGGGTTCTGTATTTGCCATATTGCTTTGACTTTTGTTGTTTGCATTTGCAAGCTGGACTTTAGCCATCTGGCTATCTCTGGCTGGCATTGTGTGATAGTTTCTTTTGTTCTTCACTGGCCATTGAGAGTAGCCCATAGATCAGTGACTATGGGCCAAGACCAGGGGAATACTTCCATGGCTGAACCAGGTATCCTGAGGTTAGACCCTGGAACTTTCCACGGACCAACTGGGTGACCTGAGGTCAGACCCACCTGTGTTCCACATTGTGATGTCTCCTCTCAGAAAGAAGACTAAGCCACTAGTGTGTTGTGGGCCAAAGTTCTGTTTGAGACACTGAGCACAGTGTGGTAGGTGCCTGCAGCATGTAGCTGGATGCTGAAGACTATGCCTTTGGCTGTGTGGACCTGAGAACTTACTGTGGATTAGTCTGGTGACCTGAGGTCAGATTCACTTGTGTTCCACACTGTGGGGTTTTATCTGGGTTGGGAGACCCAGACACTGATGTTTTGTGGCTCAGTCTGAGACACTAAGCACAGTGAGCATCACACCAGCATGTGACTAGGCACTGGAGACCTCATTCATGCCTATAGGGACCAGGGGACTTTTCTGTAGATTAGTCAGGTTATCCAAGGCCTGCCCAACCTGTCTTCTATAGCATGTGGCCCCCTCTCACCTGGGAAATATCAGCACTGGTGTTTTGGAGCCCACAGTTTGCTCCTTCAGTTGCTGTGCAGACACTGCTGTCCTGCTGATTACATGTGTCATCTAATTAGTGTCATCAGTGCCACCATCTTGGATCTTCCTCTAGTGCAAAATTTAAAATACTTGTGAGAAAGAATAGTTTTCAGCCTCTCTACCCAATTAACAGTAATAATTAGATATTTTTGATGACAATGTCTAGTTCTCTTGTTTGTGCTCTTTCTTCTGTTGCATTTAAAACTGTATTACACTACAGCAGAGATTTATGACATCTCAACATTTTTTCCATTCATGTCTGAGAAAAATGGATGCAAAACATTTATCTGTAGTAAAACACTATGGACATGACATAATTATCATGTAGCTTTGCTTATCACCACTAGGTTTCCTCATTTCTACTCAGGTCAATGAAAATGGTGATATGCAACATAATTTCTCCTCTCTCACGGAACTATGAGGCAAATTTTTACTAAATTTAAGTATTGTGATATAGTGTCCATTTAAACATTCTAGATATATAACTTAACCTATTAAAGTCAGATGTGAGTGTTCTCTTTCTTTATTGAAATTTACATCATATTTATCTTGCCATAATGGAAAGCCTTAACAATCCTTGGTCTCCCAGGAAGGCATAGACAAAATCACATCACCTTATGCACTGGGCTAGCTTCAACAAGGTGGTATAAGTAGCTATAGAGCATTTTGTATTCAACTGAATGCTTTGCCAAGGATTTGTAGATTTACTGCTAAAATCCTAAGGGCGAATTTCTTCTTCTACACTGTAAGTTCTAGGTTAGTATTTTTTCATTTTCTCATTTACATGTATTCATAATACTTTTATATTGTTTTTATATTTAGCCCATATTAATCCTTCTCAGACATTGAATCCAGTAATTTTCTTTTTTACTCATCAATACCTAACTCCATGAGAGAACACAAAATAGACAAAAGACATTGGTAGGCACCA
Source organism: Acomys russatus (assembly GCF_903995435.1). Lineage (NCBI taxonomy): Eukaryota > Metazoa > Chordata > Mammalia > Rodentia > Muridae > Acomys > Acomys russatus. Next base: position 38,188,251 of record NC_067169.1, read on the forward strand.
AAAAAGTCATATTCCATATAAGAGGTAATTTGCTATAATTGGTAATAAACAGAAAGTAACTCATCAAAGAACTACAGGCAATTGGACCCAATTATGTCAGTAGGACTTCAGTTAACATTGTGGTACTAGAACCCTCTTTAGTATTGAAGACTTGTAAATACCTAGAGATAATTTTTAAATTATTATCTCTAAGCTTTAGGCTAAAGAATACCCATTAGTGAATAGGCAGTTGTGTAATGTGGGTTTATTATTATTATTAGAAAGTGTCCTGCAATTCTAAAAAAGAGAATTACTTAGATTGTTCATTATGCTAGCTAGTTTTATATCTACTACAAGCTAAAGTTATTATAGAGAAGGGAGCTTCAATTGAGAAAATGCCTCTGTAACTCAGATGTAGGCCAGCTTGTAGTGCATATTCTTAATTACTGATTGATGTGGGAAGGCCAAGCCTATTTATTGTGAGTGGGGACACCACTGGGCTTATGATCCTGGGTTGGTTCTATAAGAAAGCAGGCTGAGCAAGCCATAGGAAACAAGCCAGTAAGCAACAACATTCCATTGTCTCTACATCAGCTCCTGCCTCCAGGTTCCTGCCCTGATTGACTCCCTGACCTCATTGCTTTTGAAGATGGACTATTCTATGAAACTATGAGTGAAAAAAACCTTTTCCCTGAGTTGCCTTTGGTCATTGTGTTTCATCACAGCTATAGTGGCCATAACAAAGAACTAAGACAATAACTAAACATTTACCATAGAGTAGGATTGTTCTATTATTTTGCCAAATATGTGGGGTTTTTATTTTCCTAGGGATAGGGATGAAATAAACAGTTTTTGTTGTTATTTTGTTTTTTTCTGTTTTACATTTATAGTCTTCTTGATTAAAACAAGCCAGAGGAAATTACTTACATGGTTGTTATTATTTCTAGTGTATTATTAAAAGTAAATGTGGTACTTTTTCATATGTTCTTGCCTTCTTCTTACATATTGCTTGTGGGATGAGACTTGACATCAACTAATAGCTTACTTCTAATATTCAAACACAGTCTGAAGTGTTTCTCTAAAGAAATAAATAGCTTAATGATAAAAATTCTAGAAATAAGCTTTTCCACCTTTTACCTCTTTACATAATATAGATAAATGACACAGATACCTATAACCAAATGTGTCTTGGCTTATGAGAATATAGTTGGATGTTTTAAGAATAGAATTTGGTTAGGGTCATCTAAAAACATTTAAATGTATCAAAGATCTGAAAATGTAGCTCAGTGGCACAGCACTTGCTAAGCATGCATGAGGCCCTATGTTTTGTCCTCAGTATCATAAAAAAAAAGTTATACTGTTACTACTGATGGAACTATGAAATATTTGGCTAACCATTCTGATTGAGAAAATATTTCAGTTGTTGATTGTTCTCAGAACACTCTAGTAGTTTTCTCAAACTGAATATCTCATAAGTACCTTCAGTTTTAAATTATGTTGCTATGTTACATGAAGACAAATCAAAAGTTACTTGACATGTATTTGACAAGTGGAGAACAAATTGAAGGGTAGTGAAAACATAAATCCAGATAGATGTGTGCTCTTACTTGCCTCTGCCACATAGTAGTGATGGCATTGGGACAAGTTAATTAATCTCCCTAAATTGTGGTTTCCTCAGGAGACAAATAAGAAAATGTACTTTAGTGGGAGGAGCAATGAATAGATGGTTAACAGCATTGGCTGCTTTTCTAGAAGACTCAGATTTGATTACCAGCATCCACATAAGAGCTCACAACCATCTGTAAAACCATTTCCAGGGGATTCAATGCCCTCTTCTGGCCTTCATGAGCACTGCCTATACATGATGCATATGCATACATGCAGGCAAAACACCTGTACACATAGACTAAACAACAACAAGAAGAAAACCTTGTCTCTAAGAAGATTAGTATAAGGGTTGTTTAAGATGTCAAGTGGTACCTATTCCTCTCATCACTGTACCTCACTACCGCTACTCTTTATACTTCTGCAACAATAAATATATTTCAGTGTTGCAAAGACCTAACTGGTCACTCTTAGGTAAGGAGAGTTATTTTCAGTCAGTCTGAATCCTACTCATAAAACATAACAGAAAAAATAAAAGCACGATCATCAGTGTAGGTTTTCATCTGTGCCTACATGAAGTTTTGCTTTCACTGCCCTGTTACTGGTCTTAAAAATCATGTCACTCTGATTGTTTTAGCCCTGTGGTTGTGGGTGGGGGTAAGGTGTTGCTATGTCTGGCTTTCAAACACAGCATATGCAAGGGATTCCTTATTCTCAAAGAAGTCAAAACTAAAATAACATTTTTAGCTTTAAAACGTTTCTATGAAGAGTTACCGCTTGCCTGAAGCAAGAAAAAGACGAGATGGAGCCATACATGCAGCTAGTGCTATTGTTCATAAATAAGTGCTCAGAGAGAATGACTGCTTTGCTGGTTACTAAATGCTTGGAACAATCATCTAAATCTCCTACCTCCACTCTCTCTCTCTGATGCGATTTACTCTTAAAACTGCCTTTCCAGTAATCACAGCCCAGTCAGTATATTTTCATTGTCATGCTTGTTTCTAAGAAGCTATACTGAAATCTTATCTTTATATGTTTAAATATGATTAGCAGCCTACTTCCTGAGCCACCTGTAGCTACTCTCTGCCCTTTAAATTTCATCTATTGATCTTCTCTTGCACTCCCTCTTAGCATTTGCCTACATGTATGTTCTCTGCTAACAGTGTGGGAGTCATGGAAGGATGAGAAACAAAGACACATGACTTTAGTCAACACTTCACAAAGAACAAGCACTTGGATATTCTACCCACATGAAATCATTATCTATTCTTTACCAAATACTGAAAGTCAGATATTTTTGGCCTTCTTTATAGATGATATATAAAAAGAGACTTTGAAGTATTTTATAATTTTCTCAAACTCTTAAAACATAAATGACAGAAGCTAGAACCTAAATATATCTCACACCAGTCTACTTCTCTCTGTAATCACATCAGTCAAGCCCAACATTATCTCTGGCTCAAGTGGAGGGCCTGGATTATAAATGGATTTCTTTTCTCTTCTAACTGTTACCTTTCAAAGTTCCATACAGTGCTTTCTTTAAAGCCTAAATCAGACTAGGTCACTACCTTACTTTATTTATTTTCTTTTAAGTTTTATTTCTTCCATTTCTATTTATTAAATTGGAAATAGATTCTTTTCTCATATGATATATCCAAGCCACAGTTTTCCCTCCCTCCACTCCTCCCAGCCTCACCCCCACATGCCCTCTACCATGGATCCACTCCTTCTCCATATCCTTTTCTGAAAAGAGCAGATCTCCAATAGACAACAACCAAACATGACAAAAAGTACATAAGACAAGGCAACATTCCTCACATTCAGGCTGGAGAAGCCAACCCAAAAGAAGGAAAAGAATATCAGGTGCAGGCAAATGTGTCAAAGACATATATAATCCCACTGTTAGGAGTCCCACACAAAGCTAACAACCACAATATATACATAGAAAAGCTAGTGTGGACCCTTGCCAGGCATTTCAGTTTCTATTAGCCCATACACACACTGTTAGTTGATTCATGGAATATTATATTTTCTCCAGTCCCACTTCTTGGAGCCTTGCCTGGCTACAGGAAATTCCTAGTTTAGACTCTATATCCTAGTGAGTCTTTGCTCAGATTACCATCATAGATTGCAAGACTTTTCCATCACACTAGGTTTCCACACAGAAATGAATACAGGAATGGTGGCAACCTACAGCCTTCCTTTGCTCCTTGCCATGATTCTGTGGATCTTACAGACCATTGCCTCCTCATTCCAGAAATATGCACCTAGACACATAATCACCACAAACTCAGATGACTAGATGCCAGTGAAACACACAATTAATAACAGACAGCACAATGTATCTCCAGTAGAATCCATCTATCCTATCACAACAAGCCCTGAATTAAAACAGGAACTAAAGAAGGAGCTTCACCAACAAAATAAAAGTGATGAAGGGGAAAGTATAAGACATTGAAAATATGATAAAATAAATACATACATCATTAAAAGAAAATATTAAATATAAAATAATTTCTGAATTGAAAAATTCCAGGAAACCTGATACACTATAAAATAACAAACCTAAAACTAATAGTAATAGATGAAAGAGAAAAATCCCAGCTCAAAAGCCCAGAAAATATTTTCAAGAACACCACAGAAGAAAATTTGCCTAACCTAAAGAAGGAGATGCCTATTAAGATACAAAAAGCACACAGAGCACCAAATAGATTAGACCAGAAAAGAAAGTCCCCTTGCTACACAATAATCAAAACACTAAACATAACCAAAGAATGAGTATTAAAAGCTGCAAGGAGAAAAGGCCAAGAAACATACAAAGTCAGATCTATTATATGTGATTTCTCAGTGGAGATTCTAAAAGCCAGAATGGCCTGGCCATATGACTTGCAGACTCTAGGAGACCACACATGCCAACCTAGACTCTTACACCTAGCAAAACTTTCAATCACCATAGATGAAGAAAACAAGATATTCTATGATAAAGTAAAATTTAAACAGTATGTATCTACAAATGCAGCCCTACAGAATGTACTAGAAGGAAAACTCCACCATAAGGAGATTAACTACACCCAAGAATACACAGGAAATAATCTCACAATAGAAAAAAAAAAGTAAGTGCATGCACGCCCTCATGTGCACACATGCTTGAAAGAAAAGATTACTCCTTTACCAGAGTGCTTAAAAGTCCCACATTTTCCATGGTTCCAGCTATATTTCTTTATTTTCTAGTTAAAGGTTTTACAAAGTTACTTTGCCTTTTACTTGAAAGGAATTCCATTTTCTTGGATCTACCTATAACTGTTGATGTTCTCTCATTCTTATCCTTGATTTCATTAAATCTTCATATGTGTTCCTTTCCTGACCACTATCAGCAAGAAGTACTCCATCAGTACTATGTATATGCCATTCTTCTCATTAATGCCTGCCCTTTTCCTTTTTGAGCATTGTCTTGTTTTCTTGAACAGTTACATTTACCATCTTTTATGCATAACTTTCTATCATGCTATGAACTATAAGAGGGTAAATGTCTGGTTTATTTTTTTATCTCAGTAGACTTGGCTGTTACTACAATAAATGATAGTTGATGCAAAGAAGAGGAGTAAAAGGCAAGGACAAAGGATGGTAGAAGGAAGGAAGGGGAAGAGGGAGGGGGAAGAGGGAAGAAAGAGAAATGAGAAAATTAACATACACAATAGAAACACATCTCTTGTATACTATTTGCATTCCTGTAGCTTCAAAAAAAATCATGGGCAACAAACAGAAATTTAATGAATGATGAATAAGTATATAATGAACTATTCTACCATGACAGAATAAAGAGAAAGTAGTAAAAGACCAAAGTGCAAAAGAAAACAGATCTCTTCCTTCCGAACCCACTATAACTTGAATCAACCCTGAAATTTTAAGAATCAATTTTAAGATTAAGCCAGAGAGACAAGGAGAGATAGAATCACATGGTAGTAGAAAATAAGATTATTTAAGGTTCTCTGACAAATGGGATTTTGCTCTGTTTCCTCTAGGAGTAATCTACCCTAGGTCAGGCATTTTTTAAAAATTAGATTTTTATATGAAGCATGCACCTGGAAATGTACTGAGGCAGGAAAGCCTACCTCTTCTCTCCACTATTTTCATGCTAAAGTGTGAGAAGCTTTTAGGGAGATATGAAAACAAAGAATACAAACCCTGCAGGATAACAGTCTCAGGATTCCAAGAACAGCCATTTTAAAAACAAAGTTTGTGGACTCCTAAATACATAGCTCCGAATTTAATATATATTGCAATGCAGTAGATGTGAAAACACACTCCTTAGCTTCCTAGAACAACATGGCTCTGAGCCAAACAGCAGTCTTTAAATTAACCCTTGCTTCTCTTGTGGTAACGTTAAACTGTTGAAAACAGAGTTGTAATGGTCACTTATGAAAGAAAAGGTTAGCCTTGTCTTTCAGTGTCTCTGTTCTCAAGTCTATTTCCTGGTATAGCTATGAACATTTGGTGCCTTGGTTAAGTCCCTAAAAGGCCATGACCATGAGTCCATCCTTTATATGGATAACTTCTCAAAAAGTACATTTTTTACTAATTCTAGTATCCAGTTAATAACAGATTGATAGATCTGTAACAAGCAGGAAAAGATTAATGACTAGTAATGATTGGCAAATGCTAGACAAGCTCTGTTCTTTCATTTGGGTTAGTAGGCTGATTCTTAAAGATTTGTAGTGCCAACATGGTAGTTGCACATATGAACTTATGGTGAGTATGACAGAAAATCAGGAGAACTCTGAAGAGCATGGCAGACAAAATCCCAGCATAAAGAGGGGAGTGGTCACCAGCCCTACCTGATGAGTTATCAGCAATTGATGGCTTCTGGAAGAGGGATAATCAGGTTTCTTCAAGGTTGCATCTGCCAAGAAGCTACCCATGCTCCAGTAGATGGTTCTGTACTCATACACATACTTGTAGCACTTAATGTAATCTATGAGTTAAAAAAACTAACACCTGAAGTTGGAAGGGAATGATGCTGGGGGGATGGAGGAGTAAATGGAGTTGAGAACATGGAAGTTTTAATGCTAAATTAATAACTTTAATAACTAGTGTTCATTTCTGTTTTTATATCCTACTAGTACGTGTTTGTAGCTGTGCATGTATGTATACACTTGGAAACTTCAACTATTTAGAGCTAATTTTGAATTAATGGTTGAGTGAAATCAACCAAAGGGAATTTTATGTGGTTGCTTTGTTCAACTTTTCTAAGATAGTAAAACTTTTTTAAAACATTTATGCTTGATAAAAGTGATTCACATATGCTGTGTTTGTCAAGTTTATTGAATATCAATCTTCTTTCTCTTGTGAACTGAGGACAATCATTATTACTATTAATTATTTTTGCTTTGCTACAATGCCAAGTGTTACCTTCCATAATTACTACTTACTAACACACAAAGAGCCACATAGTATAATCCTATTGCTGTCAGTTTACTGTGAGAGTTTGTGGTTCTTTCTCAGATGTCACTTCACACTGTTCTCAAATTAGTCTGTAAGGACAGCTTCTACCCTGTTTTGGATCATTTCTCTCTCTGACTTTATACCTACTTGGAAATCAGGTCAATCTTTACTCTTAGTAAGCTGTAAGAACCACTACTATTCTTTTAATTATTTAAATACTAACTGTTCTAAAAAAATCAGAGGTATGTTACCCATAATGAAAATTTTAGAGCAAGGCAGTCATTTATTTTAGTTGTTTCTGTGTTTGTTACCTCATTTGCCAGTGATCTTGAAGTTAGAAAATGTTATTGATGTACTGAACTAATATATTTTAATTAACAATCAATACTTATATACACTTATGGAATTCAATATCATATTTAAACAGCAACTCAATCACCTTGCTTGTTTATCATTTTTGTGAAAAAACTATTAATCTGCTAAGTTATTTGAAACATCTCTGTAGTTTATTGTTCATTTCCATTGAAAATTTTTATGCCCTTTCCCCCCCAAATCTCTACTTTTCCACCTTAAACTCTCATCTAACTCCTGATAACTGTTACTTTACTTTCAACTATATTTTCAACTTTTTTTTTCATATTGTGGTGGCCCCAACCAAAAATTTTTATTAATTTATTCTTGTTACATCTCAATGTTTATCCCATCCGTTGTATCCTCCCATTCTTCCCTCCCTCCCATTTCCCCCTTATTCCCCTCCCCTATGATTGTTCCTGAGGGGGATTACCTCCCCCTATATATTCTCATAGGGCATTGAGTCTCTTCTTGGCTACCTGCTGTCCTTCCTCTGAGTGCCACCAGGTCCCCCCTCCAGGGGATATAGTCAAATGTGAGGCACCAGAGTACGTGAAAAAGTCATATCCCACTCTCCACTCAACTGTGGAGAATGTTCTGACCATTGGCTAGATCTGGGTAGGGGTTTAAAGTTTACCACCTGTATTGTCCTTGGCTGGTGCCTTAGTTTCAGCGGGACCCCGGACCCAAATCTGCCTATCATAATGTTCTACTTGTAGGTTTCTAGAACCCTCTGGATCCTTCTACTTTGCTATTCTCCCATGCTTCTCTCATCTAGAGTATCGAAATTTGTGGATAAATAGATTGAGCTAGAAATTATCATAATGAGTGAGTTAACCCAGAAGCAGAAAGACTCAAATGGTATATACTCACTTATATCTGCATACTAGCCCAAGGGGCATGTCCCACAAAAGCCTTCACTTACCAGGAAACTGGGACAGAGGGGAGGACATCCTATTTTCAACTTTTTTACTTTGTTTTATGTATAAGAAAAATCTTGTAACACTCTTCATTCTACACCTATGTCATTTTACTCAGTATATGTCTTCTAGGTTCAGTTACGTTCTGGTAAATGATGAGATTGTATCCCCTTTGTGTCTGAATACTATCTCATTGTGTCTATCAACATGTTTTGTTTGTTCATTCATTGTATGATGAGGACTTACAGTGTGTGCATGTATTAGCTCTTTCTGAATAGTGCACAATAAAATGTAGGCACAAATGAATCTTCAGCACACTGATTATATTTCCTTTGAATATATGTCAGAGGTGGGATTACATACGTATACGGTAATTTTGTGTTTTAGTTGTCTAAGAACTCTCTATACTATTGTTTTTATAGTGGTTGAATTTGTTTGCTGAATCCTTTTTTAGAGAAAATTAATTCTATATACATAGGTAAGAAAATACTATAATTTAGAATAGTCTAGTCATCTATGGCTTTAGATAATAACAAGAAGTGTACAGCACTAATTGTTACTGTCATCCCTCTTCATGATTCCTCTATCTAAACAATGGCATAGCTTTTAATACTCTTCCACAATTGCTTTACTGCTTATGAACACCAAGGATCATTCTATATGTTGAATGACATAGAATAATAATTAAATAGAATAACTGAAACATTCAGTAATCTCATCTTTGTACTTTCTGTTGTAAACTTTTATTTTCAATAACTTTCTAAGTAGTTTTCTCACCTTTTAAATTTAGGGAACTTGACCTATTCCATTTCTCCTTACCACTCATTTTCCATTCCATTCAGGTAGTGCAATTTATTACCACTGCTCATAAATTAAGCTTGTTTCACATTAATGCCATTTCTACACCAGTCTCCCTACCTGGAATATCTTCTTCCCTTTGTTTTCTGAATTCTGTTTATCCGTTCTGACCTAAGAGAAATCACATCACTTCATGAAGTCTATTTTTATCTCTGGATTTTCCATATGGATCTCCTTGTAATACTAAGCTTTATGTTGCCTATTATTTCCTAAAGACTTGTGTTCTGTGTGCTCTTTAAAGTGTTTTTGCAAAATCACTGCCAATAACATCCAAAGCAACCCACCATCTAGATAGGTATTATTATCTAGGTTTAGTGAAGTTGAGCATAGGAAGTGGTCTCAGTGTTAAGCTGCTAATATGTCAAAAAGTAAGAGAAGGAATCAAACATATATCTATTTAGCTGCCTTTGACTTAAGGGTTCCTTGGATGCTGAAATGGGAATTAACAAGAGATTAGACACTCAGGGAAAAATAAGAACATGTGAAGATTCCTAAATTCCTTCCGGAAGTCGAGTACTCATCCTAAATTATTTTAAATTCTGGTCTTGTTTCTTAATATCATGTCTGAGCCTCCTTGGTGCTCAGTGATGAATGTTCTCCAGAATTGTAGTTTGAGACCATAAACTTTTCTAGACAAGAATATATATTTTTTCCATTTGAACTCTTTTTTTTTCAGTTTCATGTTCCTTCATGTTGCATCTCCATCCACTGATAAATCTGTATTTACCACTCCATAGAAGAATAAGATCATAAAATAGTTCTTTGGATACTGAAACCAATGGAAGTTTCTACTATCTCACAGCAATGTCATATTAGTGAAATATATGTTGGAGTATTATTAATATGAAAAGTTATCACCAGTCAGTTAAAACATCAGATATAATGTAGCCTTGTGACTAAGAGCACATGCCTTGAAGTCTAACTGTCTAGGTTCAAAACCTGGCAACACTGTTTGATAGCTATGTGAACTTCTTTAACTTTACTATAAATTCCCTGTTTCATGGAAATGGAGATGATAATGTTGTGTACTATAAAGGGTTATTGAAAAGATTAAGTGTCCTCATGCATAGTTCTTTGACCAATGGCTAATGTAGAGTGAGTCTTACATATGTTGTTTCTAATGCATACACAAGAATATTTTTCACTATTCACTAGCTATTTATCTTTCTAGGAAAATACAATCACAAAGAGAGCAAAGAAATGAAAACAGTTAGCTGCAATGGATGTAGTACCTATGATTTGAGTGATCTTTTCTAGTTAGCCAAGAAATAAAATGTTTTGTGAAAAATACTCTATATTCATACCTTCAGATTGATTGACCTCTGAGAATCTTGCTTATTTTCTACGTTTGCCTTTCTATGTTTCTAAGTCCAATACAAGCCTAAGACCAATGACCTCCAGGTAGCTTCATGCAAATAGCTGTATCCTACCTCCTGTATCCATGTTTACTCCTCACCTACAATTCACACTACATGTTGGTGCTGAAAAATCTCCTCCATTATAAACTTTTTAAAAGAGAGTCCTGTGTCCCTTACCAATACTCACTTCAAGGTCAGGGCATCATACATGAGTCCTATACGTTGACATATTTGGCAATAGTCTTCCATCCCAAAGAAATGTGGCAGTATTATACTTATTCTGGTGTTTTGGGCCATTCCCTAATGTAAACAATTTTCCCCATGGACCTGTAAGCAAAAAGATGAATCACTAGGAGAGTTTCTTTTCTGAAATCAGAGAAATTCTATAGGTGGTCCTGGATGTCCTGTTGCAAAATGAAAAATCTAGTCAGAATTTAATTTTTCACTCAAAACAAGTGATCTATGTGAGTAAATGTTTTGTGTGTGTGTTTAAATCAAAATTATTAATTCTAATTTTAGTGTTCTTTTCTTTCAGCATTAGTTTTCTTTCTGCAGCTTCCATAACTATTGCATATTGCACCTAAAACTCATACATGTTAGTAGAGATGGCCTAGGATCTAGTAAAGTTAACAAAACTGGATCAATTTTCCAGTTGTAACACTTACTAGATATGTAACTTTAAGCAAGTTACTTAAACTTCTCTCATCTGTGACACATAGAAAATGAGATGAGACTCACCAGGAGCCAGTGCTAAGAAGAAATGATCAGATTGATAGATTCATTTAAAACTTGGCAATATACAAAACTCTTACTGCACCTATTTCATTTGTTTTCTTACACTACCATCACAACTTAGAAAACTATAACTGACCTAAGATTTGCCTGCCAATCCCAGCACAGTACTTCAGTCAGTGTGCCTTTCTAAAGGGAGGTGTTTTGATACCAGTGTTTATGAGATTTGGCAAGAATTTCTCATCAATATGTCATCAGTAATATAAATGAATTAAATGAAAAACACACACTTGTAAACATAACTATCACTTGCATTCCTTATATATTTCCCACAAGGCCAAGACTAAACAAATAATTGTTACTAGAGGTTTATATGCAGTACATTCTATTTGCACTTCAGAAGTCCTCTCTTATTCAGCAAAGAAAGGTATTGAGCGTTTCATGCTACACATGTTCTTAAGGAACTGCTAATTAAGACTGAGTCTTTGTTATCAGGGCAAAGTAGAAAAATTCAAATATGTGATCATTTATATGCTTAGAATGTTTGAACATTCATTCTATTTGTTAAATTGTTTTCTATGCTGGATTTGTATCTCAGTGTTGGTAGAGCTGTTATATGTGTAATGCCCTCAGAATCATCTCAGTTCCATAGAGCGAGAGGGAGAGAGAGAGAGACAGAGACAGAGACAGAGACAGAGACAGAGAGACAGAGAGAGAGAGAGAGAGAGAGAGAGAGAGAGAGAGAGAGAGAGAGAGAGAGAGAGAGAGAATAATGTTCCTGAACATACCCAGATTAATTTTGGTTCCCTCAGTGCATCTGCTGGAAAGAAACTTTAGGTTGTATACAAAGTCTGAAACTAAAGTACGGGAGTCAACTGAGAGAATGCTATCAAAGTTAGGTCTGATTTTCTGTCCTAAATTATTTAGATAATTAGCACACCTTTTCTTTTGCTGAAGAAGGGGCAAATTAGGTATATCATATGTATTTAAAAATGAAGAAGCAAAATTGTGTGTGTCGTGTTGCATGTGCGTGACAACAAAATTTCAAAGACTGAGACAGGAAGATCTTGTGAGCAAAGCTGTGAAACCGTGTGTGTGTGTGGCGGCATGTATCCCAGTATCCCAGAGAGACAGGAAAAAAGAGAAGAAGAAAATCCTGGAATGATGTTTATCTGATTAAACTCCATGCTGCAAGAAACTCATGAATAATTTTCTACTATATTTTCTGGTTGTGAAATCCAGCTATAACCTCTCAGAAAAGCCCCAAGTTTTTTGTGATAGGAATAGATGTTCTTCCATCTGTTTTATTAATTCCCTTCCTTTAGCATCTGAGGTCATCCCATCTGTATTCCCTTTCTAGTATTCAGAGTCTGTCAGGGCTACTTCGGTTGCCAAAAATAGTGACAGGAAACATTCATTGTCCATCTACCTTACTTCTGCAGCACATAAACTTCTGCATTTAAAGTGACTGTGACTGAAAATATGAGCCACATCTTCAGAATTACTAACATGTTATTGCTGCCACTTTTCCTTTTGCTTTATAGTGGTCATTTAATTCAATTTTAGAAAGACTAAGAGACAGAGAGTCATTCCTCCACCCCTCCCTCTCCCTTCCTCCCTTCCTTCCCTCCCCCCCTCTTTCTCTTTTCACACAGATCAATCCAATTTTTCAGGGCTTCAGAATGAATTTTTAAACTTGTTGAACAGAAGCATACAAATCTCTAAAAACAAGTCAAATAATGTACAAAGCCTCCATTCATTGTGTAGGCAGAATGGAATGCTGGTACCCGGCAGCTCTCTAAGGAATGTTCCTTTGGCTTTGACTGTTCTGCTGGGAACAAGGAGGGAAACACATATATAAAATGAATTTATAATGTCTCTGCCTTATTATGGCAAAATGATAAGAAAAGTTGGCTGTTTAATATAAACTGTCAGTTGCATATTCCTGGCCTCCATTCTTTGAGGTCCCTCCCACATCCACACGCTTGGCTCTCATTTAGCAAGGAGTACAAAGTGGCCGATTATGATTATTGACTGTCTAAGCCTGTGCTCTTAAACTCATTCTGTCAACAGAATGTAAGCAAAGCTGGCATTTTAAAGCAGGGACCATTTCAGTTTTGGGGTTTCTTAGGTTTGCTATGCAACAGGATAAGTGCTGTAGTCCCCGGTTGAAGCTGACAATGTTGCACAGGAAGACATATCATGTAAAGGTCAGATTCTTGTATTATGGTATTTTTGTGTGTGTCTATACAAATGAAACTTAATGCATACCTCTGGTCATAACTCTTACCAAGGTCCTATGGACTCTCTATCTGCTAAGCCTGAAAATATGATGGTATTTTAAATGGGAATGCTTAGTAATTGTTGTATGATATTGTAATCTATGTATGCACCCATAGCACCAAGGTAAACTTACTGTGTGTTGTCAAGAAGATGCTCTTCTCTTGTTGATTTCTATTAATTTGCTGGTGTGGTGGACCAAGCACAACTGTGGTTCTACACTTTTTCTTACTTTTATGGTCACAGTCAGCAAACAGATTAATACATGCATTGAAAATATAATGACTTGTCTTGTAGTGAGATAATTACCATTAGGATCTACTTTATTATGTCATTTTATTTCACAAAATATATGTATATGTGTGTATCAGAGTATTTCATACATGGAATAGAAATTTTAACTTGTGAATTTTGCTATAAATGCATTAATTCTAATTCATAAAGATAATGATTTGACAAAACAGGACACCAAAAATTATGTGCAGGGCATATTTTCTTGTTAGTTTCCAAATTAGAATCTCTTTTGAACTAATTTTTTTCAAAGTTCTTCAAATTCACATTCACAGCTAGGCTTTTTGTTTGATAATTCTGAAAGTGTTCTTCCTGCTGTCTGGTAGGATCTCCAAGGAGAAATTGAAGCTCACACGGACATCTATCACAATCTTGATGAAAATGGCCAAAAAATCCTGAGATCCTTGGAAGGTTTAGATGAAGCACCCCTGTTACAAAGACGTTTGGATAACATGAATTTCAAGTGGAGTGAGCTTCGGAAAAAATCTCTCAACATTAGGTAGGCAATGATAAGAGGGGGGCATCCAGATGTGAATAAAGATAAAATTATCCTCATTTTCCTAGCACAGGTACCTAATATCTCATATGTTTATGTAAATCACCCAATTTCCAAATGATTCATTTTATTTTGAATAAATGAATCATTCATTTGCTTGGAATGTAGATGATACTTGAAGGTTCCGGGTAGATTAAAATGGGACTGTTTTATAACCACAGGAGAGATGCACATTAAGACATTAGAGTCAATTTTAAAAAGGGAGCACAGCAATCCTAATTTCAGTTTTCTCTTGGGTTTATCACAGTGTCATACAAAAAGCAATAAAATTAGAGAATGTTTGTTATGGCATTCTCTCTTTGGCATCTCTCTAAATGCAAAACCAAAGGACATTCTTTTAAAAACAGAGTACATTATAATTAACAATTTAAAGACAGTCTCTCCAGAGCTCCTGCAGCTAAGAAGATTATAGCAATTTTTTATCATTTGCTCTCTCTTAGATTTTGTTGAGGCATTCTCTGTAGGTACACTAAACTTGGATTTTGCCTTTGGCATATCTGCTTGATTTGAGAAGTGAATGGATGAATCTTGTCCCTTGCTAAAAAAGGTGAAAGGAAGCTCTTGGCATCCTTGTATGGCTGACATAGGTATATAGATGGACAAAAGAGGAGAGCTGGTCTGTGAAGTGCCCAGTGTTACCTATGAAGCTGTAAAATGCACGGAGGAGAAACAAAGCTTCATACCTTCTGATTGATTTGGGTTCCTAATGCACTAATTTTTGTGTGCTTTCATCATTTGTGTGTGTGTGTGTACCTGTAAAAGGAATGCTCACGAAGAGAGGTAGAGAAGGACAAATTCACTTCGTAATAGAAAAAAGTTTTTTTCCCTTCTTTATAGTTCTCTTAAATTGTCTACAATTGCAACAACCTTCATAAGGAAGATGAACACCTGAATTTTTTTTTTTTTGCTTTTATTTTATTTTATTTATTTTTTCTTTTTTTTAATTAATTTATTCTTGTTACATCTCAATGTTTATCCCATCCCTTGTATCCTCCTATTTCTCCCCCCCCCATTTTCCTATTATTCCCCTCCCCTATGACTGTTCCTGAGGGGCATTACCTCCCCCTATATATTCTCATAGGGTATCAAGTCTCTTCTTGGCTACCTGCTGTCCTTCCTCTGAGTGCCACCAGGTCTCCCCCTCCAGGGGACATGGTCAAATGTGAGGCACCATATTACGTGAGAAAGTCATATCACACTCTCCACTCAACTGTGGAGAATATTCTGACCATTGGCTAGATCTGGGAAGGGGTTTAAAGTTTACCTCTTGTATTGTCCTTGGCTGGTGCCTTAGTTTGAGCGGGACCCCTGGGCCCAAATCTGCCTATCATAATGTTCTACTTGTAGGTTTCTAGGACCCTCTGGATCCTTTTATTTTGCTATCCTCCCATGCGTCTCTCATTTAGAGTCCCAATAGGATGCCTTCCCCTCTGTCCCAGTTTCCTGGTAAGTGAAGGCTTTCGGGACATGCCCCTTGGGCTAGTATGCAGATATAAGTGAGTATATACCATTTGATTCTTTCTGCTTCTGGGTTAACTCACTCATTATGATCATTTCTAGCTTAATCCATTTATCCACAAATTTCGGGAATTCCTTGTTTTTAATAGCTGAGTAGTATTCCATAGCTAAGATCAAAAACTCAAGCGACACCACATGTGGCGAGGATGTGGGGAGAGAGGAACACTCCTTCATTGCTGGTGGGAATGCAAACTAGTACAGCCACTTTGGAAATCTATCTGGTGCTATCTCAGAAAAATGGAAATAGGGCTTCCTCAAGACCCAGCTATTCCACTCCTTGGAATATACCCAGAGGATGCTCCAGCACACAACAAGAAAATTTGCTCAACCATGTTCATAGCAGCCTTATTCATAATAGCCAGAACATGGAAACAGCCTAAGTGTCCCTCAGTAGAAGAGTGGATAAAGAAACTGTGGTACATATACACTATGGAATACTACTCAGCTATTAAAAACACCTGAATTTTTATTAAATCGAAAGCACCATTGTTAAAATTCTACCCAGTCTGAAACAATAATAATGCTAGCAAGTAGCACAAGGAGTGCATATGTCCCATCCACTACTCTATGCATTTCATAGTGTTTGACATGTGTGATATTATCACCAGCCCTGAAAGGTAGATTTCATTCTTATACTGTTTTAGCCTTCAAAGAAAATGAAGGACAGAGAGGTTAAATAAGTTTCTGAAAGTGACCCAATTACTAAGTGGCATGTCTAAGACCTGTTCACAGTGAGTCTAACTTCATCATATGAGCTTCTAATCATCAAGACATTCTGTAGAGTAGAATAAGGAAAGGAAATTTCACAAATAAATGCATCATAATTGAAAATACTGAGCTGAGAAATATGTCAACAGAAAGGAGTTATTTTTACAAAGCTTCTCTTTAAGTTTGCACCCAGCCTCCTAGAATCTCATCTGGATCTCAGCATTCTTCCCAAGGTTTTTGAATTCTATGTGTTAATGATGAGTTGGGGGCAACAAAGGGATATTGCATTTTCAAATTATAGAGAGTCTCTAATTGGTTTTCTACAGTCCAAATTTTTAAGAGAAGTCCAAGTATGTAATGACCAAGGCCAGGTTTATAACACTGTCCTTAAAAATATTAAAACATGATAATGTGAATAGTTAGATGGTTGAAGAAAAGAAACGTGATTCCCACTTGGCAGGAAAGAAAAAGAAAAGGGCAATAACTGTGTGAAAATTCTCTTCATGCTTTTTTTTCTACTTTAGGTGACCTTGATGAAATAAAAGAATTGAAAGTGGTAAACAGCATGTAGGCAAGATATGGGCTCTTCATTTCAGAAATGTCATATATACCAATTGCTGCTGTTTAATTCTTCCTGTGATTAATCAAGCAGAAAATGGTTGCATTAGCTTATGGAAGGTGCTGTGAATTCTGCAATTTGAATATTCTGATTAATGATTTGTGCTTTCAAATAGGTCTCTGTAAAAATCTAGAATATGCTGTAAACACTCAATTATGAGAAGAAAGTTATTCTTCACATCCACTTATTTTACTTTATCTTGACACTTGACTGAAATACTGGTATCACTCACTACATACCATTGGCACAGCACAGGTAGTAACTGGGGATATTATGAAATAAGATAAAGAAGCATTGAGATGATTGCCAATTGGGGCATTTTTTTAACTTTAATGTCAGTACAGGATTTTTTTAGAGCTCAAAAATATTCTCGGAAAACAACCTTGTTTCTGTAGGTTATAGCAAATTATATACTAGAAAATGTGGCAAGTTCATTGTTTTGTGAGGGCTTCTGAAATCATTCATGTATTTCAGATAATGACAGCAACAGTTGTACAAAAATACTTTACCTGGGATACAGTTTCTCTCACATTACCCCTTTGTTCAAAAATTTTGGTCTTGTGTACACATCTTACTCATTCCATTGGTTTCTAACCTCTTCCCTTTTTCTCTTCTTTCTTTGTCCCACCCCCATTGTATCTTTCTCACTCAGCATCCTTCTAGCCCCTCCCCAACATGAAACTCTGAGCAACTATATTGTGCTTTCTAATCCAGTTTTGATTTCTAGCAGTTTCCTGTCTCTCATGGGAGCAAGCATTTTACCAATTTATTATTCTCCGCAGGTCCTTGATTTTTTTTAAAAAGATATTTGTGTGGCACTGATTATTTTTAGAATATAGTATTAAAAGCAAATAGAATGCTTTTGAGGAAAAGTGCTTGAAATATTGTTTCTTGATGTTCCATTCAAGAAACATGGGTCATCCCCTCCATAGTAATTAACATATCACATATTGTCCACAAGGTTTACTAATAAGTAGTCAGTGACAGCTCAGTTCCATAGAGCAAGGTAAAATGTGGAAATCCAGTAATCTTTCTACTTACATATAGAAATTAGTAAGCATGAATACATACACAGAGTATTGAGACTGTCCAATCCCAGAATGATGATTAGGCAGACTGTGTTTCTCAGGCTAAAATAGACAGTATCCACAACTTTTCACTTTGACTTTAAATCTAGTAAGAATTTCAGAAGTGTTCACATGATTTTTTATTTTTACAGAAGCAACATTTATGAAGATGTGTTTAATCTGTATTCAAGTCTTCCCACATTATTGTTTACACATTTCACTATGAGGAATACTTAATGTGTTATTGATATACCTTCAGCAAATTTATATTTTATATTCTTATGCTTGGCAGAAAAATCTTGTAAATACTATATGAATTTCATGATTATTACATTTTGAACATCAGTTTAGAGATAGGAGCATTAGCACGTTCTACAGAAGCCAAGAATCTCTTAGGGAAGACTTGGCATTACTTACAGTGGAGAGGGTTTTTTCCATAGTGGAGAACAAAGAGAAAATGAAAGAAGAGTCGTCCTATTTTGGAGAGGTAATAAAAGCAACTTTGGGAATCTTTGAGTATCTCTGACCTTTCTTTTGCTTTTGGAATGTTACTTATGTTGGAAGTTGGAGTTCAAGGCCTAGCTAGAAAAAGTATATTTACTTCTCTTTGAGTTTAATTGTCTCTATTTATTTAATCCCACAGCTCCCACTTTATTTCTGCAGTTTTTTATTGTATTATCAGCATCTGTTCCTTTTTTCTGTCAAATGTGCTTTTGTGTTATACAGCAGCATACAGGTTATATCACTTGCTTTATAAAGGAAGACTATGTAAAAAAAAATAATTCAATAGAGCACAATTTGTTTTATGAATATGTGCTGTTCAGAGTAAAGTTTTAGTAAGGATTTCAAACTGGGCAGCAACCAAATCACATTTGAAGTATCTGTTTCTAGAGAAATAACAACCACTTTATCATCCACATAATTTTTAGAGTCCTGTCTCTGAAGAGTTCTTTAAATATCAAGCAGTACATCCATACACACCTAAAAGTACCTAAACCTTATAATTTGTGTAAATTTTTTCAAGATGCATTTGTCTTTTTAGAGTCTAATAGTCCACAGGCTCTTGTCCTCACTAATAAAGATTAATAGGGAATGGATAGACGCTGAGTATGCCTCTTCAAACCACCTCTTTTACTTTCTATTCATATTTGGTTAAAACCAGGATGCTTACGGGCCTTCCTTAGCTAAGGGTGACTTGTGATTCTCGTCTCATATGTAAATATGGGCATATAACAGATATACCTCAGCAGTTGTTTTTGGACCTCTAGGCCTGCTTTTCCTCCAGTTACAAACAGGGTGTTTGAGCTATAATATCTAAGGCTCATCTTAATGCTAACATCTTTTGAAAAAAAAATCCAAACACAGAAAGTGAACAGCAGATCCCATATCTTTTTTCCAGGAGATGGCTTTCCAAACACAAAAATAGTCTAATTGTTCACAAGTATTTGATATGTAGTCATTAAAATACAACTAGTAGCTTCTTCCAACATATAAATTACGAGTGCCTCAGAAACATTTCACAAGTTTAATGTGTTAAAGAAAACTATTTCCAACCTAATACTGTTTCCTTATATTTAGATCGCCTTCAAATTATGTCAAGGAGATGCAACCTCTTTAATAGAAATCCCACATATAGCATTAAATAACTAAAAGCAATACTTTTTTTCTTTTTTATTAATTAAATATATTTTTATTTTTTACATATACATTTATATTACTACCCAAAAATACAATAAACTACCTATGGCAAAAAGAACCATGACACAATCAGGAATTGTATAAATGTTACATTTGGTGTTTGGCTATTTGTATTTGACAGCCTTGAAGAAAACATGTTTACTATCTTGGGGAATCTAAAATTCTGAATGTTAATTGATCTCCATAACCTATTGTCATTATCAACTTAAAACATCTATCTAGACCTAAAAACATCTTAACCCCTAAACAACTCAGATTCATTGTAAAACTAAGTTATAAAAGTAGTACTTTAAGAAATAATTTCTCAGTGTTGTTAGAGCTCAGCTGAAGAGCTGT
Organism: Acomys russatus; assembly: GCF_903995435.1. Taxonomy (NCBI): domain Eukaryota; kingdom Metazoa; phylum Chordata; class Mammalia; order Rodentia; family Muridae; genus Acomys; species Acomys russatus. The sequence goes on from NC_067169.1 coordinate 38,208,569, forward strand.
GAAAACATGTCTTAAAATTGCTGAGATTTTGGAAGCAAGGCCTGGAGATCTGTATTTCAAGCAAGTTATTCTACACTCTTATTCTACACTCTTATGTACCCTGCCATTTGAAAACTACAACTTAGAATTCTTTTTAACTGGGTATGATTTTCTGACTATTTCAGCTCCACTCCTTCCCTATGGTCCTTTGCTTCTCTTTTTCCATATGCATAAGTTTGCCTAGGCTATCATACTGAATGCTTCAAGAGATTTCATTGTTTGACATTACTATCATAGATATAATACAGTCCTAAGCACTGAATATTTATGTGGCTTCTAATTTTTCAATATCATAAGCAATGATGCAATTAGTACTTTCTCCCTTTGTGGGTTTTTCTGGTTGCTTTTTTCATATTCCTTAAATTGAACATTTATTTGCCAATTTTAAAGACATTTATGTCTTCATTAGAGTATCTTTCAGAAATTTTGAAATAATTTAGTTTCAGTAGTAAGTACATATTCTAGAAACTCTAAGTCCAGAAAGAGAGTTATATTGGAAATATTAGGCTAAGTTATTGAGTGGAAAGGGGAAGTGGTCTTCTACCTGACTGCTTTGCATTAAATTTTTTGGTAGCTCTGGAGACTTTAGTGTATTTATGTTATTAGCAGCATTAATTTTTATCAATTAATTAGTGCTTGCTGATAAAATGAAAGTGATGCTGCATGGTCGCAGATTGACCTGAGGACAAAAGCACTGTAACTTTCCTCTTTGTTTTCTGGATGATGATTTATTTTATTAATTTAGTTTCTCCTCCTCAAATGAAATATGAGTTATACAGCACAAATCATTCATTGGTATATTCCTACATGGCTTCTAAGGATTAACATGTTCTAAATACAGCTGATACAGAAAGCTCTTAGTCTCTTGCCTAAATTATTCATGTTTCGGGGAAGCCCTCTGACAAATATCTGTTTTTCACTTCTAGTGAGTTGTTATCTCCATACATTTTACTCAAAGGAAACAATGCAAAAAGTGTTTGAATTTGATGAAAAACAAATCCCAGGCATAAACGAATAAGGAAGGGTAGAGGGGCAAGAGAAGCACATGGGAAACAGAGGTGGGAAATACCAGACAGAAGGACTCAAAGGAAAAGGCCGCGCATGGTGTAGGAAATGGAAAAAATGGAAATGTAAGAAGAGACATTTCCATTTCTCAAAGCAGAGAGAATTCCAGTATGAGTCACATGAAAACTAAGGAGTTTTATTAGTTACTGGTGCTAAAGTCTTTTTCTACCAGAAACATTAAAAATTATTGACAGAAACAGGATGGAGAAGCATTTGATTCTCATATGCAGGCCATGTCAAAGTTCCCAGAACTCTGCACATGGAAAAACACATGTAACTGAATGTGTCCTTTCCTCAAAAGTCTCATCAGAATAGGCACACACCCCATTTTATGCCTCATAAAATCAGGCAACTATATTGTTACTGATGGCTTTATTTTTTAGCACACAATATATCATATTATGGCAATAACCAACCAATGCAATGGAATTGGCAGAGTCATCAATTATACTTCTAGACATTCTGACACAGTTTGCTTCTGTTAATTTTCAGGTCCCATTTGGAAGCCAGTTCTGACCAGTGGAAGCGTTTGCATCTTTCTCTTCAGGAACTTCTTGTATGGCTACAGCTGAAAGATGATGAATTGAGCCGGCAGGCACCTATTGGCGGTGATTTCCCAGCAGTTCAGAAGCAGAATGACATACACAGGGTAGGGTGTTTTAGAGACTAGTGACTTGTGCATAGTATAAATTAAATGACTATTTTTAAATTATTTTCAATTAAAAATTAAATGAGAGTGAAGTATTTTACTCCTTTTATCCAAGAGTTAATTATAAATAATCCACATCCATTATATTTTAAATATCAAAAACTTGCATTAGTAATATCCTTTTGTCTATTTTAAAATACTGAATATTTATAAGAGTAGACAGGATATTATAGTAAACATTCATGTTCTTTGAAAATTATGAACAATCCTCAATTCATGGACAGTATTATTTCTTCTATGCCTCTATTCATTCCCTTGTAATTTTGAACCAAATCTCATCATATTCTATTTATTTGTAAGTATTTTAGGAAGTGTCTCAAAAAGAGAAGGATTTGCTCATTGTAAGTAAATACAGTAGCATTAAAATACTGTAAAATAGCAGTAATTGTATCCTATCAAATATTTCTACATATTCATTTTTCTCATATATATCATGTTTTTAAGTTTTCTGATTCAATGTAATAATCAAAATGAGATCCACATATTGCATTTGATTAAGTTTTTGATATTATAATTACATCATTTTCTGTTACCTTTCCTCCTTTCAAACTTTCTCATATACCCCTCCTTTCTCTCTTTTAAATCCATGGCCTCTTTTCTCATTACTTGTTACTACATGAAACTTGTTTCATCACACATTACTGCATCTTCCTACATATAATATGCTCAGTCTGTATAATGTTACTTGTATATATGTGTTCAGAGATTACTATGTGGTTATAGGATAGCCATTTGGTGTATTACTTTCTGGAGAAGACCATTTCCTCCATTCTAAGCATCCTTAGTTTCCTGCAGTTCTTTGTGTAGCTTGGAAGCCTTGAGGGATTTTTCTTGTCCCTTTTGGCATATCCACTGTTGTCCTTATTCAGAACATGTTTAGGCAGCCATATTGATAAGACTTAAGGACTGTAGATTCTGATATTACTAGTTGACACAATCTCACCTCATACTCCCTAATCCTCTTGTTCTTATAATCTTTCCACCATATATTCTGCAGTGTTACTGAGCCTTAGATGTAGGAGCTATTCGTAGATATATCAATTGGGAGGGCTACACAACTCTGCATTTGGATCAGTTGTGGGTTTCTGTTATTGTCTCAGTCTATTACCAAGAGAAATTCTCTTGGTAAGGGGTGAGAACTACACTTGTCTATGGGTATAAGGATAAATGTTTATATTGTTGCTAAGGATTATGCTGGTTTAATAAAGTGCTCGTTGTAGTTTCTCCTCCACAATCTCTGACTTCACCAGCCCTGGGTAGTTGGCTAAGTTTTCAGTAGTAAGTATGGTTCCCTATTGTTGAACATGTCTTAATTTCAACTGGAGAGCTGCCACTATTATACCCTTAAGTTTATGAAGCAATTCTGGCTATTGTTGTGGTTCATAGGTGTCATAGGAATGTTAGTTGTTTCCCATTTTTGGAAGATTCCTTGTCTACTCCTCAGGGAGACTTTCAGGACAGTTCCAGGTCAGGGGTCTCTCAGCCTTGTTTGTAAAGTGTATGGTGTCTACAGCAATAAGAATTTAACTTCAACCCCTAAGTGTGGGCAACCAGGGACAATAGAATAGCTTGAATATTTTGGGAGTCTCTTGGGTAACTCTGACTATGCTGGCTAGTTTTACGTCAACTTGACACAAGCTAGAATCACTGGAGAATGACGAGCCTCAGTTGAGAAAATGACTGCAAAAGATTGAGTGTAGACAAGATTGTAGGACATTTTCATAATTAGCAATTGAGGCAGAAAGGCCTGACCCATTGTGGGTGAACCACCATTGGGCTGGTGGCCCTGCGTTCTAGAAGAAAGCAGGCTGATTAAGCCATGCAGAGCAAGCCAGTAAGCAGTACCTCTCCATGGCCTCTGCATCAGCTCCTGTCTCCAGGTTCTGGCCCTGCTTTAATTCCTATCCTAACTTCCTTCAGTGACTAGGGTATGAAAATGTAAACCAAATAAGCCCTTACCTCCCCACTTGCTTTTTTTGGTCAAGGTGTTTTTGCCTAGCAACCTTAACTGAGTCATAAACAAACAACACAAAAAGAAAGCTTCTCATGTGATATTGGGGGTTTTGATAGGTGCTTTGTCTCTGGAATAGAGGATTAGCAGTCCCAATTTATTTATTAGCTTCCTCTTCCCACCATTTTTAAACCCTTTATGTAAGATTGACAAGATAAATGTCTCTTTAATGTTCAGAATAATAAATGAGTCATTCCTTCCCTAGCATCCATCACTGGTGACCAATTGTTTGCTTTTTTTTCTCTCATTTCTGTCTTCTCAAGAATATTGTGAATGGGGAAGGCAGATATTTTGTTTACTTCACTTTTCAAAACAATATAGTCCAGTGGAGTATCTGACACATAGCAGATACTGATGATACTGATAAGTGCTTTATTTTTATTTGTTTGCTTGTTTGTTTGTTTGCTGTTTTTCAAATGGGAGTAAAATGTTCATGACCAGAAAAAAATAAAACAGTCAACCAAAATAAATTACAATCAAATGAAACAACCTTGATAAAATGGTAACACTTATGTATGTTCAGTCTTAAAAAAGAAAGATCTAACAATTGAGATGTAATCAAATAAATTAATAAAATATATTTTTAAAAAGAAAGCTCTTTCTGGACACTCAGACAAAGGTAGCATCTTAGCAAAAGGTCAGGGCTAATATTATTCCAAAGAAGAATACATGGGAATTTACAAAGAAGAAAAAATAGGAAGACCCAGATGTCTTTGAAAGACAATGGTAAAAATTCTGTTTCTTAAGCTATTTCTTTTTATGTAATTCAGATTACTAATTTTTGTATCAAGGTAAAATTTAATAATGCTGCATTTTATGTCCTAGTTTTGAGTAGTCAAATATTAATGCTTATGTATAACATTCATTGAGAAAATGAACATGTTTTGTTTTTTAAAACAATGCAATAATTTGCATAATTATATTTCATGCAAGATATAATTTATACAATATATTTTGATCATATTCTCCCCCTCTCCTATACTCTATCAGATTGTCCTCACCTCCCAAATTCATGTTTTAGCTCTATCTCAAAACAACAACAAAGAAAACTACACAAAGCCCCAGCAATACCCTAAACAAACTTTAAAAAGACAAAAAATATCAAAACAAAAAGTGGACAAGAAAAAATATGGAATTTTTTTGTGTTGGTCGTCTACTCTGGGGTATGGGGCCTACCCTGGATTTTTTTGTTATGCTCAGTGTCACACCACTGAAGAAAATTGACTTCCTTTTCCCAACATGTACCAATTGCAAATATTTTCATGGATAGGGGTGGGAGTTTTGTCCACTTTCCCTTATCAGCGCAGGGATTTTGTATGATTTGAACCTGTGCAGGTCTTGCATATACTGCCACAGTGTATGCAACTTCACACGTATACTAATACTTGGTGTCTAGAAGATTCTACTTCCTGTGAGTCATCTATTGCCTCTGGCTCTTATGATCTTTTCTCCGCCTCTTCTGCCAAAAGAAGCATATGCGTTTTGAATAGAAGTCTTTGTATGATACAGTAAATTGAGACTGAATTTTTACAAAAAAATGTATAATTTTATTAGAGATCCAGAAGCTAAAGAAAATGAATCATTGGGAAAGTGCACACAGAGTAAAGAAATACAGATTGTGGCTACTACTTTGTTCAGCAGTGGAAAAACAGTGAAATTGGTCAAAAGACTTACCATGATACCCCTTTCCAGCATATTTCTTTAACTACTATTGTACCTGGCTACTTGGTCTAGTAGCTTACTATTTGTACTAATACTGTTCAAGTACTTACACTTAAATTCTCAATCTTCATTCAGAAATTTTTTGGAAAGTCTTATGTGTTGAGAAAATGGAAATGATCGAGTTAAAGGTAACATATGCTTGTGTAATTGATAACTCAGATGTATACCTAGGATTTTACAGCCACTTGTAATGTTTTCTCATATGCTGTGAGATCCTCTTTTCTCCCATGTTTGCCTTCCTTCAGCAATTACTCAGATTCAATCATCAAGCATTTGAGTAACTAACCATCCTTTTGTAAAGTGTATTGAATTGCTTTGACACACAGTTTTACTTGTGACTTGGCCTAATGCACAACTGAGCTTCTCAGGATATCTTTATGGTGGTGGATATCACAAAGCATTTCTGTTTATATGACTGCTGATCTGGGTTTCAAGATGGACCACTTGTAATCATAATACCTATGTATTTTCAGCATTACTTTTTAAAATCATCTCTTTACTGTCTTCGATAAACTATTTATGCCCTTGAGGACTGCTTTTGAACCTGTCGTACTCAGGGCTTCTATTGCTGTAATAAAACACAATGTCCAAAAGCAACTTAAAGGTGAATAGATTTTATTTCAGCTTATATATTATAATCAGTTATCTAAGGAAGTCCAGTCAGGAGCTTGGAATGAGGAACTGATACAGAGGCCATGGAGGAATAAAGCTTACTGGATTGCTCAGCCTATCGTTGTACACCCATTACCACCAGTCTAAGGGTGACATCATACACAGTGATCTGGCCTCCACACATCAACTACCAATCAAAAATATGCTTACATCTATATTCATAGTACCTACAGAGGTCAGAAAGAATAACAAAGTCCCTAGAACTGGAGTTAGGGATGATTGTGAATCCCATGTCGGTGCTGGCAACTGAACCTGGGTCTTCTACAAGAGCAACAAGTGATGTTAACTTCTGAGCTTTTTCTCCAGCCTAACAAGGCAACAACAGGAAATCTGAGAGGAGTCCCCATGAGAATCCAGTATTGATAGTGTAATAGAAGCCAAAGGCCTCATACCAGACCAATAGCTCACTGCAATGAACATTTGCAGCAAAACAGTATGGACAAAAGTGTATACTGTGAGACATAGTGTGACACACTACAGCTTCTACAATGAGATTTCTTTTTCTCTATTGTTGGAGAGGTTGTAAGGGTGGAGGACAGATATGAGGGGAGGGTAGATGAGTGGGATTGGGGTACATGATGTGAAATTCACAAAGAACCCAGAATATTTTTAGAAAGGAAGGAAGAAAAGAGAGAGAGAGAAAGAGAGAGAGAGAGAGAGAGAGAGAGAGAGAGAGAGAGAGAGAGAGAGAGAGAGAGAGTGCATTATAAGCTTGTCTACAGGCCAATGTTGTTGAAGTATTTTTTAACCGAGCTTCCATCTTCCAACATGACTCAGATTTTTTAAAAGTTGATATAAAACTAACCAGTACAGAACTCATATCCCATTAAAAAGTTGAAACTCATCAAATATATTGTTCATTTATATTTTTGTTTATCTTTATACTAATCATATAATTTCATAATATAGGCATTCTTAGTTGCTGTGGTGAAAATTATGTGACTTTATAGTAGGTAAAATGACAAGATAGTTCACACAACTGCTGTTTCCATTGTAAAAGCAGTTTTCTTACCCATGAGAGTAGATCTGTTTTTCCCAAACCAGCTGGGCAGCATAAAAACTCTAACTGTATGGCTCTGTAGTTTAATTAATAAAAGAGTACTCCATATGTGCTGAAGTGTTATAAATAATTAAAACTCAAATGTGCCTCAGCAAATACAAACTGACCAATTTTATATCCTTGGAATATATTATCCTGGCTCTTACAGTTACTAATTACTTGCCTCACTAGACTGACTCACTTTCAATTAGTGTGTATTATTATGGCACAGTTATATATTTTAAAATTGACTTCCTTTGTTTTACTTGAGCAGCCACTAAAGTGATATTTATTACTTGTCTACTTCTGTGGTTAACCTAGAGTGAGTCTTAAAAGAAATCATAATGGAGAATATCCAAAGAGAGCTGCAATAAACCAGAAGCTTATTTAATTCCAATCATTGTATCCTAGATCCGAATGTAGATTAGATCTTGATTATAAGAACACTGTAGGTAATAGCTTTTTTGTTTGCACTTTTACTAATGAAATTATTTGCTGTTAGGTTTTCATCTTTCAATTTAAAAGTCTGTATAAGCCCTTCCCTGGAGACCATCAAGGACACCTTCAAAGCTTCCTTTCTGGTTACAATTTAGATGGAAGTAATCAATATATACATTATTAAAACAGTGGACAGAAATCCATTATAGCCAGGATGCTGTTGATAAATGAAAAGGCTCAAATAAAGTAGTTTACTTGTTCATGTGTCAGGTCATATATTATACATGTTAGATTTATTAAGATGTCACCAACAAAGTAAGGCAGAAGATTAGATATTCAATAAAATCCCCAAATCACATTGTAGATTTTACATTTATTTATTTTTAATTCTATTGTCAATGCTGGCCTACTTAGTTCCACTTCATATTAGTATATGTGTTAGGTGGATGATGTCTCTGTGGTTTCTTTCTACAGAAATAAAAAATGTCTTTCATAATGTGAAGATCTGAGTTAGTTCTGCATTAACAAATGCAGTCTTCCCTCTCACCTTTGAAAAGCATGATTGGAAGATAATGATTTCTTCCAGAATTCAATAGTCTGGCCTTTAGAGTTCTAAATATTTTCACTATTTTGAAAAGTTCATTTTAAGTTATGTCTGTTCTAAGATGTCTTAGTAGCTATGCTGCAGGAGTTAGATATCTTTTTATCTATTCTTTATTAGCAATAGAGGACACTTTGTATATATGTGATATTCTATACAGTCATATATGGAGATGCTGAATAGAAGAAACTTCACATTTATTTTTAGAATTGCATTTCTAGGCATTTGAGGAAATCTTCAAACTAGCTATATCATCAGAATGTAAGAATGCAGCTATCTAGGAATCGCTGCTTTACTTTAATGACTATAAGAAGATGAAATGTGAACAACATACAGATTGATTTCACCACCCAAGTCTTTTCCTACTCTGTTAAATTATTTTGATAATCTGGCAAATTCTCTTAAGTATAATATTTGTATAGCATTTTATCTTTACAGAGCACTTGTACACAGATCATTTAATTACAATTGAACCTCCAATCTTTTTCTGTGTTCATTTATCCCTCTAAATGTATTGTAGAAAAAAATCATGTCATCATAACTAACATAAAAAGTCAATGATTCTTTGAGAATCTCCTTATTGAGTGCCTTCTACATTCCAGGCATCAGGAATACAAAGATAAACCATGAGTCCCTACCCCAATGCACACCTAATTTTAGTGAAAAAGAAACCTATTAAGCTAAAAAATTAATGTATGAAATAATATCAAAAATTAGTAAAAGCTACACAGTAGAAATCAACTAGGAGTAGGGGAAGACAAGGAGGTAATGTTTTATTAGGAATCTGAGCTAGTGAGCAAAGATTGGAGAGGGGAGAGATAATTTTGATTAAATTGAGTAGCATTTTCAGAAACCCACATGGAAAACCAGATTTAGAGTATTCATGGTAAGAATTACAATCTTTATTATGGGAATAGGAGCATGAAGCTGTGTTATTTATAGAGGGAAACAAGAACCAGAATACAAATACTTTGCTGACCAGAGTTTGGAGAAGAACTTTATTCTCTGTGAGACATCACTCACTTGAGAGCTCCCTAGTAAGTAATATAGGACCTGATTTGTCTGTTTTGATGTTGTTTAGCTGCTTTTTAGATAACGGACAGGGGAAAGGATGTGGTAATGTCATCTAGAAAATACATAATTATAACGGGTAAGAAGAAAATTGATGTATCTGGTGAAAAGTTACTCTATCTAAGATATGTTCTAATGGTTGAGGTGATGATATATATGTTGTACGAGGTAAAGAGTGCAGGCAAAACAGTCAAGGATGACTCAGAATGCTATGCACCATCCTGCCATGTGATAGATTTCTGGGCCCTTTCATTTTCCAATATCTTGGTATTGAGTTATTAAGAATTTATTATCCATAAGTCACCATTTAAAATACACTTTCATGTGTGTTTGAGACTCAGTATATTGGCTGTTTAAATGAAGATCATGATCATTGCAGGATTGTTGCAGCAATTCTTAAACACAAACTCAATTCATAAGTCATGCCAACAAGGTAAAAATAATAGTGTGGGAACTAGAGTAATAATATAGTATGGCAAAACTATTAAATGCTGATCAAATTACAGAAAAGATTATGCTTATATCTATTCCATAACCATTTGCATTAATTAATTTTGTAATACTGTGATAAAATACCATGACCAAGGCAATTTATAGAAGAACTAATTTGTTTTATACTAACAATTCCAGAAGGTTAGAATCCATGATGATAGAGTGGCAGTAGCAGGCAACAGTTGTCTGGTATAGCAGAAGAAACAGAAAGAGACCTAATTCTAAATGGCACAAGACTTCTGAAATCTCAAAGGCTATCACCACCACCACCCTGGTGACATACTCCTTCAGCAAGGCTACACCTTCTAGCCCTCCCCAAGCAGCCATCAAACTGAGCTGAAATATTCAAATTTCCAAGGCTCATTGAGAGAAACCTCATTCAAAGGACCACATCATTTGTTGAGTGAGTGAAAGTACCATTAAATCATTCTAAATGTCAATGGTCAGTCTGATATTCTCTTATTTGCCTGGTGGTATAAAATAGATGAAAATCTCCCAAACAGTGGTTCAAACAATATAAGTTTAGAATGTTTAAGGGTTAACATCTCCTTTAAGAAACCCCTAAATTAGCCAGCCATAGAAGCACATACCTCTAATAACAGCACTCAGGAGACACAAGAAAGAAAACTACCACTATTTTTATGCCAGATCAGCATGGCTATATAGGAAAACACTTTTTAAAAATGAAAAGAATTAGAAAATGGAGGGAGGGAAGGCAGAAGTGAGGGAAGGAGGGACAGCTGGAGGGACAAAGGACAGAGGGAGGGAAGAAAGAAGGAAGCTGAAGAAAACACCATTTATTAGGGCTACCTCTTTAGAAAATTATAGCAAATACTTCAAAGTTTACAGAGAGCTTTGGATCTGGAGCATATGAAGAAGCTCAGTTAAGATCTGTCTTTCTCTCAATTCACAGCATTATTTTTAATTCTTTCCCGAGTCATAATATGAGGCTTTCAACTGCAGGCGTGTTAAGTTTCCATCTAAATTAAGCACCCAGGCGCATGCACATGGGCGCATGCAAACACACACACACACACACATACACACACACACACACACACACACACACACAAATAACATTTCATGATTTTTATGATTTGATAGTCTCTTTTTAATTTAGAAATATTTACTGAGGGTTTACTATATGCCAAATCATGGCTATAACTTTATCAGCATGTGTCATGTTGAGTATAAGAGTTTGAGAACTGGAAAAGGTAGTTGGCCAACTTGACACCTCCCAATTAAATGGGAAGTCTCTGGGAGCTTAAATGAGCTTTCCTAGATAGTTGATGCCCTAGCTAGACTTGGACTTGAGAGCCTCTGCTACTTGGAATTACACTGTAAAGTGGTTCTGTCAAATTCTACGTCAGAGTGAAGAGATGGTGTACAGTCAATCCATAAGATTGCATTCTGAATAACCCAAATAAGACATTGACACTTCAATAGTTGTGTAGATGAAATTTAGCTCCAGGGAAGTTGCCAAACAACTGAAATGCATGCATGGATTAGTAAAAATATTTTACTAATTTATTAAGAATTTGTACAATGTGAAGACTGGATAAAGAAACTGTGGTACATTTACACTATGGAACATTACTCAGCTATTAAAAACAAGGAAATCCTGAAATTTGTGGACAAATGGATGCAACTAGAAAGGATCATATTGAGTGAGTTAACACAGACTCAGAAAGACTCACATGGCATATACTCACTCATAATTGGACACTGGCCCAAAAGGGATGTCCCATGAAAGTCTTCACTTACCAGGAGATTGGGATAGATGCAAGGACTTCCTATTGGGATTCTAGGTGAGAGAAGAATGGGAGAATGGGGAAATAGATAGATACAGAGGGTCCTAGAAACCTACAAGAACATCATGACAGGCAGATCTGGACCCAGGGGTGGGGGTCTGCTCAAACTACTGCATCAACCAAAGACAATGCATGCAGTAAACATTGATTCCCTATTCAGATCTAGCCAATGGACAAGACATTCTCCACAGTTGAGTAGAGAGAGGGGACTGACTCTGAAATGAACTCTGGTGCCCCATATTTGACCACTTCCCCTTGATTAGGAGGCCTGGTGGCACTCAGAGAAAGGATAAGCAGGCTACCAAGATGAGACTTGATAGCCTATGACCATATAGTGGGGGAGGAGGTCCCCTTCTATCACAGACCTAGGGGAGGGGAACAGAGTGAAAGAGGGAAGGACGGAGAAATGGGAAGATACAAGTGAGGGGATAACAATTTATATGTAATCTGAATAAATTAAGTAAAAAATAATTTGTACAATGTATTTGAGTCATATTTACCCTCTATTTCTTCCCCTAACTTATCACAGATCCACTCATATCTCTCTACCCACTTCAACTGCCCATCCTCTTTGTATTTTTTTAGTTGAATTTTTTTATTAATTTATTCTTGTTACATCTCAATGGTTATCCCATCCCTTGTATCCTCCCATTCTTCCCTCCCTCCCATTTTCCCCTTATTCCCCTCCCCTATGACTGTTCCTAGCCAATGGTCAGAACATTCTCCACAGTTGAGTGGAGAGTGGGGTATGACTTTCTCACATACTCTGGTGCCTCATAATTGGCCATGTCCCCTGGAGGGGGAGACCTGGTGGCACTCAGAGGAAGGATAGCAGGTTACCTCTTTGTATTTTTAATATATCAAATCCAATTTCTGCTGCCCATATATTCCTAGATGTAGGACTGTCCAGTGGAGCATGGTCAACCTAGAACCACACCCTAAAAGAAAATTGACTTTCCCTCCTCCATAAGCCGTTAACTGTCCATAACTCCTTAATGGTGGTGGCTTATAAACTCCTTTCTCCTCCATGCTAGAATTTTTCCTGGATTTATCTTGCGCAAATCTAGTGCAGGCAACCAGAGATGCTGTGATTTCATGAACATATCAAATTTGTCATGTTTAGAATAAGTTGCTTCATATCAGTTCTCCATGACCTTGGACACATACTATCAAAGAATCAAGAATCTTGACATTGAATATGATTATTTTTAATTCTAGCATTTAAAAAACAATCAATTTAAGGTAAAATATTACATACTGACATTTTTTCTTTTCATTACATTTTAAATAAATAAAATGAGTTTTATTATATTTTTATTGTATACATATATATTATTATATTTTGCTCTGAACTGTCCAGTCCCTCCACTTTCCCTCTCTTGTTCTCCTTCATCCTCCAAAAAAATTCTTTTTTCTTTCATTATATTTGCATACATTTATATACATACATACAAATAGGTGATTTTTTGTATTTGTGTATATATTTGTTCTCTTATTCTCCCTTCTTCCTTTTTTTCTGACCTCCTCTTACATTCTCATAGTCTGATTTCTACTTTCACGCACTGCATTTACATGTACACATGTATATAATATGCATATGCAGATAACTATGTAATCATGTACATATTATGTATATGTATGGTAGTTTGAATGAAGATGACCCTCTTAGACTCATGCATTTGAATAATTTGTCCCCATCTGGTGGAGCTATTTGGGAATAATTAGGAGGTGTGTGCTTGTTGGAGGCGGTGTGTCACTGGGTACAAGCTTTTAAATTTCAAAAGAGTCCTTCGCACGCCTTTAATCCCAGCACTTGGGAGGCAGAGGCAGGCAGATCGCTGTGAGTTCGAGGCCAAGCCTGGTCTACAAAGTGAGTCCAGGATGGCAAAGGCTACACAGAGAAACCCTGTCTCAAAAAACCAAAAAAAAAAAAAAAAAGACTCCTCTACTTCCCATTTTCATGCTCAAGATGTGAGCTATCAGTCCTTCCTTCGCTCTACCATTATGGACTCTAATCCTTTGAAACTATGGGCCAAACTAAATGCTTTCTTTTATAAGGTGCCTTGATCATTATATTTTATCACAACAATTGAAATGTAACTAAAACAATATGCATATTTCTAGAGTCCATATATCAAAGAAAGCATGTGATATTTATTTTTCCTGAATCTCGCTTATTTTATTTAGCACCATAATCTCTATTTTCACAAATGTTCCTGCAAATATCACAATTATTTTTCTTCCTAGCCAAATAAAATTCGATTGTGCACATTACCACCTTTTTCTTTTTCAGTCCATCTATTGATGGAAAACTGGACTTATTCTACATGTTGGCTATTGTGAGCAATGAACACTTATTTTAAATTATCTCTGTGGTATGCTGCCATTTAATCATTTGTATATATACCTATGAGTATTGTATGGTATCTAAGTAATATGATATTTCTGAGATGTTCACACCAATTTGCATAGAAATTGTAACAGTTAACATTCTCAGTTTTCCCAGAACCATTGGTTCAGGAGCACATCTTTTTCTACCAACAAGTTTTTATATCTTTGTTAAATATTAGGCTTTGTGGATTTCCACATCCTCTATTCTGTTGTATTTGGCTACGTGTCTGTTTTGTGCCAGTGCCATACTTCTTTTGTCACTGTGTCTTTTTATATCATTTGAAGTCAAACATTGTGATGCTTCTAACATTGCTCATTCTGCTGAAAACTACATTTACTACTTGGGGTTTTTTATGCTTCAGTGTGAATGTTAAGACTTCTCCTGTGAAGAATATCAATAGTATTTTGGTATGAGTTTCATTAAATCTGTGGATAATTTTCAGTAACATAGACAATTTCAAAATATTATTTCTGGAAATCTACCCATGAGCATGGAAGTTTTTTGAGATAATGTGATGAGTATTTGCTCTCTAGACCACGCTGTCCTTGAATTTCAAGAAATCTTCTAGACTTTACTTACTAAGTGCAGAGATTGCAGACATAAGTTATCATGTTTTGCTCTGGCATTTTATTTCAAATATTATTTATTGCAATTATATTGAGAATGGAATTTTATCCTGATTTCTTTCTTAGCAAGTTCATTTTCAATATACAGAAATGTTACTGATTTGTATGTTGATTTTCTTTCCTGGTATTCAATAGAAATATTTATACTAAGTGCTTTCGGGTAGAGTCTTTTGGGATCTTTTAAGTATAGTATCATTTTAAATAATAATTTGAGTTTTCATTTCCTATTTGCAACTTTTTATTTCCTTTCCTAAACTTATTCCTATAATTAAGACTCAAAGTACTAAACTGAATAACACTATATTGAATAAGAAGAAGGATAGTGGGGACCCTTACCTTATTAATTGTTTCAGAGGAAAAAAATTCTTCAAATTTAGTATACTATTGCATTATGTTTATAATATATAGTCTCAATTTGATGAGGGATACTCCTCTATTTCTAGCTTCTTCATGGATTTTTACATGAAAGGATGTTGGATTTTGTTAAAGGTATTTTATATGTCTATGGAGATGATCTGTCCTTCAATCTATTTAGGTGCTATATTATATTTAATGATTTGTGTGCTTTGTATCACTCTTGCGTTTTCCAATGAAATTTGGACATACTATGTTTTATTTTATTTTTATATGGTTTTATGAATATTTTATCAGCACATATTAATAGTTCAAAGTAATGAGTCTCATTAGGACAATTTTTTACATGTGTACAACAAACTCTTGTAATATTCATTCCTTGGCTTACATATCATTTTTCCCTACACCCACTGCTCCCTTTCTTCCCAAATGGTTTCCCTTCTGTAATTATGATTTTTCAAACCTCGATTTTACATACAAAATATTATATTTTTAATTTTCAAATATACATGTGTGTGTTCATTATATTTGCTATAACGCTGTATCTTCCATTTGTTCTTCTTCTTCTTGTGTTAGTCTTTTTTCTGGAAAATTTCACTTCTGCTTAATTTGCTTGTGTCATTTTTCCCATTTTAATCATTTCCCTGCAAATAACATAACTTCATTCTCCTTTACGGATTAAAAATTATGCTGTGCATATTTACCATATTTCCTTTATCTCTATTGTTGTTCTGTAGCTTAGCTTTGTGAATAGTACTGAAATAAATATTAATGCCCAGGATTGTTTCCATCATGTTAACATGGAGTCTTTTGCCTAAATACAAAGGGGAAGTATAGCTAATTTCAAATTTAAAACATATTAACTCTTTGAGAACTTTATACAAAATATTTTAATCATATCTACCACCTCCTCTTTCGTCTACTCTTAGGTCCAACAATCCTTTCATCCTTCCTCAACCTTGTGCCTCTTTGTTTCATTTTGTTTTGGTTTGGTTTTCCTTAGAAGAGATTGTCACAACACATGTCATCTTCCTCTAGTTCTTACAGTCTTTCCACAACCCTTCCCCCTTTGAGTTTCATGGGAAACTTCTATATTGGTCTTCAACAGTAACTGGAATCATTTATGGTCCTGCTAACAGTATATAAGGATTCTCTCCTGTCCACTTCATCACTAGCATTTGTTTTTCTTTTCTTATCAACTGACATTTTTAATGGAGTTAAGATAAGTCTTAATGTGGCTTTTGTTTTTGTTTCCCTGGTGGCTAAAAGTTGACCAGATTTTTGTATGTTTATTGGACATTTGTGTCTCATCTTTTGAGAATCTTCTCATTTCATTAGACCTTTTGTTTAAGAGCTTTTTGATTTCCTCATGTAAGGTTTTTGGTTCTTTGTTTACTTTACATATCAGTCCTCTCTGATATATATTGCTAACATGTTTTCTCTTACTATACAGGATGCCTTTTCACTTCATTGCTTCTTTTATATGACAGAAGCTTTTTTAATTCATATAATCTCATTTGTTAATTCTCAGCATTATTTCTTGAACAAAAATCATCTCTTTTTCTTATAAATTCCTTGCCTGTGATTGTATCTTTTTAATATAACTTTTATTAAATTTGTTGCCAATTCTCTATGTGTATATATTACACTCTCTTCACACTCATCCCTACTGCCGCCTATTTTCTCCTCACCTTTCTCATGCCTTCTTTTCATTACAAGTCCCTATCACACAGATATGTCATTTTTGTTTTTGTGATTCATTGAGTTTAACTGGTTCCATCCATGTAGCCATAAATTTGTAACTAACCAGTGGATTCATTAAATAACATGGACCCTTCTCTCTGAGACTATGTTAGTAGCCTCTGGTTTATTAAGGATTGGGAGGGACTCCAGGAACCCTCCATAAATCTTGACTGACTGTTGACAGACACAGTCTTATGTAGACCTATAGCAACTTATGTATGTATCTTCAAGTTTGTATCCTGAAGTGTGTTCCCTATTTTTTCTTCAAATATCTCAGCTTGACATTAAGATTAACATTCATATTCAGTTTTACATTAAATTCTTTGATCTATTTGCATGTGGGTAGTGTTGAATTGAGAGGTAGTGAACCATTTTCAATTTGCTTGTGAATATCTCATTTCCCAGCAGTACTGTTTGAGAAGACTATTTTTTCAACGTGCATGTTTGTTGTCTTTGTCATAAATTAAGTGGCTCAAATCACATTGGCAAATACTTTGGTCTTCTATTCCATTGATCTGCATGTTTGAGTATGATCTTAATGCATTCGTGAATTCAATTTTAAGAATGTTATTAAGAATTGTTAAATCTGTATTCATTGTGGAATTTATCTATTGTACTGGCCCTTTATTTTGTTCTTTTTTTTTAATATCTTTCCCAATTTATTTATTTGTTTTTATTTATTTATTCATTTTAATTTTTAAAATTATGTTTCTTTCTTTATTCTGTTCTTATTCATTCTCAGTATCAGTATAATTCTAGCTTCATTGAATGAGGTCAATAGTTTTCTTTATCTTTCTAGTTTATGAAACATTTTGAGGAGCTTTAATGTTAGTAATTTTTTTAAAGTTGGTAGAATTGATAAGGAATCTTGTTTTTGGTCATTTCTTTGTTAGGAGACTTTATTTCTGCTTTAATCTCATTGATTGTTATTGGTCTTTTTAAGTTGGTTTATCTTCTTTATGTAATTTGTAATCTAGTGAGTTGGGATTTCTCTTGTATTATTTAATTTTATTTTTCTAAAAACTCAAGAACCATCATTTAGTTATTTATTTTAGATCCCTGGCTTTTGTTTGTGTGTTTGTTTTCTCCTGGAACTGCTTAGCAGAAATGATTTCCATGTGATACTGGGAAATTCTGAATTTCCTCCTTGATTTTTTTTCCTTCAGTGCACAGTAACAAGTGCACTTTTCAATTCACCAAATATTTTATTATTTTCTGTACATTGCTTGCTATTGATCTTGCTTTATTGCACTATGATCTGGTAAAACACAAGAAATTATTTCAAATTTTATTAGAAATTTCTTTGTGGCCAGAACAGTGGTTTTATTTTAGAAACAGTTCATGGACTTCAGAGAACAATGTGTATTCTATATCTTTTCAGTGGAATACATTTGACTATCTTTTAATTTCATTTGCTCTCAGCATAATTTAGATCTAATTTTCTCTGCTGATTTTTAGTTTAGGCTAAATATGTAAATGAGGTATTAAAGTTCCTCACTCTTATTTTATCATGAGTTATCTGGCCTTTTATATACATTAGAGCTTACTTTGTGAGGTAGAAGTTGAAATTTCAATTTTCTTTCATTATAATAAAGAATCTTAATTTTAACTATATGTCCCTATTTCCATTGAATTCAGTGATACAGGGACTACTGATATCTACACAGAACAATGGTACATAATTGTTGTTCAACTTTTGTTACATGGATAAATGAAAGAGTAGTCATGTGACAATATATAAAGTAACATTACAACTTGTAGTTTATCTACATAAAATAAAACTTTGGATTTCTTTGGTCTCTAATTTTCTAGAACCAACAACTTCTTTCTTTTTATGTATTTCCTTGTTTACCCATTTTGTATTTAGTTTAGTCTTCTCGAATCGTGAAGATACAAACAATTCGTCCTGTCTTGTATCCAGTCTGTTCCCTTAATTTCAAGCAATGGTGTGAAAATAACAGTCCTTGTGTCTTTGTCATGACAGAGATTCCTTTGTCTTTTCTTTCAATTCATTTTCATCCTCAGTGACTCACATGTAAGAAATGAAATTGTGCAGCTGTGCTATAACTAATTCCTTGGCAACAACTCAAGTGGCAAGCCAATGGTCTCTCATAACAGATGAGCATTAACCTTGAATTTTTTCTCTGCTTTTAACAATGGAATTTCACTATCATGTAGTGTTTTATACTTTTTAAAAATTTGTTGAAACCTTTAATCCAAACTCTTATTTTTCAGACCTCATTACAATTATAGCCAGTATAGCCAATATCTTCTATTCTAATCTATATTGTTCCTAATTACTTATATTGTGTCTATTTCTGTTTGTGTGATCAACGATCCTGTTTTTTTTTTCAGGGTGTGTCTGATATAGTCCTGGTTTTCCATTTACAAGCTTAGGTAGCATCTTGGTGCATGCAGGTACTCTCAGTACTCCATTCAGAAACTCAAAAGTCTGAGGCAGGAGTATTAAGGGTTCAAATCCAGCCTGGGCTACATAATGAAACTCTGACTCAAAATTAAACAATAAGGAAAAATACAGAAACAACATTCAAAGTACGGTATCTAGAAAAAAATCAGTATAACAAGATATATCATTAGCTTACTGGCATATTCAAGTCACTCATGCTTAAAAGAGTGTCTTTTCCCTCTGTTATCTTTTTCACTTGCTTTCCTGACTTCCTCTTTCTTGCTTTAGGGAAAAGGGATATTTTGCACTGGATATACATACTTCTACCCTTTCCTCAGACTGTCAACCAATCCAATGAACACTCCTTGTTCAGTTCATTCTTTGCCTCTATGAATCACCTTCTTCCTTTTAAAATTATCATCCTTAGTTTTAACCTCCTCATATTTGCTCTCTCATGATAGTCCATTTTTCTCTCATTAAATACTGACATGTAGGTATTCAATATATATCAGCTGAATGACGAAATGATGCTTAAAACTTTTCTTCCTATTGACTCTATTGTTTACTACAAGAAAGAATTCTACCTTTCCACGATGTCCCATATACAAAATGCTAACCCTTATCTTAGTATGATTGTAATATTAGGCTTTACTAATTTTATCTTGAGTACACATATGAGGCATTCAGTATCAAAAGCAGATTTTGTAATTGCCTTATAATAAATAATCTTACTCCTTCTCTTTCTTTCCTAATGACATGCCCTAGGGCGACATGGTAAATGTTGATAAAAATATTTCCCTGTGAGTACTTAGTTTTCTGTAGTCAGGAGACCAAAGATTATAAAGGAGGAGCCAGCTGTCCTCTGTTCCAAATGAATCTCCTTGGAAACATAATAGGCCTGAGTTTAACTCAAAATTTCAAAGAGTTAGATCACTTCCCCACAGGCCTCAGTTTTTACAGCCTAGAAATGTTTCCTGGGCCTGGGCTTTATGTTTTAATTAGAAGCACCTAGAGATTTTGTTTTTGTTTTTTCTGACAACTTGAAATTTAGTCTAGCAGTATAGCAACTAAAGCCTTAACCATGTGTCCTTCTTGGATCAGAGAAATTTGAGAAATTAACCAGACAGATGGTATACATCTCATTTGCATGGGATGGGGAAGTTCTCTGCAAGCTAGAACTATTAGAGGTACATAGAGTAGTCCATGGAAGTTTATATCCTCACACTTAGCTAAAGTGTATCCAGAATTCACTCATTTACTCAATGTGAAAAGTAGGAGTACTTCTTGGTCCTTCTGCATAGCTGTACCTCCTAAATAGTTTCTTACGGTGTCTCTGCCTTTTCCTCCTTATACTCTGGCTTTGGGTTGCATTCTCACAATAAATTTTCATGAAATTATCTTCTACTTCTCTCCAGTTAGTTTTCTTTCATCCTCATCTTATGGACAGGAAATTCATTCTAAGACTCCCCTGTGAATATCCCAAACTATATATATATATATATATAGTGTTATTTCTTATATATGCCTGTTTATTATAAACTATAAGTTACACATAGTGCCAGAAAGATAACTTACTATAGATTGTATTGACCTCTGTGTACATTTTTTTCTGTATACATTTTTTAATTTCCTTATTAAAATGAGACACTTCAGAAATGGAGAGATTGTTCAATGGTTATAAGCACTTTCTGCTCCTGCAGTGGAACATGGTTTTGTTTCTAGTAGCTCACAGGGGATCTTACATATTCTGGCTTCCACAGGCGTCTACACATATGTGGCACACATATGCACACTCAGGATGACATACAGAAAAATTGTAAAATCTTATTTTAAAAGATAAGAAACTTTAAATTTTGTTTAAAGGAAGTTCTTTATAATTTTTCTTGTTTGCATTATATCTCATACACTTTGGGGCTTTTATTGAGTAACACATAGGATATTTGAACTGAAGAACTGTGATATCATGACAGCAAATCACAGACTGAGATAGCTTTAAAGAAATTAATGAATGGTATTAATACATTCAATGTGGCAACATTGTATAAATGTCCTACATGGGATGGGATAAGGCTGCACATCATCTATTCATGCGACTCAGAACAACTCAGTGTTTTAAATTTGTGAATTATCTATTTGTATTTTTTAGTTTAATATTTTTGGAGCATAGATGACCACAAGTTATTAAAACTGTTGACTAAGCAGCTGTAGATAATGGGAGACTACTGTCTTCATTTCATGTACATTTTTGTTCATTTTTTTTTGTTTGTTTGTTTTGTGGGAGGGATTTTGTGTAATTAAGGCTAGTCTCCAGCTAGCTATGCTACAGAAGTTAATCATAAACTTCTTCCATGTCTAGCAGTGTCCTGATTTCAGGCCCTTCCAGAGATGCTTGCTTCCAGATGAGAACAGAGGGACCTTGGAGTCAAAGGTCCCATTCCTTAGTAGCATTTTACAGCTCTCAGGGCAAGCCCTGTGCACTAAGTGAGGCTCCCAGTCTCACAAGGGAGGAGGAAATGAGTTTTCCACTGGTTGTTACAGTTAGCTCTTTTTAAAGTGCTTGCTGGTATCAGGAAGCAGTGGAAACTCGGGAATTCCAAAAGCTCATGATGATACCAAAAGTGTTACAGCCTTTTGTTAAGCTGCCAGAGGAGGAAGCACAGAGGAGGAAGCAGCTGACCTGAAATTAGCCAGCAGGCAGGTCTGGTGATACACAAGCCCAGTGGGTGTTTTGTAGGACTTCAGCACGGATCTTGTGGCCATATAATAACAGTTCCTCACTTTAACTCAGGTAACAGTCTTTTCTTAGTCCCTACTTCCTAGAAAGGCAAGCCTGTTTGGAGATAGGTGTACATATTATATGGTATTATTCCCTTTGTCTATGCTTGTGCACATTTCTCTTTGTTGAATGTCTTTTAACAATTCTCTGACAAACTTGTGTTATGCTTTATAATTCTATGTACTTAAAATCTTCTAGAAATCTTTCCCATGTATTGAATTGATTTATGTTTATCCCTTCCTGATATATTGCAACTTCATAAATATAGGAACCAAATTACACTAAACACTTTGTTTTCATTCTATAGTGTAACTACTTAGACACAGAAATTTGATGTAGGGAGACATTATTTTTTATATATAATTTGCCAAGCCAGTATCATGGTTCACTCCAAGTACACAGAAAAATAAAAGAGATGATTTCCTTATATTCGTGAAAGTAAAGTAAGTAAATTAAATAATCATCTACTCAGTGTGATTTCAAGGACACAAGAATAGTTCAAAATATAGAAATTGTTTCTCCATCTACAGATTGAATCCAAATGTTCCATTATTCAGACACCTTACTTCTCTCTCCTGAATTATAAATAATCTTAATGGATCAATTATTTTATAAAGTAGGAAAATTAGGAATCATTAAAATGGTGAAGATCACTACTATTTTACCAACAAATATGTTATAATATAGTTCTGAGGTACCTTTGTATCAAAGTGCTATGTCCCAAATTTAAAGGATAATATCATAATTTTCCCTGTGATATAAGAGGGCTTGCACTCAGTTATCAGCATTGCTAAAAGTAAGATAGAGTTGAAAATGCTGCATAAAATTAAGGCTTAGGTCAGAGAAATATTGATTATTATTAATCAGATATTGGATATATGATACTTAATATCTTTTATTAACGTGATCACTTATACCATAGAATCTGGGTCAGTAACTCTCTTTTATATTTTTGATTATTAATTTACACTTCACTGTGTGCCTCATTGGATTACATATGACTTTAGAGTTTTCACTGAACTTCTACCTTTTTTTTAATCTTTCCATTCTTTTGTTTTGATATTTTTGTTTGGTTATGGATAGCCCAGTGCTAGGATTCAACCCAAGACATCTTATATTTCATCTTTGGGCATATTTCGTCCCTGTGATAAACATTCCCACATTTTTCTTAGTTTGGTCCAAAAGGTTCTTGAAGACAAAACTTACATTTTTCTTTTCTCATCTCTAAATTCCCTGTAACAGACAATATAGACTAAAATTAAAATGGTCAACCAGCTTGACTACTCAACTAAATTGCCTGAAAGATATCCATTCTAAGTCTATTTGTTTATAGAAAGGTATTGACAATCCTTGTATCCATAATAATTCCAAATATTTCTATGTGCAGGAAAATCAGAATATAAAATATAATGGGTAGTTTTTTAATTATTGATAATTTTCAATAGCTTAATTTGACTACACTAGTTTCCTCCCCAATTAAGATTTTTGACAAAACTTTTATCAATTGGATTTGCTGTATACTTCAATAAGCTCTGAATTCCTCCACCTAACAATGAATGTTTTCTATTGTGTATTAGAACTCAGTATTTGGAGGATATTTAAATCTTCATTAGCCAGGGTTGGATTTTGCAATATTTACTTTGTGATTTTTATCTCTGTATCTGCTAGCCATATAAACAAACTATATTTATCTTAATAATATGATATTACCTGTCTTGAAAGGTCCCAAATTTTCCCCCAGAAAAGTTTGGCAAACAGTGCTTTCCTCATTAACATTGAGAGCCAGGTAGCTTTTCTTATCATTTTATGACTACTGGTTTATAAAAAAAGGAGATAGAAATTGACTGGGGAGTTACATAAACAAGTTCTGAGCACCCAGGATTAATTTTGAGGAGCATTCCACAAGCCAAATAAGCATTTCTTTTCATCTCGTTTCGCAGGCCTTCAGAAGGGAATTGAAAACTAAAGAACCTGTAATCATGAGCACTCTGGAGACTGTGAGAGTATTTGTGACAGAGGAGCCTTTGGAAGGACTAGAGAAACTCTACCAGGAACCCAGAGGTAATTGAATGTGGAACTGTAATAACATATTGATAGAAGGCTCAGTGATGACAGAGAAGCCCATCCACACTTGCTGCCAAGTCTACATCAGTCTCATACTTCTGGGTTAAACAGAATCAATTCAAATTAAATGTAGGTGTTGAAAAAGAATATGAAATCATAAACCACCATGCTTAAACCCATTTTCATAGTCGTAAATAAAGCAATCAGTGATCAGTTATTTGAATATTTAGAGAATAGTAAACAAAAGAGCTTATCTGTGGAAAGGAATTCTATTGTTACAAAGACTACAAGCTAATTTTCAGTTTAGGAGCCTGACTGAAATAAATTAGAACTATTCAGCATGTGCTAACATTTTTCTCTCTGAAAGCTTAAATGAATCTTGATTTATCTGACTGACAGAAAGTAGAACAGATTCACTAAGAAAGACAGTTTTGCCACGCTAGACTGTATCAAAATTTATGTCAAAGTGTAAAAGAGCCATTAATCAGTAAGTTGGCCTCTTGTTAATCTGTATTCCTTTCCTTTCATCTAGTCTGACCTTTTCAGCTTTTTTTTTTTTTAACAAAAATAGATGTGGCCTAAAACCTTGTCATATTGCCAATTTAGAGCTGCCTCCTGAAGAAAGAGCTCAGAATGTCACTCGGCTCCTACGAAAACAGGCTGAAGAGGTCAACACTGAATGGGACAAATTGAACCTGCACTCAGCTGATTGGCAGAGAAAAATTGACGAGGCTCTTGAAAGACTGCAGCAACTTCAGGAAGCTGCAGATGAACTAGACCTCAAGTTGCGCCAAGCTGAGGTGATCAAGGGATCCTGGCAGCCAGTAGGGGATCTCCTCATTGACTCTCTCCAAGATCACCTTGAAAAAGTGAAGGTACTGTGTTCTGTTTTGTTTCACACTACTTCCAAGACCCCTAAAAGAGTGCTCATCTAAATTTGCCCAGGATTTTCAACCCACAAAGTTAAGTTATAAGGACTATATGCCTTAGAGAGTAGCCTATTTTTCCTTATTTTAAAGTCTTTTCACCCAGGGTGTCCTCCAAGAAAAGTCACTTTTCTACCTTCGGTGATAAAAAATGAAATATTAAGGCGTCTCATTAGTGTGGTAGATAGTTCCTCGGGCTCATAAGATGAAATATTAAAAAGTTACAGTGTGAAAAGTAATTTTGATTTTTGCAATTAGGAAATTAATTGATCATGAAGTAGTTTGGGGAGGTTGGTTGGTTTTTAATGGAATTTGTGGTGTGTGTGTGTGTGTGTGTGTGTCTGTGTTACTTAGCATCATCATAGAGTAAAAATAAACTTGCCAAGACCAGACACCAAATTTGGGACTTTTTCCTTAGTAATAGAGCTAATCTGAAACAAAATAATTTGTTCTCCAATCCTTTTGCTTTCTAATTGCAAGCTAATAGTAAATTTAGGTTCAGTCTTATGTCTTACATTTTCATCTTTCATATGACATTGAATATTCTCCCTGAAAATATTTTTCTCATTTTCCCCATTTTCCACCGCTGTCTTTTAATAATCACTTTTATTTGTTACTTACGTAGACATACTGACATCCATTGGCCAGTCAATGTGTATGTGGCATGTTATAAATACCACCTTTTAAATATTGAGGAAATGAATGAATAATCCCCTTACTGACATTTCTTCATTTTCCCAACTTTTGCCACTTTAATCTAAAATTTTTCCCGGGATATAATGAATTCCAGGTATTAAATAGGGTAGCATCTCTCTTCTTCCTATCCCTGGCTTTACTACTCTGTTTTAATAACTCACAAGCAGATAATGCAGTATACTCTTCCCATGCTACCCAAATTGGTCATATTTTCTCATAACTGTCTACCATTTATTTTCTATCTACCTGAATCATCACAATTGTATTCTGATCAATTCTTCCTGAACCTCCAAAGCCCATTGCACATATCACCTATTTTTGTATTCTTCCACAAAAACATCTACCACTCCCTTCATTCCCACCAATGGAGTTAAACTTGATTGACACCAAATCTAAAAGTCCAAAGCTTTGGTGGTAGTTTAATCTACCAAATTATATCTATTAATAAAATTGATTTTTTAAAAAAGAGGAGCATTGTAGGAACCAGGTCCGACTGGGCTGTCTTGCTGTTTCATGTCCTGTTTCTAGCAGCTTCCATGTCTGTGTTTATCTTGGTTAGCTAGTCATATTTACTGCTCTGAGAACGTGCCCCTCCCTTCCTCGAGACTTTTCCTCCTGTGTGCAATTACCTCTTGAGTGATTTCACCTGGGAGGAGGATTCCTGTTTTGCTGCCTATAAGAAGGTTCTTTGGAACTCTGGGAAGAAGGAATAAAAAACCACTGCCGTGGCTGCTGCTGCGGCTGCTGCTCTCTTAGCATGAAGGACCCGCTGTGTTAGTGTGTGTGTGTGTGTGTGTGTGTGTGTGTGTGTGTGTGTGTGTGTGCATGAGTTAAATCCACAGCTCCTCGCCCTCGACTCAATACTGCTGTGGCGTGGGCACCACAAGTGGAGGTCTCACCGATATCAGGGAAAGAAGGGAGGAAACTGACGGATCACCCAGGGAAGCTGGCCAGCGCCTCAGGGAGGTAGGAAATGGGCATATTGGGAGTAGGTGCCACAGGTTTGTCCACGGTTTTGGTGGACTAGTGATTAAGGCACCGGGAAAATAGGTGCCGCAGGTTCATCCACAATTCTGGTGGATCAAGTAGTGAGATTGTTAGAGGATTAAGGCACCAGGATTAAGCATGAGAGTGTAAAGATTTTATAAAAACAATAGAATTGAGTAGTCCTTGGTTTATGGTATTGGGAGAGCTAAATATCCAAGATTGAGATCAGGTGAAGTCTGATCTCCAGAGGACTTTACGAAAGGAAGGGTCCAACAGTGTTCCTATTGCTACTTTTTCGTTATGGCGTCTTGTTAGAGATGCACTTAGGAGCGAGGACAAGAAAATAAGAGAGCAGCTAGGAAGTTTGGAACTTGCCCTAAATGAAGTGCAGGAGGAGCAATCTGTAAAATCTTTGGCCCCGTCTGAGATTGCCTCTGATATATCTTCTTCTAACTCTGAGGAGGAAGAGGCAACTTTAACCTCTGAGATACAGGCCCTAAAGAAGTTGTTGAGGGAGTGTAAGATTGAAGGAAAAGAAACTAGAGGAGAGTGGCCCCGGCGTATAACCCAGATTATCAAAGTCAATTATCTTTGGCAAAGCCAGTAGTTGAAGTGCCTCACGCAACTAATCCAGGGCAAACGCAGAGACAGCATGAAGCCCTCCAGTTTAAAGACATGAAACAGCAAGACAGGCAGGCAGCCCAGGGTCCCCCCTTTATATAAAATACAAATGAGCTCCTGTCTTAGGTTGCCAGGACAGTTTCCTATCTTACCCGTCATCGGAAAGGCTTTGTACTTCAAAACCCTCCTGTCTTACTTAGGTTGATAGGTACCTCCATGGCCTTACCCATCATTGGATACTCATTTATCAAGGCTGAAATACAAATGAGCTCCTGTCTTAGGTTGCCAGGAGAGTTTCCTATCTTACCCGTCATTGGAAAGGCTTTGTACTTCAAAACCCTCCTGTCTTAGGTTGATAGGTACCACCTTGGTCTTACCCGTCATTGGATACTCATTTATCAAGGCTCAGCCAAGCCAGTGGGGTTATCTCCTGCCAAAGGCAAAACGACCTGTTGTGCATGGAACTGTTGAAATGCCTGTTGCATTCTTCTGCAGCAGAGGCTCCAGAACAGAAAACTTCCTAAGCCACATAGCAGGATGCCTAGCGCGATGGCATCGCTTCAGCTTTTTAGCAAGCTTCCCACATCTGTAGACCCTTTATAAAGGCATCCCCCATAATGGGTAGAACGCCAGTCTCCTGTAATATGGCTGTTCACTGATTAAGATTTTAGATAGCCAAGTGTATCATAGAATTTAGAGAATTCTGAGTAACCAATGCACTGGCCACCTCTCCTGAGAGTTTATCCATCGTGTGCACAGTAGTTAACAGACTGAGAAATGGCAATGCCCAAAGCAGCAGCCACAGCAGCAGCCACGGCAGTGGTTTTTTTATTCTTTCTTCCCAGAGTTCCAAAGAACCTTCTTATAGGCAGCAAAACAGGAATCCTCCTCCCAGGTGAAATCACTCAAGAGGTAATCGCACACAGGAGGAAAAGTCTCGAGGAAGGGAGAGGCATGTTCTCAGAGCAGTAAACATGACTAACTAACCAAGATAAACACAGACATGGAAGCTGCTAGAAACAGGACATGAAACAGCAAGACAGGCAGGGAGCCCAGTCGGGCCTGGTTCCTACAGAGCATCTCTAAACCCAACTTTTTCTTGTTGCTTTTAACTTAGCAATATTAGTCTTTTTGTGTTTCGTGCTATAGAGCATGCTCAAATAGTGACCAGCTTAGAATAACATTTGATATAGCCATGTCATGTCACCTCCCCTGAGGATGCTTTTAGAACACTCTTCTCCACTCTACAGTTCTCTCTTTCCATTTTAAAGTGGCATTGGTGTTTTAAAAGTTGTAATTTGTGTCACTACAAAATACATGCTTCTGTTGGATTTATGATTGTATCATTTCACTATTGTGCCCTTTGGATTTGAAAAATGGATAAAAAGCAACCACTAAGTCCCTGGACTCTATGGAAACGTTAGCTGATTAACTTAATAGTGATAAATATTATAAATCAAAACCAAAATGTCAGATTAATATTGTCTATTTGAGTCACTAAGAAAATCCTATTGTTACAAATAAAGCTCAATAAGAATAACTACTAGAATAAAGGTTATTTTTCAAGTGCCTTTCTACTTTCAAAATCCATAATTACCAAGCATTTTAAGGGTACAGTTGTGACTATTCACCTTACGGAAATAACATCAACACTTGCCTCACTACACAGGTATTTTACTTTCTTGTAATAGGTAATAAAAATAACTGAATCACTGAGCCATCTGCATAGATATGTAAGAGAAGCATGCAAAGGCTTTCAGTAAGTAGCATAGCTAGAGAGAGTATTTAACCTAATGTTTCCTATGTGCTGAGCTCCCTTCTTAGCCTTTTAAGTAAGTGAAAAGAAAAAGAGAGGGGGGCAAAGGTGAGATGGATAAAGATAAGTATGTAGAGTGAGTGATTGATTGGTTGATTGATTTAGAAAGAGTCTCACTATATTTAACCAGGCTACCATTGAACTCAAGAGCTCAAGTGATCCTCCTGCATTCATTTTCAAGTATATGGGATTAGTAGACTGTATTTTGAACTCAAACTCTATGAAAAGTCCTAAAGTGAAAACGTTTGAGGATTGTTGGTGCTTTTGTGTTCTCCACATAGAAAAATGGGACATGATTCTTGAACTACACTCTTAGTTTACTTGTTTTCACTGTTTACATTACTTTACTTTTCTATCATACTGGAGTTTGAACTGAGACTCAGATATATGCCACCAATACACACATTCAGCTATAACTTTAAACACATTATTTTATCTACCCCTAATTAAGCTTCCAGGTATTCCTCTTGACATTTGTGAATTTGTTATATCTATTTGTTTATACATTTTGCTTTTGCTTATACAGACTCCTAACATATTACTGTGAAAGTCAAAGGCAGAGATTCTGTGAATTTTCCTTTAAAACACTTTTTAACTTGATATTTTGATTGAACCTTCTTGACATTTTAGCTGATTATGGTTTCATGGTATGTGAAGTGGAACAGGGTGTATATTGAAGCAATTATAACATTGGTATTTATGTTAAACATTCATATGCAGAGACTGATACACAAACTAAGGACCATGCATGGTAAGGACCTAGACTCTCAGCTCCGTTGTAGTAAATAGGCAGCACCATTTCCTTGTGGGTCCCATAATTTGAGGAGCGGGGACTACTTCTGATATGGACTCTGATCCCCACACATTGATCAATTCCCCTTGGTGGGGCGACCTTATGAGGCCACAGAGGAAGAGAATGTCCAGTAAGACTTGATAGGCTGAGGTCAGACTTTAGGGGAGGAGGGCTCCCCTTTCTAAGGACTACTGGAGGGAGGGAGAGAGTATGAGGGAGGGAGGGTGAGATTGGGAGGTGAAGAGGAAGGAGGCTGTAATTGTGATGTAGAGTAAACAATTAAAAATTTTTATTAAATAATTTTACATATACATTTATATTATTACACATATATAAAATGAACTACCTACAGCAAGAAGAACCATGAAAAATCAGGTATTATATATATGTTACATTCATAGTGATTTGGCTATTTGTATTGGGATGCCTTTAAGAAAACATCTTTCCTATCTTGTTGAGTCTAAAATTCTGAATGCAAATCCATATCTATCATTATCTCACCATTATCAACCTGAAACATCTATCTAGACCTAAAAACATCTTAACCTCTAAACAGGTACGCTTACTTGAAAACTATCTGGTCTTTACCCCATCGGAGACTTGAGAAGGAATAAAATTGATTACCTGAGTATACAGGGAGTGCAGGTTAGCAGCTTTCCAAATGAGAAGATGACAGAGACAGTTTTCTACCTGAATAGTCACCCAAAACTATTTATAATGTTGGAGCACCATCTTCAGCCTTCTGGTACAATATATCTGACAGACATATTTGTGAGGCAGGAACTATTGAGGACTTGCTTACATTGTCTTTGCAGAGTTTGGCCATCCACTCTGCCTGCATCCAAGCTTGCCCATTTTTAGGCAGAATTCTGTCTGTGGTAGAAATGAGGACATTTTGCCCAGTGGCTTATTTGCCACATTTGAAGCCATTTCCATAAGGAGGTTCTTTGATGCTCATCATCTTCATTGAGGTAGCCGGGTGTTGCCAAGAGTAAACCTCTCTCATTGTAAATCTATCTTTGAAATAATAAAAACATCTTTAAATGCCATATTCTGTAGGTCTCTGAGGTTTTTGAAGACCTTATCTATTTTACCTTATCTTTCTATAGAATCTAAAAATTATGTCTTCTTATCCCTTCCATGAGGCTTCCTTTATTTGAGAAATTTATCAAAGCAATTCTACCCCAGATTTTTTCACTGAGAAAACAAAATGATTTCCTCTGAAAAAATTATATGAACTGTGATGGAGTGTATTAGAATTTTATTTTCACTTTGGTAAGCAGAAAGCTTGCAGCCATCTTCATGTAATTCTATATTCCTTTACTGTTGTTTGCTTTTTGACCAGATTTCTAAATTATGTGTTTATACCTATCGTTGACTTGAATAAACCTTACATCCTTTCTTATAAGGTCCTTTAACAAAAACCATAATGCTTTCTTGAAGAGTTAAAAAGATACATGGAGAGAAGTAATTCTTACAAACATGACAACCTTAAGAATTTTAGAAAATATATAAGTTCTCTAAGTGTTAAAGTATCATATGTGGACATGAGTGCACAAGTACACTGACTCATGGTTGCCTATATTGATGGCAAAGATTTATTTTGGGATATCTTCCTAAGTCACTTCCCTATATTGTGTGTGTGTGTGTGTGTGTGTGTGTGTGTGTGTGTGTGTGTGTGTTGATTTGTTTCATTTTCTCTTATCTTCTCTTGCTTTGAGACAAAATCTTTCACTGAACCTCTAGGTCATCCACTGGGTAGACTAGATAGCCAGTTAGTCCCTAGAATCTATCTGTCTCCACCCCATAGGTTTACAGTCATACATTGCTATGCCCAGCTTTTGTGGATGCCGAGAATCCAAGCTCAGGTCCTCATGCTTGTGCAGCAAGAACTTTAGGTACAGCTATCTTTGGTGCCCAAATGTTATCTTTGCAATGAAGGAAAGATTTATGCCTAGAATGGGATGGGAAATTTTACTGATAGGCTGGTCAGTTCTATGAACTGCAAGTAAATGAATTGTTTTAAGGAGACTTTTGTTGTTTTGTTCTTGTTATGGTAAAGATACTGTGTATTGAGCCTTAGATCAAGGAGAAAAAAAAGTAAACAGAATAAACATAAAGCTAGATTAGATATGAGACCAATGTTTCTTACATCAAATACACAGGCTTTATCTAGTTTTCACAACACATACTTGTGTTGTTTAAAAGTGCCTGATTTTGCCTTTAATATCTGAGAAAACTTCTATTAAAAGTCATATAATAATACAGGCTCACTGCATACTTTAAAAGTAGTAATGGAAAGGTCATTGTTGGCTTTATTTGAGCAAAGAGAGTAAAGTACAAATTACTCATCTTAAAAATGCCTACCAAAGTATTTGTTCAATGTGAAATTAATTGTAAGTTACTGTTGCTAGGAAAGCTTATTACTTGTTCCCATATAGTCCCTCTTGCTTCCTGCTGTGCTTTTAAAGCTAAAAGTAATTTAGTCAGGACAACAGTGTCAAATGCTTTTCTTTACCCAAAGCATCTGAGTTTAGATAGCAATGTGTATGTGTGTTTTTAAAGTCTCTGCCTCAACTTGGGCAAATAGAACCTTTGTTTACCATGCTATTCCCTTCCTGCCTTTGAAACTTCTGAAAAAGCTGAGCAGAGTAATTGTTTCAGACATCTGTTTAGCATACTTTGAAGTGCATATAACTTCTTTTTCGGTTTCATTTGAACCCCAGCTGTCTTCACCAAAGTCTATAATCAATCTGAATTAAGTTGTCCTACTTCTCCTAATAAGTCTCTTATTAAGTTCTGCATCAACCTCTTAGGGAGACTTAAAAGCTAATTCATGTAGAATTGCCATTTTCTACTAATTCATTTGTCAGCTCTCCAAATTCCAGCAGAAACAATTGCAAAGACTATTAATTTGGCTCTTCATAAACAACTTATATAAGTGTAGTATATGTTGAAACTAAACAATTTAAAACAGTGGGTGGGAGATAATGAGTTGATGACATTCAACACACTTTCTTTGGGTTTTTTTTTTTTTGTGTGTGTGTGTCTTTGACTTCAAAAGCATAAAGGCATTGATTTAATAACAGAAATATGTTTCTACTTTTACTTTCATAAAAATAATTACTGAGTGAGCCTTGCTTAACATGAGAATAAAGGTTTTACAGCAGTTGGAAAAGGAACATGTTCTTTCTTTATTGAATTTATTTTAATTTGGCCTTCTTTGTGTCCTTCTGATGGACTGTGATAAACGACAGGGCTAGACTTGGTTGCCGTTCTTACTGCATTCAATCAAAGTTGTACAGCTACTATTCTGGTCCTGGGACAATTAAGAGAACATGGATTATCAAAATGTTCTGCAAATAGGCTCGTTTGACATTATTCTACTAAAGACATGTTTAGTTTTATAATACAAATTTCTCCAAAGATATCATGTTTTTTATTATTTGAAAACAAGCATATCAAAATCTAATCCTTTAATATGTCAGTTCTGTTTACTGAGGGTTTATTACAGAAGCTTTGTTTGTGCCTGATAATAATTACAAACTCTATTCCTCAAGCATCTTAGATAATAAAATTTTCAGAAATACTTAACTAATATATTCTATATTAAAGGATCTAAAATACAATTCACTCCTAACATTTATACCATGGTTAAAACCAGAGAAGACTTAGCTTATTAGAGAATATGACTAATTTATTCCTAAGTAAAAATGTATTGATTGTTGTATTAGTAACATCTCAGTTTATCTGAGAATACTATTTGACATCAGGCTAAAGGAACAAGAATTTTTGTTAGCTTGTAAATATATGCCCACATCATGTACTACATTAACTACAAACAGTTATAAAATGTTATTATTTATTTAAGATGAAATTTCCGTAGAAAGTGGAATTGCCCACCCACTGTGTATTTCTAATTCTCTTTTGTATCTACCAAAATGATAATGTTTATGCTATAATAATGTTACTTATTATCATAAATCAAACAAGGAAATTATTTTAAAAACAAAGAGCCCAAGGAGTGGGCTTCTGTTATCACCTTTTCATGTTCCAGAACAATATTCAAATTTTAACACTGATGCAAATAGTAGGGCTCATGCCCGCTTCTGTTAACAAAGTTACTCACAGTATTGAATCATTTGTCTTTGGTGAACCTGTTTGATGGACATTACTAGAATATATGTATATATAAGCTAATATAACTGTTTGTCTTAATGGGGCCTGAAAAAAGATAGTATTTTCTTTCATAATAAGTTATTCTTCATAGTAGAATAACATTTACAATAGGTTTTCTTATTAAAGACATCTTTTTAAAAACTTTTCTATTTCAGTTCTCCCAACACTCAAGAAGACCAAGCTGATACTTTCTTCTTCCACCTACTTACTTCCTTTCGCCTTTAGTGGTTCCTGTATTACTTTTTTAAAGTTCATGCCAGTTTCAAGGTGATCACTTAGGAAGCATTTGTCATTTTAGGATTTAAAGTATACTTTAAATCCTGAAATGAAGGATGGCCTAATTTGTGGAGACATCATTTCTTTCTATCAGCTTCATTCACTTACTGCATATTCACAATGAGTAGATTATTGTTGTTGCCACTTCAGATTTATCTTTTACACTGTCATTCTCTCATTGTGAAGCAAAATTTCCATAATTCTCTAAATTTGAACATGTATTCTTTAGGGCTTTTACTAACAGTCATGTAATAACTTATACTTCTGTTCTAAGCCATGTTCCCTGGAAGCACATGAGGTCCATGCGCACAAGATACATAGAGGGTCTGCTTTCTGGTGAAGCCTACGTGAAAGTTAGGGGATGGATAACTGAAGAGAAGAAAGTTCCAATCAAGTATGCCGTCTCAGACACCACCTAGCTCTATGTTCTGGTCGCTGAGAGAAAGCACCCTGAAACTAAATCACAAAGCAGAAATGCCTCTTTAACCCCAGCCAGTTTCTGACTGTACCAATGATGAGCTGATAAAAAATATATCAGCTAGCTCTGAGGTACAACAAACCCTTGTTTGTGGTAATTTTTATAGTATCACTCCTACTTGTGATGGCTTTCAGCTAGCAATGTGTGTAGTGTGTCCAAAATTGAGAGGAGATGCACACAGTTGTCTCATAAGTTCTGTTTCAACATACCGTTGAATATGGTCCACCCTGAGGAAGTAGATTATGTCCTAAACCAGGAGTGTATGGTAATTCCTGGCTTACGGAGCTCCCATCAGCAGTAGTACATGCCTTTGAGAAGGCAGACAGCAACAAAACATTATTAGCCAACTGTCACAGCAGCTTTGGGTTGCCCAGGCCAGATAAAGTGTCTAGGTAATGTGGTTAGTTGCCCAGTAATATGCTCATCCTCTGTCTCTCAACATGGCTTTCTCAATAATGTTTTTTTCATCATGTAAAAATTAATTTCTTTATAAAAATGTCACCCTCTCTCTATCCTATCTTTAGCTACCTACCTGATTTAGTAGTAGGGTATAATAAATTAAAGACAAAACCTAATAATGTGATCATTCTTTGTAAGAAAATTACCTTAAAAGTGAATTTGATTTCATAGTTATAGAATCTATAAATATCTAGGAAGTCATGTTGTCTACATATAGTCATTAAGAATGCAAAAGACATTTCTACAGCAGTGGTACTCATTATTTTAGCATGCAATAGAATCATTTGTAATGATAGAGGTTACCTAGATTAGAAGATCAGCTTCTCTACAATTTCTAGTTCCAGAGGTCTACACAGCAAGTGTTGACTCTCTTATCTAGCCACTTCCCAGGTGATAGGGATACTCTCATCTAGACACAGGTTTGTTGTTTAATGACAAAGCTACAGTACATATAGACTTGATTATAGTGATTTTTCAACTGAAATATCTCCTCTATTCTTATTCTGTTATAAATAATACAAATAGAAAAGTTTCAACTGTTTTGAAAGATTTCTAGAAGTATTTCTTTTCTAATATAATAAAAAGATAAATATTTTCTTATACAAAAATAATTTCCATTAAACAGTTTCTAACAATATTGTTGATAGCCACAAGTAATGTCATTTTTATTTTTCTTATTCATCATTATCTAGAACATATAATTTAAAAATCAGTTTAGAAACATGTCCTATTGGAATAATTGCTATAGTATAGATAGTAATAGTCTTTCACTCAGTCTTTCACTTGAAATGAATGATGGCCTGCGTATCTCTCAATCTCTCTTGTGAAAGGTATCCTCAGTTATCCATGCCAACTTTCCTACTGATATTTAACTGCACCAGTACAAATGATTTTATGGTTACTTCAGATAATCAATGACACAATTAATCTTTTTAGTACTAATATATTAAAGTTAAAATATGCAGTCCTATAATTTTCCTAGAGCTCTTTAACCCATTGCCAATAACAAAGATAAATTCTTCACTTTTTTTCCCAAACATACTGACAAAAAGCAAGTATGCTACTGATTCTGAAATCTAGGGCATTCAGAACAGTTGACACTATTCAACAGTTTCTAAATAAGGCCTGCTTGTTAGATATGAATAGCTGATAGCTACCCCAGGAGTTCTTATATGATAACTTATCTTGTCAACTTACTGAGGAACTCTATTCAGGAGGAAGGATACATATTTATACATAAAAATAAAGATGGACATAGGGAGAAAATGAAAGAGCCACTGAGAGGGGTAAGAAGGAATCTTAAATGCTGTGATTTCAAAGGAAGGATTTTTTCCCACAAGGAAGGCAACAGCACACTGTATTAGATACCTATTACAATGATAGGAGTCAATGCATAGGTGAGTGGTTTGTGGGATAAACATGATTTTTAAAAGTCTTAAATTTTGTTTTAAGATTAAGTAAAAAATATTAAAGACAAAATTCTCTGTAATTCTGACATCACAAAGGTGAGAATGAAGGATGTCTATATTAAAGTATGTTGAGTTATGATCAATGATAATTGAAATGGGGCAAAGCCAAATAAGGTGTTCGTTCTAAAACTGTATTAGCTGAATTATTCATAGTAAAACATTTAAAGAGACCTAGCTTGTTCAACTGTGTTTTGAAATTGATCCACATATTATTGTTAGGCATTCTGCTTGTAAACTTTAGTATTTATTAAATTTCCACAGTGTATCTAGCCCGAACTGTCAAAAATCTCTTAATCAGAGATATTATGGAACATTGAACAGATAGATTTCTATTTTACTTTAAATAATTCATTTTTATGAAAAATATATTTGTGTTGTGTTTAGAGCGTCCCAGTCCTATTTAAGACATGATTATTTTCATAATTTCTGTTCTGTACAATTCTGTATCATTATAGATTCAGTAAATGCATTTATAATTTTCCTATAAAAAATTCCAATTTTATTACCATTATTTTAATGTGACATGAACATATTAGTGAACAGAAGTAATTTCACTTATAGGCAATCTATTAAAAATTAATTAAATTGAAACAAAAGTAAATAAGAGCCATTAGCATTATGTTGGTGTGGCTTTTAGAACCAATGTCAAACTGCTTTTATTTCTTTTTATGTATTTATTTTCCTACCTTGAAGCAATGTAACCCAATTTGGAATTATGGGTTGCTGTGAAACTAAAACATATTAATTAGTATTAGATAATTATCATTTAGTTGCCATTTAAGTATTTTATCTGTTTGTAACCAAGCAGGCTACTTGGAATGGCACTTTGCCTGCTTCTCCAACAATTTTCCAGTTGGTGGTTAATATCCACATATTTCTACCAAGAGAAGGGATTATTTTAGATCTACAAACTTGTAACACTAGTGGATCACTGTGAGTTCGAGTCCAGCCTGGTCTACAAAATGAGTCCAGGACAAGCAAGGCTACACAGAAAGACACTGTCTCAAAAAACAGAAAACAAACAAACAAAAAAGAATTACCTAGTATTTTCTACTCATCCAATATTGTATAAAATTAAAAGAATGTGGGCTAAATTGTATGGGCTTCCATTCCCTTGACAAAGAACTACATGTAACTTCCTATAAAAGAATTAGCCTCTCCCAAGGATGAGTCCACTAACTGGTTGTTCAATGCAGAGGGGTAAGCTCTGAAACCATATACACATAAACAACAAAACTGACTCAGCAGGATAATGTGTGTGTGTGTGTGTGTGTGTGTGTGTGTATAGACATACATATGTACACACATATATATGTATATGACAATAATAATCAAGAGAAAAAGAGGCTATTAACTTGGTAGTGGGGAATCATGAGAGGGATTCAAACGAGGGAAGCTGGGAAGAAAGGGTGGATGTGATACACTTCTATTTCAATTAATATTCTGCGTCAGTAAGATCCTTTGTTCTTGTTAGCTTGCAGACATCTGGAATGCCCTTAAATTTTTGTTATAAAGATTAAAAGACTGTCTGAGTGACTAAATGGACAACAATGTTTCAGTAAGCTTAGTATGCATGACCAGTCTTGAAGAAGTCTCACCCAATTGGCGCAAAACCTGATGAATTCTTAAAGAAATATTTTTTAAGATTTCACGTATTTCAAGCAAATCATACTATCTTTTACATACAACCAGGATCTTTTGAACATATTGTAAAGATATAAAATCATATTAATACTTTATTTTTTTTCATATTAATACTTTAAAGAAGACAAAAATGTGTTAACATTTAAGAATTTAGCTGTTGGTTGAGTATATGCCACTATTTTAATAAGTATATTTTCTGATAAATTTTTTTTAACAAATATCTAAGTACATCAATAGAAATTTAACATGTAGACATGTTTGTGTAATGAGTAATGGATTCATTATTTGCATACATTTAAATGGATTTTTGCAGCAGTTGTTATAACAGACTAAAGCAGGATGTGAATTTTTATATTGTCTTAAGATAGGAATAGAAAAATCAAATTATCTTGTAAATTGAGATCTTCAATTACATGTTGAGAAAAAGGAAAAACTTGGTGAACTCTCAGTTTTACATACAAGTATGTTCACCAAGGCAGAATTAACCTTTATTTGTAAATCTGTAATGCTAACATTTGCTCATATGTGAATACTTGACTATCTTTGCAGTCTCAGAATATAATTAAATGAAAATGAGCCAATATTAAAACAAGTTTACCAATTTAACTTTTAAGCATGTAGTTGTGTGTATTTGAATGAAGAAAATTCATTTTAAGCTCATTTCATTTGACTTTAAGTAGTTGCTTATCTTGGTTTTTTGTTTCATTTGTAAGAAATAAGGTCATTTTGAAAAAGCTCAAAACACTAATTAGATTTAGGAGCTACAATAATCTTAAAGTAAAAGTAAATATTGAAGAACATTTTGAGTCCTTTTCATCCACTTTCCATATATTATTTTGTTTCAATCCTTAGAAAATTGACATTCATCTTCAGTTCATTTCTGCCTTACCATTTCTAAGTTGATAATATATTGACTGGAAAATCAAATGCACAAAAAAAATCTGATTTGTCTCAGTAGTGAGTGCCTACCACATAAAACTGAAATTAAATGCAGATTCCCATTATAAAGCAAAGTACGTGTGATATATTGTGCAAGCAACTCATAACCTTAGATTCCTCTACTAATCATTGTTCATACATGCAGAAGTAGCTTTCCCTTAATTTGGTTTAATTTTATAACGCATATCTTTGCACCAAATACACACACACACGCATGTACACACACACCTGTATATATACACATATGCATTACTTCATGTTTTTGTTTTTCTTGGCAACATAACATTACATCTCATATCTATGCATACATGTTGGCTTGGTATTTGTTTCTTCATAATTTACAGAATAATAGTCATTGTTTATATAGAAAATATATATATAACAGTTAAGCTATATAATTACAAGGACGGTTGTATAGTTCTATCCCCACTAACTGGAATATTCCTGGTATATAACAGATATTCTACTCTAATATATATATACATATATGTGTGTGTGTGTCTGTGTATTCATATATATATGTGAATGAAATATTTCCTTTTAAATTTCCTGTGTCCCTTAAAGACTTCTTAATAGATAAGTTTTTCTCAGTTGCCATCATCTTGTTTCTGCTCATTGTTACTTTTTGCCTCTCTGTACAAACAATGCAGTGTCACTTCCTCCTCCTCTTTAGAATAACCATAAACTATAGTAATAATCATGACATCTTGTAGATGAACATGCTCTCTGCTGAGGGTCATGATTTTCCTGTTACTCCTTTTCTCTGAATGACTTCAATCTCCTTGTTTACTCAGGACTTCTCTCCTAACATGCTTCAGCATCCTTCTTTGTATTTTCTGAACCCTTTGACACAATTTCTCCAAGCATGAATTATATAATTTTAAGTTATATTTTATGTTTATGAGTGTTTTGCCTGCATTTTTATGTCAGTAGTGGATACATACCTGTTGTCCATGGAGGCCATGAGAGAGCAACATCCTCTGGAATTAAAGTTGCACATGGTTAATAGCCACTTTGTGGGTGTTAGGAACCAAACCCAAGTCCTCTGCAAGAGCAGCAAGTGAACCTAACTGCAAAGCCATCTCTCCACGAACTACAGTATTTTTTAACATACACTAAATATTCTGCTTTCTCTACTAATGACTATGAGGCTTCTGAGAGACCCAGTACATAGATAAAAAGATACATAGTACATATATGTATATTACACAGTAGCTAGGAAAAGAATGTTATAAAATATTTGTGTAGTTTAAATTCTGATGTCCTACCTAAATGATGTGTAAGCTCTACTCCCCCGTTCTTCCCTGATACATCAATAATGCAGCTTACAGCCAATCCATGACCAGGAGACAGAGTAGGGCTAGATTTCCTCCCAGCCATGGGAGGAGGTAGTAGGGATTCAGCCATGGGTACAGGTCCAAGGAAGATCAGGAGAAAGGAGCTGGAGTCAAGGGAAGCTACAAAGTGTAAATACCACTGGGATGTTTGCTGAGAGTAAGACAAAATAGCATAGAGAGTTACGAATAAATTTAAACTGCTCAAGTTTGTGTTGAGAAGCTTTGTATTATAAAAGAGTCTCAGTTATTTGTGTGATAGCCAGGTTAAGAATAAACTAAGAGAAAAAAGCACTGTGATATAAAAATAACCCCCATAAATGGCGCCTAATGTGGGGCACCACCTGTAGGCTTTGACCTTTTACAAACCTACTTTATTTGGGGTTCTTTAATGCCTATACCTCCCTTCGAACCCATCTACCCTAGAAAAAAGGAAACAAGAGGTTAATAGGAATGGGCAAATAAATACTTAGTTAGAAATTGGAGTATAGAGTGTAGAAAATGAGAAATCTCAGGACACACAGTATCAAACCACTAAAGACAGTCTTGCTATGGTGGTAGCGTTTAGGTAGGATCTAAAGTAAATAAATTGGAGCCATCTAGACAACAGAAATGTTCAACTCCAAGCAGGGGGTAACCATATACCTGAGGACACTAAGCCAAGAATATGTTTGGTTATATCACTCCTTGGCATATACCCAAAAGATGATCCACCATACCACTAGATGTGCAGGAGTAAAAGAGGGAGCAGAGTTTGAGGGAATGGCCAACCAATGACTGGCCCAGCTTGAGACCCATGCCATGAGATGGAGCCAACCCTTGACACTGTTAATGATATGCTCAACTATGTTCATAGCAGCTTTATTGGCAATAGCCAGAAACTGGAAATAATCTATATGTCCCTCAACTGAAGAATGGGTAAGGAAATGTGGTACTTTTATACAGTAGAATACTACTCAGCTATTAAAAACAATGGCATCATGACTTTTGCAGGCAAGTTGATGGAACTAGAAAATACTATCCTGAGTGAGGTAACCCAGACTCAGAAAGGTACACATGGCATGTACTCATGGTAAGTGGGTATTAGCCATAAAGTACAGAATGACTATGCTACAATCCACAGACCCAAAGAAACTAATAACAAGGAGGGCCCAAGAGGGCAGACACTTGAATCTCACTGAAAAGGGGAAATAGATTAGATGTTGGGGTGGATGGAGGGTCGTGGAGGGGTGGGGAATGGGAACAGAAGAAACCAAGTGTGGGGATGATGGAGGGAAGGAATACTGGGGGTAGCAGCAAGAATAAAGCAGGGCATCTCTGGTATGAGGTAGAAACCTAGGAAATGCCCAGGAATCTATGAAGGTGAGCCTAGCTAAGACTCTTAACAATGGGATATGGAGCCTGAACTAGCCATCTGCTGTAGTCAAGCAATATTTCCAGTGGAGGGACTGGGACATGAACTTAGCCACAAAACCTTAGACCCTTAATTTTTCCTACCTACAAGATGTGCAGGAGTAAAAGAGGGAGTAGACTTTGAGGGAATGGCCAACTAATGACAGGCCCCACTTGAGACCCATGCCATGAGATGGAGCTGACCCCTGATACTATTAAGGGTATTCTGCTATACTTGCAGACAGGAACCTAGCAAAACTGTCATCAGAGGGGAGGGAGCCAAGAGGAAGGGAATGGAAGGAAAGGAGTGAGGAAAGCTATGATCAGGATGTAAAGCAAAGGAGTAATAATGATGGTGATGTTGCAGCTGATAATATAATAATAATAATAATAATAATAATAATAATAATAATAATAATAATAATAATAATTTTTAAGTCTGATGAAGTTTCAGAGTTTAGCATCCTTCAAGTTCTTATTATAATACAAATGTCAGATTTTCAGGCCCTCCTTAGACTACTGGGAAAAAAAAACACTGAGTGACAGTCTGTTAAAAGACCTTAATCATGATGATGTGCTGAATTAGTTGAGAATCATTGTAATAAACTGATATTTTGAGCCATGTGCGGGAGGAAAGGAAGAAAGCGGTATCTCTACTTAGCTACAATAGTAGAAAGAAATGTTATGTGAATTATGAATGTTTGGGAAAGTTTGAAAAGGTTACTAAAGGGTAGCATGTAGCTTAGCGGTAGAGCCCTGGCCTAACATGTATTAAGCTCTGGGTTCCATCTTCAGCCCTCAAAATAAAAGAACACAAGAGCTTTTTAAACAAAAAGATAACATCTGTTTAAAATATCTTCTGAATTTGAAGATGAATGTCTAGGCTATCTACCCCCTCTTTGGTCTCTGAGAGCA
Source organism: Acomys russatus (assembly GCF_903995435.1). NCBI lineage: Eukaryota > Metazoa > Chordata > Mammalia > Rodentia > Muridae > Acomys > Acomys russatus. The sequence goes on from NC_067169.1 coordinate 38,251,525, forward strand.
CCTGTACACACACACACACACACACACACACACACCACCACCACCACCACCACCAACACCACCATCACCACCACCACCACACACTTAATTAACTAATTGAAAATTAATGATAAATAAAATGCATGATTTTCAAAATAAAACTATGTCATACATCTGTCCAATGCATAATGATCATATCCACCTCTACTCTTCCTCTGAGTGCCCTGCCTCAATGCATCTTCCCAACTTAATATCTTTACTTTTTATAAGCCACTGAATTGAATTAGTGCTGACCATATATGCATGGATGTGGGGCCATCTCTTGTGGAATTAACCACCTACTAGTGACAACACCCCTAAAGAAGTGACTCCTATCCTTCCCTTAGTAGCCATCAACTACCAATAGCTTCTCAGTGGTTGATCTTTTTAATGGTCTATGAATTATTACTTACTTTAAATACATTGATAAATTTCACTAATTTCCATTTGCTTTATGTGTTGTCACATATAATTAAAATTTCTCAGAAAGAAAATACTGGCTCCCCTCAAAACCCCAACCCCATTTTCTGAGCAGCCTAAAACATGAACTGTTTAAATGGTTTGTTTGTACTCATTAGAAACCATTTTATTTTGATTGTGCATATTTTGCAATTAGCCTCTGTAAAACAGCCATGAACTACCTTTATATTAGTTTTAATTGTGTCATTAGAAAACTGTAGAAAGCTTATAATGGCTTTATTTGTTTAGTTTGTTTGTTTGCTTGCTTGCTTTTATTCTATAAAGGAGAAATAATTAGCAGTCAGACTTAGGACTACAGAATTAAGTTTACAAGGAAATTAAAGTAACTAAGATTTTTCAGCTTGCCTTTTGTTGTTGTTGTTGTTGTTGTTGTTGTTGTTGTTGTTAAACCCTGGGAAAACTGAGACTTGGTATATGGCTCAGTAAGTAAATGTTTGTTCTGCAAGAATGAGAACCTGAGCTTGGATCCTCAGCAATCCTGTTTTTTTTAAAAAGCCTGATGTGGCACTGCATGTCTGTTACCCCAGCACTAGGCAGACAGAGACAGGAGGATCCTTGGTGCTTGCTGGACAGTCAGGCTATTGGAAAAAACAAGCTCCAGGTTCACTGAGCAGCCCTGTCTAAACAGTAAGGCAGAAATGTGCTAGTTGAAGACACCTGATGCTGACATCTGGTTTTCACATGTGCAAACACAGGTGGTTTCACCCTTACACACATGTACATATACACATGCACTACATACAAGAAAATGAAAATAAAATAAAATTCGTTAAAGCCTTTCCTCTATGATCAGTGTTGTCCTGTTCCTCATTCTCAAAGTATACTATTAAATCTGCAGAAATGTCTCTGTGGTTAAGAAAACTTGATGAGCTTTAAGAGAACTTGCGTTCACTTGCTAGACCCCAAGTTGTACAGCTCCAACCATCAGAGGATCCAGCACTCTCTTCTGGCCTCCATGAACATCAGCATATACACACAAACAGACATAGCTAAAAATAAAAAATTAAGCTAAAGTTTCTCTGTATAACCTGGGACTTGATACATAGACCAACCTAACCTTGAACTCCTAGAGATCTGACTGCCTCTGCCTCCCAGGTGCTGGGACTAAAGGTGTAAAGCATTATACCCAGCAGTAAATCTTTTTAAATGCATTTTTAAAGATGATTGCTATTGAATAGTAAATATATTAAGTCTTTATTTCACTGGATTTATGGCTTCATGGAAACTTCTAGGAAATGGCAAAAGAATAAAGTATAGGCTGATACAGGAGGATCATGCACCAATGTTATAGAGAGTTTTGGGTGGTTGTTCACGCAGCAAACTGTCTTCTTCTCCTTTGGAAAGCTACTAACCATTTCTCTTGGTATCCTCAGGTAATCAAGTTTATTCCTTCTCAGGTCTCTGATAAAGTTGAAGACCAGATAGTTTAGTTTTACAATTAAGCTTAGTTGTTTATGGGTTAAGATGTTTTCAGGTCTCGATAGATGTTTTAAGTTGATAATGACAAGATGTGATGGAGACTGATTTACATTCAGAATTTTAGATGCACCAAGATATGAAAGATGTTTTCTTCAAGGTTGCAAATACAAATAGCCAAAAGACTATGAATGTAACTTTTATATAGTTCCTGATTGTTTCTCGGTTCTTCTTGTTATAGGTAGTTTATTGTATATGTATAATAATATAAATGTATATGTAAAAAGAAATATAATAAAAAATAAAAATTGCATAAAAATGTCAAACCTGTGCTCTAGAGTGAGGCACTGTCTCAAATTACAGCAATTTACACAGTGAAATGTTTTATTTTGGTTTGTTTTTTAGGAAATTAAAAAACATTATTTACATTGATTTTAATTCTTAATTCTTTTTCTTCAAAAAATTTATCTTTAATTTGTTCACTTTACATCCTGATTGTAGCCTCCTCCATCATATCCTCCTCTTCATCCCTCCCTCCCTCCCTCATAACCTCTGCCTCTCTCCCTCCCTTCATCTTACCCTCTTCTTCCCTTCCCTAGTCCTTAGAAAGGGGAGCCCTCCTCCCCTAACAATTGAGCTCAGTCTATGAAGTCTCATCTATACTACCTGTATCCTCTTTCTCTGTGGCCTGTCAAGACTGCCCCAGCAAGGGGAAGTGGGCAACAAGGGGTGGGGGAAGAGTCCATGTCAGAACTAGTCCCTATTCCTCATATGATACTATGGGAGCCACATGGAGACTGTGCTACCTACCTACTACATCTGAGCAGTGGGTCTAGGTCCACATCATACATGGTCTTTGGTTGGTGCATCAGTCTCTGTATTGTAGTGTGGCTATCTGTATTATGTGCTTAATATCCACTAATGATTGAATATATACCACATGTGTCTTTCTGGGTCTGGGTTCCCTTGATCTTTTCCAGTTCCATCCATTTGCCTGCAAATTTCAAGATTTCCTTGTTTTTAATAGTTGAATAGCATTCCATTGTGTAAATGTACCACAGTTTCTTTATCCATTCTTTGACTGAGGGACATCTAGGTTGTTTCCGGGTTCTGGCTATTACGAAAAAGGCTGCTATGAACATGGTTGAGCATATGACCTTGTTGTGTGGTGGAGCATCTTCTGGGTGTATTCCAAGGAGTGGAATAGCGGGGTCCTGAGGTAAACCTATTCTCAGTTTTCTGAGAAATTGGCAGATTGATTGCCAAAGTGGCTGTAAAAGTTTGCACTCCCACCAGCAATGGAGGAGTGTTCCCCTTTCTCCACATCCTCGCCAGCATGTGCTATCACTTGAGGGTTTGTTGTTGTTTTATTTTAATATATTTTATTAATTTATTCATATTACATCCCAATGATTATCACATCCCTTGTATCCTCCCATTCCTCCTTCCCTCCCATTTTCCCCTTACTCCCCACACCTATGACTGTTCCTGAGGGGGACCTCCTCCCCCTGTATATGCTCATAGGGTATCAAGTCTCTTCTTGATAACCTGATATCCTTCCTCTGAGTGCCACCAGGCCTCCCCATCCAGGGGATGTGGTCAAATATGGGGTACCAGAGTTCCTGTGAAAGTCCGACCCCACTCTCCACTCAACTGTAGAGAATATCCTGTCCATTGGCTAGATCAGGGTAAGAGTTTGAAGTTTATTGCATGTATTGTCTTTGGTTGGTGCCATAGTTTGAGCAGGACCCCTGGGCCCAGTTCTGCCCATCATAATGTTCTTCTTGTAGGTTTCTAGGACCCTCTGAATCCTTCTGTTTCCCCATTCTCCCATGTTTCTCTCACCTAGAGTCCCAATAGGATTTAATCCCCTCTGTCTCACTTTCCTGGTAAGTGAAGACTTTCACAGCCTAGATGTCCCTCAGTAGAAGAATGGATAAAGAAACTATGGTAAATTTTCACTGTGGAATACTACTCAGCTATTAAAAACAAGGAATTCCTGAGATTTGTGGAGAAATGGATTGAACTAGAAATGATCATAATCAGTGAGTTAACTCAGAAGCAGAAATAGTCAAATGGTATATACTCACTTATATCTGCATACTAGAGTTTTTATCCTGGCCATTCTGACACATTAAATCTGGTTTTATGTTGAGATCTCTAATTCACTTGGACTTCAGTTTTATGCAGGTGATAAATAAGGGTCTATTTGCATTTTACTGCGAGTAGACATCCAGTTAGACCAGCACCATTTGTTGAAGATGGTATCTTTTACCACATCAGCTGACACAGTAATATGTTAAAAGAACATATTATATATGGGTGTATATTATTTCCAATAACATGAGAATAAGTGAAATGTCATTTGTCATTTGTAAAAGTGTTGGTTCTATGTGCAAAAACTTGAGAAGTACACCTGTCAATTGCTATTATTTGAATGTCACAAATTTAGACTCAGGATGAGTCTGAAAAGAGATAAAATATAATTGTTGATAATTGTTTGGGAAATAAGGAAATATAATATCTTTATGCCAAGTAACTTTATATTGTTTTTCTTTTTTTCTTAAATTTAACCTTCCCTAAGTCATCCTGATTATGCTACATCTAGGTCATTAGTTTTGATTCTGTTTTATTATTTATGTACTTATTTAGTTTGCTTGTCAAAAGTTATCAAGCCCAAATATGAAAGTTTAAAATTTTCCTGAAAACTGAATGCAAGGGAGACAATGAAATCACATAATATTTTGGCTTCAGGCTACCACAATAAAAACTGATAGTGGGATGGAATGTAACTGTATTTCTATTTTTTTAATACCTGCTACTTTGGCATAATTTATTGTTAAGAATATCTCTACCAGAGACAAATGTGATACTAAGGACATGAGGTTGTATTCATGCAGTCTGCCACTAACTCATCTGTCATAACTCCATGATGTTCTTTATAATTTAGAACAAACATAGAGTTCAACATTATGTAAATGATAATTCATCCATTTTTGGTGAAGCTCTGAGGCAGCCTTGTAGCATTAGAATTGAGAGTTCTTGTGAGAAAGATCTTGGGGTGGGGAGATGGGCAGAAAAAAAGATGTCAGAAGTAAAGGAGAATGGGTAATTAGATAAACTTAGTAGATATAGTTGCTGCTGTAAGTGGTCCAGCCACATTCCTTCACAGATTTCCTGTACCACTTCCCCCACAATTCTGAATGTTTAATGCTAAAAGGCTCAGAATGGAATCCTTTCCCAAAGAACCTCCCTCAACCAAAAGAAAAACTATCTACCCCCCAACTTGTCCCCCAAAGACTATGAGTGGTAAAAGTAATCCCTTTGTCTCAACATGTGTCCCATAATGGCCTCATTTGTACATCAAAACTTGTGGGGACTAAACTGTCCAAATGGAAGCACATCTGCCCTTAGCTTTCTTGTCTTTCTTCCTGCTTCTGCCCCTATCCTTCTCAGAATAGCACTAACATTTTGCTTCTCTGAATCCTGACCTACAACAGTGGGAACCAAAAGCTACCTATATACTTTGGAACCACACTAGGTGAGAAACAATTCAGAATGGAAAGCCAAGATACCAGTGGTCTTCAAGCCTAGTTTCATGAAAAGCTTGCCTGCACCTCATCATCCATTTTATTGTGGTTGGTCCAATAAAATTTGAGAGTCTCAATCTAGCTATTTAAAAAAAATCTCCATAGGTCTGGCAAATAATGGTTCAATTCTTGACTCTCTTGGTCTTATTAATATAACACAGCCAGCGATGGAAGCAAAAAAAAAATCATGTCAGCTCTACCTGCCCTCAATTCCTGAGCAGCTGGATGTAGTGAGAACTTCTCTGAGCCTTGAAATGAGAGCAGCAGGTAAATTCAGTAAAGATCCGTGTTTACAGACCTGATTTCTGTATCCTCTTTTTTTATTTTTTATTAATTTATTCTTGTTACATCTCAATGTTTATACCATCCCTTGTAGTCTCCCATTCTTCCCTCCCTCCCATTTTCCCCTTATTCCCCTCCCCTATGACTGTTCCTGAGGGGGATTACCTCTCCCTGTATATGCTCATAGGGTATCAAGTCTCTTCTTGGTAACCTGCTGTCCTTCCTCTGAGTGCCACCAGGTCTCCCCCTCCAGGGGACATGGTCAAATGTAAGGCACCAGAGTTCATGTGAAAGTCATATCCCACTCTCTACTCAACTGTGGAGAATGTCCTGTCCATTGGCTAGATCTGGGTAGGGTTTTGAAGTTTACCGCCTGTATTGTCCTTGGCTGGTGCCTTAGTTTGAGCAGGACCCCTCTTCTATATCCTCTTCTATACCTTCCCATACCCAATCCCAGAATTATGGGACTTTATCTAACACCTCATGTGTTTAGGCTAATTTTTTTAGGATCCTGGTTCACAAACATTCTGTAAGGTTTTCTTGTAGAAGAAAAATAATGCAGCTAGTAGCTCTTTCATTTCTTAAGTGCTATTTGTCATACCAATGTCTTTGTATGGTATAAATAACAATGAAGTGATATTTCTTCATTGTTGGACTCTATACTCATTTTGAGTATCTGTAAAATCATACAGGGCCCCTACAAATGAGCATGATGAAATTTTATAAGGAAGGTTGAATGCCTTGAGACTTTGAGTAGCACAGTTTATTCATAAGCTGCAGAGAGAGAGAGAGAGAGAGAGAGAGAGAGAGAGACAGACAGACAGACAGACAGACAGAGACAGAGAGAGACAGAGAGAGAGAGAGAGAGAGACTTTTGAGGATCCCATACTCTCCTTTTCCTTCTGGATTATTTGCACAGCTACTTCTGCTATGGATTCTTACATTATCATGGACATTCACATCTGACACTTCTATTTTCTCTCCATCTACAAACCTCATCTTGCTTTACTTTCCTCCTAATCCAGTTTAGATTCCACAGTCTGTATTTCAATCACATTCCATTTAAAACTGAAATGCCCTTATCTCTAAGTATTTGTGCCACCATCATCTGACAAAACCTTAAACACGGATCAACTGTTTTCTTCTTTCTTGAAGGGATCATTGTTGGAGAAGGGAATTAGAACAGATTGATTCTGCTAAAACATTTTGATCCTCAACCTCAAATGGGCTCTCTGTGCTATCTGGCACACTCGGTGCATTTCATAGGTCAACTTCCTCTCACAGTCTCTAGCAAAACTAGTTCAGATGTCCCCACTTAGCCTTCATTCATCTTTGAATTCTGTGAATATTCATTACACACCATGCATTGCACACTATGCCTAGTCTGTTGCTTCCCAGTTTCACAGAATATACAAAGGCTCTTGAAATCGAATTTCTGGGGCTGGGAAATGCCTCACTAGGGATGAATACTTGCTATGAAAGCAAGAGGACCTGAGTTCAGATTCCCAGAACCCACACAGAAGCCAAACATGATCTCATGTACCTGTAACCAAAGGGCTGGAGAATAGAGCCAGGCAGGGTGTAGTGCCAACTTTCTTTGCCAAAAATACTAAGCTTCATATTCAATGAGGGACCCCTCTCAAAGAATAGACAGACAATAATAAAAGAACTTTCCAACATCTGGCCTCTACATGTTCATGCCTGATTCTGCAACACACACACACACACACACACACACACACACACACACACACACACACACACACACACATTTCCTCAACTATTATCGTCCAAAGTGATTTTCTTTGTCTTTACAACATGAAAAGTCTCTTAACTGTCAACTAAAAATTGCTTCCTCAAAAATGGCATTTCTTTTATAAGAGCCAATTTCTTTCTTTCTTTATAAAAGTTGTTGATGACTATAATTTCAAATATACTTGAAAAAAATCTTTAACTATATAAAGATAAGCAAATATATGACAGGAAATTGAATTTTATAAAAAGAAAAACTGCCCTATCAAACAAATATATCATTTTAAATCAGTACTTTTGATCTATAATCAGACATTTAACGAAGTGAAAATTCCACTTGCATTAAACTAGTCATAATAGAATTACTCTTGGTTTGCTCTTTCATGAAAAGCATATTCCAGACATTAAAGTAATTCAGAGAAACTCACAGTCTAATGGCTTCCTTCAATATTTTCACAATTACTGTTTCCAAACTAGAATAAAACCTAATGGAATCCTGGCTTCATTTAAGTAGTGCATCATATTGGCCAGAGTTAACTGCACGTTTTGACATATTTTGTGCAATATTTAAAAATGTAAACAAATTTATGTGTATAATATTAAATTTTCTGATAGTTGAAGTATATTTAACCTCACTATTAGATATGTTTAAATAATGTAGTGCCTGTATTCACACTGTACATAGTGTAATTATTTAAGTGTTCCTTTTCCTGCTGCTGTGACAAAATACCCTGACAAAAGAGTAAAAGACTTTCTTCTGGCTCACAGTTCAAATGTACATTACATGAAGGCAGGGAAGTTAAGGCAGCAAGAGATGAAGGCAGCTCTTTAACTGTCAGCTTGTCAACAGATCTTTCCCTGTCAAAATTCCTGTAGTCTACACTCTATATGTTCAACATTCAAGAAGCTAAGGAAACAGAATTATTTGTTCCAGGCCAACATGAGCTACATAGTTATTTCTAGTCTAGCCTGTGACATATAGGAGACCCTTCCTCAACAACAACAACAACAACAACAACAATAATAATAATAATGATGATGATGATGATAATAATGAATTAGAAGGCATTTATAAAGCTTTTGTGAGGTTTGTGAGATGTTTCAGCTCATGGACTTACTGCTGTGCATAATAATAGCAGTTATAGAAAACTAGTAGCAGCAAAGTTATTTATAATAGATGTTCCCTTTTCTGATTCAATTAAGAATTATGGTAGAACAGTTAATGCTGTTTTTTTAAAAAATTGGTTAAGGGTTCAAAGTTTACTGCATGAATCTTCCTTGGCTGGTGCCATAGTTTGAGCAGGACCTCTGGGCGCAGATCTCCCCATCATAATGTTCTTGTAGGTTTCTAGGACCCTCTGGATCCTTCTCTTTCCCCATTCTCTTATGCTTCTCTCACCTAGAGCACCAGTAGGATGTCCTTTCCTCTGTCCCACTTTCCTGGTAAGTGAAGACTTTCATAGGACATGCCCCTTGGGCTAGTGTCTAGATATAAGTGAGTATATACCATTTGACTCTTTCTGCTTCTGGGTTAGCTCTCTCATTATGATCATTTCTAGTTCCATCCATTTGCCTGCAAATTTCAAGATGTCCTTGTTTTTAATAGCTGAGTAGTATTCCATAGTGTAAATGTACCACAGTTTCTTTATCCATTTTTCTACTGATGGACACTTAGGCTGTTTCCATGTTCTGGCTATTATGAATAAGGCTGCTATGAACATGATTGAGCAAATATCTTGTGTGCTAGAGCATCTTCTGGGTATATTCCAAGGAGTGGAATAGCTGGGTCTTGAGGAAGCCTTATTCCCAGTTTTCTGAGATAGCACCAGATAGATTTCCAAAGTGGTTGTACTAGTTTGCATTCCCACCAGCATGTCCCATGAAAGTCTTCACTCACCAGGAATGTGGGACAGAGGGGAAGACATCCTATTAGGACTTTAGGTGAGAGAAGCATGGGAGAATGGGGAAATAGAAGGATCCAGAGGGTCCTAGAAACTTACAAGAAGAACATTATGATGGGCAGATCTAGGCCCAGGGGTCCTGCTCAAACTATGGCACCAGCCAAGGACAATACATGCAGTAAACTTCAAACCCCTACCCAGATCTAGCCAATGGACTGGACATTCTCCACAGTTGAGTGGAGAGTGGGGTCTGACTTTCACAGGAACTCTGGTGCCCCATGTTTGACCACATCCCCTGGATTGGGAGACCTAGTGGCACTCAGAGGAAGGATAGCAGACTACCAAGAAAAGACTTGATACCCTATGAGCATATACAGGAGGAGGAAGTCCCCCTCAGTCACAGTCATAGGGGAGAGGAGTAAGGGGAAAATGGGAGGGAGGGAAGAATGGGAGGATACAAGGGTTGGGATAACAATTTAAATGTAATATGAATAAATTAATAAAATATATTTTTTTAAAAAGACACTGCAGAGTTTAGAGAAGGAGAAAGGCATGTCTTAAAAATAAAAGAGTACTGGAATTTACTTTTTGATTCGTTTCAGCTCCAAAATAGTGGTTCAGCATTGCTCCTAGGGTTTGGGAAGAGACCATAAAAAATAAAATACTAGAATCAAAGCATGAGAACTTGCCTACTACATATTGAAACTGAAATCTAAGTATGAAATAACTTAGAAACAGAAAGCCTCACTGTCACACAGAGAGACATCTGGCCACCTTTTCATTTTCACTGTGCTGCTTGCTCCATGTTAAACCTCACATGTTTATCTGAGTTTATTAGAAATGCCTGTCGTAATCTAAAAGGACTTGGTTGCACTCCACAGTGATCATCATCCTTGTCCCGGTTTTCACATTGACATTTCAGAAGTCTGTGTTCTAACCTCCTGTTGTACAAAACAATATAATTAGGAATCATTTCCTTTGAGAGACACAGATATCTATACATGGGTGTTAATATCCTTTCTACCTGTGCCCTTAATACAAATTCTTTTTTCTTTCTTTCTTTTTCTTTTCTTTTAATTTTTTTTTAAGAGAGGGTAGCCGTGAATGTCTTGGACACACTTTTTAGACCAGGCTGGCCTCAAACTCATAGAGATCTACCTGCCTCTGCCTCCTTGAGTGCTGGGATTACAGGCGGGACACAACCACGCCTGGCCAGTACAAATTCTTCACAAGAGAATGGAATTTTTTTAGTAACAACTCTTAAAAACATATAATCAGTGGATTCCAATGCTATTCCACCAATAAAATGTTTAATAAATTTATATATTGCAGGAGTTTTTATATTTTTATATAGCAAATGCCATAAAATTACCCTGTTACACAGTTTAATACTGTTTATCCTATTCTTGAGGTGGTAAATTCAATACTAATACAGTGAAACATTCACCATTCCAAAGGAAAACATGTATTTTTAATATATTTTCCTTTACTTTTCTTATTCTTTCACGTAATACATCCCAAATATAGTCCCGTTCCTCCCTCCCTCCCCTCCTCTCACTCCTACCTGCACTTTCTTCCAGATCCACTGCTCCTGTTTCTCTTAATAACCTCTTTTAAAAGCTGATGGGACTGGATATGGTGGCACATACCTTTGACCTTAGTGCTAGGGAGGCAGAAGCAAGTGGATGTCTGTGTGTTTAAAATCAGTCCAGTTTGCATATTGTATTCCAGGCTAGCCAGGCCTATACAGTGATAATATGTCTCAAAAATTAAAACTTTATCTTCTATTTTGGAGGATAAAGGAAGAGGAGTGCTGTGAATCCGAGACCATCTTGAGCTATATAGAAAGACCCTGTCTTAAAACAAAACCCTAAGTTCAAGTTCTTCTTTTGGTGGTCCTTTCCTGGCAAACATTTTTCATTTTTCTGAATATACCTATATTTTCTCTGCTAAAAATAATTAAAGAAAATTATTTTCATGCTATTTTCATATGAGAACTATTTAAGAGTCTTACACTCTCTATAATGACACATGTTAGTTGTCAGGTATTCAGGTTGCTCTAAAAGGATAATGTCACCCGTCTTTTTATTGTACAAACCTTCTTCCATTCTGAATCAGAAGAACTACAAGGGCTATGGTTGAGGCTATTACAAACAATGGTTTTTAACAAAACAGAGGACAAGACACAGAGAAATAATACCTCCTGGATCAAGTAAGTCAATGAGAGTCAAGTCAGTGATGCTGCCCTTGTGCACAGACATTACATTACCTAAACTGTTCTCCTAAGTGAAGGAGTTTGTCCCTTACATGTCACTCGTTGGAACATTTAGTTGTCATGCATCATGTTAAAGATCCATAAATGCCAATTCAATAGGATAGCTTTGATGCATGATAATATCCTCTGCATATGTGCATAGAGTTCTGTTCAACAGATCCTCATGATGCATCACATCAGAGACTCCTGCTTTCAAGCTCCAGAGACAGCTCATGATCCCCATGGGAGCCTTCAGAAGTCTCTGCTACAAGAGCTAAAATACCATGAGAGCAGAAAGTCATTCTAGGCTGATAAAATTCCTTCCTTCCTAAATGAAATTATGTATTATGTCATAGGTTTGTGATTTAGTGTATCTTTTCATTTAAAAAAAGTAAAAACTCCTTTTCTGCTTTATGTATAGAATTGAAAATCTAGCAGCATTTTATTTGTCCTGTACCTTTGTTATTCCAGAAACTTTTGCCAAGTTACATAATGTGGTAATTAAGAATAGGCACTCTGAAGTAGGCAAATCAAAATATGTATCCCAGGTTACAACCATTTTTACCCATTGGACTGTAGCACTAGTTAACATCTGCAAGTTTAGTTTCTCAAAGGTAAAATGAGAATGCTCCAAGTACCAAGAACATAGGGTTTGTTGTATAGAAAAAAGATTAGTTTATGTGTGTGTAAAGCTTATTACAATATTATGTACCAAGGAAGTGTTCAATATAATTATCTATCCCTTAATAAACATTCATTGCTGTAATATTAATACACCATTCTGGATTACTCTATTTAGGCTTCCATTAAAAAAGAAAATACTGGGCCAGGTGTGGTGGTGCACACCTTTAATCCCAGAACTAAGGAGGCAGAGACAGGCAGATCACTGTGAGTTCGAGGCCAGCCTCGTCTATAAAGTGAGTCCAGGACATCCAATGCTAACACAGGGAGACCCCGTCTCAAAACACCAAAAAAAGAAAGAAAGAAAAGAAAGTACAATAATCTGAGTGAGTTAAACCCAACAGAAATTTAGTTCTGTCAAATTTGGAGGCAAGGAAGGCCAAGTTTCAGTGACTAGCAGATAAGATGTTTGGTGTCTTTTCCTCATAGTCACTGCCTCTTCCTCACACAACCAACAGAGCTAGCAAGATCTCTAAGCTTTTTTCTTTATAAGGGCACTGTCTTGGGTACTTTTGTATTGCTGTAACAAAACACTATGACAAAGCAACTTATAGAAGAATTAGTTTGTTGGAAGCTTGATTTCTGAAGAGGAGTCTATGACCACCGTGGCTGATAGCATGGAAGCAGAAAGACATAATTCTGCAGCAGTAGCTGATAGTTCACATCTCATTCACAACCAAGAGACAGAGAGAGGCAAAGAGCTAACTGAGAATGACTTGGCTCCTCCTCTAACAAGGCCATACCTCATAATCCAACTCAAACAATGCCACCAACTGATGGCCAAGTATTCAAATATATGAGCCTCTGAGGATCATTCTCATCCATAGACACTAATCTCAAAACTCACTTTTCAAACAGGCCTACCTCCTAATATCATTGTCAGAGTGTTTATATGCATTAATGGTATTACTTTTAGCTTTTAAACATGTGAAAACTTACAAATCATGGAGTGATCATCACTAACATCACACCCCAAACAGCATATGAAGACTTGTAGTTACAGAATGTCTACATTTCTTTGCTTTAAAATTGTTTATCTTCTAATTCCCTCATAGGCACTTCGAGGAGAAATTGCACCTCTTAAAGAGAATGTCAATCATGTCAATGACCTTGCTCATCAGCTGACCACATTGGGCATTCAGTTATCACCTTATAACCTCAGCACTCTAGAAGATCTGAATACCAGATGGAAACTTCTACAGGTAGGCATGCTGTAAGCAATGCTGCTCCTTGTTATAGTAAAGTGACATGGACATAAAGCTTGCTTGTAATGAGCAATAAAAGGTATTCAATTTTCAAGACATGATGATATATATTTTTAATTTCAGCACTTGCAAGGCAGATCCAGGTGGGTCTCTGTGGATTTCTGGTCAGCCTGGTATACATAGTGAGTTCTATGCTAGCTAGGTCTATATAGTACAACCCTATTTCAAATGAATATTCATTTGATGTTCATAATAACAAGATGCTTTGTATTTCTTGATAAGTCCTTATGTTACTAAACTCAATTTCAGAAATGTCCAAAACCTAGGGTTCAGTATGCCTTGCAGTCACATGAAAGACAATGGTGAACCACAATGGAGGAACTGAATTACTAGCAGAGGGTTCATTTTTGCTATTATTGCTTGGATTCTGAAAACAACTTTCCCTGGTATAAAATTCCCTTAAGAACAAGTATTGTATCATAAATCTACACATAGAAGTTTTTCATAGGTTTGTATAGTAAATATAGGGAATAGATATGTGTCCATGTGTCATTTACTCGTTGTGGTACCTTGAACAACTTACTGAACTTTTCTGTACTTTAGTCTTTCCTCTAAAAGATAATAGAATTTTCCACAATCTTAGTTTTTTTTGTGTGTGAGTGTATAAGTCACAATAATAAGTATAATGATAAGTCATAGGAACAGAATTTTTTCTATAGTGCCCTATATATTCTAGTTCATGGTGTAATTGCAATTATTACTATGATGATAATACATGGGCTTGGGAATCTAATTATCTGTGTGTCCATCATACCATTTAATCTCTATAGTTGCCAGTACTTTCATCTCCAACATAGTTGCTATAATGCTGAGTGAAATGATTCACATGGTTTTTAGAATAGCATTTGACTTACAATAAAAATGCAGGAATGGATATCAGAGTAGTGTATATTACCTCTACAAAGGACCTTTATACCCCCAACTGTAAAACTGGTTTAGCCATAAAATTGGAGACTCATTTTTTTCTTTCCAATTTCATAGGATACAGATTGTATACTTCTGAGACTAGAAAGAAAACTAGGTTTGAAAGTATTTGGTCTTCAAAGTTTTAATAATGAAAAAAAGGATAAACCAGATTATTCTGCCACCAACAGTCCATTTAAGAGTGTGATTGAAAGTCCAGTTAAAGAATTGCTAGATCTTTAATAAAAAACAAGTTTCAAATTCCAGACCCCTTGAGATCATATAATTTAATTCTTGCATGACGGATAATCTTGAAATATCTGTATGGTAGATTGTTATCTGTGATATTGACTAAAGCAAGACCATACAGTTAAGTGATTCTATGCCTCTATATGTCTATTGACCACATGGTACTTCAATACTCTTAAAATCTTATCATTTTCATCCTTAAAATATTTTTTCATTTAAAGCACAAATAACTAAAGTAATGAGTGTCCAAAGGCAAACAATGTTCACATTTGTTCTATTCATACACTCTTGGATTGCATTTCAATTTTCTTGTAAAAGGCTGAGTGCTATATTTGTGTTTCAGAATGTAGTACAAGATTTGTGACAGCTACATGCAAATTTATGACTAGGGTCAAAAGACTACAAATGGTATAAAAAACTCTTAACTATCAATGCTATGTAGGCCAGGCATAGTGGTAAAGATATTTAATCCCAGTACTTAAAAGGTAGATGTAGGCAGATCTCTGTGAATTCAAGGCCAGTCTAGTGTATATTGTGATTTTCCATACAGCTAGAGCTACATACTGAGACTGTCTCTTAAATAAAAATATACAAATAGACAAATAATCAATGCTATGTATACTTGGCAATGTAACTCAGTGCTTATCCGGTATGTTATAGGATCTGGGTTATAGCCACAGCACTACAAAGAAATCTTTTATTCTGTTATATTATTTATTGTTTATTTATTTATTTGTAAAGCATGAAAAAATATTAATGGCTTAATTTCCACACAAGGACTTGATTGTAAATACGTAGAAATATATGAAAGGAGACAGTAAGCTATACCAAAAATGAGTACAGTCATTATTGGGTTAATATGTTAACATCTTTCAGCTACAATTCTTATTTTTAAAATGAAACAGATCAGTTTGTCTAAAGCTACATCCAGTTCATTTCTATGATCCTGTATCTGAATATTAGGAAGAGATACATGTGACAAAATTTAATTTAGAACTCATGATGATGTCTCTTCTATTCATATCATAATACAGATATGGCTAGTTGAAATAACATTAATTCTTTCATAACTCTAAACCATTTACCCAGAGGTCATATAGACATACCCTTCTCATATTAAAAAATTTAATCAGTGTTTGGCTCATGCATTTGTTATATACAGAAAATTTCATGTTTCTATTCTTTTGAGTAACCTTAAAAATATGCTTAAGAGATATTTCTAGCAGAAAGCGGTTGAGCTCAAGCCTTTTGTTTACACATAATTGAGTCAAGCCAATTACATAATTTATTTATTTTTACTGTAATTCTAACCATTCTGCTACATAATCTTATCCAGTTATAAATGTGAGTCATTATTCAGAAAGGGAACACGGTAAATAAAGAAAACCATATCTGTATTAATTAAACTTCATGGTTGTAGCCTCCCTGACATTTCTAGGAGACACAATCTCTGCTGGTTATTGCCAGAATATGTGTGCCACCCTTGTACCCTTAGGGATGTCATGCCATGCCTGTCATTGTTGTGGTTCACAGGTGCTGTAGCCGAGTAGCACTGTTGGTCGCTTCCTTTCTTTGGAAGTTTGCATGACAACTTTGGTACAATGAAATCTTTTCCTGGGGGTGTTGGGGGTGGCAGAGGTTTTCAGGTCAGTTACAGATCAAATCTTCTGAGTCTTATGTTCTCTCTGTTTCCCCTTATCCCCCTCCCCTGCTTCTCAGAGAAAAAGAGCCCCCCCATCCACCCCAGCACATCAAGTTGCATCAGGTCTGAGCACATCCTCTTCCCTTGTCACCTGGCAAGGCAGCCCTGCCAAGGGAAAATGATTAGGAAGCAGGCAACAGAGTCCACTTCAGAGTCAGCCCTCATTCTCCTTACTAGGAAGCCCACATAAGGACTGAGCTGCCCATCTGTTAAATCTGTTCAGGCGGCCTCTGTCCAATCCATGCATGGTCCTTGATTGGATCTTCAGTCTCCACAGAACACCCTGGGCCCAAGTTAATTGCCTCTGTTGGTCTTCTTGGGGAGCTCTATCCCCTCTAAGTCCTTCTATCTTTCCCCCTCCATTCTTCCACAAGACTCCCTACACTCCAGCCAATATTTGACTGTGGATCTCTGCATCTGTTTGCATCAGCTGCTTGTTGGAGCTACTCAGAGGACAGCTATGCTAGGCTCCCATCTGCAAGCTTAGCAGAGTATTAATAATGTCAAGGGTTGGCTGTCTCCCATGAATGGGTCTCAGGTTGGGGCAGGCATTGGTTGGACATTTCCCCAATCTCTGCTTTATTTGTGTCCCTGCACATCTTGTAGGCAGGGTAAGTTTTGGGTCGAAGTTATTGTGGGTAGATTGGTGTTCCCCTCCCTCCACGAGGAGTCCTGTCTAGTCAGAAGATGGCCTCTTCAGTCTCCATGACCCCTGCAGTTAGGAGTCTTAGCTAGAATCATCACCCTCATATCCTGCCAGGAGGTTAACCTCTTGTGGGTCTCCAGCTTCTCACAGAGAAGCCCTCACCCAAGATTTCTCGTCTCTCTGCAAGCCCTCTGTCCACCCACCTCCACTCTCACCATGACTGATGTCAACCCCCATTACTCTTCATACTCTCTCACTCTCTCTCTCTTACCCTGTTCCCTTTCTTTCACCACTTCTGCTTTCTATTCTATTTCCTCTTCTGGGTGAAATGTAAGCATTTCCCTAGGATCCTCCTTGTTACTTATCTTCTTTGGGACTGTGAATTGTAATATGTTTATCCTGTACTATATGGCTAAAATCTGCTAGGTGAGTACAAACCATGTATGTCTTTCTGGGTTTAGGTTTCCACTACTCAGGATGATCTGTTCCAGTTCTGTCCATTTGCCTGCAAATTTCATGATTTCCTTGTTAGTATTCCAATGTATAAGTGTATCACAGTTTTTCTTTATCCATTCTTCAGTTGCTGGACATCTGGATTGGTTCCAGTTTCTGGCTATTATGAGTAAAGCTTCTATGAACATAGTTGAGCAAATGGAGGACAGGAATTTTCAAAGAGAGCAAGACAGGGTTTAATTGAAGTGATTGAAGGGAGGAAAGTGTGAAATGATATAACTATATTAAATTTTCAATAAATAACATATTAAAATAAAATAAAATTATAGTACATATTGAAAACCTAGATATTTATGTCAAACAAATTCATTCATTTATGGAATGAATGACTCAGTTATAATATGAATATTCCACATTTAGAAGAATGTATGTAAAACTAAGGTATTAGACTGCTTCTGTGCTTAGAAGCTTGTACTCACCATCATGACTGCAGCTTAGGTGGACAAAAAAATGAATTTAGCCAGTTATGGTGGTGTATCTGTTGACATATATCACATTAACAACCAGGTACAAATCCACAATTCTTTTTTCCAAGGCAAAGAAAAGTTGAAAACACAGCTGAAGTAGTAAAAAAGCAGATATAAAAGAGTGAAAATAAGGAGCTGGAGACATGACTCAGAGGTTACGAGTACAGTCAGCTCTTCCAGAGGTCCTGAGTTCAATTCCCAAAACCACATGGTGGCTCACAACCATCTATAATGTGATCTGATGCCTTCTTCTGGCCTGCAGGTGTACTACAGGGCACTGTATAAATAATAAATAAATAAATAAATCTTTTTTAAAGAGTGAAAATAAAAACAGTCCTAAATATGGGAAAAATAATGGAAGAAAAGGAATAGAGTTACAAGCCATCAGACTTTACCTTCCTGTATTAGTTAGACTATCCTGGGTTTAGTTACATGACAAATTCATTTTGCTTCAGGAAAAACACCATAGTTATATTTTAGCTGTTTCAGTAAAAATGGTTGAAGCATATAAGCAAGATAGGTGTGACAATCAATAGCAAAGTAAGATATAATTTACCTGTGCATAGAAATGGTGAATAAAATGACTTCCTATTTTACTTGAAACCCCTAAATAAAAGTATGAGACACTGGCTTACTTGTAGATTTTCTGTTGGAATAAAATCCTGTTTTATCCCTCTCTGTGTGCATTGGTATGGATGTTGCTACTTGGACCTTTCTCAGAGTGTGTACAGTGCTGCTTTATGACATGTTCTCCGACACTGTCTCACAACCCATGTATCATTGTGATTATGTACTGAAAGCAGATATTATGACTATTCACTTTCATAAGTAAGCAAACCAAGGCCTAGAAACATGGCACAACCACAATCACACCAAGTATAAATTGTCACAAAGTCTGAATTACGTCTTTAGAATTGTCCAGTCCTATCTACTCTCTTTAAAGTCCCATTAAACTTGGGATTAAGCAAGTCATACTTTAAATCTATTTTGGAGAATACAAGTGTAAAATGCTTAATTTTTTTTACAAACTTATCTTCTTTTTAAAATGTTTCTGGGGTACATTAACTTTGAAATCTTCCTTTAACAAGCCAATGGATTAATAAGCCCAGTTCAGTGTACCATTAAAAATGACACTTCTTTCAAATATAAAAGTTTAAAGTATTCTATTCCTTCTTGCCTTTACAACTTAACAACTACATTAAAATCTACTAAAAGTTATTTTAATAAGTCAGCTCTTAAAGTATAACCAATCTTAATAGTTAGTCAAGTACAAAGGAATATCAAAAATCAAAAGAAAGTTAAAGCAAGAATCCCTCTCCATTTTGAAGTGATGCACATGCATTGAGTGAAATGGTCATTTTCTTTATTCATCATGGAAGGGAATGATCTACCATCTTTCTAAACTCATGAATAAACCTTTATATGGCACCAGAAAGATGAAAATACAGTCTAACATAAAGAATAGGTTTTTTATCAACCATAAGTAATTGTAGGATGCAAAAACATCTTAAATTGAATATTATGAAAGCATTTCTTGATACAAAATGCTTTCAATATGTTAAAGAACCATGCTATTAATGAGTTACATTTTTAAAGGTTTGCTCATGTTCTTCTGATATCATGCATACATGTAGTCATTTTCTGTCCCAACATTCTACACACTCAAACCCTGCATATCTGTGTCTGCTCTCATTCTTTCCTGTCATTGAATTAGCTCTGGGTGAGCATTTATTGTGCAGTCATTGTAATAAGCCTATGTGGTCCATGGACTACTGACCAAAAATCCCTTTCATACACAATCTATTTTAAATGTTCTTATAGATATATGTTCTGTTATTACTCTCAGAGTAGTCCATGGTCTCTAAACATCTTCTTACCGTAAACATGCAGGAGTACTTGCATAGATTTATTTTGTAAGTGAAACTAAACAAACCATTTACATTTCAAACATGAAGACCAGGATAGAGAAATAGTTCAGTGGATGTTTGCTGTTTGAATTTGATGACATGAGTTTAGAACCTACAGTTTATGTAAAAGCCAGACACAATGGCAATTATCTGAAATTCCATCACTCCTAAGATAAGATAAGAGGTGGAAACAAGAACATTCTCAGAAGCTTGTAGACCAACTAGTCTGGCATACCCAGTGGAAAAAAATAGAGACCCTGTATAAAACAAGGTTAAAATAATCATGTCTGACATCCAAAACTGTTCTCGAATATCTATATGTGTGTCATGTCACTCATGCACCTACATGGACACCCAAAAACATGTACATATGCAAATATTTCTCTCTCTCTCTCTCTCTCTCTCTCTCTCTCTCTCTCTCTCTCTCTCTCTCTCTCTCTCTCTCTCAAAGAAGACATCTGTAAATCTTTATTCATGCTATATGAAGAATGGCATCTAATAGTAATTCATAGGGGCTCTTTATTCAACAAGAATCATTGTCTATGCCTAGACATTCAAGTTTCTGCCAGTCTCAGAGCTATTCCCATATTGTGGGATTAGCAATATAAGTTATCTGCTTGTTATGCAGTTTAAATTCTTCACATCCTGATTGTAGCTCTCTCCCTCATTCTCTTCTGATCCCCCCTCTTTCCCTCATCCCCTCTCCCTCCCTCCCTTAGTACTCAAACAGGGGAGCCCTTTTCCTCTAATATCTGACCTCAGCCTATCAAGTCTTACCTGTACTAGCTGTAACCTCTTCCTCTGTAGCCTGGCAAGGCCATCTTGCCAGGTGGAAGTGATCTAAGTTCAGTGGCCAGAGTGCATGCCTGAAGTTGTCCTTACTCTCCAGACATGGGATCCACAAAGAAACTGTGCTACTACATCGAAACAGTGGGTCTAGGTACACATATACATGGTCCTTGGTTGATATTTTTGACTCTGTTTTGTAGTGTAGTTGTCCTTTATTATGTGGCTAATGTCCAATTATGAGGAGTATATACCATGTGTGTCTTTCTGGGTCTGGGTTACCTCACCAAGATGATCTTTTCCAGTTCCATCCATTTGCCTGCAACATAATTAGCTGCTGTATAGATTTATATTTAATACTGTCTAATGTTGTCCAATACAACATGAAGCTATTAGGACCTTGACTTTATCCAGTCCAATTAGAGACATGTTCCAATGTAATATACATTGAGTATTCCAGGACTTAGAACAAAAAATGTAAAATTTACAAATTATGTTTTGTACTATTTACATGTTGGACTGAGAAAAATTTACATGTTTAGCTAATAAAATTGTGCTATTATGAAGTATTCTCCCATTTATTCTTTAAAATTATTCAAACTTGTGTAGGTTTTGAAGATGAGTTGAGTCTGCCTGTCACTTCAAATGAAACAACATACAGTGTTGTTATTTTTGACTTTTAAATATGATTATATGAACATTTAATATTGGATATATGGCACTCACTCCCTTTGCATCAGAAAGCACTGAAAATCTTTTTCCCAAACTTATGTAGAGATTTTAGAGCAAAATTTGCACTCCAGAATTCTCAGTAAGCCAGGCTCAATCACCAATCCCATACCAACCAAAGACATAAGAAATAGTGGAAAACAGAAAGAAGTATTTTTCAATGTGACTACATTGAGAAGAGCATCAAATATAAGGTAAACATTGACCCTCAGTCCATCTTCTGGGCACTGACAGGAGTTTTACATTCAAATAGAGAACAAGAAGTATGAACAATTAAACCAGTCTGGATAAGGTGTGGTTCGATCCATAATTGTCTCTTCTCTGGTCCTAGCAAATGATCTTAAAAAGCCCTTATTGCAATGGCAAGGTCCTGAGGGAATAGGTGGCATGAAAATATAATTACATCTGTTTCAGAATGCATCCTCAACCTTATGGGTCCTGTGAGGTTATGCTGTTCTGGGAATCCAAGGTGACTCAGTTGGAAAGGTTAATTAAAATAACCTATGTGGTGGTTTGAATTAGAAACATCCTGCATAAACTCAGCCATTTGAACACTTGTTCCCCAATTGGTAGCTGTTTAGAGAGGTTATAGAGAAGTTTACCCTTGCTAAAAGAAGTATGCCACTGGCTTTGAGAGTTTATAGCCTTGCTCCACCTTCAGTTCACTGACTCTGTTTTGTGTTAGTGGTTGAAGACACAAATCTTCTTGCTCCAGACACCAGCTGCTGTGCCCTATCCCCCATTATAGACTCTTCATAGACACAAGTGAACTCTTCCTTCTATAAGTTTCCTGGTCCATGGTGTTATATCACAGCAACAGAAAAGTAATTAATAAAACCTATCTTTGTGCTTTGAACCAAAGAAAACAAAAAGACAAAAAGGAAAGCACTGATGCCAGGGTTTCATTCATGATTTGTAATCCTAAGTGAGGAGTCAAATGTTTCCCTGAAAAACAGCTGCCAGTTTGTTTCACTAGCAGAGCTCAAAATTGTCTGTAGAAGTGACTGGAACATCACGACCACCAACACCACCCTGTAAACACAATAAAAGAGTCGGTCACTTATTCTCAATGAAAAGACGATCAGTAATACTTATGGCATGTGATGATCCTGCTGTCTTTGAGAATGTTTGTGAAAGATTTACATGGTTAAATT
The DNA here is from genome assembly GCF_903995435.1 of Acomys russatus. Taxonomy (NCBI): domain Eukaryota; kingdom Metazoa; phylum Chordata; class Mammalia; order Rodentia; family Muridae; genus Acomys; species Acomys russatus. Next base: position 38,274,220 of record NC_067169.1, read on the forward strand.
AAAGAAACTGGAAGCTATACTTCTACCCCAACTAATTGAAGCAATATGTACGAAGAATAACTCTAATACATTCTAAATTATGGTTTGCTCTTCTAAGAAGATTTTTACTGAGTAGGCAAGCCTGGTGCTCCTATTGACAGTTTTCAAACAGCTGTAGGTAAAAGAAATGAAAAGAACAAAGAAGAAGGAAGAATGTGTTTGTTTTTGAAAAGGTTAGGTCAGGAAGGATTTGTTGATATTAGGAGCAGAATGACCCATGAAAAAAAGGACAATTAAGTTCCAGGAAAACATCTTTTCAGTAAAGCGAGAACAATCCTTTATGCTTGACCTCAGCTCTTTTAAAGAAAAAAAAAAAAAAAAAAAAAAAAAAGGAAAGAATTGAACAAGGTGCTTTAAAGAGCTAAAGAAGGGTGTAAATTTGGATGTTCAGCAAAGTGACACGCTGAGGTCAAGGTGCATGGTCAAGCTTCAGAACATTTGTTTTCTAATGCTTTTACAAGTACTATGCTTTATTCAAGAAGAATGTTGTTGAAATTGGTCAGGTAACCTGAAAGTAACATGGTACATATGCTTCAAAATCTGTCCTACATGTAAGAAGACTTAATTTTCAACATCATTCTCTCTATTTTTTAAAGACCTTGGGGTGTTAAAGACTGTAGAGCCAGAAATGAATGATGTAGTATGAAGTGTGACAAAAATTAAATTATATGAAGTACAGAATTGGCAGGGGGGGGGGAGCCACCAGCAATCCTGTAATCTTTATGGAGCTGAAAAGAATGAAAGGCATGTTGTTATTTTTTTTTTTCAAAAATTTTATAATGTGAACCTGAGTCATTATGGAGTGCTAGTTAGGATACTTAGTGACTTAGATATCTATGAATACTATTTATTGCCTAGTTTATTTTAATCAAGATTTAATTTTTGCTGATTTTAAAAAGAGTATAAACAGTTATGCTATTATTCCAACTGAAATATATCTCTATTAAATATGCTTATACTGCAAATTTTTTTCTTATACAATCTTGTTTTACTTTCCTGATATCTTAAATTTTTAAAAGTTTTATATACATGTGTGTGTGTGCGTATGTGTGTGTGTGCTTCTTTTGAGTATATAAATTTTCCATAGTCTTCTTATCTGTCTTTGTTCAATAGCTGATGTTTGCCCTTGACTTTAATTTGTCAGTGCTTTATTCTTTGTGTCCTTCTTTCTGCAGTCTGACCTTCTCTGCCCTGGAGTTTGACCCCAGCTGCCCTTTCTTCTGCATTTGTTTGCCCTGGTTGTTTTCCTCATTGCTTTTCCCATTCCCACTGCCCTGCTATGTGTGAAACACTCCACCAGCAGCTGCTCCCAGTTCCCATGCTACGTCATGCCCAACATTCAAAGAGCTGCTGTTCTCACATTTCCACCAGCAAAACACCCCCACCTCCGCCTCCACTGCACATTCCTGGGGAAAGGAAAAAGGGGCCTTTTTCAGGCTAAATGAATAGCTGCATGTTAAAGGCAACTCTGTTGGGAGGATAGAGAGAAGCTTACAATATTCAGAAGTGCTATTTTAGAAGAAAAATACCACAAAGTGGATTTCAAATTACTGTAGTTTTTACTACTACTTTTTATTTCTATAAATTCTACGATGTCTTTACAATAATGATTTTATGGCATAAATCATCCTATTGCTTAATGTATCAGTTTAATAAAGTACCAATAAAAGCAGATTAATAGTAAAAAATGAATTAGAAAGTAGTTATTATATTACAAATGAAGCCTTTACAGTCATACTTATTTGACCAATAAAATTTCACATTATAAGTTTGAGAAAAGTTGTTTCTCTTATTATGGATTATTGAGATTAGTAATGAGCACATAACAAGTACTTACTACATGCCACTGTCTGTTCTGAGCACCTTTACCTGTACTAGCTTCTTTATGTCTCACAATAAGTCTACAATGTGGATAAAAATCTGATCCTGATTTGTCAGATGAGAAAAATAAAGTAACTTGCCTAACCTGGAAAGTGGAAGAGCCAGGATCTGAATCTGGGGAATCTGACTGGTGACCTTTCAGAACTAGTAACAATACCACCCAGCTGGGAAGGTTATGGGCGGACAAGGCAATACTTCTCCTTAATTTATAATGCAAACTTATAGTCATTACCTTGTGAAGAATCTGTATCACAAACAGAAGAGCAGCTAGGGAGGTGGATCAGTGCTAAAAAGTTTTCCTAGCATATACAACATTCTAGGTTCCGGTTTAGGGACTGAAGTGGAAGGGGAGAAAGTTAAAGCCATAGTACTGTTATATGAATCTCAGTCCACAATCTTGGAAATAATCTGTTTAACCCAGAGCCTAAATCAGTCACAGATTTAAAAGCATAGCCACTGTCTGTAGGCCCATCTGAAATTTATGATCCTGCTCTTCCTTAAATGAGTAGCCCTTCATTCACCGACTCAGTCAATACATTTTATCTGCTATTTTCTCTTTGCAAAAGTGTATATAAGCATAGCGATTTTAAAAATTCCCTCATAGAGGTTAAACTTTGGTGGAAAAGCAGAAATCAATTCTTTTAATCCCTCCTATAATCACTATAAATAATAATGAGTTCATTGAAAAAATTGGGGGACAGTACTAGAACATACAGTAAGGATGAGAGCAAGAGAACTAGGGAGACAGGGGGACAGGGAAAGATGGATGGGGCAGGAGAGAGAGGGAGAGAGGAAGGGGGAAGGAGAGAGTGACAGAGACAGAGACAGAGAGATTGATTGATTGTGGGAAACAGGTGATCATAAAGCCTTCACAAAAACCAGCCATCAAACCAGGGCCTAAAGAATAAAGAAAAGCTAACTTTGTGTCTTATCTATTCATCTGCAACTTGTATTTCATATGGCCTGAAGCACAGGACTAACAGACTAAATAGAGTAGAATAATTCCTGTATGTAAATTTAATAATCATTTGAAGTAATGAACTGCAGGGCTAATGTATAATTAAGTCACATCCAAGGAGGATTTTCTTTCATTATCACAGATAGCATTCTGTTTGCTTTCTTCGCTGCATTTATGAAAATCTATTGTCTATGCATTTGTTTTCTTGTTCAACAAAAGTCAACCTTCCCAAGCTGAATATATGCTCCATGCAGGCAGAAGCCCACATGATTAGGTCTATTGATAGTAAACATTTTTAATATAATAGGGGTAAAAATATTCAATGAAGTGTAAATGCATTAAACTAAATAAAAATTCTGAGACAATGAGATCAGCAGGTAAAGATATCTACTTCCAGGTTTGATATCCTGACATCCTTACTTCAGCGCCTGAGACCCACATGGTTGACCCAACTTGTTCCATGAGCTCCACACACAAGCATGTACACACACACACATACACACATACACACACACACACACACACACGTATGTATGTATAATAAAAATGCCATTGAGCACTGTAAAACTAAATAGAAAGGTATATTATAGGGGAAATTAGGAATAAAATTATGTTTAGAAAACTTCATGCTGACATCTAGATCTATGGATTAATTTTCTTATCAGCACTAAAATAAGTGTAAAAACCTCTTTAAAACCACACAACTATTTAAAAATGACACATTTATCCTTTGCTGTTTTTTAAACACTGTCCACTGTTGTCCTAGAAATGTATTAACATTAATGTGTGGGCTAAAAAGTACATGGAATATATTTTGTTAACATCATGGAAATTTACATTTCTAGCTTCCCCTGTTGCTTGTTATAATAGTATTCTAGAAGTATAGTTAATAAATACACAGTGAGAGTCTACAGCTTGATAGTCTGATGTATGTATGGGTCCAAGAATCCATCACCATCACCAAATTCAAATGAGGGAATATATTCTTTACCCCAAGTTTCCTTATGGCCACAGTAATACTTCCTTCTTTACTACCCGTCATGGCCTCCAGTAAACTTCTAATCAGTTTTCTTGCATTGTAAATTAATGTGCACATCCTAGTTTCACGTGAATGAGACATCAACATACACTTTGGATTTTTCTTTCAGCCAGCATAATTAATCATGAATTCCACTCAGCATGTTCCATATATCAATAGTAATTGCTTTGCTTTTGAACACCAAGTAGTAGTCCCTTGTGTGGGCTTCACACGTGTTACTTTTCTCTAGTACTGTTTAGTAGAATGTGGAGTTGTTCCTAGATTCAGACTTGTCCTAGTTACTTTTTGCTCTGTTGTGACAAAATACATTTAAAAAGCCACATTAAGAAATGAAGAGTTATTTTGACTTACAGTCTGACATGGAGAGCATGGCAACAGGAGCATGAGGTGACAGTTCACTTTCAGGAAACAGAGATGAATCTTCATGCTAAGTTAGTGCTCCATTTTCCTTTATTCAGTTTGGGACCAAAGTCCATGAGATCATGAAACTTATATTCAAAATTGATCTTCTTTCCTCAGTTTCCCGTGGAATAACTCTGATAGGCACAGTCAGAATGTAGGTGAACCCAAATGCAGAGAAGTTAACAATGAAGATTACCCATCACAGGACTTTTATATATAAGATTGAAGTGGGCATTCGTGGGTGGTTTGTTATTAACAAATACTTCATTGTTCTTATATAAATGCTTTGGAGATGAACTGCAGAAAAATATAAGACAGATATATATTGTAACTTAGGAAACCATAAAACTGTTTTCCAAAAGAAAGTTATGTGATAGCTTGCTACAGTTCCTATTCTTCTGCATCATACCTCAAAATTTAACATGGCCAGTCTTTTGAATTGTAACCATTGTTGTACCGCACACCATAAGCATTCACACACTCACACATGCATGCATGCACACAAACATGGTATACTTGCATGCAAGCATGCATACAATCACTCATCCTAGAAAGGAAGCTCACAATAGACAAAAGCAGTGATTGCCAATACCCAAATTGCTGAACCCATAAGTTTTTTTTATTAGGATTAGTAATAGAACTATGGGTGAGTTACTTAGAAAATTGGGGATAACTCAAAATCAGCTTCATCACTAGAAAGCACACATGAGCATGCACTCAATAAAACTGCAATCCTTGAACTCTCTTAAGCAGCTTGTGTGCAGCCCCACATATCTTTCTGGGGTTTGAAAGGTCACAGTGCCCACCTCCAGTGTTTATTCCCTTTTTGTAGCACAAGTAGAAGCCCTCAACAATCTTTCAAACTTCTATTCTTCCCAAAAAGGAGGACAGTTTAAGTTATTTGTTTACCACCTGAATCCACTGAGCCTCCTCCTCTTCCTTCCTGGGGCAAATGTTACAATACAGAGAAAAATGCCATAGAACAATTATTTTTTGGGTTTTAAGTGGTATCTTATTGTGGTTTAAACAGGCACTTCTTCCATGATGGATTAGACATTGCCCCTCCACTTTTTTAAGACTGTAGTGCTATAAAATTTCTACCTTTCTATCTCTAAACATTTTATGTCTTTATAATTTAATGTTCATATATTATAGGCAACAGATAATTAAAGATTGTTTTTAGAATCTCATCTGACAATCTTTTAATTGGATATATTTACACAATTTATATTTTCATTTTTATTGATATTGTTAGATGTAAATCTCTCTTCCATCAAGCTGTATGTTTTCTCTTTATCCCATCTGTTCTTTGTTTACTCATGCATCCTTTTCTGACTTTTAAATAAATGAAGTACATTCTGTGAATGCATGCATTTTACACCTTCTGCTGAAATATTAGTGCTAGCTGTTTGTTTTGCTGTTTTATTCTTGCTTTAAGGATTAGAATATACATCTTTAACTTGTCATCCTGCATCTTTGAGTAATGTTGAAGCTCTGTTTTAGTGAAAGCTGGCTGTTTTGTCATTTATGTGGTTGCTTTAAGCTTTATAGCATACATCTTTGGCTTATCACCATGTGTCTTCAAGCAATATTAAACCTCTTTACACAAAGTATAAGAATCTTACACTACATTTCCATTTCACTCTTCCCATAGTATGTTCTATTGATTGTTAGGTTTCAAGTTTTCAGGATCAGATTAGCGTTCATTCTAGATATAATAATTCTGGTGCCTGAGAAAGATCTCTGCTTGTCTATCCAATGCCACATTAATCAAGAACTTTCTAACGTGAGTGGTGGCAAATGGCTATTCCTTTCTATTTCTTATGTATGCTGAATACTTTTAACCTTGATTTCTACAAGATTCAGTAGTTTCTCCATCAATCTACTAATCAACCCTCATCTAAACACTTGGAAAACTCGATAAATAGCCCCTCTCTCTTCTCTCTCTCTCTCTCTCTCTCTCTCTCTCTCTCTCTCTCTCTCTCTCTCTCTCTCTCTCTCTCTCCCCTTCTCTCCCTCTCTCTCTCTCTCCCTCCCCCCTCCTTCCTTCCCTCCCTCCTTCCCTCCATCTGTCCCTTCCCCCATCTCTCTCTGTGTCATTGGCTTAGTCTTTCTGAACTATCACTTCTGTGTCCTTTGCTCATATATTCTGCCAGATTCCTGCTGAATTTTTCTTTCTTCTGCTGTGGCCTAGAAACTCTTATACTAATAAGGCAAAAAATGTAGGGCTCACATTGTGACATATACCATCTCTTAGGGTGACTTCCCTTGGATCTTGCCCATTGCCCTACAATCTATATTTATACATGTTTTATCTAGACTTTGATGATTTTGGAATCTAGGGTAAATTGGTCCAAGAATTTTGGAGGAAAATAGGTAATTGGGCCTAATGTACAGTCTTTCAAACACAGAGTATATGTTACTCTCTTGTCAGCCTAACACAATTTATTTTTCTTTAATAGTAGTGGTGATTACCTTCTGTTGAGTCCATCATATGTTTTGCCAAGTAACATTTAGAATCTTGCCTTTTCAGTCAAGCTAGATAAGCTTCAGGCCATAGTGTATACAGAAAAACATCTGGTAAAGGCCTACAGCTAAATCTCTGGAGCAAATCACTCCAAGTGTAAGTTAGCCAACAGTTCAGATCATGAGTCTGTTTTTAAAAGAACTGAATCAATGAATGTTTCACTACTTTAAAGTATCTATTTGGAATTAATAGTTCAATTTTTAATAAATATTGTATCATTCTTACATATATACTTCAGTGATAATTCTTTTAAATTTTCTCTTCAGGTGGCTAAGGAGATAGTTGAGTGGTTAAGAATACTTGCTGTTACAAAAAAAAAGACCTGAGTTTGAATCCCGAGCACCCATGTAAAAAGCCAGAAATGACTATTCATGCCTGTAGACTCAGCACTGGGAGACAGAGACAAGTAGATCCTGAGATCTCACTGGCCAGCCAGCCTAGAAAAAGTAACAAGCTTCAAGTTTAGTAAGAGAATCTATCTCAAAGAAATGAAGTGGATAGTGATAGAGGGAGGTCTTGAATGTCTTGCCTAGCCTCAGCAGGCATCTCGCAAGTACATATATCCACACACTCACAGGCAACAGCACACACAAACATCTACATACATCCATGCTCACATATACAGTTCTGTTTATTTAAATTTCAAAAGACATCCTTTAATGATCAATGTATTGCCACACCTGTTCCATTTTAGGAAAGACTGCCTATTACCTCATATACATTCAGAAAATTTTAATTCTGAGTTTATAAATCCAACTCTTGGCTTTATGAAGATACCACATGGTATGTTCTGGTTCATGTAACTAATTAATAATATAACCAGGACTAAAAATGCACTCTCTTTCTTCTCACATGCCTTTCAGTTTTATTCTAAAAGGGCATTCATCATTCTAAGTGTTCCAAAGTCTTAAGACATTTTTTAAATGGAATTACTTATCCACATCCTACCTGTCTTGCAAGGTCCATATGAAACAGTGTGAAAAGGTCAGTGAAAGAACCTCGGAAACTATTAAAGGCTATTAAAATGTTAAATTTTATTATTAGAACTGAAGTTCATCTCAGTTAAACCTTTCTAAACTTTTCCACTTTTCTGAACTTGGATATGCATCATCTTTTCTAATATGTTTGTTCTTCCATTTTAAGAATTTAATTCTTTCTATCCTGCTGGCTTACAAAGAATTCTGTGTTTTTTATCCCTCTACTCAATTGCTATTTTATAATAGTATATATCTACTGGGGTCTCACTAAATATATACTGAATAAAATTGCATCAAATTCCATTCTAGACATATGGACTAAGAAAAAAACACTCTGATCTTAAAACTGCAAAGGTAATTTTAAAGGTTATCTGTGGTTTTCTCTGGTATTTTATATTAACAATGAATGTGTTTTAATCTGTATTATGTTCAATTGATATATCTACTCTACCTCCATTTGTTAGAATTGGACAGGCTTTCAAGTTGATATAATAATTTTTCAACAGCTGTCTTTGGTGACAGAATAAAAAATAGCAGAACATAGTTCGAATTCCCTGCTAAATACAACACACACACACACACACACACACACACACACACACACGAGAGAGAGAGAGAGAGAGAGAGAGAGACAGAGACAGAGACAGAGACAGAGACAGAGAGAGACAGAGAGACAGAGACAGAGACAGAGACAGGAAGAGAAATAGAACAAGAGAGAGATACAGAGAAAGACACACACACACACACACACACACACACACACACACACTGACCCACAGACAAATTTAGAATTGTGGCTTTTTATTTGTTTACTATCTGCTCACCTTAAAGTTGCTAAATATAAAATTTTGTTTTCATTAGTAAATATCAACAACCCTTTGTTGTTTTTTCTTTTGTTACTCAGAAAACTGAAGTATGGGTAAGATGCAATGTGTGGCACTTGGGAAATACCAAAATATTTTCAGTTGCTTCAGATAAGTCAGAGTTGCCAATTCATAAGTTTAGCCTTCTCGTCAGACATTTAAATGTCAGGTATCATGATAGGGGCTTTTTTTGTCATTCAGAATTCTAATGTGAGACTTTCTGAAAGTCCTTCATTGATCATTCATCTCAATTTATATCAGTGCCATACATAAAATACTCTCCTACCAAAGTTACCCTTTCCTGTCATGAATCCTACCTGCTTTATACTTACTGAGCAAACTAACTTTATTCCTGTTCATCTCTGTGAATAATATGGGGCCCTTTTGACTCTGGTTGGACTGGATGCTTACTAAAGCTCCATATCCAGCCTTTTTCTGCTCCTACACCAAAAGATTTCTCTATTGGCCATCAGGATTCCTCTCAGGGAAAGTAGTTTTCCTTTTTATTCTGCTCCATTTATTTATTTAATCACTTTATATATGGAGATCCCGACCCCCTCTCTCCTTTCCTCCCAGTCTCACCCCCACCCTCTCCTCCCATTCCCTATCTTTTTCCTCTCAGAGAAAGGGAGGCCCCAATTAGTACCAATCCACCCTGGTACCTCAAGTCAGGGCAGAACTAAGAACATTCCTTCCCACTAGGGAGTAACAAAGCAGCCCAGCTAGGGGAAAGTGGCCCAGTGGTAGGTTGTAGGGTCAAAGACAGCCACAACTCTATTGTTAGGGGACCCACATGATGACCAGCCTGCACATCTGCTACATATGTATAGGCGGTCTAGGTTCTGTCCATGGTTGTCTTTGGTTGGTGTCTTTGGTTGGTGGTTCTGTCTCTGTGAACCCCTATGGGCCCAGGGGCTAGATTACTCTGTAGGTCTTCGTGTAGTGTCCAGAAGGAGTGGGAGACGTTCTGGATTTTTTTTCGTTTTGCCAGTCTTCCTGCACACACACACACACACACACACACACACACACACACACACACACACACACACACACACTTCTCTCTCACTGCCAAATACAATATAAGTAAGAATCCACTCTCCTTGACATGACTATGTGCTTACTAAAAGATATGTTCCCAAGGAAGTAACTCTTGACAGCAAAACACTTTTTCTTGGTGTGCTAGATAAGTTTATGTCAACTTAGCAAAAGCTAACATCTGAGAGAAAGGACCCTCAATTAAGAAAATGCCTTCATAAGATCAGGCTGTATGAAAGCCTGTAGGACATTTCCTTAATTAGTAATCAATGGAAGAGGACCCAACATATTGTGGGTGCTACCCTGAGCTTATGATTTTGAGTACTATAAAAATCAGGCTGAGCAAGCCAGTAAACAGCATCCCTCCATGGCCTATGCATCATCTCCTGTCTTCACATTCCTGCCTGGTTTGAGTTCCTGCCTTGGCTCCCTTTAATGATGAACTACAATGCAGAAATATAAGACAAATAAATACTTTTCTCCCCAAGTTGCTTCAATCATGGTCGTTTATCATAGGAATAGTAACCCAAACTAAGACACTTGGTGCTGTTTCTCTCATGTTCAAGGATTAGATATATGTATCATGTGCAATCTCAGGTAATAAGATACAAAAGGCTGATAGAGATTCTGAGAACAGTTTTTTTTTCAGAGACAGAACTAAATCAGACATTGTTCCCCTGGGCATGACACCTACTCCTCCCTTATTGCTATTTCTCTCAACAGATATGTGACTATGCCAATGATAGTTCTAAATAATCCCATAGAAATTGAATACTCTTTAAATAGCAAACTACACCAAATCGCTATTCCAAATTATTCAAATGGAATTCCTCCTTATTTTGTTTCAGTAGTTCTTCTACAAAAGTACCACAACAACCAGATGAACATGATGGCACCATGCCTGTAATTCCAGTACTACTGGAGATAGAAGCAGGAAAATCATAGTTTGAAGCCAACATTGGCTACTTAGTGAATTCTAGGGTAGCCTGAACTATATATGAAGACACTGTCTCAAAACATAATTGCTTAATGTATACCCTTCCCATACTATGTCTAGGATGGCAATCCATAACAAATTAAAGGTAGCAGAACTAAACTGATCATTTAAGTCCACCAGGGCTACATGAGATGGAGTCTTGTAGTTTCTGCCTTAATTTATTTCCTCCTTTTCCTCCTCCTCCCTCTTCTTCATTTTTATTATTTATTTTTGAAGCTACACATAATTACATCATTTCTTCCTTCTTTTTTCTCCTACCAAATCCTCCCATATACACCACCTAGTTCTCTTTCAAATTCATGTTTTCTTTTTCATTCATTATAGTTATATGAATATAAGTATATTATATACATATAAATTCTGAAGTATAGTCTTCTCATCTGTATAATGTTACTTGTATGAATGTATTCAAAACTGATCATTTGATATCAGATAACTATGTTCTTCCCTATAGCCCAGAAATAGTCTTGCTGACTATTTTTATTACTGATTACATGTATGACTTCACTAGCCCTGGGTACTTGGTTAGGTTTCTAGTACCATGTATTATTTCCCTTAAGTTGAGTGGATCTTAAGTCCAGTTAGAGAACCATTGATTACTACCAAGATATGTGTGCCATCACTGCACCCTTAGGGCTATCCTGCAATGATGATCATGTCTGTAGTTTATAGGCATCATAGCTAAATAGGATTGTTGGTAGCTTTCCTCTCTTGGAAGATTGAAGGTTTCCTTCTGGTACCATGAGAGCTAGTGCTCAAGGAGAAGACTATTCAAGTCAGTCCCTGCTTAGGAGCCTCTGCACCCTACATCTGAAATACATGTTGTCTTCAGCAATAGGTCATTATCTTCCACCTATAGGTAGCAAAAAGAACAATGGAATAGCATGTAATGTTTTGAGATTCTCATGGACAATTCTGACCAACAATTTAAAAGAGGATTTCTCATGACTAGTGTTGGGTGTATTGTTAGACAGTCTCTGGTTCTTTGTGGTTATAGGGAGTGTGGGGAGCATAGTCAGTCCGGATAAGAAATTTTTATTTCATCTATAATTGTTTTATTATCTTTTTGTGATGAGTATTTTACCTTCATAGATGTCTGTGCATGAGTGGTGCCACAGAGGCCAGAAGAGAGCATTGGGTCACTTACAACTGAAATTACTAATGGCTGTGAGCCACCATGTTTATGCTGAGAATCAAATCCCATTCCTGTGGAAGAACAGCCAGTGTTCTAAGCCACTGAGCCATCTCTATAGGCCCTCACTTACTTTCTTGAAAGACTTAGTCCAGAAGAAACAAGCTCTCATTTTATGTTCTCATTTGGAAAGCTACTAGCCTGCACTCCCAGCATACTCAGATAATCAAGTTAATCCCTTTTCATGTCTCTGATGGAGTTGAAGACCAGGTAGCTTAGTTTTACAATGAAGCTTAGTTGTTTAGGGGTTAAGATGTTTTTAGGTCTAGATAGGTGTTTTAAGTTGATAATGACAAGATGTGATGGAAATTGATTTGCATTAAGAATTTTAGACTCACCAAGATAGAAAAGAAGTTCTCTTCAAGGTTGCCAAATGCAAATAGCCAAAACACTAAGAATATAACATTTATATAATTCCTGATTGTGTCATGGTTCTTCTTGCTATAGGTAGTTTATTGTTTTTATGTGTAATAATATAAATGTATATGTAAAAATTAAAAAATATTTAATAAGCAAAAAAAAACAAAAACAAAAACAAAAACAAAAAACCCAGAATTTGAGTACTAAATAGTTGCTGCTGTGGGAGGAAGGCTAGCCTGGCCATGTTGAGACACTGTGTGAAAAAACAGGGATGCCTGGGCAGACCTCAGCTGTCTGATTTTAGACGTGCCAGCCACCCCATGGGAGGTGTCAGTTGTAAGCATATTAGTTATGTTTGCATGATTGTAGCCAAATAGATGACACATAAATCTTAAGGAGGCTCATGGTTTCAGTTGTTTCAATCCCTGGGCATTTGGGCTCTATTTCTGTGCCTGCGATAAGGTGGAACACCTTGATGGAGGAAGAAGATAATTGATTTAAGGCAAAGGGAAATTATAAAGGGGGAGTACCTGTATGATTCAGGGCAATATCCAGCTCCTATGGACATATCCTCAGTGACCTATTTTCTGCATGTAAGCCCCATTTTTCACCTTTTACCAACTCCCAATAATGCTTTCATATTATGAATCTATCAAAAGATTAATCTATCCATCAAATTGGAGCGCTCATCATCTAATCATCTCTGGAAATAGTTCAAGACCACACACAGAGTTAGGCCTTACTAATCTCCTAGATGTTTCTCAATCTAGTCAAACTGATAAGATTAACTGTCCACAGCAGATGAGAAAAATCTAGGACATCCACTCCAATTAAAATATGACATCACTCCAGCTTCAGCTTTTATCTAACCTCAAAACCAAGCAATAAAACATCGACCTGAGCATATTTCACCCACAGGGTACTCCAATAGTGACAAAATTTCACTTGAATGAATATATTTTAATTTTATTAAGCAACAAAAGGAGATTATACTTTTATTTTATTTTTCTGTTATTTTAACTTATTTTATTTTTGATTTATCCTACATTAGCATCTGATGTGCTTTTTTTAAAAGTATGTTTCTCATTGTTAGAAAATGAGCTCTATGGGATCAAATAAGTTGTTTGTGTTAATTCAATGCACCTAAGGGCAGTTTGAACTGTCTTTAGCATAAAAATATTTTTGTGGATGTATGAGTGAATGATGCAGCACCTTCAGTTGCCATTCCACACATGCTTTGTGGAATTATGTAAGAATAGTAGAGTAGAAAGATGGAAAGAAATGCAGTCCTAGTGATAGAATTGTGCTTCTGAATTACCTGGCTCTGAAGTAACCTCACCTCTATACAATTTGATTATTTAAGCCATTTCAAATTGAGATTATATTACCTACCAAGGAGAAACCACTATGAATATCTGGTGCATGTACCAATAGATCAGTGTTTCTCAACCTGTGATATGACCCCTTTTGGGGAGGTTGTCAAAAGACTCTTTCACAGGGGTCATTTAAGACCATCAGAAAACCCAGACATTTATATTAGAATTCATAACATTACTCATTAGAAATATTACCCAACTGTCTAAGTTACTTTTCCATCACTGCAACCAAAATACTAGAGAAGGGGAGGATTTGTTTTGGCTTATGGTTTTATAGATGTCAGTCCATCACGAAAAACAAAGCATGGGATGCATCTTAGTTCATGCCATTGAAGACCAAGAAACAGGAAGGTTCCTACCACCTTCCACCAGCTAGAAAACAAGCCTCAAAAGCATAATACTGTGGATGACACTTCAGATTCAAACTATAATGTCATCTCCATCATCTCACAAGTTGGCTACATTTATCTAAGTCTCAATCATAAACTGAGCAAAACATTTGCACCACAGCAAAAACATTCTTCATTAGTTTCCTACTTCAAATATATATATAAAATCTGAAAATAAGGAAAAACGTTGAGGTAATACTTGAATAATGCTTCTACCCGAAAATCATTTTTGTTTTTGGTTTTTTTTTTTTTTTTTTTTTTTTTTTTTTGGTTTTTCGAGACAAGGTTTCTCTGTGTAGCCTTGGCCATCCTGGACTCACTTTGTAGACCAGGCTGGCCTCAAACTCACAGCGATCTGTCTGCCTCTGCCTCCTGAGTGCTGGGATTAAAGGCGTGCGCCACTACGCCCGGCCCGAAAATCATTTTTGATTCAGTATTTTCTCGGTAGGTGCAATGTGCTAAACATTGTACTTGACAGCAGAGACAAAGGTGTTTATGACAGGCGTTTTTCAAAAATGAGTGATACAAACCTGGGCATAGTGGTGATGATGCAGATACTAGACTCATGTGGCTCCAAGCCCAGCCTAACCAACATATGGAGGCAGTGTCTCAAAAAAGGAAAAGATAAATGGAGAGATGAATTATAATATATTGTATACAGTACCAGAAGGAATGCACTAAAGATATAAGTCATTCAAACACTATTACAATTTATAGAAAGGTTAACACTCCTGGTCAGGGATGACATTTGAGCTAAGATTTAAGCGATAAGTACAGTTGCTGAAAAAGAGGGAAAGAAATTGATTTCTAGAAAAAAAGAAAGGAAATAAACCAAAAGCTAAGGATCTTTGAAGCTCTTCCATGACCCGGAGTAGTTAGAAACCTGGGATAAGAAAGATTGGGAGAGAAATGCAAATCAAAACGACACTGAGATTCCATCTTACATTCATCAGAATGGCTAAGATCAAAAACTCGAGTGACACCACATGTTGGCGAGGATGTGGAGAGAGAGGAATACTCCTTCATTGCTGGTAGGAATGCAAACTAGTACAACCACTTTGGAAAGCTATCTGGTGCTATCTCAGAAAAATGGGAATAGGGCTTCCTCAAGGCCCAGCTATCCCATGCCTTGGAATATACCCAGAAGATGCCCTACCACATAACAGGGACATATGCTCAACCAAGTTCATAGCTGCTTTATTTATAAAAGCCAGAACATGGAAACAGCCTAAGTGTCCCTCAGTAGAAGAATGGATAAAGAAACTGTGGTACATTTACACTATGGAATACTACTCAGCTATTAAAAACAAGGAATTCTCGAAATTTGTGGACAAATAGATGGAGCTAGAAATGATCATGAGTGAGTTAACCCAAAAGCAGAAAGGCTCAAATGGTATACTCACTTATAATTGGACACTAGCCCAAGGGGCATATCCCATGAAAAACTTTACTTACCAGGAAAGTAGGTCAGAGGAGAGGACATCCTATTGAGACTTTAGGTGAGAGTAGCATGGAAGAATGGGGAAATGGGAAGATCCACAGGGTCCTGGAAACCTACAAGAAGAACTTTATGACAGGCGGATCTGGGTCCTGGGGTCCTCCTCAAACTAAGGCACCAGCCAAGGAGAATATAGGCAGTAAACTTCGAACCCCCACCCAGACCTAGCTTATGTCCAGGATATTCTCCACTGTTGAGTGGAGAGTGAGATCTGACTCTCACACGAACTTTGGTGCCCCTTTTCTGACCATGTCCCCTGGATGGGGAGGCCTGGCGGCACTCAGAGGAAGGATAGCAAGTTACCAAGAAGAGACTTGATATTCTAAGAGCATATACAGTGGAGGAGGTCTCCCTCAATCACAGACATAGGGGAGGAGAGAAGGGGAGAAGGGGGAGGGAGGAAGGAATAGGAGGATACAAGGGAAGGGCTAACAATTGAGATGTAATATTAATAAATTAATTTTAAAAAACTCAAAAAAAAAAGAAAGGTTGGGAGTGTATAGTGGGGAAAGAAGCAGAGGTAAAGGAGTAAATACCAAATGAAAAAGATGCAATTAGGAGAGAAGAAACATTTGCCTCAATTCCCCTTTGACTCTGTGTTTATCACTCAGAAAGAAACTATTTCTCTATGATTTTTTTACTTTTTTAGTCTGTTTTGGCCAAGTAAACAAGAAACAGAAAATCTTTAATGCAAAATATTCATTAAGCATGAAAAAAAAAAACACTGGTGATTTCAGACTATTTAAAGTTATCTATTATTTCTATTTGGGTAAACAAAATTTTGTTTAGACTTTGAAGATATCTGTTTAGTTTTTAGCAGACTAATCACTCCTACTTTCATGCAAGCCTCACAGGCATCAGCAAGTTCAAGTTCAGCAGATAGGATTCCGGCCTCTGAAAATCCAGCCAGAAGAGTTAAGGAATGCATGATTACTCTTGTAATTGCTTGAGAGAGTTCTAACATCCTGAAAGGGTTGAGGGGCCACCAGATATCATGGGTCAAGAATGTATGAGAGGTTAGGAATTCAGACTGAAGTTTACACGAGAGTTAGGGTAAACAAGTTCTGAAAGTAAATGATCAGGAATTCAAAATTAAAGTGAGCAAACCAAACATCTTAGTAATGTAAGCCTCTCTAAATCCAAACTCCTCTAAATGAAGTCTTTATTATGCCCTCACCAAGGTCAGAACTGGTATCTTAAGTATCTGATAACTCTGACAGACCCTAGAATTTCAGCCACAAGAAATGGGTTTGTAGCTTGTGTGTGCTGATCATGTGCACTTCCCCCAAAATTTCCTTAATTTGAAAATGTCAGCAGAAGCAAATGATTAAATTACTTTTTCCCAAGCTTCTTCACTAGTGAATCTATTGCATGAGATTTAGAAATCTGTACTATTACTATGAAAACTATGGTGACCATGCAATTAGGCAGTTTTTGAAAAGCAATACTGTAAATAAGAGATATTTGATGATGTACCACAGGGGTTCCTGAACTTTAGCATTGAGCGGAAAACACTGAGGCCCTTAAACTGTAAGTTGAAGGCAGCATCGAAAGCTTCTGATTCATTGGCTCTATACTGGGATTTGATATTCAGCATTTCTAGGAAGTTTTCTGGTGATGCTGGTGCTAGTGAGAGAATACACATTGAGAAGAACTGGTCTAACATAACAAGAACTATAAATCCCATCATGTCTAGCATTAGTTAATTCAGCACCTTACCTCTGTCATGATCATTACCATATTCTACAAGGATCTCTGGATTTCTCTTCATGTCCCTGAATAGCCTCTCATTGTACCAAGCATCCCATCCTTAAACAACAGCCACAACAAAAAATGAATGAAAAACATAATAGATTATGTCTCTCTTCCTCTCATCTCTCTCACTCCCTTTCCTCCCCATCTCTCCTCTTCTTTCACCTCCCCTGCCCTTCCTACCTCCTTCCCCCTCTCTCTCTTTCTCTTATCTGTATGTATGCACATGCATGTGCTTTGTGAAAAAATGTGTATGCTCACTTGTGTCTACATTTTAACATTTGTATTAGGAGCAAATAATATTTTCTAGAATTCAATAGAACATTTGTCCCTTATATGTCAACCAGATGCAGACCTCAGTGAACACTTCTTCCTTCACTTCTTCATTCATCCCTTTTTATTTCTCTGTTTTAAGGCAGTATCTTACTATGTAAAATCCTTCATAAACTTGGCAATTCCCCTGCTTCAACACCCCAAGTGGTCAATGAATCTTTTTAAATCACTCTCTACCTGTAAGGAATAAGTTTGCAATGATGTGATTCCAGATACCATAAAATAGGTAAACTGTCTTACTGAGGAATAAGAAATGAATAACTATTAGGTAGGCAAATATCTGAGCATGTCACAAATGTACTCTGATAACTAGAATCAGTATAAGTAGGGTTTGAAGTTGAAGAAAAGAATGGAAATGCTAGAAAATAATAGCTTATATTGCTTTTGCCACCACACTTTGCAAGGGTATAGTGTTCTTATGAAGAATTTAGTTCAGTATACTCGGTAAAGCTAACAGCATTTAGGAGTAGCCTTGCTTTTATTATATCTGTATATAAAATTGCAAGCTCTCCTTTCAAGTAATGAAATTTAGACAAGTTGAAACCTGTATAACAGCAAATCAATACTGAAATTATATGCAAAACCTGAATTTCTGGAGACTACACAAAAGAGAGAAAGATTCTGTGACCAAAACTTAACAGATTTCACACTTACAGGCATCTGATATAGAAATAAATAAAAGATACTAGTATGTCTTTTCAAATGTTTGTATTTTCCTCCTTTTTCAATCTTGTAAAAACAGTAAAAACAAGAAAAAGAAAAGAAAAGAAAACATGGCTCTGATATGTCCCATATGCCCATAACCAATATAAAGTAGAAAATTGAACT
Organism: Acomys russatus; assembly: GCF_903995435.1. Classification (NCBI taxonomy): domain Eukaryota; kingdom Metazoa; phylum Chordata; class Mammalia; order Rodentia; family Muridae; genus Acomys; species Acomys russatus. The sequence continues at coordinate 38,292,669 of NC_067169.1, forward strand.
GTTTATTTTGACCTGGAGCCATCTTATTACTTCACTACAGGTTGTAGTGAAGATTTCCACTGGACAAAAAAATTCCGTATTCCTTTATCAGTTTTGGTATGGTGAGGTAGTGACTAATGTGAGGCCGTCTCCTGCTGTGTTTTGATTTTTTTTTCCACAACTATCTCTTACGGAAATATGTAACTATGGGAGAGGAGTCGAGCTAAAGAGACAAATAATCTTTTTTTCTTTATCGAAAACTATGTATGGCATACTTAAATAGCAAAAGTGATGAATCCCATGTTTGTAAGCACATGCAGCATAACCAAGTTGAGTTAAAGAACTCTAGAGACTTGCCTCCAAAGACTCAAGACTGATGTTCAAAAACAGTAATCAATTTTAGCTGAGGAACTGGATACATAATGACTAAGTGATAGCTATGACACTATATCAATTCGTCCCCCAAATTTATCCAAGGGGAGTCTATGCACACAAACCAACCAACCAATAAACAAACAAAACAAAAACAAAAACATAATTCTGAGTAAATCTAGGTCCATAGGATTTTTCCCTTCCCTGGGACAAATGGGAATTGCACTCAGGGTAAAATTGTATAGGATAAGCAAAAAAATAAAAATAGAAAAAGAAGAAGGTATAGGATAAGCAAAAATAAAAATAGAAAAAGAAGTTTCCAAAGTGCAGAAGAATCACTGATAATTTTGATAATTTTAGTACATTTATATGCACAATGCTCATAATGACAGCGTTTTCACTGCTTTCATTTTGAAGATCTGGAGTGTGTGTGTCTGTGTGTGTATGAGTCTCTCTCTCTCTCTCTCTCTCTCTCTCTCTCTCTCTCTCTCTCTCTCTGTGTGTGTGTGTGTGTGTGTGTGTGTGTGTGTGTGTGTGTGTGTCTGTGTTTTTATGTCTGTGTTTGTATGTGTGTCTGTGTATGTGTCTGTATGTGTCTATGTGTGTCCGTATGTGTCTGTGTGTGTCTATGATCCCTCCTCTGGGTGGAATGTCTGGAAAAATAGCAAAAGCTGTCTTAGACCCATTGCCAGCAGAGGGCCTTTTTCCATTATATATCGAATCTCCAATGCTGTGCCTAGGGCTGTATTTCCTATATACTGCTTACAGTCTTCTAGAACAGTATGACTGTTTACAGATACTTTACTGTCTTCTCTGATTGAAGCAAGCATTGGTTTGCCAGCAACTTTTGGTTGTTTTTGTTTCAAAGACCATGCATCTAACAGATGTTTGTTGTTGGCTCCGTATCTACATTCTTTGAAAGCTGCAGAATCAAATTGCTGACATTCAGACAACACTAATTCCCACATCCAGGGAGCCTAATTTGCCGTCCCTGAGATACTGATTCCTGGCGTTCACGGGTTTAAAAACCATTTCAGTGACACAATATAAGAATGGGCTTGGGAGATGCAGCACTGTCTCCAGTAAAGATAATCACATTTTATAAACATCTGCGTCATTACAGCTATGATTCATCTCTAAGCTGTATACAGCTGTGTTTCCAGTTTCAATTAACAATCCCTTAATTGCATATCCATCTCATGTTACTAATTTAGTTAATTTATTCATAATTAAGAGTATTCTGTTTTCTACCAAGGTTTGTCGAGCCCAGAAAACTATAAAGAGAAATATTTTAAGGCAGCGTCTCTGAGGGATTTTGTTTCTTGTAATCACATCACAGTAAAATGTCATTCATGGGCCCAAAGGTAGATAAATTGCTAAGGGATTTTTTCCTGTAAAATATGAAGTTATGTGAAGCTGCAGTGTGCTATGTTTTTAAACCAAGTTCAATGTGGTGCATTTTGTTCTTTTCTTTCTCCTTTCCTGACATCCTCTCAAAAATCATCATTTGATTTGGATTATTATTTAAGTATCACAGCAAATCCAGTCACCAGTGCAGCTAAAACTGTCATTACCCTGTCAGGTAATGGTGTCTCTTAAAATCTAGGCTATAAAATCTGTACATTTCAGAGGACATTAAGATCACGAATTTTAAAATTGCTGAAGCCTGAGTGAGTGGAATACACCCTTGTGGAAAATGGAAAGCATATAACATGATACCAGGCAGTTAATTCATTTTAGTTTGACCTTTTCTAGAAAAATACAGATATCCTTGCAGCAAGGATCTTGCCTTCATTAATATATGTCTGGGTGTCAATAAAATGGCAGTAACAAAAAATTTAAAATACTTTTCCATTTTGTTTAGTGTCCAGAAACTTCTGCCTACAGCTTTAACCAACCTTGCAGTTTGAAAGGAGTCCCCTAATTGCCCAATAGTTTGTATATTGTTTTTTTTTAATTTTTTATTAATTTATTCTTGTTATATCTCAGTGGTTATCCCATCCCTTGTATCCTCCCATTCTTCCCTCTCTCCCATTTTCCCCTTATTCCCCTCCCCTATGACTGCTCCTGAGGGGAATTTCCTCCCCCTGTATATGCTCATAGGGTATCAAGTCTCTTCTTGGTAACCTGCTATCCTTCCTCTGAGTGCCACCAGGTCTCCCCTTCCAGGGGACATGGTCAAATACGGGGCACCAGGGTTCATGTGAACGTCATACACCATTCTCCACTCAACTGTAGAGAATAGTTTGCATATTGTACACAATAGAAATGAGCTGTCTTTTGGCCTTCAGGGATTTAAATAAGATTTAAAATCTACTATCCTTACCCCTCTCCAGAAATCTCCTTGCTACTCAAGGAACTGTACATATAGTGTGCACTCATTCTACCATGGATTCATAAATCATTACCTCTTCTATTGATCAACAACTAAGTAGCTAGCATTCCGCTGCACACGAAAGGTTTAGTCCTCATACAGTCATTATTTCTTCCTTTACAAACCTATCAGCATAAAGGAGACATAAAACATAACTCAAACAACAAAATACAGATATGTACATTTGTGTTGCTTAGTGAAACTGAAAAGACAAACATGAATAAACAATACTAAATCTCCTGGTATAGTATATGCAATGAAATATAACATAATTAACTCTCTGCTGATGAAGATTTAGATCATCAAGTCTTATTTCTGCTTCCTCTTAGGTAAGTTTATTTTTGGTAGAAGTTTAAACTGATGATTTCACTCTGAAGAAAAATGCCTAAGTGTTGAAAAAGACCCTTGACTCATATCCTAATTTTCTTTTTTTTTTAACTAAAACATAAAATCAGATATTTATTTTGACATGATGATATCTTGTACTCCCATGACACAGGGAAATGGGTGTTCAGATATGCTGCTGAACAAGCATGCAAAAGTACCCATGGAACATAACTCTGCAGTGTGTATTGAGGGAGGTAAATGTGGACACCACAATTGACCCACAGTATTCATGAGAGACTGGGTCTAAGACTCATCTTTATGGCTGCTCAAGTCCTTTGTATAATAGCACAATATTTGTATATAATCTGCATACATTGTTCATATACTTTAACTCCTTTCTAGATTACTTACAATACTTAATACAGTGTAAATGTGTATTATAATATGTTGCTTATGGAATAGTGATGAGGAAGCATAGCTATACATGTTTAGTTCAAGTGCAAATTTCCAAGTGTTTTTCATAAACAGTTGGTTTAATAAGAAGATACAGAACACTCAGATGCATCAGGCACTCGTAATTATTTTGGACATGTGTCCTAAGGAGATACTTAGGGATGTAACATTTAGCCTAAAGAATATTTCTGCAGTAGTTTTTGTTTGTTTGTTTTTCTTTTACATATATATATTTATATTATTACACATATAAAATAAACTACATATGGTAAGAACCACAAAACAATCAGGAAGTATAATGCTACATTCAAAATGTTTTGGCTATTTGTATTTGGCAACCTTGAAGAAAATATCTTTTCTATCTTGGTGAGAAAACTCAAATCCAAGTGGATTAAAGACCTCAACATAAAACCAGAGACACTAAGTCACTTAAAAGAAAAAGTGGGGAAGAGCCTGGAACATATTGGAACAGGAGACAACTTCATGAACAGAACACCAACGGCCTAGGCCTAAATGTCAACCATTAATAATGGGACCTCATAAGGCTGAGAAGCTTCTCTAAGGCAGGAGACACTGTCAAGAGAACAAAGCAACAGCCTACAGACTGGGAAAAGATCTTCACCAACCCTACATCTGACAAAGGTCTAATATCCAAACTTTATTAAGAACTCAAGAAATTAAACACCACCAAACCAAATAACCCAATTGAGAAGTGGGGGTTGGAATTAAACAGAGAATTCTCAACAGAGGAATATCAAATGGCTGAGAAACACTTAAAGAAATGCTCAACCTCCTTAGTCATCAGGGAAATGCAAATCAAAACAACTCTGAAATTCCATCTTATACCCATCAGAATGGCTAAGATCAAAAATTCAAGTGACCACACATGCTGGCGAGGATGTGGGGAGAGAGGAACACTCCTTCATTGCTGGTGGGAATGCAAACTAGTACAGCCACTTTGGAAATCTATCTGGTGCTATCTCAGAAAAATGGGAATAGGGCTTCCTCAAGACCCAGCTATCACACTCCTTGGAATATACCCAGAAGATGCTCCAGCACACAACAAGAAAATTTGCTCAACCATGTTCATAGCAGCCTTATTCATAATAGCCAGAATATGGAAACAGCCTAAGTGTCCCTCAGTAGAAGAGTGGATAAAGAAACTGTGGTACATATACACTATGGAATACTACTCAGCTATTAAAAACAAGGAATTCCCGAAATTTGTGGATAAATGGATTGAGCTAGAAATGATCATAATGAGTGAGTTAACCCAGAAGCCGAAAGAATCAAATGGTATATACTCACTTATATCTGCATACTAGCCCAAGGGGCATGTCCCACGAAAGCCTTCGCTTACCAGGAAACTGGGACAGAGGGGAAGGCATCCTATTGGGACTCTAAATGAGAGACGCATGGGAGAATAGCAAAATAAAAGGATACAGATGGTCCTAGAAATCTACAAGTAGAACAATATGATAGGCAGATTTGGGCCCAGGGGTCCCGCTCAAACTAAGGCACCAGCCAAGGACAATACAGGAGGTAAACTTTAAACCCCTTCCCAGATCTAGCCAATGGTCAGAATATTCTCCACAGTTGAGTGGAGAGTGTGATATGACTTTCTCACGTACTCTGGTGCCTCACATTTGACCATGTCCCCTGGAGGGGGAGACCTGGTGGCACTCAGTGGAAGGACAGCAAGTAGCCAAGAAGAGACTTGATACCCTATGAGAATATACAGGGGGAGGTAATCCCCCTCAGGAACAGTCATAGGGGAGGGGAATAATGGGAAAATGGGGGGAGGGAGGAATGGGAGGATACAAGGGATGGGATAAACATTGAGATGTAACAAGAATAAATTAATAAAAAAATTGAAAAAAAAAAGAAATGCTCAACCTCCTTAGTCATCAGGGAAATGCAAATCAAAACAACTCTGAAATTCCATCTTATACCCATCAGAATGGCTAAGATCACAAATTCAAGTGACCACACATGCTGGCGAGGATGTGGGGAGAGAGGAACACTCCTTCATTGCTGGTGGGAATGCAAACTAGTACAGCCACTTTGGAAATCTATCTGGTGCTATCTCAGAAAAATGGGAATAGGGCTTCCTCAAGACCCAGCTATTCCACTCCTTGGAATATACCCAGAAGATGCTCCTCCACACAACAAGAAAATTTGCTCAACCATGTTTATAGCACCCTTATTCATAATAGCCAGAACATGGAAACAGCCTAAGTGTCCTTCAGTAGAAGAATGGATGAAGAAATTGTGGTACATATACACTATGGAATACTACTCAACTATTAAAAACAAGGAATTCCCGATATTTGTGGATAAATGGATTGAGCTAGAAATGATCATAATGAGTGAGTTAACCCAGAAGCAGAAAGAATCAAATGGTATATACTCACTTATATCTGCATACTAGCCCAAGGGGGCATGTCCCAAGAAAGCCTTCACTTACGAGGAAACTGGGACAGAGGGGAGGACATCCTATTGGGACTCTAGATGAGAGAAGCATGGGAGAATAGCAAAGTAGAAGGATCCAGAGGGTCCTAGAAACCTACAAGTAGAACATTATGATAGGCAGATTTGGGCCCAGGGGTCCCGCTCAAACTAAGGCACCAGCCAAGGACAATACAGGCAGTAAACTTTAAACCCCTACCCAGATCTAGCCAATGGTCAGAACATTCTCCACAGTTGAGTGGAGAGTGGGATATGACTTTCTCACGTACTCTGGTGCCTCACATTTGACCATGTTCCCTGGAGGGGGAGACCTGGTGGCCCTCAGAGGAAGGACATCAGGTTGCCAAGAAGAGACTTGATACCCTATGAGCATATGCAGGGGGAGGTAATCCCCCTCAGGAACAGTCATAGGGGAGAGAAATAATGGGAAAATGGGAGGGAGGGAAGAATGGGAGGATACAAGGGATGGGATAACCATTGAGATGTAACAAGAATAAATTAATAAAAAAGTAGAAAAAGATTATTCATCGCAATATTATATATATTTCTATTCTAATAATAGGTATTGTACCCATACCACTCAAGTAGAATACTCCAATACCTTGAAAGTGCTATTGCAGGCTGTTTAGGCTGTTATACAAGTTGTTAGTTGATCAAATCATGGTCATGTCAATTAGTAGTTATTTATATTACAGGAATATACATCCTAGGTTTAACAGATAGATATGATTCTATAGATAGATAAACTAAAATAGTTAGATAAGGTCTTTAAATACTTCAGACATATACTGAATATGGTATTTAAAGATGTTTTTTATTATCTTAAAGAATCTTTTACTACAAGACAGGTTAACTCCTGGCAATACCCATCCTACCACAAAGATGATGAGCATCAAAGAACTTCCTTATGGAGATGGCTTCAAATGTGGAAAACCAGCCACTAGGAAAAATGTTCTCATTTCTACCCCAGACAGAATTCTGCCTTTAAAAGGACAAGCTTGGATACAGGCAGAGTCAATGGCCAAACTCTGACAAGACAGGGTATGCAAGTCCTCAATAGTTCCTGCCTCACAGATATGTCTGTCAGTTATACTGAGTCAGAAGGCTGAAGATGATGCTCCAACATTATGCAGAGTTTTGGGTGACTGTTCAAACAGCAAACTGTCTCTGTCTTTTTTTTTTTTTTTTTTTTTTTTTTTCACTTTGGAAGTTCCTAATCTGAACTTCCTGTTTACTCAGCTAATTAATTTTATTCCTTCTCAAGTGTCTGATCGGGTTGAAGTCCATATCCTAATTATCAATGCAATTGATAAAAAGAATGGTATGCCAATGCATCAATCTTCTGTCTCTTTTAATTCTAAACATTTTTCCGAAATGTTAATTTGTATATTCAAGGTACATACTTTCTGCCATCCTTCCACAATGCCATAATGATCCACATGAATGTCCTGGCTGATGCTCTCAAGAGCACCAACAATGCTGAAAGAGAGGCAAATGCCAAGTTCATGTTCCAAAGTCATTGTACAGTTACTAACTGATGATGAAGCATGTTCCATTGATATATTTGAGATCATCAGTGATCACGGAGCCGGAAAAATTGTTGTAACCCTCACAGGCAGGATAAACAACTGTGGAATGGTCAGCCCTAGATTTGATGTGTAGCTCCAAGACCTGGAAAAACTACAGAATAATCTGCTGACATCTCATCAGTTCGGTTTCACTATACTGACAACCTCAGTTGAGCATCATGAACCAGCAGAACAAAGACACATAAGAGGAAAGATTCTGGGCTTCTTTTACTGGAGACGTAAAACATACACATAAATAGTAATATGTCAGTGAGTAGTGCTGAAAAGAGGTAAAACCAAGTGCCCTACACGTGCAGTAGCAATGAGCCCATTTACTTTACCCTATACGATGTCAAACACTTCTCAACATCCAGCTATACTCTCATCTCAGCTTCTACAGTGATTTATTTTCAATTTGTGTGTGTGTGAGGGGGAGCAGGTTGGCCTTTTTCTTTCTTATAACATCTTAAACCTCAGTGAAACAAAGTGTGAAGCAAGTACTGTTAGTTGTTTTATGTTTCTTAAGGTTGACTAAAAGTAGAGGAAACACAGCAATATAACTAGCATGTCTTCAGTCCTAAGGATGGTGTTCAATTCCTCTATACACTAAAAGGTTCCCCACCTGCCCTCCCAACCAAAAAAAAACTTTATTGTTGTCTAGGCAAGGCTCTTAGTTTGCAAACTAGTAAATAGCTTCTGGATGGCTTGGCTGAAATGTTCTCACCTGTGAAAAGCAGGATCATAACTCAGACATTATACAATATTCTTAAAATTAAACCATGAATTTTTTAATATATGGAAGACAAAATGCTTATGCTTCAAAACTAGGTATATTTTTTTAAAGTGCTAAATCCTTCATTAACATCATTTTGCCACTTTGCAATAATAACTCATTTGGCCAATTATTTTATGATAGCAACTGTAGTCTTAGTTGTATCTGTTTATGTTTACAATTTGAAATCTGCATTTGATAATTGATAGAAATGGGGATATTTGATGGTACAGATGATCATTTTAGCTCTTTATGATCCTTTAAGTTAGCATAATCATTATGAAAAAGATAGCATATATTTCACAAAGTAATAGGTTTTATCATAACATTTTAATGCATGCATGTCCTGTATTTTGTTCACATTCTCCTTCTCTCCATTTTTCTCTCTTGCTACCCTCACTGCCCTCCTACAGTTACCTTCCTCTTCTTACTAATGACTCTTTCACTTTAATTTCTTCTTTTTGTCTTTTCTTATACTAGCTTCCATGTATAAGAAAAAAATTATATTTGTCTTCATGAGTCCAGCATTTCACTTAATATGATAATCTTCCATTCCATCATTTTCCTAATAATAACACACAATTTTATTCTTCCTTGTATCTGAGTAAAATCCCATTGTGTATATATACCATAATTCTTCATATATTCAACTGCCTATGGACAGCTAGACTGGTTCAGTATGTTAGCTATTGTGCATAGTTCAGCAGTGAACAGTGTTGGACAAGTGGCATGCTGACTTAGGTATATTTCCAGTAGTGGTGTAACTATCCTATGGTAGTTTTTTAGTTTGGGCTTTTTGTGGTTTTTCTTGTTTTGTTTTATTTGTTATGAAGTTCCATAATGATTTTCATAGGGGATGCACTATTACATTCCTACCAGCATTGGGTGGAGGAAGGCATTTTATTTTGTTGTTGTTCTTGAGACAGGACCTGACTATATAATCTTAGCTTAGCCTCACCCTTGTGATCTTCCTACTTTAGCCTTCCCAGTGCTGAGATTTATAGGTGCAATTCAACACATCTAACTTTATAACCAAGCTTAAATATGTACCCTTATTTCCCCCAAAACATAGACTAGAATATGAAATTTTCATCCTTACATCTCTTTCTTGCTTATTTCATTCATAAAACCTTATTTTATCTTATATTTTTTCATGATTTTATAATTAGTATATGCTTTAACTTAAAAGGAAATCATTTTTAAATTGAAGCAAATATCATGTCTGAAACTATCTGGACACTTTTTATTATCTTTATAGGGAAATGGCATAAATTCAGCATTTTGCTTCTGACTCTGAAGAAAGTTTCTTCATTGCTCTTCCAGAACAGCAATACTTGCTTCCCTGTCACTGTATCAAAACATTCTGTTGTTTCAATATTTTTACTTTACTGTCATATGCCACTCTGTGTTTCAAACATAAAAAAAATGTTAGGAGAGATCACACGCTGACTCCTTGGATTTAAGATGCCACTGCATCAGAGCAGGCCACCAACTTCAAGTTGATACAACAAAGATAAGTCAATCAATGTCCGTAGTCAGACAGGATTCTTATTATATCAAAGGTCCATACCTTGAATGGATAGTGATGTCTGCAGGACAAGGCCATGGCTGTAAATCTCCAGTGACAGTGTCAGTGATATATCAGCAACTCATAGCTTGACTTTTTGCATGTCATGAACACTTGCTTTGTAGCAGTAATACGTCATAGAAATGAGGATCATGTATGTCAGTGACCCAAACCTTGGTTACAATGTGGCCTTGGGAATAATTTGCTTTTCCGATGCCTGCTTCAGTGACTAACATTTGAATCTGGAATTAAAATAACCAGTTGTTTGCCAGTTTTGCTCTAAAGTCAAGTTCCTTTCCAGATGACCACAAAACTGGCTTCTGTTTAATGCTGTATGAGAGCTTTTGTTTGAATCCATGTTTGTTCAGCACTACTAGGGCTCAAACTCAGGATTGTGAACATACTACACAAGGGTTCCAACTCAGAGCTACATCCCAGCCTGCTTTGCTTTGGTGTACTTGGAGATAATGACATAAACTTTACAGGACAATTATTATTTGTCACTTATCTGAAGTTGTTTACCATCAACAAAAAGGCAAGAATCCAAAGCAATTAGATTCTGTCACTGTGTTTCACATTCATTAATTTTAGATATACAGATGCAGTTTAGTCTACTTACCAAAAAATGAAATGAATGACCAACTTCTGGCACGCAAATGAGATTCTGTAGAAAGAGATTTCTCTTTGTAGTTAATGTAAAAATGCTTTTAAATATTTACTTCATTGGGCTTTATTTTTTATATATTTTTTCCTTTTGTAAGTTTAGCTGGTTTGGAGACAATGAAAAAAAAAAAAGGAAATCAACAATAATAATGGTAGAGTAGAGGAAGCAAAATCAAGTTAGTAAACATGAGTGGATACCAACCAGAAAAAAGTAAAGCTTTCACAGAACAAAAAGTAAGTTATCGTATTAATATTACACTCCACTATCATAAAGCACTTTGCCCCACAAACTGCTCTCTGCCCAGGCACCATACTGTACTTCTATCCTCTAGACCATGTAAGAGAGAATTGTGAGTTAGCTGCTCTGGGTAATCCTTAACAAAATCATATGCAGTTACTAAGCAACACTTGTATACATATCACTCCAGGGTAACTTTATATAACTGCTGTTCCATAAAGCAGAAAAAAACTTTCTCATTCGTATATATATATGTGTGTGTGTGTGTGTGTGTGTGTGTGTGTGTGTGTGTGTGTGTGTACATATATATGTATATGGTGTGCCAGCAAAGTTACTGACAGAATTGACATGAGAGAGGGGGTGGAGAGAGAGAGGAGAGACCACAGAACACACATTCATACAGAAAGTATTCTGAAGGGCTTCAGTGACTATATTTCCTAGTAGATGTCACAGTCAATTATTTTAAAATAGCTTTTCAATTTCTTGAAAGTCCAGGAGGGTAGATAAAATATTGCAGGTTTATCATATTCCTGCTCCAACCCTGAATACAAAGTCAGTGCTAAAAACACACATGTTCTGTAGTAAATAAAAAGGAGAGGTGCAATAAGTAATAAAATAGACACATATAGCTACCAGAATCTTTACTTTTCACTGATGAAATGTTGAAAATAGTTATTGGGGATGTGTAGAAAGACCTTCCCAATGGACAGGGATGATTTAAATCTAAAAGCTTCCCAGAGACTCATATTTGAATCCTTGTTTCCAGTTACTCCTGCTCATTTGGGAAGGTTGTGAAACCTTTTGGTAGAGCCTATGGGTCAGAAGGAAGTCACTAAGTGAAGGTCTTTGAAGGTTATTTTTGGCCCCTAACTCTGACCAAATGCTTTCTTTCCTGGTCTAATATGTTATGAAGAGCTTCCAATGCATACTGGTGCCAGCATGAACTAAGTTGTTTCGTTGCATCTTGCTTTCCATGATGGACTGAAAACTCTGAAAGTATAAACCAAAATAAATCACCACTCCTTTAAGTTTTCCTCTGAAGTATTGTAGTCTCAATGACAGAAATGTAGGCACAAGACCATATAAGTAAATGATGTAACTTTTCTTATCATTTCTCAATGTATTGCATTAAAATCTAATTGCCTAATATCATGATTGCCTTACTTCCCATAATCTGAATGTTTGTGTTCCACCTCCTAAAATTTGTGTGTTTAAATATCATTCCCATGTGATAATACTAGGAGATAGTGCCTTTGGCAGAAGATAAACTCATAAAAACTCTTGTAAAAGAGATGCACAATAACATCCCAAAGATAGTAAAGCATTTATTGTATAAAAGATCCTATTCCATATGTAAGCTGTGCTTCTTTTTTCCTATTTTCTAGAGTTTTCTGCCGAAACATAAGAATGGTACTATAGTTGCTTGTTATGCTAACTACAGATAGTTATACTGTAGTATAGTCAGGATCTATGCCAAATACTCTCTACCTGATTTAAATGTATATAAGGCATCTTTCTGCTATAGTCATTAGTGCTTCTGCATTCAAAATTCAAGTGAAATGGGACTTGAAAAATTACAGACTTGCATTAACTTCAGAAAACAACCTTAAGAGTGAGTGATCTCTTATACTTCACTGCATTAATTTCTAATGTTTCTTGGAATAAATTAACATTCCTGGAATGCAAGCTAACTGAAACTGCTCTGGATGAGAGCAAAGCATTTCCTGGCTCCTGGTATTGAAGAAAAAGCCTATGCTATGACATGGACTCATGTCTCCTTCCAGAGCATCTTTAAGTACATTAGCAACATTGCTGAAAACAGCACTCATCTAAAGGTTAGGAGAGCTCTTTTTTGTTAGATCCATTCTTATATGTACAAAGAGTAAAAAAAAAATCATATGGGGTATTTAAAAATTATACAAGAAATCTCCTTACCTCCAAATATTTACCCCTCACTATTGTCTCAAATCCCACTTGCTGTGAAATGACTTAGGTTACCCTGCTCTTAGCCAATTTCATGGAAATAATGAACTGATACAAATGTATCTAGGATGGATGGGGAATGACTACTTCATTGGTACCCTAGATTTCAGCAGGATACTTCAGTCTAAAGTCGTTCCCAAATGTAAACATGTAGCTAGCAAACATCTAGTAGGAGACATAAAAGGACAGATTCCAAACTTAACTCTAATAACATCCTGGCCTTTCAGCTTAAATTGACCCCATTACAAGAGCAGGGTTTTCTGACCTTCAGTTTTTATCAGGAGGCCAATTTGTTCCTAAGTCTATGATGTGATACAGGACAGTTGAGGGTCAAATATAAAATTGAAATCCTGGGCAGTAGGACTTGCTTTTTTGTTAGACCCCTTTCATAAAATATTAGCAAATACCATTAAAATATTTTAACAATTAGCATATTTTGATTGTCTTAAATTTTGCAAGTGAGAATCCACAGGGACATTCATTACAGGCTACTATTTTCCCTAGCACCAACTTATTTGTGACATTTATTGTGTACATTACAAAAACCCTAAAGGTTCATAAGGATAACTAACAGAAGCCCTCTTTGGGGTTTGGCTTCTTTCTGAAGATAAGGGTTATGTTCTTGTGCACTGTGAATTTGTGATTAAGATAAGCAATTGCTCCAAACATGCAGAGTTGAATTTCATACTAGTCAAGCGTATAAAACATCACATAATCTCTGCTGGCAGATTTTAAATTAATTATGGACATAATACCACCACTATATAGCTTAAATTCTAACCATTCTCCTTTGAGTGTGCAAAATATCCTGTTGCAAAGTGGTAACCAACTCCATGGATAAATAATGAATCTTTAGTAGCAGGATGTCTTCTCTTCCTGCTCAAGCTGAAGAACAGGCTGATCATCAGCTGGGGAGCATATAAAACTCCAAGTGGCTCAACCTATACTGAGAGCCAATTAATCCTCTATGGATGGGCATTAAGCATCAGTATCTACTACAAATCTCCAGGATTTCAGATGCAGCCAAGTTGAGAACCCTGATACTAAAGGAAGAGGAAATAGGGTGGCTCCATTTCAAACAGGAAAGGATGCTGGTGAACAAAAAGTTACTCTCAATCTTCTGATTGTCAGCAAAGCATGATTTGCATGTGGAAATGAGCTAGGGTCTTTTCTACCCAGAAATTTGGCCCTCAAACTGACAAGACTGAATTCCGAATTTTGTTAAAAAACTCCTTTCTGAATAACAATTAGGGAACATTTGTTGTTTCAGAAACAGGGGCACACAAGTGTTAGAACCTTTTTCCTTGAAAGCAATTATTCAGTCTTATATTTTTGTATCATTTTACTGGATAAAAAGAAGAATTGAAAGTCTATTTGTCTGTGGCACTCAGAGTAGTATCTTGGATATAATGAGAGAATTTTATTTATTTTTAATTAATTTATTCTTGTTACATCTAAATGGTTATCCCATCCCTTGTGTCCTCCCATTCTTTCCTCCCTCCCATTTTCCCCTTATTCCCCTCCCCTATGACTGTGACTGAGAGGGACTTCCTCTCCCTTTATAAGTACATTGGGTATCAAGTCTCTTCTTGGTAGCCTGCTATCCTTCCTCTGAGTGCCACCAGGTCTCCCCCTCCAGGGGACATGGTCAAATATGAGGCACCAGAGTACGTGTGAAAGTCACACCCCACTCTCCACTCAACTGTGGAGAATGTCCTGTCCATTGGAACACTACTCAGCTATTAAAAACAAGGAATTCCCGAAATTTGTGGATAAATGGATTGAGCTAGAAATGATCATAATGAGTGAGTTAACCCAGAAGCAGAAAGAATCAAATGGTATATACTCACTTATATCTGCATACTAGCCCAAAGGGCATGTCCCAAGAAAGTCTTCATTTACCAGGAAAATGGGACAGAGGGGAGGACATCCTATTGGGACTCTAGATGAGAGAAGCAGGGGAGAATAGCAAAGTAGAAGGATCCAGAGGGTCCTAGAAACCTACAAGAAGAACATTATGATAGGCAGATTTGGGCCCAGGGGTCCTGCTCAAACTAAGGCACCAGCCAAGGACAGTACAGGCTGTAAACTTCAAACTCCTACCCAGGTCTAGCCAATGGAGAAATTTATTTTCAAAGGACTGTTGAGACTCTGTGTGGACATATGCACATGTGTGCATACATTTACACACTTGCACAAGCATGCTTATACAATAATAGTTTTCCCAAGGACTGTAAAAATCCTATTAAAACAGTAGCTTCTTGGATACCTACTGAAATCCCAGGTTTTCTGATCTTCTTTTATGATATTTGGATGCATTTAGGTGAACTTGCAGCATTTTAATTATATCTGTATCTGATGAGCAAGAAAAAATATAAAAGGGTTTGGGGAGAGATTTAATTTTAGATAGGGAGCATAATTAACAGCATTTGGAAAAACTACTGGAACTTTAATTAAATGTCTCTACATTAATTTAGTCATTTAATTGAAAATGTATTGGGATAGTCCTTACAATTTATCACTTCTGGTCTTTGAGGGAAAAAGATTATAAATAACAAAGCATCAGTTAACTACTTCTTTATTATTTAGCTAGATGTCCACTACTTGGCTTTAATATTTTTCCTTGTATGTCTGAAGATTTTTTTTAAGTTATTTGGCTTGTCACTTTGATTTAAAGAGCTGTAAATCTGGGGAAAACCATATTTGGAAACATTGGGCAAAAGTTTCTTTTCTCTTATTTTAAACTTCAATAGTCAATAAGATTATGTTGGAAAGTCTTTCCCCAATATATTGTGGTTTCCCCTTTTATACTTTGCCAACTTTGCTTCTCTTTTAAAGGTCAAGAGTATATATGATATATGGAAATTGCAGCAATGTGTTTGAATGGCTGCTCACAATATCTTCTTGAATTATGTAAAGAATTACACATTGAAATTAGTACAGTTTGGTGGATCTTGAGATGTTTCAATGACCATGCCCATGAGATACTGTGTTTAAGGAAGTTTTCCTTTGTGTTAAAGTTTGTTCTACTGCATTACACAATTCCCCATTAATTACCTGTAAATTCACCCCCCAAGTTTGTGTGGCACATAACTTTCACAGGTACATAAAGCTTCTACAGCTGTACTTTGACCCAGATTCTTATCATTCTCCTCAAATAATAATATAAACCATGCAGTTATTAATTTGTCAAGATAATTCAAAAGAAATCTTGAGATAATCCACAAAAAGTAGAAAATTAATATTCCAAATAAAATTACAAGTTTACACTTATTTAGTAGACCTGAAGCACCCACATGGTGGCTCAAAACAGTCCATAACTCCAGTTCCAGATGATCTGATGCCATCCTCTGAACTCCACTAGTAGCAGACACACATGTGGTGCATAGGCATATATACATTTGAGCCAAAATGCATACACATAAAATAGCATAAATAAATCTAAAGAAATAGTTAAGTGAATGTTTTAAAACCTTCTATACAAATATAATACAAAGAACATTTGACCTAGTTAGTGGTTTTTATTAGGCATGAATTGCTCTTTTAGATAATCATCAGCTCAGTATTCACTCACTCTTATCTAATATAGTCTAGCATAGTTTTCTATAGAAAGTAGCGTGGTATTTTATTTCACTGATGAAATTGACCACAGTTTCATTGTAGTGTTCACTGGTTCAATTACATTTGAAGTATCATACTCACTTATGAGTATCACATTTAAGAAACATCTTGACGAAAGTATGACTGTGTCCATCCATTCAAAGGCAACCAAATCAAGAAGGGTATAGGGATGGTTATTCTAGGTGTAGTCCTCCGGAGACCACAACCAGTGGATCCTGAGAGGGGACCTGGGGGTCAGGAATGGCCTAGGGGTGAAAGAGACCTCAGGCAGCTGTGAAAGAGCTTCTCAGCTGGGAAACAGACTTCTCAGGAAACAGCTTCCATGAAAAGCTTGTTTAATGGAGGGAACAAAGGCTTTTTAAATCTTTGGGGAATGAGTAGGGGTTTTCAGGGTAAGTGTATATTATTGGTAGGGTGCAAGATGCCGGGGATGCCTCATTTGCATGAGGAGGAATTCCAGATGTTAGATATGACCTTATAAGGGAAGAGGAAGTTTAACATAGCAACCAGGCTAGGTGACTTCCTCTGGGGGTTCAAGAGTGGGACACAGGACTACATGCTCTGGGATATGCAAGCCTAAGGCAAGGGGGAGCAGTTCTACTCCTGCCAATCTCTGGGGTTTGGACATACCTTAATCCCACTCTTACTCTGGACCAGCTCACCACACCCCGACGTTCAACATCCCTACTCCACATCACAAGGCTCCCTGGCCTTATAGTATTCTTTACTTCAGATGTTCATGTACCAAACTTAAAATCATAAGTTCTACCACTGTGGATGAAATGGGAGAAGTACAAAAACAATCAATAATTATGGTCACAAGGATGTTTAAAGAGTGTTATTACTTACATATCAGTTTAGAGAAGATAAATTTCAGATCTTATCTATTCTTACAGAGTCTGTGATTCTACCGTTATAAACATTTCAATACCTCCATTATATATGAAGAGAAGCAGTTCTCATGTTTTGTTTTGTTTTGTTTGGGGAAGTTTGGGGAAGTTAACTTTCTTATGACTTTAAAGACACAGGTGTGTGTGTGTGTGTGTGCGCGCGCGCCCTTACATAAGTTATTTTCCATGGTTACCATAGAAACTGCATCCCATTTCTTAAAACAACACTCCTGCTATTTTGTACCTTGGAACATAAAAATGTTAATAATAAAGTTTAGAAAACTTCAGAAAATATGTGCACAAAGCACAACACAAACTGAGAAAGCTTAATGTTTGCCCTAACTCATATAAGTACGAATGCTTTTTGTTTGGGGGCATTATTAGTTGCCATGTTTCTGCTGTTTCTGGGAGTTTATTGCTACCTGTGGAAGTTTGTAACCTGAGAAATTTTTATACT